>NC_134689.1:261498939-262700189 GCF_050947455.1 Rhinoderma darwinii | reverse complement strand
AATTTAGGGGGCTGTACCCTTCTTCTACTTACTACCCAAACTGGTCAATAGAGTACTGCATAGTGGATTTCTGATAGCAGGGGCGTAACTTGAAGCTCCAGGGCCCCAATGCAAAATCTGCAACAGGCCCCTCATCTACCATGTGCCATTTATAATACTAGTGCCTTTTGATAGGGCAGAGGGTCCTTTGGGCCCCCTCAGGCACCAGGGCCTGTTTGTGACTGCTACCCTGTCACCCCTATAGCTACGACCTTGTCTGCTTGTCTCCCTGCATTCCTGTCAGTCCTACTAATATTGCTGAATGCATCTCCAACTGCAGGTTAGTGTTTTTATCATTCTTTCGCTGCCCTTATTCTTGTGTTTCTCTTTTTCTTTAGTAAAATTCTACTTCCTAAAAATGCTTGCCGAGTTACCTACTTCATACTGTAACATTGGGGCTATTGTGTAACACTGTTGCTTTCAGACTACAAGACTCCAAATCTTGCCATTAAGTGCAGACCCACCCTTTTAATCAATGCTATTCTGTAAATTCCCACTTCCTTATATTATTCTTGTATAATTTTTAGAACGAAATATTGTATGGCATTATTTAAAAATAAATAAATCAGTAAATAAGAAAATCCTGGCAAGGAGATAAGTCCCCTACCGGTACCTCCCATGGCCAGAATCCATATTGCTATATTAAAAATTAAAGAATACGTACACTATTAGTTACTAGCCATCCACAATACAATTGTTACATTTTACAAATGCATCCCCTCTCCCACACTTCTCTCTGCTTTCTATTAATGCTTTCTGTATTACATTCAATTTTTAGGGGAACTGAAGATGTTTTTGGACATTTAGGCCTCTCCTGTCCACTTCAGTTTTTTCCTTCAGGGTGCTATCCGTTTTTGTCACTGATAGCACCCTGAACCCATTCATTTCAATGGGCCCATGCACACTTCCGTTATTTTGATGGATCCGTTGTTCCGTTCCGTCAAAAGTAGAGCATGTACTACTTTTGTCAGTGATTCTGTGACCGTGGGGCCCATAGAAGTCAATGGGTCCGTCAAAAAAACGGACGGCACATGGGAGGCTTCCGTGTGCCATCCGTTTTTGATGGGTCCGTTGCCCTAGCAACTGCCAAAGTTCACAGACTCACAGACTACAGTAAACATTCATTCCTGAAGATGGATGTCGAGAGACTCATAATCATGGTGCATGGTCACCCATAACTTTGGGATATGCGGGCGGAATGTTAGCACAACCGCTACAAAAAGGACGCCGCGTGGGAGGACCTGGCCAAGGAGCTTTTGACGCGCAGATGGCAGCAGGGAACTAGTGCCCAGCATCAGAAAATAAGTAAGTAAACGCACACATTGCACTGCTTTTTTTATTTTTTAACCTGCTTTTCCATTGTTCCCTTGTATGCAATCTGTTGGTTAAAGAGGCTCTGTCACCAGATTTTGCAACCCCTATCTGCTATTGCAGCAGATAGGCGCTGCAATGTAGATTACAGTAACGTTTTTATTTTTAAAAAACGAGCATTTTTGGCCAAGTTATGACCATTTTTGTAGTTATGCAAATGAGGCTTGCAAAAGTCCAACTGGGTGTTTAAAAGTAAAAGTCCAAGTGGGCGTGTATTATGTGCGTACATCGGGGCGTTTTTAATACTTTTACTAGCTGGGCGCTCTGACGAGAAGTATCATCCACTTCTCTTCAGAACGCCCAGCTTCTGCCAGATCATGCTGTGACGTCACTCACAGGTCCTGCATCGTGTCAGACGAGCGAGGACACATCGGCACCAGAGGCTTCAGTTGATTCTGCAGCAGCAGAACTACGGGACCCGGCCGGACGGAGCGGAAGTGAGCGCTGGCATCTCCTAGGAGGGAGACGGAGGCCAGCGCTCACAGATCCATGGCTTCGGGCGTCGGGAGGTGAGTGAACCCGACGTCCCGCGGCCATGGGCGCTACAGTATCCCCCCTCTTACGCCCCCTCTTCTTGGGACCAGAGTGAGAGAGGAACTTTTTAATAAGAGTAGGGGCGCTGAGGTTCTCTTCTGGCTCCCAGGACCTCTCCTCAGGACCAAACCCTCTCCAGTCCACCAGATAGAAAGTCCTTCCTCCAACCCTCTTGCGGTCCAGGATCTCCTTTACCTCGAATACATCAGAAGGACCGCTGGAAGCATCTGTGGAACTAGAGGTCTTGCTGTAGCGGTTCAGGACCACTGGTTTCAGGAGGGACACATGGAAGGAGTTAGGGATTCTGTGGGTAGGGGGCAGCCGCAGCTTATAGGAAACAGGGTTAATTTGTTGCAGGATCTCGAAGGGACCAAGGAACCTGGGAGCGAACTTGTATGAAGGCACCCTCAAGCGAATGTTTCGAGAGGACAGCCAGACTTTACTCACTCGGTATTCGTAGTGCCCATCGCGGGTGTTAAATGCCGTCTTCCATTCGTCACCCCGGCGAATCCGGATTAGATTATAGGCCCCTCGCAGATCTAGCTTGGAAAAAATTTTGGCTCCTCGTATGCGATCAAACAGCTCGGAAATGAGTGGCAACGGGTACTTGTTCTTGACCGTGATCTGATTGAGACCACGGTAATCAATACAGGGTCGGAGAGATCCATCTTTCTTTTTAACGAAGAAGAATCCTGCCCCGGCCGGGGAGGAAGATTTTTGAATAAAACCCCTCTCCAAGTTCTCCTTGATATAGGCTGACATCGATAAAGTCTCTGGCAAGGAGAGAGGATATACTCGTCCACGGGGAAGAGAAGCATTGGGAACCAGTTCAATGGGACAGTCATAATTCCGATGTGGAGGCAACGTCTCAGCCTCTCGTTTGCAGAAGACATCCGCAAAACTGGCATACTGAGACGGTAGATTGGAGAGTGACTGCGGCAGAGGGGGCACAACAGGACGGACTTGTGACAGGCAATGGCTATGGCATCTGGAACCCCATTGAAGAACTTCTCCAGAACTCCAGTCAAGTGTCGGGGCGTGTAGACGGAGCCATGGCAGACCCAGCAGGATAGGATTGATAGCCTTGGGTAGTACCAGGAAGGAGATCTGTTCTGAGTGAAGAGCTCCGACCCGTAATGTCACCGGCTCAGTGATGAGCATGATTGGATCAGGCAGAGGTAGACCATTCACAGAGGCAACAGCCAGGGGTCTCTCCAGACGGACTGTGGGTAGTTGAAACCGATCCACTAGATCTTGGTGGATAAAATTAGCAGCCGCTCCAGAGTCAAGATAGGCGGAGGAAGGATGTGATGCCTGTCCGGTGACGATGGCCACAGGTATCGATAATTTGGAAGAGGTTTTAACGTTTGGAGACGTTCCACCTAGAGTTGCCTCTCCAACCAACCCTAGATACTGGAGTTTCCCGGTTTCTGTGGGCATTGACGCACAAAATGACCCTTGAGGCCGCAATACATGCAAAGTCCAGAGGAGCGTCTGCGCTGCTTCTCCTGTTCAGATAACCGGACTCTGTCTACCTGCATGGGTTCCTCAGGTAGCGCAATAGGAGTGGACAATTGTGGTCTCTGGGCAGGGAGAGCTGGTCTGTGGGCCCGGCTCTCCTGACGAACCTCTTGAGAGCGCTCCCGGATTCTCATATCAACCCGGGTGGCTAACAGGATGAGGGCATCCAAGGTAGAAGGAAGGTCGCGGGCTGCCAGTTCGTCCTTGATGTGAGAGGACAGTCCCTGCCAGAAGGTCGCCACCAGTGCTTCATTGTTCCATGCCAGCTCGGCTGCTAGGGTACGGAAGGAGATCGAATACTCCCCTACTGTGGAGCCTTCTTGCTTGAGGGTCAACAGAGTGGCTGCGGCAGAGGATGTTTGACCCGGCTCCTCGAACACGGCACGAAAGGACTGCAGGAACAAGGCTAGGTCCGCGGATACAGGTCCTTGTTGCTCCAAGATTTGGTTTGCCCATGCGAGGGCCTTGCCAGCAAGGAGGGAGATAATGCACGCTACTTTAGCCTCCTCGGAGGGGAAGAGATGAGGCCGTAGCCTAAAATGCACCGTGCATTTATTGAGAAACCCTCTGCATGCTCTGGGGTCACCGTCATAGCGAGGAGGAAGAGGCAGAGGAACTGAGGATCCGGAACAAACAGGGAGAGCAACAGGCAGTGGCACGGCAACAGCTTCTGGAGGAAGAACCAGGGGTGGAACAGCGAGTAGATCCAGGCGGACCAGAATAGAATTCACCGCCTCAAGGAGTTGATCCTGACGAGTGCGTAGGTCATGCATCTCTGTCTGAATCTTCTGTACTGGGGTCTTGGGCTGGCCAGCGGGTTCCATGGCCTGAGCGTACTGTCACGGACACTGGGTTTGTGGACCCACAAGGCCGCTCCGCCGTAGCGGGGAGGCAGCTGACCAGGTCACAGTCTATGTGAAAGCAAGATAGCAGACAGTAATGCTTAGGTACATGAAATAGTCCAGACGGTGACTGTGGCTTCAGCACGGATAGAGGCAGGTGTGGAAAGTAGCACCAGACGTGGCGGGCAGTATCCGATGAGCAGATGGCACTTGACGTGGCAGATGGCACTTGACGTGGCAGATGACACTTGACGTGGCAGATGGCACTTGACGTGGCAGATGACACTTGACGTGGCAGATGGCACTTGACATGGCAGATGGCACTTGACGTGGCAGATGACACTTGACGTGGCAGATGGCACTTGACATGGCAGATGGCACTTGACGTGGCAGATGACACTTGAACACGGGTAGGCACAGGAACAATGCGGAATACAGGAACGGTAACAGGGCACGGGTAACAGCTGGAACGGGAGACACTAAGGGACCATTTGCGAGACAGACGGAAAGACTAACAACGCTCAGGCAAGGATCAGAAGGGCTGGGGCATTCTTATAGGGCAGGAAATCATGTGGGTTAATGAACATTGTTTTCATGTGCGCGCGCTGGCCCTTTAAGAGCGGGCGCGAGCGTGCGCGCGCCCCCTACGGGACCCGACCGGACGGAGCGGAAGTGAGCGCTGGCATCTCCTAGGAGGGAGACGGAGGCCAGCGCTCACAGATCCATGGCTGCGGGCGTCGGGAGGTGAATGAACCCGACGTCCCGCGGCCATGGGCGCTACATTTAGTTTTTGGTGGAAGCTGCTCTTGTACGAGGGCTGCTTCCCCTTTTTTTTAACAACTTCCCTTCAAGTTTCATAAAATGACCCTCCAAACAGGTTCTAAACGATTCTCGTCAAAAGAACCTTAGGTCCGAGCACTATGCCATGTTCGTGACAGCTGATAGTCGTTGGTTCATCTAGTCGCAACAGCCACCAATTTTATGTACATTACAGGGTCTACTATTTGGATAATGTATTAATTATGCAAAAAGTAATAATTTCCACGCATGATTTTTCATGTACTAAACATTTTTTTTTTCCTTTAGAAAATCGAATAACAATTGACAATCTGGAGGAGGCACAGGAGGTGGACAGCGACGCCACGCAACTGGAGGAGCCGGAGGCAGAGTCAACTCCGACCGAATCACCGTGTCCTCTAACCGAGGACTCCACGCAGGCATCTACTACTTCTCCCATTGCTTTGGCTGAAGTAACTCCATGGAGTGCAAGGCACAAACGCGGGTCTGTTGCGGTGGACAACAGGGCTGTAGTGGAGTCCCATGTAATAGACTATTTGAAAAGGAGTAGTGCAGAGATCCCTGAGGAGACCTTCCTATGAAGCCTCACCCCACATCTGACATGTCTCCCTGAAGACCGGCGTCTACGTGTCAAGGGAGCAATGATTGTGATGCTCCAGGCAGCAAAGCCACCGAATGACCCAAGGCCCATCTTCTGGGCAGTTGACTTGTGGCGGCTGCACAACGACAAGCAGACAGATGTTGGTGCGCAGCGAGGGCATGAAGTACAACAACACTTGCACCAGCAGCATTTTAGGCTCTCTTTGGAGTCCTCTCAATCTTTGTTCACCAAAGATAGAGGCCTAAACATACGGCCAGATTACTATGGCCCCTCGAGTGGCACGCAAAGCTACCAGGCAGGTAGTGGACCAAGCTATCTGGCAACAAGCGACCAAAGCTACCAGGGGAACGTGGCCCACCCCTACCAAGGGCACCATCATGGCCCGGAATTACACTGGAGACATTCCCCCGCTCGACCGGCGCCCTCTCTTGCAAGACTAACTGGCCCAGACCTTTTCCAGTTGTGATTCCTGTGTAATATGTTTATAATGTTATTCACCATGTTGGTGATTATGAACCATGTTTTTTTTGGCGTTCATCAATAAACCATTTTGAGTTTTCCTACAAATTTAATTAATTTCTAAAACTTTGTATGATCAAATTGTGTGGCATTTTTGTGATAAGATAAGCTGCAGACGGGTCATTCAACACATAATGAGGTATTTGTTTATATTTTTGCAAATAAATTTTTTAGCATAGGCAATGTTTTTAGCCTTGACCAAATACTATTTTCGGTTAATTTTTAAAATTTATGTTGAAAATTAAAAAATTGAATTTGCAAAAATATGTAAGCTCACAAGCCCACGTCAAGGGTCCTCATTGCCTTGCGAGTCCCTACACTAACTAACCAAACAGGTATACATTTTTAAACTGAGCAAATAAAAACTAAAACCATTCTAGAAAATTACATGTTTAACAAGCAGCAGCAATAGAGTCCTGCTGCCGGGGAACTGCTCCCTTAGGGGTCAGGAAATATGCGGCATAAATGTCACGGATAGCCAGGCCAGACGATCCAGGTCTTCAATGTGTCGTCAGATCAAGAGGGACCTCTGCAGAAGTGCCGTATTGATCAATATCCGTGTCCAAACAGGTATTGTCAATCCTGGTGAAGTTTTGTAATAGGACATACGCTTGTGTCACCAGGGTCATATTGTCTGCATCCATCTGTATGGCGGATATCAGCACTCTCCATTTATGGATTAAAATCCCAAAGGCGCACTATACAAACCGACGTGCATGTGTTAGGCGGTATTTGAAAATGCGCCTCCTGTTGTCCAAACCTAGACGAGGGAATGGACGCATGTCATGGGGAGAAAGTGCAAATCCTTCGTCAGCCACAATTACAAATGGGGCTGGCGGTCCAGATGATCCCGGTAGTGGTCTGGGTTCCAGGAGGGAGAGCTGATTGAATTGGAGCCGGTCACCCATTCTGGAAGTCCTGAAAATGCGAGCATCCGCAGTGCTCCCATAGGCCCCAATATCCACAATTATAAACCTGTAGTTGCTGTCAGCCAAGGCCAACAGTACTACAGAGAAATACTGCTTATAATTGTAGTATTAGGACCCTCAGTGATGCGGCGTCCGCACACGAATGTGCTTCCCATCAAGCACCCCAATGCAGTTTGGAAATTGTGTGGTTTCCAGGAAGCCATCGGCAATTCGTAGCCAATCTTCTGCTGTTGGCTGTGGCATCACCGTCTCTCTGAGTAGACGCCAGATTGCCTCGCATGTCACCTGGATAATACGTGATATGGTGGTGTTCCCCAGCAGAAACTCGTAGTGAAGAGAGCCAGTGGAGTTGCCAGTTGCCAGAAATCTGAAAAACAATAGCATTGATTTTTTTTATTTTTTTTATAAGAGACATGTATCGGGGACATGGCGGCTTTTTTGAAAGGGGGCTTTCACGTTACCTTAAGGTGACGATCAGTCGTTCCTCAGGAGAAATACAGCGCCTCATATATGTGTCCTGGAGTGTGATTCCAGGACGCACGACATCCAGCAGACAATCAAATGTGCTGATTGACATACGACAGAAATTCACAAATTTTTCAGGGTGCTGCCACAGGTCATGGTAGAGGGTATGGAAAAGCCCTTTAGAAATCTGTTGGGAGAAAATGGAATGAACCCAATACCTCCTACTCCTCCTCGGTTCTTCTACCAGCCTAGTAGATTGCTGCCCAACGCACCGATAAAGAAGTTTGTGTAAAGGTTCAGATAGCACCACATACGTGGAAGGGTGAGGTTTTGCACGGATAGGGGCCCAACCCAAACATAAATATAAAAGAGTATCCGGCACACCAATATAGAAAAAAAGGTATTTTTTATTTTGTTTCTAATGCCAGTGGCAGAGTGCGACGTTTCGGTCTAGGTGACCTTCATCAGGCACTGAGCCGTGCTGGGCAACTGAATTGACGAGCGCTAGTGGTGCTGATAGCGGCTGGCCGCTGTATCATGGCGCTCTGATACAGCGGCCAGCCGCTATCAGCACCACTAGCGCTCGTCAATTCAGTTGCCCAGCACGGCTCAGTGCCTGATGAAGGTCACCTAGACCGAAACGTCGCACTCTGCCACTGGCATTAGAAACAAAATAAAAAATACCTTTTTTTCTATATTGGTGTGCCGGATACTCTTTTATATATATATATATATAGCACCGATAAAGAAGCTAGGCCAAAAGGACACGGTCAACAGGTTTGGGGCTCATATTTTCAGTCCAAAAATCCAAAGAAACCAAAGCAAGCCAAACAGAGGAATCTCAAACTGTTCTCTATGCTCTGAAAGCTACAGAAAACAGCACCAAAATCTTCATGTGACCTTCCTATGGGTGTTTCCTGGGACATTTGACAAGTTCAAATGAAGTTTACCTTCCGTTTTTTTAACGGAAGCCAAACGGAAGCACAACGTCCGTTTGAAACAAAAAGACACGGACACGGAGTACACGCGGAAACCACACGGATACCATAACGAACACACGGTTCCGTGATAAACGGCCGTGAAAACGGTGATGGAATTGTGCATGAGGCCTTACAGAGGCTGCAGGCAGGGAAATGGAGATCGCCCTGTTTTAATCTGGCCTTAAATGAAGCGTAATTATGTATAATTAAATCATGACTATGAGAATAAGTGATATCAGTCATGATATTATTATCTACTAAGGTGGGATGGGATTACATGGGATTATAAATCACTACTCAGGTTTATGAATGAAATGTAATTACTTCCTACAAAGTAAATAATCCCTCCAGCTGTCATTTTTGGCTTGTACTCCGTCTTTTGTGAACAAATGCTGTTGCTAAAATACTGTGAGGGTATGTTCACACGCACTAATTACGGACGTAATTCGGGCGTTTTGGCCCCGAATTACGTCCGAAAATAGCGCCTCAATAGCGCTGACAAACATCTGCCCATTGAAAGCAATGGGCAGACGTTTGTCTGTTCACACAAGGCGTAATTTACGCGCCGCTGTCAAATGACTGCGCGTAAATAGACGCCTGCGTCGAAGAAGTGACCTGTCACTTCTTTGGCCGTAATTGGAGCCGTTATTCATTGACTCCAATGAATAGCAGCGCCAATTACGTCCGTAATGGACGCGGCGTTCAAGCGCCTGCACATGCCGTTACGGCTGAAATTACGGGGACGTTTTCAGGCTGAAACATCCCCGTAATTTCAGCCGTTACGGACGCCCTCATGTGAACATACCCTGAGTGAGAAAGTTCTCTAACGTCCGAGAACTGAGCTGCCAAGTAGGAATCTAAAGAAGTGGGTTAGTTTTATGCAAACAAACCGTACTTATTATATAAGGAAACCATTTGCAACTTTCTAATATACTTTCAATTCCTCACCATTTCAAGGTCACTGTTTGCTGTCAGTAAATAAAAAAAGTTTTGTTTACATCCTATAAATCTGTACAGGCTTAGGGGGGATTCACACGAACGTGTATTCGGTCCGTGCGGGCCGCGTGGTTTTCACGCACCACGCAAAGACCAATACAAGTCTATGGGGCAGTACAGACAGTCCGTGCTTTTTGCGCAGCGTTTGTCTGCTGCGCAAAAAACGCGACAGGTTCAATATCTCGCGTATCTTCAGTATTTCGCGCATCACGCACCCATTGAAGTCAATGGGTGCGTGAAAACCACGCAGGTCGCACGGAAGCACTTCCGTGCGAACCGACTGAAACAGCGCACCAGCTGTCAAAAGGATGAATGTAAACAGAAAAGCACCACGTGCTTTTCTGTTTCCAAACATCCAAATGGAGTGTCTTTGAGATGAGCGAACCCGGACAATCGAACCGAACTTCACTGGGTTCGGCCGAACTCGTTTTGGCCGAACCCGGCAAAAATTTTTCCGGTACGCGACGTCAGGAGATAGTCACTGTCCAGGGTGCTGAAAGAGTTAAACTGTTTCAGCACCATGGACAGTGACTACCGATCCCAATAAACATGAACCTGTAAAAAAAAACGAAGTTCTCACTTACCGATAACTCCCAGCTTCTTCCTCCAGTCTGACCTCCCGGGATGACAATTCAGTCCAAGTGACAGCTCCAGCCAATCACAGGCCAAGCACAGGCTGCAGCGGTCACATGGACTTCCGCGTCATCCAGGGAGGTGGGGCCCGATGTCAAGAGAGGCGCGTCACCAAGGATGCGTCACCAAGGCAACGGCCGGGAAGTTCTCGGTAAGTATAAACTTTTTCTTTTTTTTTAACAGGTTGCTGTATATTGTGTTCGGCATTCACTGTCGAGGGTGCTGAAAGAGTTACTGCCGATCAGTTAGCTCTTTCAGCACCTTGGACAGTGACAGGCGTCGACTAGCCTCATCTCTATGATGGCGGCTGCGCGAAAATCACGCAGCCGCGCATCATACACGGATGACACACGCAGCTGTCAAATGTTTTTTGCGCGCGCAAAACGCTGCGTTGTTTGCGCGCGCAAACACGCAACGTCCGTCTGTATCTGCCCTTAGTCCTGCTCACAGATGAGAATTTGCTGCAATTAAATCTGGTCTGGCCAATCCTTTATGAGCTAAACTGTGTGGACTCCAGGCTGCTACATTTTACCTGCACATACATTATAGTAAACTATGAGAACAGGAGAGAGATCGTTTTGCTGCTGCTAAAGATATACTTTGAGAGGATTGCTAACACTAAATGTAAACATGAATGTTTTCATCCACTGGCAGCAAACAGAGATCTTGAAAACAATGAGGAATCAAAATCACAAAGTTTATTACAAAGTTGTAGAACTTCTCATTCTACAGTGATTGAGCTTTATTTACATAAAACAGGGGGAAAAAACCTGAAAGGCATATTCACAAAATAAACATGACAAAACCATTACTATGTTTTAACCCTTTAATGTACCCTGACATAATAGCATATCAAGGGTTTTAGGCAGTTAAGGCACCATGAAGTACTATTAAATAAGTTTGCTGCTTCCATGCTCGTGCTATGATTTCTTTGGTGGCTAGAAAGAAGAAAAGTATAAGCTACTGCTTGGCTCAGTGCAAATGAATTGTGGATTAACTGGAGTCCCATAGGTTGGACCCTACTGGCCATCAAGTAATAGCATGTTCTTTAAAGAGAACTTTTCACCTGCCCATACATGTGCAGCTGAGTGCAGCATGTAATCGGCAGGGCTGCACAAACCCTGGAGCTTGTTACATTTTTTTCCTACCCTCCTCCGTTATTTAGATATTGGTGCCGTTATATTTGGCGCCCGATATTTAAATAACCGCCTGTACTGTCAATGGGGCGTGTAAAGGCAAGGGGGCTTGTTACTATGGCTGTGACACTGTCCAATCAGTTACGGACAGTGCCACAGCATGCTCGCGCACGCTATCACTCACTCTTCAGCTCTCGGCAGACAAGTATAAGGCTGGGTTCACACGACCATGTTACGTCCGTAATGGACGGAACGTATTTTGGTCGGAAGTCCCGGACCGAACACAGTGCAGGGAGCCGGGCTCCTAGCATCGTAGTTATGTACGATGCTAGGAGTCCCTGCCTCGCTGCAGGACAACTGTCCCGTACTGTAATCATGTTTTCAGTACGGGACAGTAGTTCCACGGAAAGGCAGGGACTCCTAGCATCGTACATAAGTATGATGCTAGGAGCCCTGCTCCCTGCATTGTGTTCGGTCCGGGACTTCCGACCAAAATACGTTCCGTCCATTACGGACGTAACATGGTCGTGTGAACCCAGCCTAAGACTGTGCGATCTCTCGCGAGAGATCGCACAGTCTTGTCCTTGTCTGCCAAGAGCTGGAGAGAGTGTGCACGCGCACACAAGAGCTGGAGAAAGGAGAGCGTGTGCGCGCGCATACTCTCACTCACTCTTTAGCTCTCTGCAGACAAATACAAGACTGTGAGAGATCGCACAGTCTTGTACTTGTCTGCCGAGAGCTGAAGTGTGACAAAGAGCAGTGGCGGATCATCATTAGGGCGGTCCGGGCGGCTGCCCGGGGCCCAAAGCTCCCAGGGGGCCCATGGCCACCTGAACCCCCTCATGCCCAGTGGCATCGCTAGCACCGGAGGGAGCCCCGGTGCCAGGACCGCACCTGTCATGAGGCGAGGGGAGCTTCTGTCCTACTTAGCAGCCGTGGTCTGTGCTGCTTTAGAAGCTCCCCCACCAGCCCCCCTTCCCTGCTCTACACATCTCTCCTCCTGCTGCTGGCAGTCGGGACATGGGGGAGGGGAGACTGTCTGCGGGCTCTGTGTCGGGCTGTGAGCTGGAGAAATGCTCCCACCACATTAACCTGCTGAACACCCTTCACAAATATCCTGCATAAAAGGTAAGTGCATGTGTGTTTACAATGTGTACTTTAAATGTGTATAATGTGCATACTCATGTGTGTTTACAATGTGCACTTTACATGTGTTTAATGTGCATACTCATGTGTGTCTGTGATGTGTACATGTGTGTATCTATATATAGTGTGTGTGTGTATGTATGTATATATATATAGTGTGTGTGTGTGTGTGTGTGTGTGTGTGTGTGTGAGTGAGTGTATGTATGTATGTATTTATATAGTGTGAGTGTATATATATATATATGCTTCTTTTTGAGCCACTCCTTTGTTGCCTTGGCTGTATGTTTCGGGTCATTGTCGTGCTGGAAGACCCAGCCACGAGCCATTTTTAATCTCCTGGAGGAGGGAAGGAGGTTGTCACTCAGGCTTTGACGGTACATGGCTCCATCCATTCTCCCATTGATGCGGTGAAGTAGTCCTGTGCCCTTAGCAGAGAAACACCCCCAAAACATCATGTTTCCACCTCTATGCTTGACAGTGGGGACGGTGCTCTTTGGGTCATAGGCAGCATTTCTCTTCCTTCAAACACGGCTAGTTGAGCTAATGCCAAAAAGCTCAATTTTAGTCTCATCTGACCACAGCACCTTCTCCCAATCACTCTCAGAATCATCCAGATGTTCATTTGCAAACTTCAGACGGGCCTGTACATGTGCCTTCTTGAACAGGAGGACCTTGCGGGCACTGCAGGATTTTTATCCATTACGGCGTAATGTGTTACCAATGGTTTTCATGGTGACCGTGGTCCCAGCTGCCTTGAGATCATTAACAAGTTCCCCCCGTGTAGTTTTCGGCTGAGCTCTCACCTTCCTCAGGATCAAGGATACCCCACGAGGTGAGATTTTGCATGGAGCCCCAGATCGATGTCGATTGACAGTCATTTTGTATGTCTTCCATTTTCTTACTATTGCACCAACAGTTGTCTCCTTCTCACCCAGCGTCTTACTTATGGTTTTGTAGCCCATTCCAGCCTTGTGCAGGTCTATGATCTTGTCCCTGACATCCTTAGAAAGCTCTTTGGTCTTGCCCATGTTGTAGAGGTTAGAGTCAGACTGATTAATTGAGTCTGTGGACAGGAGTCTTTTATACAGGTGACCATTTAAGACAGATGTCTTTAATGCAGGCACCAAGTTGATTTGGAGCGTGTAACTGGTCTGGAGGAGGCTGAACTCTTAATGGTTGGTAGGGGATCAAATACTTATTTCTCTGTGCACAATGCAAATAAATATATATAATTTTGACTATGTGATTTTCTTTTTCTTTTTTTTATATAATCTATCTCTCACTGGTAAAATTAACCTAGCCTAAAAATTCTAGACTGTTCATGGCTTTGACAGTGGGCAAACTTACAAAATCAGCAAGGGATCAAATACTTATTTCCTTCACTGTATATATATACACTACCGTTCAAAAGTTTAGGGTCACTTAGAAATGTCCTTATTTTTGAAAGAAAGCACAGTTTTTTCAATAAAGATAACATTAAATTAATCAAAAATACACTCTATACATTGTTAATGTGCTAAATGACTATTCTAGCTGCAAACGTCTGTTTTTTAATGCAATATCTACATAGGTGTATAGGGGCCCATTTCCAACAACCATAACTCCAGTTTTCTAATGGTACATTGTGTTTGCTAACTGTGTTAGAAGGCTAATGGATGATTATAAAACACTTGAAATCCATTGTGCAATTACGTTCGCACCGCTGTAAACAGTTTTGCTGTTTAGAGGAGATATAAAACTGACCTTCCTTTGAGCTATTTGAGAATCTGGAGCATTACATTTGTGGGTTCGATTAAACTCTCAAAATGGCTAGAAAAAGAGATCTTTCATGTGAAACTCAACAGTCTATTCTTGTTCTTAGAAATGAAGGCTATTCCATGCGAGAAATTGCCAAGAAACTGAAGATTTCCTACAACGGTGTGTACTATTCCCTTCAGAGGACAGCACAAACAGGCTCTAACGAGAGTAGAAAGAGAAGTGGGAGGCCCCGCTGCACAACTGAGCAACAAGACAAGTACATTAGAGTCTCTAGTTTGAGAAATAGACACCTCACAGGTCCTCAAATGGCAGCTTCATTAAATAGTACCCGCAAAACGCCAGTGTCAACGTCTACAGTGAAGAGGCGACTCCGGGATGCTGGCCTTCAGGGCAGAGTGGCAAAGAAAAAGCAAGAACTATTTAGGAAAGAAGCAGGCAGCTAGTATTCTATTTGTAATGGAGTGGCCAGCGCAGTCACTAGATCTCAACCCCATAGAGCTGTTGTGGGAGCAGCTTGACCGTATGGTACGCAAGAAGTGCCCATCAAGCCAATTCAACATGTGGGAGGGGCTTCTGGAAGCATGGGGTGAAATTTCTCCCGATTACCTGAGCAAATTAACAGCTAGAATGCCAAAGGTCTGCAATGCTGTAATTGCTGCAAATGGAGCATTCTTTGACGAAAGCAAAGTTTGAAGGAGAAAATTATTATTTCAAATAAAAATCATTATTTCTAACCTTGTCAATATCTTGACTATATTTGCTAGTCATTTTGCAACTCATTTGATAAATATAAGTGTGAGTTTTCATGGAAAACACAAAATTGTCTGGGTGACCCCAAACTTTTGAACGGTAGTGTATATATATAAATATATATATATATGTTTATATATATATATATATATATATATATATATATATATATATATATATGTGTATATAGTGTGTATGTATTATATAATATATATATATATATTTCTGCAGAAATTCTGCTGCAGAAAAAAAGCACCATTTCCTGCATTTTTGTTGCAGAAAATGGTGCGGATTTTGCTGCGTTTTTCTCAATGTTAGGGGATGGTGACGTCTCCTCTGAAAAAAACACAGAAATTCAGTCCACTATTCGCATCAGGAATTGACATGCTGCAGCACGAGAAATATGCACCGCAGGACAAAATGTGTGGTCGGAAATTTTACACAGTGTCTGGATGAGATTTCTTAAATCTCACTCACTTTGCTGCTACTGTATGTTGGCTATTTTCCGGGCGGAAAATACGCAGCAATTCCGTTAAGTGTGGACAAGCCCTAATACAGTAGCAGCAGAGTAGATTAGATGTGAACAATTCTCATCCACACGCTGCGTAAATAAGTGGAAGAAAAGCTCAGAAATTGACCTGCGGTGCGGTTTTTTTTTCCGCAGCATGTCAATTGTATTTGCTTTATCACTGCTTATTTGTTTTCGGGTTTTCCCCCATTTAATTCAATGGGGAGGTAAAACCCACAACAGATAGCAGATGTTATGTAACGCAATTTAGAAAAAATAAAAATCTTATACTTGCCCAGAATCTGTTTCTTCGTCCAGCCCAGCCTCCTGGGATGAAGTTTCACCCCATGGGACCGCTGCAGCCAATCACAGACTGGAGCAGTCATATGGGATAAAATGTCATCCCAGGGCTGCAGTGTAGCGACGCTGTGTAGCACTATATACAAGGGGGGGGGATTTGTGTGGCACTATATATAAGGAAGGGAGCGCTGTGTGGCACTATCTATAGTGGGCTGTGTGACGCTATCTACAGGGGGGTTGTGTGGCGCTATCTACAGGGGGTGTGTTTGACACTGGTATATTCAGGGGCGCAGTGCATGGTGATATAATATTTAAGGGCTGCAGAAATGAGTCATGGCTGGGAGAAGTCGTCATGAGCGCTGGACCGGATGGAGAAGAAAAGAGGAAAAAAAACTACTAGCATCTGAGACGTCGTCACCTGTGAGTCACTGGATTTGTAGAGAATCTGTCCCCTCTCCTGACATGTTTATTATAGGAAATCCTTGTATTCCACATAACGTCTTTGTGCAGTCCAGGACTGATAGAAAAATTGGTGTTACCATTCCCCTTGTCAGGAGGATGTGTCCCTACACAGTGTGATACTGTGACACAGGACACAGCCCTGTGAAAGGGGAATCGTAACACCCATTTGTTAATGCTTGTGCGAAAAGGTAGTGTTAGCGATAGTTACGGCGCGGCAGGGTGGCGGTGGAGAAGAGGGGCCCAAGTTTGGGAAACAGCCCAGGACCCATGGTCTTCTTAATCCGCCACTGACTAAAAGCGTGTGCGAGCATGCACGCACACGCTCTCCTCTCTCCAGCTTTTGCTGTGGCACTGTCCGTAGCTGATTGGACAGTGTCACAGCCATAGTAACACGCCCCCTTGCCATTACACACCCCATTGACAGTTAAGGGAGTTATTTAAATATCGTGTGCCAAATATAACGGCACCAATATCTAAATAATGGAGGAGGGTAGGAAAAAATGTAAAGTGCCCCAGGGTTTGTGTAGCCCTGCCCATTATATGCTGCACTCAGCTGCACATGTATGGGCAGCTGAAATGTTCTCTTTAACTCATTTTTATGCGATCTCTAAGAATGGATTACATTATTCTTAAATCATTCAGCCATTGGCTTTCTTTTTTTAAACAATAACTATACATTTTACTCTATACAGATCCCAGGATCCCATGTCTACTACTAGGTCTAAGGGCTTTTTATTACACTGTTTAGATTATTTTATTAGGCTTTCACCTTGAGAACATATCTGTCTTCCTTCTACTAATTACTGTTGCTTATAACGTCAACATATTCACCAGCGCTGTACTGAAAGTTTTTTGTATGAGCATGCTCAGAACTGGGAAAGCATATCTGGATGCAAATGTACTCCGATGGTTCTTAGGTTGGTACAGAGCGGAAAACAGATGCAATAGAGCAGAAAATTAGTAATGCCTGTGGAATTGCTGTAAATAAGGTAAGATGCATGTGTGATACCCAGGAAAATTGCTGTTTATTTACTGTCATTGTACTGTTGCTTTAGTATGCAGGTTTTAATGTGCTTTATTCTGTAATCATGGTTGGTACTGAATTCACTTCCCTATATGACTCAGCAGAAACATAAATGGGCTGCTTCACCTTTAAGATGTATTCTCCAGAGAGAGGGGAGGGGTGTAGCTAGCTGGGGACACAGGAACAACCCTCACGCAGTGCAGTGTGTGGAGCAGAGGAGTGCAGAAGTGAGGAGAAGTGTGCAGCAGCGTGCAGGCAGAGGAGAGCAGACAAGTCAGTGTCTGAAGTTGTATTCAGTGAGATGCTGCAGCAGCCATGTGGAACTGACAGGAATTCTGTGAGAGGATCAGCAACAGCCATGTGGAAGTGAAAGGAGTGCAGGTCAGTGCGTGTTGCCTGTGGTACAGAAGCCAGACAAGGAGCTTGGACACTACTGAGAGTGCCTAGAGCAAAGCAAGGAACTTGCACACAGCCTACAATCCCCAAGGGACACCATTCCTCTGTGATAGTGCAACTGGATTGGGACAGTCAGCAGCACACCTTCCAGAACAGTATAGAAAAGAAAGAGGAGCAGAACTCACAGCACACTTGGAGGAATTACAGACAGAGTCAGGGAGGTGAAGCAGGTACCACCATTTGCAATACCCTGTGATATGTTTATACTACTTAAAGACATTGCCTCTGTAACAAAAGTAACCACCAAGCATATTGTGCCCAGTAAAACTACTGTGAAAGTTTATTGAACCCTGTCTCCTGGAACATCCTTATTCGGGGTACACCACATAACATCCCAGGGGACAGAGAACAGTGTATCCTACAAGCACCACTTATTTCACTGGTTCTGCGGCCCGAGGCACGGGAGAGAGAAAGTGCGCCACCGTGACCAAAGGGCGCGAATACCAACTTCAGCTCAGAGAGCCCCGCACACCGCGACTCGGCGCCCGCGTTACCACACATGCTAATGGTCAACGCCAAAAGTGAATGAAGAGCAGCAGGTAATACCACTACGAGATTGACTCAAGCCACCAAGTCTAAGGAACCCCCCTTGTCTCTACCCTAGATCTCCGCAAGTGGATTTGGACCCCACTGCAAGGGGACACCTAGGTCACTTCATACCCCTCTCTTACTTACTAACTTTAGCCACCACTTCAGAGGCATTCATTTGCAAGATCATCGGGCTTCATGGAATTCCAGAAGAAATTATTTCTCACCATGGTGTACCATTCACTGAGCTTTCTGTAAATGTCTTTAAATCAAACTGTCCGTTTCTACCACTTCCCATCCTCAGACCAATGACTAAAAGAAGCAACAATACCTATGTTGATTTTCTACTTCTTATCCGGAAAAGTGGCATAATATCCTTACCCAAATTTTCACTTTTCCACAAAGCAATTTTTTTTTCTAAATATAATGTCCACCCTGCTACTTTGAGTGGTCTACTCCGTTTCTGGACTTTCAGTTAACCTATTGGTTGTCTGGTTTCTAGCTCAGGTTTGCCTGCATTGCACATCTTATCCTAAAACTACACTCTGTTATGACAACCTGGGTTCTAAGCAGCAAAGTCCGGTACACCGGAGAGTATCCTACACGGGTCCAATTCTAATTAATTAAACCCATGCACGATACTCTCGGGGCATCGTACAGTTGCCACATCAATAGTACCGCCCAGAGTGCAAGAGCATCTATCCAAGCGTGAGGTTTTTTTAGGCGGGAGGGTATAACTGGATTGACACTTTAAGAAATTTTATGTCTCTCATCCTGCTGCTCCATGAGGAGTCATCCATAGACCGCCCTTGAGGGGGAAGCACTGTCGTAGCTGCACCAGCCCATCACACTGGTCTGCAACATTGTAAAGGTTGGTCGTACATTTAAAACTTACATCCACATAAATGCCAGGACCCAAGGTATCCCAGCTGAACATTGCCCAGAGCATCACACTGCCTCCACCAGCTTGCATTCTTTCCATAATGCATCCTGGTGCCATGTCTTCCTCCGGTAAGTGACACACATGCACCTGTCCGTCCACATGATGGAAAAGAAACCATGATTCATCATGCCAGGCCACATACTTCCATTGCTTCATGGTCTAGTTCTGATGCCTTCATTCCCATTGCAGGCGCTTTCAGCTGTGGACAGGGGTCAGCATTTGTGCTCTGGCACGGTATGGGGCTCTGCAGTGTGTACTGACACCTTTATATTATAGACAGCATTAATGGAGTTATACATGCCTTTTTTAAATTTTCAGCAGAGCAGTGAGTGGCATAACATAACAAACTAGCAGATACTCACCGCCTGAAGTGCCCCGGTCACGCTCTGAGGTCCTGTTCACCATCTCTCCAGTTTTTGGAAGTTTCTGCAGCGGTCACATGCTGTTGCAGCCAATCTCTGATCTCAGCAGTCATGCTGCCATGAACGGCACATGACTGCTGATGCCAGAGATTGGCTGCAGTGTCACTTGACCGATGAAGCTTCTGGGACCGGTTTTTGGAAAACAGGAACTCAGCGCTGGAGCAGGGGGCACTTCAGGGGTGAAATTTTGCTATTATGTTATGCCATCCTATGCTCTGCTGTGGATTTTAAAAAGTCCCCTTTAATTTCTTAAAAAGATTAGCCCTTTAACTTTTTCAGTAGTTTTTGCAACAGTAGCACTTCCGTGGGATCAGATCAGACGGCTAGTCTGTGCTTCCAACACCTTAGCCTCAATAACTAACTGTTCACTCGCTGCCTATTATATCCCACCCATTGACAGGTGCCATAGTAATGAGATAATCTAAGTTATTTACTTCACCTGTCAGTTATTTTAATGCTATTTCTAAATGGTGTATACAGTAATATAAAGAAACATATTGTCACAACATGTACTATAAATGTAAATACTTATTTTAGGTTAGCGATGAAAAACATTAAAAAAAACATGCCTTAATGGTAATTTTTGCTTGTCTCCTCAAAATGTAAACTAAAAACAATTACATATAGTTACATAGTTACATAGTTAGTATGATTAAAAAAACTACATATATCCTTCAAATTCAACCACGGGATGGGAAAAGAGAAGTGATGAAACAAAATTTCTAAACATTGACATAGGAGCTGATATTTTTTCCTTCTCGGAAATTATCTAAGCCTTTTTTAAAGCCATCTGCTGTCCCTGCTGTGACCAGCTCCTGCGGTAGACTATTCCATAGATTCACAGTTCTCACAGTAAAGAAGGCTTGTCGCCTCTGCAGATTGAACCTTCTTTTCTCCAGACGAGGGGAGTGCCCCCTTGTTTTTTGAGGTTTTACATGGGGGTTATACATGGAACAGGTTTTCACTAGGTTTCTTGCATGGGCCATTCATATAATTATATAAGTTAATCATGTCCCCCCCTTAGTTATGTCTTTTCAAGGCTAAATAGGTTTAATTCTTTAAATTTTTCCTCGTAACTTAGATTCTCCATGTATCTTTTCCAACTCCAGGGCATCCTTTCTATCAACCAGAACTGAACTGAATATTTTAGATGAGGCCACACTAAGGCTGTAAAGTGGTAATGTTATATCCCTGTCCCGCGATTCCATGCCTGTTTTAATACACAACAATATCTTGATGGCCTTAGAAGCAGCTGATTGACATTGCATTCTGTTATTTAGTCTATGACCTACAAGTACACCCTGATCCTTCTCAACAAATGACTCTCCCATTATAGCTCCCCCTAGGACATATGATGCATGCAGATTGTTGGTACCCAGATGCATAACTTTACATTTATCTACATTAAACCTAATTTGCAATGTGGATGCCCACACACTTAGTGTGTACAAATCGGCTTGTAATTTATGAACATCTTCCATAGACTGAACTATACTACATAGCTTGGTGTTATCTGCAAAAATAGAAACAGTACTATTAATCCAATGCTCTATATCAGGGGTAGGCAACAATTTTTGTATGTCGTGCCGATGAAAAAAACAAAAATAAATCAATGATGAAGTACTCCATGTGCCATGCAAACATGAACATCATATAAGATAAATGGCTACCATGTATGTATCGGAATTCAATTAACCAGTTAATTAAACTTACATTTCAGTGTGACCCTTGTCCCTGACTTTCTTTGCAAAGATGATCTATCGGTGGTGCATAACAGCTGGGGGGTGCACATAGGCGAGACTGCGGCTACTGGACACCGGGTTGAGGGCAGTGCATGCAGAGAAAGCAACTGCTGAACACAAGCTTGGGGGGGCACTTAGAAGAGATCGCAGCTACTGAACACCAGCTAGGCTGAACTGCACGCAGGAGAGACCGCGGCTACTGATTACCAGCTTTAGGGCACTGCACACAGAGAGAGCGACTACTGAACACCAGTTTTGGAGCACATAAGCAAGACCGCTGCTAGGGAACACCAACTTGGCCGGGGGAACAAAGGAGAGAACACACTACTGAACACCTGCCTGGGGGGTGCACATAGGAGAGCTGTAAACTTTTGCTAACTTTCTTTTACAGAGCAGTTACTGAACTCCCGGAGAGAACAGCGCTTCACTATGCACTTGGCGATGCTGAACACCAGCACAGAGAGCAGTGCTGCATTGTGTGCACTGCTCTCTCTTTTGATCAGTGCCGCTAATCGTATATTGAAGCGCCACTATCCCACTGTAATGTTTATGGTCGCGGACCGTCGTTCAGACTTACCCTCTGACGGTCTTGGCCATGGACGTCTGTGTTCTCGGCGGCATCTCCCTCCAGGTTCTGAGACTGTTTCCCGCAGGGCGCGCGTGCCCGCGCGTGCACGGCCTTAAAGGGCCAGTACGCGTCCAGTTGTTAATAATCAGTAATTAGCCCAGAATGCTGCTGGACTATAAAACGGGCTCTGCCCACTTGATGCTTGCCTGAGCGTTTTTTTATACCTAAAGTTTGTCTTGTAAATGGTCTCCTAGTGTTTTCCAGTTCCCAGTGTTATCCGTTCCTGCTGCCTGTACCCTGTATCCAGTGCTACCGTGCCTCTGTGCCATCTACAGTGAAAGTCAAGTCGTGTCTTCCGCTGCATCTACTGTGCCATCTACAGTGAGATTCAAGTTGTGTCTTCCGCTGCATCTACTGTGCCATCTACAGTGAAAGTCAAGTTGTGTCACCGCTACTGTCTACATTGCCTCAGGTAACCTTTCTGGACTATAGACATTGTATTGTACCTAGTTGGCCAGCTGCTATCCCGCTACGCAGTACGGCCCAGTGGATCCACACCCCGCGCCATGACAGTATGCTCAGGCTATGGACCCTGCTGGTCAATTCAAGGGCCTGTCACCTTCCCAAGCCATGCATGTGGACCTGCAGGATCTGCGAACACGATAGGATCAACTTCTTGTGGCAGTAGACTCCATGGCACAGCAGCTAGGGGCTCCTATTCAAGTTCTTACGATCGACGCCCCTGCTACACCTCCTGGCAACTCCGGTTCGGATCCTCGGTTCTCGCTGCCATTGCCACCTCGGTACCATGGAGATGCAAGTACGTACAGGGGGTTTCTGAACCAATGCCATATCCACTTCACTCTCCACAGCCGAGCATTTCCTTTGGACAGAGCCAGGATCGCCTTCATTATGTCTCTACTTGCCGGCAAGACCCTGGCGTGGGCGAATCCAATCTGGCAATGGCAGGGACCCGAGACTTCCAGGTGTTAGTGAGGTTATTCCGTATCGTATTCGAGGAGCCTGGACGAGTCTCGTCGGCAGCCACTGCTATATTTAACCTTCGCCAGGAGGATGCCTCCGTGGGCGAATACACCATCCAGTTCCGAACCCTGGCAGGAGAACTGTCCTTTAGCAATGATGCCTTGGTAGCATCCTTCTGGCATGGCCTATCGCCCGAGATCAAGGACGAACTTGCTGCTCAAGATGTACCAGCTGCCTTGGATGACCTAATTCTGCTTGCTACTCGAGTGGACATAAGGCTCAGAGAGAGATCTCAAAAAGTTCGAAAGGAGAGACGGCTTCCTAGACTGGCACCCAACTTCCAGCAACCCCTCTTGCCTTCTTCTACTGCTCCACCCGAGGATCCGATGCAGGTGGATCGGCTTAAACTGTCCATTCAAGAGAAACAGCGCAGGGGCACCTCTGGACTCTGTTTATATTGCGGCCTCGCTGGCCATGTCGTGCGTCTGTTTTCCCAGAAGCCAAAAAACCCCAACGCCTAGGATTGGTTGGAGAGACAACCCTTGGCGATACTGATTTAATAGAGAACTCTCCTCCAAACTGTTCATTCCGGTGACCATCATCGCTGGCGAGAGGCCCCGTCCACTCTCTGCCTACCTGGACTCTGGCTCTGCAGCCAATTTAATCTGCCAAGAACTTGTGGATCTTCTTCAGTTGCCCACTGTTCTGCTGGAAAGGGCGTTGATCGTTGCCTCGGTACATGGACTGTCTTTGCCTGACCCAGTTTTGTCTGTGACCAAGCCGTTAAGACTCCAAGTGGGAGTTCTTCACTCTGAACTCATCTCCCTGTTTGTCACGACCAAGGCCATCAACCCCGTGCTGCTGGGTTTACCTTGTCTCCATCTACACACACCAGTCCTGGATTGAAACTCTGGAGAGGTTCTCCAGTGGGGTCTCAAGTGTCTCCACCGCTGTCTGGTGCATGTCCATCCGCCTCAGTCTCCTGCGCAACAGTCACTGGCAGGGTTGCCTCCTTGTTACTCTCTGTTCTCAGATGTCTTCAACAAGAAGAAAGCAGAGACATTGCCATCACATCGAGCATATGATTGCCCTATCGACTTGGTTCCTGATTCATCCCCTCCTCGCTGTAGAGTGTACCCTCTCTCCTTGCTTGAGACCCAGTCTATTTCAGCCTACATTAAGGAGAATCTGGAGAGCGGCTTTATACGTAAATACTCATCCCCGGCCGAAGCCGGGTTTTTCTTTGTCAAGAAGAAAGATGGATCCCTCCGACCCTGCATTGACTAACGAGGCCTCAACCAGATCACGGTGAAGAACAGGTACCCATTGCCTTTGATTTCGGAACTGTTTGATCGCACACGGGGGGCAATATTTTTTTCTAATCTAGACCTGCGGGGGGCTTACAATCTAATCCGGATTCGTCAGGGTGACGAGTGGAAGACTGCATTTAATACACGTGATGGATACTACGAATATCTGGTCATGCCCTTCGGCCTGTGTAACGCCCCGCAGTGTTTCAAGAATTTTTCAATTCCATTTTTCGTGATCTCCTCTATGTCTGTGTTGTGGTGTATCTCTATGACATTTCGATTTTTTTCCCCATGACTCATCAGGGTCATGTCCGCCAGGTGTTGATTCGCTGGAGAAGTGCATGTTTGAAAAGAAGTCTCTACCCTTCCTGGGCTATATCATCTCCGATCAGGGTCTCAAAATGGACCCTGAGAAGGTAAAGGCTGGCCTGGAATTGCCATGCCCCCAAGGCTTAAGGGCCATACAACGCTTCCTGGGATTCACCGACTACTACCGGCTATTCATTCCCAACTTCTCTTCATTAACAGCTCCCATCTCCACCCTCACTAAAAAGGGCATGTATGCCAAGGTGTGGACTCCAGAAGCAGAAGTCGCATTTAAAACCTTAAAAAAAGGCCTTCACGTCAGCCTCTATTCTTCATTACTCTGATGTATCCCTACAATTTTCATTAGAGGTGGACGCTTCCTCTGTTGGTGCCGGTGCACTTTTGTTCCAGAGAGGATCGAAAGGCAAGACTGTGGTATGCGGCTACTATTCTAAGCTGTTTTCTCCCGCAGAGCACAACTACGCGATTGGGGATCGGGAGTTACTAGCCCTCAAGCTGGCCCTGCAGGAGTGGTCGTTGGTCTTTGTTCTTTGCTAGGTTTCCGGTTCGGACTCCACTACCGACCTGCCGACAAGAATGTGAGGGCCGATGCCTTGCTTGTCTAGGTAGTTTGAAACAGAGGACACTGTGGAGTCCCCACAGAATATTATTGATCCTTCCTGCATCTTCTCTGTTAACCCTCTGCAAGTTAGAGACATTCCTCTGGGAAGGACATTTGTACGTCTGGCAGACAGAGGAAGAATCCTTCGCTGGGGTCGCAATTCCAAGCTGGCAGGTCACGCGGGTGCCCGTAAGACCAGAGACCTAATTGCCCGTCAGTTCTGGTGGCCCACACTGCCCAAAGACGTCATGGACTCTGTCTCCTCCTGTACGGTATGCGCAGCAAACAAAGTTGCCCACTCCAGACCAGCCGGTCTTCTCCAACCACTGCCTGTGTTACTATGGACTTTGTTACAGACATGCCTCTCTCTGTGGGATGCAGTGTGATCTGGGTGGTGGTGGATCGATTTTCTAAAATGGCTCATTTTGTTCCCCTGACTGGCCTGCCTTCTGGTGCTCGACTGGCCGACCTCTTCGTACAACACATCTTCCGTCTGCACGGCTTGCCTCTGCATATTGTCTCGGATCGAGGGGTACAGATCACCTCGAACTTCTGGAGAGCACTCTGCGGCCTCCTAGGTGTAAAGTTGGACTTCTCCTTGGCTTATCCTCCTCTGTCCAATGGAGAAGTCGAAAGGGTTAACCAGATTATGGAGAACTATCTGCGGCACTTTGTCTCCAGACTACATAATGACTGGGTGCAGCTGATCCCGTGGGCTGAGTTCTCTTATAATAACCATACCAGTGAGTCCACCACCTCCAGTCCGTTCTTCATCGTCTATGGCCAACATCCCCGTATACCTCTTCCTGTCTCTACTATGTCCCAGGTGACTGCAGCCGACTCTACCTTCAGGGACTTTCTGAAGATATGGCAACAGACACGATCTTCTATTCTGCATGTGGTGGACCGCATAAAGAGAAAGGCAGACACTAGAAGACAAGAACCTCCCCAGTTTCTCCCAGGTACGAAGGTCTGGCTGTCTTCCAGGAATATTCGGCTGAGGGTGCCGTCTTGCAAGTTTGCTCCCAGGTTCCTCGGACCCTTCGAGATTCTGCTACAGATTAATCCTGTGTCTTACAAGCTTCGGCTGCCTCCTACCCTCAAAATCACTAACTCCTTCCATGTCTCCTTGCTGAAGCTGTGGTCCTGAACCACAACTCAAGACTCCTAGTTCTGCAGTGGCTCCTGGCGGCTCGTCAGGTACTTTCGAAGTGAGGGAGATTCTGGCCACCAAGAAAGTGGGAGGAAGGACGTTTTATTTGGTGGATTGGAGGATTAGAGGGGATTTGGTCCAGAGGAGACGTATTGGGAGCCAGAGGAGAACATCGATGCCCCTGTCCTCTTGAAGTGATTTCTCTCCCGCTCTGGTCCCATGAAGAGGGGGCTTAAGAGGGGGGATACTGTAACGTCTATAGCCGCGGACCGTCGTTCACCCTCTCATGATCCCGGCCATGGACATCTGTGTTCTCGGTGGCATGTCCCTCCAGGGAGACGCCGGCACTCACTTACGGGTTCTGAGACAGTTTCCCACATGGCCCGCACGTGCATGGCCTTAAAGGGCCAGTACGTGTCCAGTTGTTAATAATCAGTAATTAGCCCAGAATGCTGCTGGACTATAAAAAGAGCTCTGCCCACTTGATCCTTGCCTGAGCGTTGTTATATACCAAAAGTTTGTCTTGCAAATGGTCTCCTAGTGTTTTCCAGTTCCCAGTGTTACCCGTTCCTACTGCCTGTACCCTGTATCCCGTGCTACTGTGCCTCTGTGCCATCTATAGTGAAAGTCAAGTCGTGTCTTCCGCTGCATCTACTGTACCATCTACAGTGAAAGTCAAGTTGTGTCACCGCTACTGTCTACATTGCCTCAGGTACCCTTTCTGGACTATAGACATTGTATTGTACCTAGTTGGCTAGCTGCTATCCCGCTATGCGGTACGGCCCAGTGGGTCCACACCCCGCGCCGTGACACCCTCGCTATGTTCATCGCTGCCAGGCACGCAATGTTGCTGGTCACTGGGAGAAGGAAGTGTGCCAGCAAACCATGCCCAAGTGCCGACTGTGGCACTGGTGTCATAGGGTGCATAGGTTGCTGACTCCTGCTCTATATCATTAATAAATAAGTTGAATAATAGTGGTCCCAGCATTGAACCCTGAGGTAAATACTTATAACCGGTGACCATTCAGAGCAGGAATAATTGACCACAACCCTCTGGATACGGTCCATGAGCCAATTAGACGTCAATGAGGGACAGTGGCAAATACATTTGCAAAGTCCAAAAACACTATAGCCACAGTGGCCCTTTTGTCTGGGCATTTACTCGCCTCTTCACAAAAACAAATCAGGTTGGTTTGACAACTTCTGTCCTTAGTAAAACCATGCTGGCTGTCACTTGTAATACTATTTTTGTCAGATATTCCTGTATATAGTCCCTCAATAGCCCCTCAAACATTTTTACTAAGATGGATGTTAAGCTCAGGGGCGTAACTAGGAAAGACTGGGCCTCATAGAAAACTTTTGACTGCCCCCCCTAGGTGCCACATGCAGCCACCCATATAGTTAGTGCCCCCTGTAAATACTGCCCCCTGTAGATTGTGCCATACAGCCACCCTGTAGATAGTGCTATACAGCCCTCTGTAGACAGCATGACACCCCACTTGTATATAGCGCCCCACCTCCCCCTGTAGATAGTGGCATACAGCCCTCCCTGTAGATATCACCATAAAGCCCCCCCTGTATATAGTGCCACGCAGCCCTCCCTCCCTTTTATATAGTGCCACTCTGCTTTCCCCCCTTGTATATAGTACCACTCTGCTCTCCCCCTTGTATATAGTGCCACCTGCTCTCCTTGTATATAGGGACACCCTGCTCCCCCCTTGTATATAGTGCCACCCGCCCCCCTTGTATATAGAGCCATCCTGTTCCCCCTTGTATATAGAGCCACTATACTCCCCCTCCTTGAATATAGTGCCACCCTGCGCTCCCCTTGTATATAGTGCCACCCTGCTCCCCCTTGAATAAAGTGCCACCCTGCTTCCCTCCTTGTATATAGTGCCCCCCTGCCCCCTTGTATATAGTGCTACCTGCTCCCCTTGTATACCCTGCTCCCCTCTTGTATAGAGTGCTACCCTGCGCTCCCCTTGTATATAGTGCCACCCTGCTCCCCTTGTATATAGTGCCACCCTGCTCCCCCTTGTATATAGTGCCACCCGCCCCCCTTGTATATAGAGCCATCCAGTTCCCCCTTGTATATAGAGCCACCATGCTCTCGCTCCTTGAATATAGTGCCCCCTGTATATAGTGCCACTCTGCTCCCCCCTTGTATATATTGCCACCATGTCCCCCTTGTATATAGTGCAACCCTGCTCCCTCCTTGTATGTAGTGCCACCCTGCCCCCCTGTATATTGCCATATAGCCCCCCAAAATGTATAGTACTTACCTTGCCCCATTCCCACAACGGATGGAGCGCTGCAATGCCTCAGGGCGTGGCGCATGCGCAGACCAGCGTGATCCAGTTACATCATCATGCCGGCCTGTGCAGGGAGTATTCCCAGTGCCTTATAGGCTGGAGGCCTAATGTGGCCTGCAGCCTATAGTATTCATTTGGATCTGCGTTCTGAGAATGCAGATACAAGTGAATGTGGCTGTCGCTAGCACCCCTCCAGTGCTAGCGACACCACCAGGCATGAGGGCCTTGTGCCGCCCGGTCCATAACGCAGGCCCTGTAGTGGCATCGCTACCGCTGTAGCAGCCATAATGGCTGATAGCAGCGCCACCGGGCATAAGAGGGGCAGTGTTGGCGGGCGTCACGGGCCCCCTCATGCCGCGGGCCCCCTAGCGGCCGCTATGGCTGCTGCAGCGGTAGTTACGCCACAGGTTAAGCTTACTTGTCCATAATTACCCGGGGAAGACCTAGAGCCTTTTTCAAAAATAGGCATCACGTTTGCGCTGCGCCAGTCCCTTGGCACTATACCAATTACTAGAGAATCTCTGAATATTATGAAGAGGAGGACAGAAATAACTGAACTAAGTTATTTAAGAACTCTTGGCTGTAACCCATCTGGTCCCGGAGCCTTGTGCACATTTATTTTCTTTAACTTAGCTTGGACCATATATACATTCAGTCAATTCAGTATATCAACTGATATATTAACAGCACTGGCACCGGCTACATCAGCTGCTCTTTCTTCTGTTTTATATACAGAGCTAAAGAACCCATTTAGTAACTCTGCCTTCCCTTGATCCCCTGTGACCAACTCCCCATTACTACTATTTAGGGGCCCTACATGTTTAGACCTTGACTTTTTTGCATTTATATACTTGAAGAATTTTTGGGGATTTGTTTTACTATCCTTGGCCACCTGCCTTTTATTTTGTATTTTTGTTGATTTTATTACTGTTTTTACAGATTTTATTAAGCTCTTTATAATTTACAAAGGCTACAGCTGTACCCTCAGATTTGTATTTTTCAAATGCTCTTTTTTTGTCATATATTGGCCTTTTTACAGAAGGTGTAAGCCATGTGGGGTTTAATTTTAGTCGTTTATACTTGTTACCTATAGGAATACATTTTGCACTATAATTATACAAAGTTGATTTTAATATCCCCCATTTATCATTTGTACCATTATTTGACATTAGTTGTTCCCAGTCTATGTCCTGAATTGCAGCCTGCATCCTGGGGAAATTGGCCTTCTTAAAAATAAGTGTTTTTGCCCTCCCTGCATACCCTAAAAAGGCACGTGTACAAACTAGAACTTTTAATGCAAAAAACGTTGATGAAAAAAACCAAAAACGTATTAGTTCTACATTACCAAGATGAAAATGTTGCGTTGTCTTAAAGGCCAAAAAAGGCTTAGCCCTTAAATGGGTTATCCCATGAATTATTTTTGTACTGAAATGCTTTCAATGGCTTTCTAACTTAATTTTTAGTGTTTCTAGCATAAACAGATTTATCTTTTGTCATCTTTTGCTTCCATGTGTCCCCTTGGTGTTGCTGCTAATCTGTACTGCTGGGGGAGTGCTCTGGACAGAATCAGTCTCCTTTCCCCTCTGACAGCTGACAAAATCCCACCTTACTCTTCAATCCAGCTTTACAAACCTAACAAGCTGAGGAGGAGTCTCTCATCTGTACTGCTATACTACTGTAGAGGCTCTGCTCCTTCCCTGACAAGCAGGGCAGAAATCTTTTTCTATTGGCTGGTCAGCAGTGAGCAGAAGATAACCTTGCAGAGAACTATCTGTGACTAGTGTGACTGAGCATACATTTCCACCAGCTCTCAGCTCAGTAGGTGGAAGTGCACATTGCTATACACTTTGAGCACCAGGTGGTGCTTTACTATGTAAGTAAATGTCTAAAAACAAAACTTGTTTATAATTTGGTGCTTTATTTAAATAAACATAATATTCTCACCCAACCCCCCCCCCCCCTTGTAGATAGTGCCTTTTTTACAGCCCCCCCTGTAGATAACGCCATACAGCCCCTGTAGATAACGCCATACAGCGCCCCCCTGTAGATAACACCATACAGCCCCCCCTGTAGATAACGCCATACAGCCCCCCCCCCTGTAGACTGTATGCCGTTATCTACAGGGGGGACTGTATGGCGTTATCTACAGAGGGGGACTGTATGGCGTTATCTACAGGGGGGACTGTGTGGCGTTATCTACAGGGGGGGCTGTAAAAAAGGCACTATCTACAAGGGGGGGGGGGGTTGGGTGAGAATATTATGTTTATTTAAATAAAGCACCAAATTATAAACAAGTTTTGTTTTTAGACATTTACTTACATAGTATAGCACCACCTGGTGCTCAAAGTGTATAGCAATGTGCACTTCCACCTACTGAGCTGAGAGCAGGTGGAAATGTATGCTCAGTCACACTAGTCACAGATAGTTCTCTGCAAGGTTATCTTCTGCTCACTGCTGACCAGCCAATAGAAAAAGATTTCTGCCCTGCTTGTCAGGGAAGGAGCAGAGCCTCTACAGTAGTATAGCAGTTCAGATGAGAGACTCCTCCTCAGCTTGTTAGGTTTGTAAAGCTGGATTGAAGAGTAAGGTGGGATTTTGTCAGCTGTCAGAGGGGAAAGGAGACTGATTCTGTCCAGAGCACTCCCCCAGCAGTACAGATTAGCAGCAACACCAAGGGGACACATGGAAGCAAAAGATGACAAAAGAGAAATCTGTTTATGCTAGAAACACAAAAAATTAAGTTAGAAAGCCATTGAAAGCATTTCAGTACAAAAATAATTCATGGGATAACCCATTTAAGGGCTAAGCCTTTTTTGGCCTTTAAGACAACGCAACATTTTCATCTTGGTAATGTAGAACTAATACGTTTTTGTTTTTTTTCATCAACGTTTTTTGCATTAAAAGTTCTAGTTTGTACACGTGCCTTTTTAGGGTATGCAGGGAGGGCAAAAACACTTATTTTTAAGAAGGCCAATTTCCCCAGGATGCAGGCTGCAATTCAGGACATAGACTGGGAACAACTAATGTCAAATAATGGTACAAATGATAAATGGGGGATATTAAAATCAACTTTGTATAATTATAGTGCAAAATGTATTCCTATAGGTAACAAGTATAAACGACTAAAATTAAACCCCACATGGCTTACACCTTCTGTAAAAAGGCCAATATATGACAAAAAAAGAGCATTTGAAAAATACAAATCTGAGGGTACAGCTGTAGGGGACTGTGTGGCATTATCTACAGGGGGACTGTGTGGCATTATCTACAGGGGGGACTGTGTGGCGTTATCTACAGGGGGGACTGTGTGGTGTTATCTACAGGGGGGACTATGTGGCGTTATCTACAGGGGGGACTGTATGGCGTTATCTACAGGGGGGTCTGTATGGCGTTATCTACAGAGGGGGCTGTATGGCGTTATCTACAGGGGGGACTGTATGGCGTTATCTACAGGGGGGACTGTGTGGCGATATCTACAGGGGACTGTGTGGCGTTATCTACAGGGGAGACTGTGTGGTGTTATCTACAGGGGGGGCTGTGAGGCGTTATCTACAGGGGGGACTGTATGGCGTTATCTACAGGGGGACTGTATGGTGTTATCTACAGGGGGACTGTATGGCGTTATCTACAGGGGGACTGTATGGCGTTATCTACAGGGGGACTGTATGGTGTTATCTACAGAGGGCGTTAGCGCCATACAGCCCCCACTGTAGAGAACGCCATACAGCCCCCCCCCCTGTAGAGAATGCCATACAGCCCCCCCCTGTAGGGAACGCCATACAGCCCCCCCTGTAGGGAACACCATACAGCGCCCCCTGTAGGGAATGCCATACAGCGCCCCCCCTGTAGGGAACGCCATAGAGCGCCCCCCCTGTAGGGAACGCCATACAGTGCCCCCCCTGCAGGTAACGCCATACAGTGCCCCTGTGGATAGGGGATACATGTCTTTTGCTTAATGGCAGAGCGGGGAGATACCTCCCTGCTCTGCCGTAGTGTTCAGTGGCGTCCCGCTGTAGCAGCCATAGCGGCTGCTAGCAGAGCCTGCGGCCATGGTGGGGGCCCGTGCCAGCAGGCGACACGGGCCCCCTCATGCCCCGGGCCCCGTAGCAGCCACTGCGGCTGCTATGGCGGTAGTTACGCCACTGATCCCTCTACTCCAACATTCTTTTTTTATATTTAGTCTCGAAACTCCTTGAAAACCAATTTAGTCACTTTCTTCCACTTCACTAACAACCCATTTGTCCACTGTAATTAAACTAGAGACAACAACATTCCACTGCAAAGATCGGTATAGTTTACTTACGGAATATCCTAGAGTATCTTCTCTTTCTGTCACTTTTGGCACTCTTCAATTCCATTTCCTCACTTTTAACAATCTCTTAACTCCCTCAAGCACATGCTGTTAGCTGTGATATCAAAAGCAGGTGCATACTCTGGTTGCTTGGTTTCCCATAACCACCAGCCCATAGTTCCCTTTTCCAATGCAGTTTACATAAAAGCTGAATGTTCCCACGGTTTAGAGGAGCGTTTCTGACTCTAAAGCAGTTTTGATACACAAAACTTAAACCAATAGATGGTTTTAGAAATAGACTGCATATCCATTTGAGAAAGGGTAATGTGGATCATTGGCAGTTTTTATCTATTTCAATTGGCGGGGAGGTGGGGGGGTCATTAGCATTACACCGTTTTCTAGTTCTAATTGTGCAATTCATATCAGACTTTCTTGGCATGGATGCCAGTCATCGCTTTCCTAAGTATTTCCTCTACATCAATTTTATACTTCTGTTTGTACACCATGTTATTCTTCATAATGCATTGCCGATTTTAATATTACACCTTCCCATGCTGAACATTCTCTTCATCCTTCTGATGCTGCTGATTTAGCTAAAAAAAGAATAATCATGCAATAGCATTAAACAAAGTTTACATCAACCAAACTCTTTACATGAAGGAAGGACATAAAAAGGAGGAAATAAATATATATATATATATATATATATATATATATATATATATATACATATATATATATATATATATTTCCGGAACGTCCTACGGCAGCATACTTAAGGGTTAGAGATAATTCATCTGACCGGATAGAAGAGACATATTACTCAGCAGTAATTAATCAATTAGCTGATCCCAGGTAGTCTTAGGCCGAATTCACGTGAGCATGTTCAGTCCGTGATATACGGTCCGCAGATCGGCCGCATTTCCCGGACTTAGCACACTGCAGGGAGCTGGGCTCTTATCGTCATTGTTATCTATGACGCTAGGAGTCGCTGCCTTGCTGCGGGAAACATGTTTTCAGTACGGGACAGTAGTACCGCGGGTAGGCAGGGACACCTAGCGTCATAGATAACGACGATGCTAGGAGCCCGGCTCCCTGCAATGTGTTCGGCCCGGGAAATGCGGCAGACCTGCGGACCGTATATCATGGACTGAACACGCTCGTGTGAATCCGGCTTTAAATACAGACCAAACACCTTAGAAAACGTATTTTATGTTAACGCTTTATACAGATGGTTTTCTCTGTCCCTAAGCTGCGACCCATGATGCATGGAGGATGTATACTGGGGTTTTCCGCAGTCCATCGGATATGATTTCTATACCTCATTTCTGAGATGCTGTGCCTATTTATCAAAGTCATGCTGCGTAATACCGAGTGGCATACAGGCTAGTCCTATCCCTTGGCTCAGAAAAGCAGAGCCCCTGTACCTCCTGGCATTCATGTGGGTGTAGCAACATAGCTACCGACCGGTAATTGTATAATAAAACACGCTGGCGTTGTCCACATGCTCTTCCTATGGACGGAACTGCGCAAGCGAGAGACCGTAATTCTCGCTGGATTTCAGCGGTCTTTAAAAAGCCAGCTAAATCTAAGGATTTTGCACTTGTCTAAGCAGCTGAACCCTGGTGGAAGTAAGGTACTTGTTCTGGATGGTGTTTACCTCCTATGAATACTTACTATGGTTGTTTTTGTTTCTGATAATGCTCTTTTTCCCCAGATGTCAAATCCTGCATCACAAGGAAAACGTAGAAGGAAATCTAAACATAATAAGTGGAAAGGCTTTCAGCAACCATTGCCTGTAGAATGAGACCTTGTTTACTGCTCCTCATGCAGGTCCCCTGAGGACACGTACTTGCAGTCTGAAGCCAGGGTTTTTTTTGTCGTGGTTTAAGGAACAACTGACGGATACCGTTCAAGGAATTAAATCTGCTTCTAGAACTAAGAGACCTGAAGGTAGACAGCAGGCACCTTCTCCACAATCCTCTTCCGAATATGAAGGGATATCTGAAGGTGAGTTAGACTCAGAGGATTCTGACAAAGACTCCCTAGATAATATCTATCTATTGAATAAAGTTCCTCACTTGCTGAAAGACGTTAAAATGACTGTCGAGACCAACAAAGATGTATCTCACAAACCTAAAAAGGAACAGTTATATTATTTTTTCTGTCAATAAAGATAAAGTTCTTCCCTCCCATCCTGTTGTTTCAGATTGGTTGCAGAAGGATTGGGATAAACCAGAGAAACTAGTCGATCAGGGGGCTAAGTTTAATCACACCTACAAAGCGGATCCCAAATTCAGTGCTGACTGGGATTATCCGCCAAAAGTTGATCTCGCTGTAGCAAAGTTATCAAAAAAATCGGTGTTTCCTTCAGAAGAATCCTCACTCTTTAAGGGTATGTTCACACACAGTGACCAAAAACGTCTGAAAATACGGAGCTGATATCAGGCGAAAACAGCTCCTGATTTTCAGACGTTTTTGTAGCAACTCGCATTTTTCGCAGCATATTTTACGAACGTTATTGGTGCTGTTTTTCAATGGAGTCAATGAAAAACGGCTCCAAAAACGTCCCAAGAAGTGACTTGCACTTCTTTTTCGCGGGCGTCTTTTTACGTGCCGTATTTTGACAACGACGCATAAAATGACACCTCGCGGGAACAGAACACTGTAAAACCCATAGCAAGCAATGGGCAGATGTTTGTAGGCGTAATGGAACATTTTTTTCAGGCGTAATTCGAGGCGTAAAATGCCCGAATTACGTCTGAAAACACTGCGTGTGAACATACCCTTAGGCTCCAATGGATCGCAGAGCGGATTCTATATTAAAGAAAGCGTATTCTTCCTCTACAGTGGGTTGCAAAGTGTCATCAGCCTCCATCCCTGTTGCCAGGGCTCTCCGTACCTGTCTAAGTGAACTCTCACAAGATTTGGAGGATGGGACACCAAGAGAGATGATCTTAGATAATATTCATCTCATGCAAAGCAGCTGCAGAATTTTTATGTGATGTACCTCCAGATGTTTTTAAGTTTTCTTCCAGACTGCTAGCACTCTCTAATATGGCTCGTTGAGCCCTATGGATCAAACAATGGACAGGAGACATTCCGTCCAACAATCACTTTTTGTTCCCTACCATTTCATCCTTCCTCTATGTTTGGTTCGCAGATAGAGGGAATCCTTAAATCTATAAATTATGAGAAAAGGATATCTTTCCTTGTCCTTCAAAGAGGCCGCCATTTAGATCCTTTTAAAGCCATGCAAGAAGGTTGCCTAAATTTCAAAATAGTTTTCGTAACTCAAACAACGAAGATTCAAAAACAAGCAGGGGGTCAACCCTCCTTTGAAGAAGAAGACCCACTTTCACAAAAATTCGAACTTATGATACCAAGAATTGTCCAGTAGGAGGAAGACTAAAAGAGTTGGTTCAGCTATGGTTAAAAACTTCCTCAGACGCCTGGGTCATATCCACCATCCAGAATGGCTATTCGCTGGAGCTGAACACCATTCCAAAGAACAGATTCTTCATAAACAGGGGAAGGAAGCCTATAGTACTCAGTCTCATTCAAGACTTTATGAGAAAAGGGGCATTAGAAGAAGTCCCATATCATCAACAAGATCAAGAGGTTTACTCACCTGTTTTTGGAATTCCGAAAAAGGAAAACAAATGTCGCTTAGTGATAGATCTACCTGAACAAATACTTTGTGTAAAGGAAGTTCAAATTGGAATCCATACAATCGGTAATAAATATCATTCAAGATATTTTTCTGGCCACTATCGATCTGCAAGATGCATTCCTACACATTCTGGTGCTAAAAGCACACAGGAAATTTCAACGGGTGGCTATTCTTCTTCATCATTAAGTAATGCATCTTCAATTCACCTGCCTACCCTTTGGGGTTTACAAAGGAAGCGGTGGTAGTATCTGCAGCCCTGCATATGAGGGGGATCTTCGCATGTCCTTACCCAAACGATTAGCTGGTGAATGCTCCATCACTAGACATCCTTATGCAACATCTAAAAATTACTCTAAACATGCTCATCTCACAGTGCTTCATTGTAAACCCTCAAAAGTCTCATCTAATGCCATGCACCAGATTGAAATACCTAGGTTTCATTATAGACACTCTGGAAATGATTTTGACACTGTCCAGCGCCCAAATACATTTTATCTGCCAGGGTGTTCATCAACTGAGGGCATTAGATCATTGCTCCACCCGTCAGGAGAGTGTTAGGTCTTCTAACGTCTGATATCGGGGCGGTACTGAGGGCAAGGGCACACATCCAAATATTACAGAACAGTATTCTGAAGATCTGGGACAAGAAATGATGTCACTGGACACTCTAATGCCAATATCTTCAGCTGTGAAACAGGATCTACAGTGGTGGCTGGTGCCCTACCATTTCAATTAAGGCAGGTCTCTGAGGCCAGTTCGTCAGATACTCCTCACTACGTATGCCCCAGGCTCAGACTCAGGTTCACATGTGGGAACATCATAGATACAGAAGAAGTGATCCAAACAGGACAGTCATCTCTCATCTAACATGAAAGAACTCAGGGCTATCAAACTAGCTCTATTTCACTTCCAGAATTTAATTAATCACAAAGTCCAAATTCAGTCAAACAATCTCCCCGCAGTTTTCTATATAAACAAACAGGGGGCACCTATAGCCATTTTCTAAAAAAAAAAAGGAAACTGAAAGCAGATTGGCTGAGCAGGAACCTGATTCACCCAGGAGAATGGAGCTTGTATCCAGAGGTCTTCCTTCAAATTACCAAGAAGAGGGGCACACCAACTCTAGATGTCATGGCAACAGCAGAGAATTCCAAGTTAAATAAATTCTGCTCCCTCAACAGAACATATCACCCGTATGCCATAGACAGTCTATTTCTGAGCTGGGAAAAAAATATTCAATTACATCTCCCCCCGCATTTCCCTCATTCCTCGAGTATTGAGAAAAATAAGGGATGAGAAAATGAAGGCCATAGCGATCCTCCCTCATTGGCCCAGAAGTGCATGACTTCTGGTCGCGTTGAGTCTCTCGAACGGCAACCACTGGAGACTTCCATTACGCCCAGATCTCCTCCTACAGAAAAGGTTTTGTCATCCCAGGATAGACAGGTTACATCTAACGGCATGGAAACTCTGAATGGCAGTCTTTGAAAAATAAAGACATCTCTGATGAAGTATTCAACAACCTAGCACAATGAAGATATATTCTCGAATATGGCTTATGTTCTCTACATGGTGTCAAGATAATAACAGGCTACCAGATGCAGTTTCCACAGTGTTACAAGGAGGTTTTCTAACCATCCAATAATAACCAGGTTCTTAAGAGCAATTCAAAAGTTGAGGCCATGTTGTCATAATTCATTGCCCTCTTGGGAGTTGCCTATTGTTTTAAAACATGTCTGCCGTTCTCCGTTTGAACCATTTGAACTAGCTCTGTTTTTGAGCTAGCTGAATTAAGTTGCTTGTGATATAAGTGGAGTTATTAAACCGGATTGTGTTGTTGTGTTCATGTGTGTGATACTGTGCGAGATAACCAGTGGCGGATTAAGTAGACCATGGGCCCTGGGCTGTTACCCAAACTTGGGCCCCCCTTCCTCACCGCCGCCCTGCCGCGCCGTAACTATTTTTGACACTACTTTTTTGGGCAAGCATTAACAGTGTTACGATTTCCCTTGTCACAGGGCTGTGTCCCTACATACTGACAGTATCACACTGTGCAGGGACACAACCTCCTGACAAGGGGAATTGTCTATCAGTCCTGGACTGCAGAAAGACTTTTTGTGAAATACAAGGATTCCTATAATAAACATGTCAGGAGAGGTGACAGATTCTCTATAAATCTAGTGACTCACAGGTGACGACGTCTCAGATTCTAGTAGTTTTTTTCCTCTTTTCTTCTCCATCCGGTCCAGCGCTCATGACGACTTCTCCCGGCCATGACTCATTTCTGCAGAATTTGCCACTCAGACGTCTCCTCACTTTTCCAACATTTCCACACCTATAAACGAAAATAAAGTTATCATGGTGCCACATACTGTGCCCCTAAATATAATAGCACCAAACACTGCGTGCCTGAATATAATACCACACACTGTAAAACACCACATACACACAGCCCCCTGTACATAGTGCCACACACAGCCCCTGTAGATATTACACACCCCCATAGATATCGCCATACACAGCCCCCTCTATATATCACACATCCTCCCCGTAGAGAGCGTTACACACAGCCCCATATAGATAAACTTTATGAATAAAAATTGTAAAATAGCAAAAAAGGTGTGTATAAAAACGATAAAAAACGAACCCTGCATTGTCTACGGAAAAAACGTCGCAAAAATCACGTCGTTTTTATTTATTTTTTATAAAAATGTGTGTTTGGTGCAACTTTGTAATTACGTTTTATTAAAAAATATTTTCACTTTTTGAGATACAGCTGCTTTGTATCCTGTATCCATCAGGTCAGCAGGACTGACAGGATCAGTGACACGCAGGATCCACCTCAAATCTATCACATCGAAGATTATAATTTAGCGCAGGGCCCGTTTCACTGATCCCGTCAGTCCTGCTGACCTGACGGATACAGGATACAAAGCAGCTGTATCTCAAAAAGTGAAAATATTTTTTAATAAAACGTAATTACAAAGTTGCACCAAACACACATTTTTATAAAAAATAAATAAAAACGACGTGATTTTTGCGACGTTTTTTCCGTAGACAATGCATGTTTCTTTTTTTTTAGCGTTTTTATACACACCTTTTTTGCTATTTTAGAATTTTTATTCATAAAGTTTGAAAATAATAGTAAAAAAATAAGCTTTTTTACGTTTCAGCTATTTTTTTTGGTAATAACATAGTTTTACCCTAAAATAGACCTTTTATTTGTAATCGTCATTGTTTACCGTAAATGTTAATATATTACATGTCTATATTAGGGTAATTGGGTCAGCGCTAGCGTTACAACAATGATTGGCGGGGGGGACGGACGGTTTTTATTGGGGTGGGTATTTTATGTGTATTTATTATTTCATTTTTTTTGCACTTTACTTTCCTATTTTTTTATTACTATGGTCTGTTCCTCAAAGGTCAAAAAAGACCTTTGGGGAACTTTATATATATTTTTTCTTTCTTTTACACCATGTTTTTCCACTGTAACTGGAGCTGCACAGCAGCCCCAGTTACAGGGGAAATCAGCCCTCTCATAGTGACGATTGTCACTAATAGGGCTGTGCTGGGTCTAGTTAGACCCAGCAGCAGCCTGCCACTAACGGCACCCGGCGATCATGTGACCAGTCACATGATCACCGGGAGGAATAGAGACAGCGCCGCTGCTGCTGTCTCTATTCCTATACACAGCGTTCATTGAACGCTGTGTAAGAAGACATCGGAGAAGACAGAAGCAGCGAAAGCTGCTTCTGTCTTTTCCTCAGGGTCCCCGGCAGTCACTGACAGCCGGAGACCCGATCGCGCGGGCAGCAAGTTAAAAACCCGAGCCGTAGAAAGTCTATGGCTCGGGTTTTAAGGACCCGTCCCTGACCGCTGGCCGTAAAAATACAGCCAGCGGTCGGGAACCAGTTGGGAAGGAGGATAAGCCTGCTGTACTGACCTCAGCGCCGGTGACCGACCGTCTTGCAGATTCGGAGTAACAGAACAGCCGTCCCTCGCTGTTCTGTTACTCAATGGCGGCGGCCCGCACTTGTCAGGGAGGCGTGTCCTACCCCTTTCCCGGCCAATTCCCTGCTCCTCCCCTCATCTTCGTTAGTTAGCAGCGCTAGCGCGCTGAATAAGTAACTTTGCAAGATGATGTGCGGTTCGGGCTGCCATGGGCCCCCTGGAAGCCTCGGGCCCCGGGCGGCCGCCCGAATCGCCCATATGATAATCCGCCACTGGAGATAACTGAATTGTGTGCTTACAAATAGAAGACAGCTAAATTGACACAATTTTAAAACCTTTATTTTCTTGCAGTTTATTTCTTGTGGAGCCGCTGACTAGGGGGAGGGTTAACTGCTCTCAGGTGATATAAATTAGCCTGTAGGCATCAGTTCAGCTTGCTCTGTTTTTGGGCTAGCTGAATTAAGTGGCTTGTGATATAAGAGGAGTTATTAAACCAGAGTTGAAAAGTGGAGTTAAAGTCCCTGTAAGTACCCTTCTTTACTTTTACTTTAACAATTGTTCACTGTTTTTTTGTAACTGGGATAATGGACAGCAAGATTGGAGGTTTTCTTCAGTGCACAGTCTGCCATATGTATACACGACTGGAGCCGGAGTTCCAGGGTGAATACCTCTGTGACCGATGTGAGCATGTTGTTCACCTGAAAGCATGCATTAGAGATCTGGAGGAGCAAAATGCAACACTGAGGGCGATAGACAATCTTGAGCGGAGCATGCTGATCACTGAGCAAACAGTTAGTGGGGTAGACCTGGAGGGTGAAGACATGGGTCAGCAGGATCAGGCAAGTAGCTGGGTTAATGTAGTTAGGGGCAGTAGAAAGGGGTCCAAGAAAAGGAAGGCCAATTCTGTTTCTGATATTCCAAGCAAAATTGCCAAGTTGGGTGATGATGCGAGGGTGTCGGTCTCAGAAATGGCAGCCCTACTGGATACTGATCTCCCTAACAGCCGGGAGAACAGCCCAGCTAGTATTCGGTGGGATGGTAATGCAGGTAAGGCAAGACAATTAGTAGTTGTAGGGGATTCTATAATCGGGAAGGCGGATAGAATACTTTGTCGCCAAGACCGGCTGAACCGAATGGTTTGCTGTCTCCCTGTTGCCAGGGTTCAGCATGTGGTGGAACGGGTGGATAAACTACTGGGAGGGGCTGGTGATGATCCAGCTGTCGTGGTTCATGTGGGTACCAACGATAGAAAACATGGTAGGTGGAGGAGCCATAAGAATAATTTTAAAGAACTAGACTACAAGCTGAAGGGAAGGACTCCGAGATAGTATTCTCAGGAATACTGCCTGTGACATGCGCATCACAGGAAAGACAGCGGGAGCTCAGGGAGTTAAATGCATGGCTGCCATCTTGGTGTAGAGTAGAAGGCTTTAGGTTCCTAGAGCACTGGGCTGACTTTTCATTGGGGTACAAACTGTATTCTGCAGATGATTTGCACCTAAATGGAAGGGGGTCTGCTGTGCTGGGGGAGAGAATTCTAGCTGGGGTGCAGGTGTATTTAAACTAGGGCTGAGGAGGGAGGTCAATGTAAAAAATAAAGATGTAGTTAGGTTAGAGTGGGGTCAGTCTATATTGGTAGGGGGAGAAATAGACTGTGGGTAGAGGACTAGGCAACAGGATAAGGAGATCCTTTCGTTACAAAACAGCAGTGAAAATAAAAATGCCCAAATAATGTCAAATAATCACATTTCTGATACTGAAAGTGAAAAATTGAAAGGCAAGTTAAAGTGTATGTTCACAAATGCCAGAAGTCTAGCAAGCAAAATGGGGGACCTGGAGCCTTGGTACTGGAGGAACATCTACTGTAGATATAGTTGGTGTTTCTGAAACATGGCTAGACTTTTCACACAACTGGGCTGTAAAAATAGGAAAGGCGGTGGTGTATGTCTGTATGTGAGAAGCGATATGAAGGTGAGTGTAAATTAGACATTAGAGGGTGAAGATTGTGAGGAGGTTGAAACCTTGTGGATGGAATTACAAAGGGAGGTAAACACTGAAAAAATTACTTTTGGTGTAATCTATAGACCCCCCAATATAACTGAGGAGATGGATTGTCAGCTATATAAACAGATGGAGCGGGCTGCACAGGCGGGTACTGTAGTGATAATGGGAGATTTTAATTACCGGGATATTAATTTGGTTCGGCTTCAACTGCAAAGGGGAGACATTTCCTCAACCTGTTGCATGGGCCAGTTTGTGGAAGACCCGACTAGAGGTGAAGCTCTGTTGGATCTGATCATTTCTAATAATGCAGAGCTTGTTGGGAATGTCAATGTTCGTGAAAACCTCAGTAACAGTGATCACAATATAGTTACATTTTACCTATACTGTAAAAAACAAACACAGGCTGGGAGGGCAAAAACACATAAGTTTAAGAAGGCCAATTTCACATTAAATTAGCACATCTTTCTACTATATATATATATATATATATATATATATATATATATATATATATATATATATATATATATATATATATATATATATATATATACATATGTATATATATCATCCACTCCATTTTAGAATGGGATGAGTATCTCTACAAGACATGAGCTGTCACATCATCATTTATTATTAGTCCATTCAGAATAATACACAGCATATTCAAAGGTTTCCTGTTTGTGGAATTTCTTGAGCTAAGGTTTTGTGAGGTCAGTGACAGATTTTAGGACACGATTTTAGGACGGCAATTGGAAGCTTTTTTGTTTTTTTTAGAGAGATATTACAGCTTTTTAATTGATTTCCTAATGCTCTAAGCCACAGAGATAGGTTTTTACAATGTATTTCCACAAACCACACAAAAATGTTTTGATGTCCTAATGTGCTGACCAAACTTAGCATGAAGTACTGGAATATTTGGTACTCCTGGAATGATCACTCGATGCTGAAACAAAATCCTCACCAATGCACTGGAAAACATCTTTCTATCTTATGTACAAACCTAATCCAGATGTGGCCTGGGAGTGACTTTTCTACTTAGCAGATGGGTTTAAAACATACTGAAAAAGTCTACACCTAAAGAAACCAAAAACAATCTGATAGATCCATTGCATGTGTTAAACTCTTGAATGCAGGTTCACAATCCGTAATAAGCAGGGAGAATGTCTAAAAATATCTAAATGGATGAAAATGTGCAAACACCAAATATATTAAAGTGTCTCCCAATTACAAATGAGCAGTTTTGACCTATATAAATCTGTACAAAATCTCAATTAAGTTGAGGTGTAGATTTGCTCAGATTCCGGATCAAAGGCAAAACACCTTGATATTTGGCTCAGACATAAGATGCTTAGATTTCTGCTATTCTGCATTTCCCCAATCGTATCAGAATATAAAGATGGATGTTACATTGTAAATCTAGGACAAATAGTGTGGTTGCATGTCATACCCTGGAAAGCATGTGTTCTTCTCTTAGTAAGTCAAGAGGAACCATTGGAAATAATCTGTATCTAGTTACATTCTGTATGTGTGGGATTAGATTTACTGCAAATTGTTGGAGAGACTAATGGATTAGGTAATGCAGCATGATGGAAGCAGGTGACTACCCTACATACATAGTAACTTAGGCAACATACATACAGTACATAGTAACATACATATATAGTAATTTAGTTCATAAAAAGCAAAAAAACACATGTCCATCAAGTGCAACCTTCCTCGGATCAATCATATATCATGCACTGCTAAATTATTTGTATCCATCAATGCCATTTTTCATTAGATAAACATCTAGCCTTTTTTAATGCTGCCAGTTGATCTTCCATTACCTTCTATTGCCTTACATAGCTTGGCTACTTGAATTATATCGTACCCTTTCCTATATTAAAGTCTGAATCACCTCTCCTCCACACATAAAGAATGTCCCCTGGTCCTTTCGACAGTTCTTGAAATGAATAAATCATGTCAGGGGCGTTACAAGATACCATGGGGCCCCATAGAAAAACAAAGAGTGGGGCCACTCTCCACCATGACCACCTTGCGGCATGTTCAGACCATGAAAATATTATGGTGGCTGTGGGACTTGTGTCTTTCTATAATAAACAGGGATAATGCACAGTGATGTCACAGTATAGAGACAAAACACAGGGGGGTGTCACAGTAAAATGGTATTGCACTTAAGAAATTAGGCCCCATGCACACGACCGTATATTTCATCCGTAATTATGGACTGTAATTACAGTCTATAATTACGGACCCATTCATTTCTATTGGCCACGGACACCTTTCAGTATTTTAACTGATGGTTGTCCGTGCTAAAAAATTATAGTACCTGTCCCATTCTTGTCAGTAATTACGGCATAGACTCTCCCATAGAAGCTTATGGGCGCTTCTGAAAATACGGTCGGCTACGGATATACATCCGTAAACTGTCCGTATTTATGGAAGCGTTGCTATGCAACATGTTGGTGACATCATTAGCATCCTCCCTCTTTTTTTAAGGATCTGTATATACGGATGAATTACGGATGACTACGGATATGTATTTACGGACAGTATTTACGGATAGGTGAAAATATGGTCGTGTCCATGGGACCTTACAGCGCAGGAATTATGCAAATATGATGTAACAATACAAAGATAATGTAAACAATTTTGTCGCAGTACAAGCATATTCTACTCAGTGAATTTACCACACGGGAACGGTGCAAACAGTGATGTCTCGAGACCGGGATAATGCACAGAGTTTGATATTATAGCACAACAATAATGTACAAAGTGATGTCACAGTACAGAAATAAGATTCACAATGATGTCAGAGCACAGAAATAATTCACCACATAATGTCACCATGCACACTATGACATAGCAGAGAGAAACAACACACTATAATATCAAAGTACAAGAAAAATACACACAGCAGAGGCAGGGGCATAGCTAAAGGCTCATGGGCCCCGATGCAAGAGTTCTTATTGAACCCCCCCCCCAAACTTCTCATGGCCGACGGTCCGCAGCTTTCAGCTGCATCGCTGGGTCTCCTAAGTGACCCAACAATGCAGCACTAGCAGCCTGGGGCATCACTGAGGACTAAAAATGTCAGGGGAAATAGCACCAATACATATGTGCCCCCCCCCCCAAGAAAATGTGTGTGTGTGTATAGGAGACAGCATATCTATAGCACTATGACCCTATAAACTATGGATAGAATTAGATACAGTGGCTCAGCAGACAGTATCACACATGATAGGATTAGATATAAGGCCCAGCAGACAGTATCACACATGATAGGATTAGATACAGTGGCCCAGCAGACAGTATCACACGTGATAGGATTAGATACAGTGGCTCAGCAGACAGTATCAAACATGATAGGCTTAGATAAAAAGCTCAGCAGATAGTATCACACATGATAGGATTAGATACAGTGGCTCAGCAGTCAGTATTACACATGATAGGATTAGAGATAGGGCCCAGCAGACAGTATCAAACATGATGGGATTAGATACAGTAGCTGAGCAGACAGTATCACACATGATAGGATTAGATACAGTGGCTCAGCAGACAGTATCACACATGATGGGATTAGATACAGTGGCTCAGCAGACAGTATGACACATGATAGGATTAGATATAGGGCCCAGCTCGCTGACATTGCGGCTCCAGCGCTGGACCCAGGAAAGGTAAGAATAATAATTGTTTTGCTTCTTTATGTGTTACTAATTATTTTTGTGTGTTTGTGTTTTTTTACAAGTTCGGTTGTTGGACTACTTCGGATTCGAGGACTACTTCAATGACATCGTTTTTTTATTGTCAATAAAATGGTTAATGGAGGTTGTGTTTTTTTATTTCAATAAAATATTTTTTCTATGTGCTTGTATTTTTTTAAACTTTATTATTACCACCTTAGTAATGGCCACTGGCTGATTGACAACCTCCATTACTAAGGTGGGGCTTAATGTTAGCAGGTGCAGAGGCTAACACTAACCCCGATTATTACCCCGGTACCCACCGCCACCAGGGGTACTGGGAAGAGCCGGGTACGAACCAGTACCCGACCATCTGTAGTGAAGCTCAGGCACCGGGGCGGCCGCAGGCTGGTAGTACTAGGCTGGGGAAGGCCAAAAACAGTGGCCCTTCCCACCCTGGTAATGCTGCCTGCTGCTGCTGTGTTGTTTCTGGCTGGTTATGAAAATTGGGGGCGACCCCACATCATTCTTTCCAATTATTTTTTATTTTATTTATTTTAAATGACGTGGGGTCCCCCCCCATTTTTCATAACCAGCCAGATAGAAAATAGCAGAAGGCAGCATTACCAGGATGGGAAGGGCCGCTGTTTCTGGCCTTTCCCATCCTGATAATACCAGCCTGCGGCTGCCCCATTGCCCAACCATCACTACAGATGGTCAAGTACTGGATTGTACCCGGCTCTTCCCAGCAACCTTGGTGGCGGTGGGTACCGGGGTAATAATGGGGGTAATAATAAGCCCCGCCTTAGCAATAGACGCTGTCAATCAGCCGGCAGCCATTACTAAGGCGGTAGTAATATAGTTTAAAAAAAAACACAAAGACATAGAAAAAATATTTTATTGAAATGAAAAAAAACAAAACACACAACCCTCATTAACCATTTTATTGATAATAAAAAAAGCCGTCATCGAAGTAGTCCTGGAATCCAACGTAGTCCACCGACCAAACCTGTAGGAAAACACAAAAAAAACTATTTACATGTGTTAGGCTTAGATACAGGGCCCATGTGTGATATTGTCTGTGGGACCCTGTATCTAAGCCTACCACAAGGTAGGCTTAGATACAGGGTCCAGCAGACAGTAATTTTATACAGTATAAAATTACTGTGTGCTGGGGCCCTGTATCTAAACCTACCGTGTGGTAGGCTTAAATACAGGGCCCATCAGACAGGATCACACATGGGCCATGTATCTAAGCCTACCATGTGATTGGCTGAGATACAGGGCCCAGCAGAAAGCATCACACAATCTGTGATCCTGTTCCATGGGCCCTGTATCTAAGCCTACCACATGGTAGGCTTAAAGGGGTTGTCCAGTCCCTAAAGATTGATGTCCTATCCTCAGGATAGGCCATCAATAGATGATGCGTCGGGGTCCGACTCCCGGGAGCCAGCCAATCAGCTGTTTTGAAGGGGCCGCAGCACTCGTACGAGAGCTGCTTCCCCTTCATTTCCCTTACTCGCTCACACTATGAATCGCTGACACGGTTTCCCAGTGTGAGCAAGTGACCGGAATGAAGTGACCGGAATGAAGGGGAAGCAGCTCTCGTACGAGTGCTGCGGCCCCTTCAAAACAGCTGATTGGACGGCTCCCGGGAGTCGGACCCCGCCAATCAGCTTCAGCAGACAGGGATATTAATCTTACCCTCCTCTTCAGCCGCGGCGGAAGTTCTGTCCTGACTCTATCCGCGAACACGATGTTGTACGCGACGCATAGCGTTGTGACGTCATGTGCTGCGCACAGCGCTGTTACGTCAGATCCTCTGCTGCGCTCCGGAACCAGGAAGGTAAGTACTAACAGTTACTATAGTAACAGGGGCCCGCGGCCCGAGTTACTATAGTAACTTTTTAATGATGTGGTGCGAGGGGCCACGAGCCCCCCTGGCTTCGGGGCCCGGACACAATTGCGACCGCTGCGACCCATATAGCTACGCCATTAAGCAGAGGTATAACAAGTTATAGGGGGCCCCTCAATTTAACATGATCCCCTAGTTGCTGCAATTTACCCTTGAGTGGAACTAGGTCTCTTTAGTTGTTGGAGCCTGTCACCCTGGTAGTTACGCCTATGAATCATGTGTCAGTTCTTTGTACTGACCTTGTATATATTTATAAAGGGTAATAAGATTAGCTCTAAAGTGTATTCTTTCCCAACTGATCAAGTCAATTTGTCCAGTCTATCAATGTAAGAGAGACCTTCCATCCGATTTATTCATCTAGTCTCCCACCATTGAAGCCTCCCCAGCTCTCCTGGAACCCAAAGCTGCTTGCCATATTTGAGATGTTGTCTTGTAAGGGGTTTATAGAGGGGCAATATTACAGTTGGATCACAGGTCCTTTTTTACACCCTAAAATCCTATTTGCTTTTGTAGCTGCTGCTTGAGATAGAGAACTGCTGCTTAGATTACTTGTAACAAGTATACCCAAGACCCTTCTCTTGTACTGTTTATGCAGTAATACCATTAATGTGGCCCATGTGTATTACTTTACATTTATCAACAATAAATTTCACTGCCAACTTCTTTCCCAGGCTGCAGCTTATCAAGGTCTTTCTTTAATATTTTCCAATAAAGTGGATGTTTAAGTATCCTACAAAGTTTTGTATCATCGGTAAAATCGGACACTTTACTTCCTATCCCATCCAAAAGGTCAATAATAAAAAGATTAACAATAATTGGCCCCAACTCAGATTGTATTTCCCCAATTAGAGTGTGTACCATTTAGAACTACCCTTTGTATTCCATCCCTCGACTAATTCTTTACCCATGTACATACATTCCCCGTCTCTACCTCTGTGGATTCAGTACACAGCAGTTGTGTGATACAATGGCAAATGCTTTTGCAAAATCTAGATATATCCCATCAGCACCACACAGCATTGCTCAGTTGTAATTGACTGTTATTACCTATTGTCAACATCTTCTGGGAAACATGATCTCTTTAGAAAAGGGAATATTGCACTAAAGAATTGGAAGATCAGTACTTCTTAGGCGTTATTCACATCTGCGTCTGGACTCCGTTCATGGGTTCCATCTGAACTTTCCATCAGGGGAACCCATGAATGGAACCCTGACTGAAAAACACGGAAACCATAGGTTTGCATCACCATTGATTTCAATGGTGATGGATCCGATGCAGATGGTTTCCGTTTGTCTCCATTGTGCAAGGGTTCTGTCATTTTGACGGAAGCAATACCGTAGTCGACTATGCTATCCATTCCGTTCAAGTGAAGGAACCCTTACACAACATAGACAAATGGAAACCATTTCATTCGTCACCATTTAAATCAATGATGATGCAAACGGAAACCTATGGTTTCCGTTTGTTTCAGTCAGAGTTCTGTTCTGATGGAAACCTCAGACGGTACCCCTGAACGGAGCCCTGACGCAGATGTGAACGAAGCCTTACTTAACCATGCACTAGACTGGCTCTGATGGTAGCAATAAAAATGGGTAGATAAGGTCTGAAATTTCAAATGGGCATTACGAGCAACAGCACCAAAGTGTACCTCTCTGCATGCCAACCCGTACCAAATGAAGTCAATGCATATATATCAATATATACAGGAAATGTTATTTTGTTTAATTTCACATTGGACTTTAACCAAGGTTAATAGAAAAGACAGCAGTAACATAAACTTACATGTTTAGATCCTCTTTCATAGCAGCCTCTGTTTAGTTTTCCTCTTTAGATTTTATATTGTGTTTATTCATGAACACCTAACCCAACAGCTTAAATACTTCACATAAATTATTGACACTCTGCCAAAACACAACAATATCCTCATTTTCTAAGCCTTGCGCAATTCATGGTTTCTCGTTGATTATTGTATTATAAATATTCCCAGCCGGTTGCCTTATTTGCACAATATGTCCTTTATTGAGCTCTCGATGCTCTCAATAAATTATCAGGCTGTGCGATTCTGAACAGAGTAATCTTTTATCTAGACAACTGCATTGTTCATAGAATTGTATATTATTACCATTATTTTGTTAAACAAAGCATGTCGCTCAGAAATATATGCTATCACAGTGATATAGACTGTTCTAGCGGATGTGTATATCTACATATAACTTCAGTTTATCTTTGTGTGTTTTATAATACAAGATTTTTCAGTCGTGGGATGGATCATACAACATTTCTGATGCATTAGGTTGGCTTTTTATTGGATCAGCAAAATAAAATATCTCCAGTGTGCTGGAAAATGCATACATAGCATCAACTTGTATTTAGAAAACTAATATTGACCCTATGGTTTCACCTCATTTAAAGGCTATATTAGGCTTTGAGGGAAGGAATGGTCCCAATATCGGTTCCCCTAGTAAAATGAGCATATAATGTTGCACTACATTAGTTATTTCACCAGAACGTAGGCTATTTGTTTAAAAAAAGAAAAGGCTAACACTCTACTTTGTTTCATAATGCTTGAAGATAATTTTAATAATATTCACTTTCACTTTAGACTGTAAAACAAGACTTATTTTTATTTTTCCCCCAGTCTGCAGTACATATTGTTTAGCCACTAGATGTCAGCACATGTGAAAACTACAATATTTCATGGAAAATCGAAAAACTAACATGGTCCAAAAAATTATTATTGTCACTTTTTGACATGTGAATTTAATAATTATAACAAAAATGGTGCCAAGATTTCTGAGGCAATGCTAAACTACAGCTAATGCGTACATATTTTGTTTTTATTTTAGTTCCTTGTATACACTCTTGATATTTGGTTACTGACCTATTTGCTTGGCTGGACCATTTTCTGTGACCCTATAACTAGAGATGAGTGAATCCATTCTACATGAATCAAATTCGTTATGAATTTCCCAAAAGTTTCGGATTTTTGTGAATCCAAAAATGTTGGGATTTGTCCCGCATGAATTACAGATCAGAAGAATACAAGAACACAGAGAAGAAGGATCATATGACCTCGGGTGACAGCCCGGTGGGCTTCCCCATAATGTCTTGCAGGCAGCTCTCTCTCTAGCACAGCCAATCATGAGGGGTATAGGTGTGAACCACTGATGATAATGCTTCTTCACTTTCCAGGACAATCAAGCACACTGTCACTGGCACATGTATACGTAGTGGTGGAAGTGGTAAATTATATATATACTAGTCCTTCTCAATGAATTAGAATATCATCAAAAAGTTTATTTATTTCAGTAATTCAATTAAAAAAGCGAAACTCCTATATGATATACAGTAGATTCATTACACACAGAGTAATCTATTTCCAGCATTTTTTCTTCTAATGTTGATGATTATGGCTAACAGTTAATGAAAAGCCAAAATTTAGTGTCTCAGAAAATTAGATTATTATATAAGCCCAATTTCAAAAATTCTTTTTAATATCAAAATGTTGGCCTACTGAAAAGTATGTACAGTATATGCCCTCAATACTTGGTAGGGGCTTGTTTTCCTTGAATTACTGCATCAATGCGGCGTGGCATGGAGGCGATCAGTCTGTGGCACTGCTGAGGTGTTACGGAAGCCCAGGTTCCATAACACCAGCAGATGACATGGCTCCCCAAACCATTACTGACTGTGGAAACTTCACACTGGACCACAAGCAACTTGGATTGATGCCTCTCCACTCTTCCTCCAGACTCTGGGACCGAGATTTCCAAATTAAATGCTAAATTTACTTTCATCTGAAAACAGGACTTTGGACCACTGAGCAACAGAGTTGGTCCACTGTGTTATATCAAGTCCAGAGTCAGCGCGGCGTCTAGCAGGAAATTTTCGAGCACTTCATGCTTCCCTCTGCTGACAAGCATTATGGAGATGTTGATTCCATATTCCAGCCGGACTTGGCACCTGCCCACACTGCTAAAAGTACCAATACCTGGTTTAATAACCACAGTATCACTGCGCTTGATTGGCCAGCAAACTCGCCTGACCTAAACCCCATAGAGAATCTATAGGGTATTGTCAAGAGGAAAATGAGACACCAGACCCAACAATGCAGACGAGCTGAAGGCCGCTATCCAAGCAACCTGGGCTTCCATAACACCTCATCAGTACCACAGGCTGATCGCCTCCATGCCACGCCGAATTGATAAAGCCTCAGCAGTGCCACAGGCTGATCGCCTCCATGCCACGCCACATTGATGCAGTTATTCATGCAAAAGAAACCCCCGACCAACTATTTAGTGCATATACTGTACATATTTTTCAGTAGGCCAGCATTTCGGTATTAAAAATAATTTTTGAAATTGGGCTTATATAATATTCTAATCTTCTCAGACACTACATTTTGGGGTTTCATTAACTGTTAGCCATAATCATCAACATTAAAATAAAAAAATGTTGGAAATAGTTCACTCTGTGTGTAATGAATCTATGTAATATTCAACTTTTTGAATTGAATTACTGAAATAAATGAATTTTTTGATGATATTCTAGTTCATTGAGGAGGACTAGTATATATATATATATATATATATATATATATGTGTATATGTATATATATATATATATATATATATATATATATATATATATAGTCTTTAAAATAACACCAAGCCTGCTGCTAATCCCCAAAAATGATAATTTTGGACCGCTTGTTAACAAGCCTTTGCTTCTTCCAATACCAGTGTGTCTCTAGAAACACCGGCAGGCATCTGCCCCCAAAATTTTAAAACCTATAAAAAAAATCCAAAGTGTGTTTTTTAACAGACTGTTTGTTCCCATCAGCTACCATCCGTTTACCCATATTTACCCATAGCCATATATGTTGCTGTTACTTTGCCATTACTAATGCTGTCTTGGTGTGAAAGAGCTTTAAAAGGGGTTGGATACAGTCCTAGAAGACTTCAGTGTCATACAGAACTTTAAGGGCTATTGGGGCACTATCAATTCGCGTCAAATTTTTCAGACCAAATCGACGCTAACAGCCGGTTCGACCGTATCGGACAAAGAAACTAATTTCCAGAAATTTGCTAATCTTTACCTTTAACCTGATTATATTTCATGATGCTATAAAGAGAAACACAAAGCTCCAGGATATGTCCATCAAGAAATGCTTGACGGTATATTGTGATAATTCCTCAATCTAGATCAGACCATAAGGTTTAATAAATTCATTGGTTTAAAGTGAGTATGCATCAAACCGGTTCAGACACGCATGCTGTTTTAAAGGAAATAGTAAGTAGGGATGCAAGTCCCGACTGTAAGAGAGCATGATATTAGTCACGTGTCTGGGATTATGACTACAGAGGAGGGATGGAGTGGCATGGGATTACAAATCGCTTCTCAGACTGCCAAATGACGGCTGATCTCTTCCTGCCAAATGAATAGCAAATAAGCCCTCCAGTTGTAACTTTTTGTCATGTACAATGTCTATTCTAAACGGATGTTGCTTTCATCTTTTATCTATTTTCTACAATGTATAATCTCTAGAAAATAGCAACCGGTCATATATCAGTAGACCTCCTCCAGTATATTGCATTCTTTAGTAGATGACATCAAATACATCTCTATTTAAAAAGATGGTACACAACACGTTGATTTAGGCTGGGATCACACACAGATTTAGGTCAGGTTTTTCAGGCATTTATCATGTTGTTTCCTGTGTTGTTTAACCACTCAATGACCAGGCCTTTTTGCGCGTTAATGACCAAGGATTATTTTTTATTTTTTCACTGCCACATTCCAAGAGTCATAACTTTTCTTTTATTTTCTCAACATAGCCGTGTAAGGGCTTGTTTTTTGCGGGACGAGTTGTATTTTTCAATTGTATCATTTTCGGATGCATATAATACATATATTAACTTCTATTACCTTAATTTTAGGATAGAATTGAAAATAAACAGCTATTCTAGTATTGTTTTCTCGCGTTATAAATTAACACCGTTCACTATGCGGCGTAAATAACATGTTACCTTTATTCTATGGGTCTGGACTATTACGGGGATACCAAATATGTATAGGTTTTATATGTTTTCCTACGTTTGCACAATAAAAACCAGTATTAAAACAATTACTTGTTTTTGCACGGCTGCATTCCAAGAGCCGTAAGTTTTTGTTTTTTTCGTCGACATAGCCATATGTGGGCTTGTTTTTTGCGGGGCAAGGTGTAGTTTTCATTGGTACTATTTTGGGGTACACGGGACTTATTTATTTTTTGGGGGGAATGGGAGGAAAAAAAGCAATTTTTATGTTATTGTTTGAGTTTTTTTTGGACGCCTTTCACCCGGCGGTTTAATTAATATGTTAACTTTATTGTTTGAGTCGTTACGAATGCGGCAACGCCATATTTATGTATGTGTTATTTTTTTTACACTTTTACTAAATAAAACCATCTTTTTTTCAAAAAAGTGGTTTTATTTTATTTTTTCTGTAATCTTTTTATTTATTTTTTCAGAAACTTTATTTAACAGTTTTTTTTTTCTCCAACTAGGGGGCTTTACTTTGCGATGTTCTGATTGCTTATATAATGCTTTGGTATAATCTGGGTATGTTCACATGCTTAAGTAAAAACGGCTGTAAAATACGGAGCTGTTTTCAAGGGAAAACAGCCTCTGAGTTTCAGCTGTTTTTAAAGCATCAAAAGTTTTTTGATGCGTTTTTTTACGGACGTTTTTGGAGCTGTTTTTCTATTGAGACAATGAGAAATGGCTCCAAAAATGGCTCAAAAGGTGACATGCACTTCTTTTTACGGGGTGTTTTTTTATAACGCCTCGTCGGAACAAAACTCAGTTTTTCCCATTGAAATAAATGGGCAGATGTTTGGAGGCGTTCAGCTTCCGTATTTTCAGCCATTTTTCACAACGTTTACGGCCCGAAAAACGACTGAAAATAAGCCGTGTGAACATACCCTTACTATACCAGAGCATTATTGCCTGTCAGTGTATAACTGACAGGCAATCTATTAGACCATTCCTCCGGCATGGTCTAATAGTCAGTTGCTGAAGGCAGACCTGGGGGCCTTTGTTAGGAATGAGGTGTCCAACGATGTTGTCCATCGCTCATCGTTAACGAGTTAATAAGTCGACTACGCTATTGCTTCCGGCAAAACTACGGATCTGATGCACAACAGAAACAAACAGAAACCATGGGCACCGGATCCATCACCATTGAAATCAATGGTGAAGGAAACTGAAACCTCTGGGTTTGTGTCTGTTCAGGGTCCCGTTCTGAGGGAAAGCTCCGATGGAACGTCAGAACGAGACCCCAACGCAGATGTGAACGAGGCCTAAAGCATCCTTGCATTTTGGGGGAACCCCACTCACCCCCAAAATGCCACCAAAACACCAGAAACCAAAGCCCTATGTATGTAGGCATATTTTGCCATAGACTTTAAAGTGTAACTAAACGTTTAACAAACTTCTGACATGTCAAAGTGACATGTCAGAAGTTTTGATTGGTGGGGTCCGAGCACTGAGACCCCCACCAATCGCTAAAACGAAGCAGCTGAAGCACTCATGTGAGCGCTCTGCCTCTTCATTTCAGTTTGGCCTTATCTGGAAATCAAGGTATCGGAGGACGAACTCAATACAAATTCTATGAGCCCATCCCATACATCGGATAAAGGTGGGGGTCTCAGTGCTCGGACCCCCACCAATAAAAACTTCTGACATGTCACTATGACATGTCAGAAGTACGTTAAACGTTTAGCTACACTTTAACCCCTTAAGGACACGGCCAATTTTGGCCTTGAGGACAGAGCAATTCTTTTACATTTCCCTCTTTGCATCCCGACGCTCATAACGCTTTTAGTTTTCGTCCTCCGATACCTTGATTTCCGGATAAGGCCAAACTGAAACGAAGAGGCAGAGCGCTCACATGAGTGCTTCAGCTGCTTCGTTTTAGCGATTGGTGGGGGTCTCAGTGCTCAGACCCCACCAATCAAAACTTCTAACAGGTCCTTCAATGGACCCTGGGCTGTTTAGCCATATGAGTTGTGGGCTTTGATCGCGCCACAGTTATCTTCTGTGACGCGATCAATGTGCAGTCCCCCCTCTTTGAACGCCGCGATCAGCTTTCATTGCGGCGTTCAAAGGGTTAACGGCGGAGAGAAGATGTTTCTCTCCTCTCCGCTGTCAGAGCGGGGCCGTGGCTGTGTATTACAGCCGTTGCCCCTCTCTCGATCGCGTGCAGGGACGGCCATCACACAGGACGAGAATGCTCGTCCTAATGCGCCAAGTACTCGCCGCTCAGGACGAGCATACTTGTCCTGTGTCGGCAACCAGTTAAAGTAACATCTGGCCGCAACTGTTTTTGGGGAAAAAGTAAAGGTCCAAAAAAACGCAGTGAAAAACGCCACGATAATGCAAGTAAACGCTGTGTGTGAATCCAGATTGGTTGTTTTATTTGAATTACATATTGAACATATTGAAATACTGCAGGTACATTACATGTACGTGACAAAACAGGCAGATCAATAGCATCTAAATCATCATATTAACAAAATAAACGTCTGTGAGGTGGACTATAATGTACTATATGTTTTTCTGTACTTATTTACTGTAATATTGAGCAATCTGAGAAACTTGAGTCAGACAAACAGAATCTGTCTCATTCTTTGATTATGTTCTTTAGGATGAAACAGCAGTAAATCATCCAAACTCAGCAAGGATTGTCCTACAGGAAAGATGCTCCTGCAATAATTCTCTGAGCTCATATTTTACCTCCATGTACCACTGATTTTGCACATGGAGGTTTTTCCTTACTGATTCCGTGAGAATCTCCAAAAATAATATTCTGGGATGTGCTATCGCATGCAACATTATGGAGGTATTCCTCCCAAGAAGCATTGTTTCTAGAGGAGAATACAGTGACTCATAGAGACACCAAACGACTGCCAGGGCCTGTATTTTAATAGAAAATGGGTCCGTGGACAATAAGCAAAGTAACCGCCCCACTTGCCATTATTAGATATTTTTTCTTGTATTTTTAGTCCACATAGTACCACCATATAGTGCCAAGATAATATTGCCATATGAGGCACACATAATATCATCATATAGTGCCGAAATAATATATTGTATCCAGATAATACTTCCTTAAAGAGGCTCTGTCACCAGATTTTGCAACCCCTATCTGCTATTGCAGCAGATAGGCGCTGCAATGTAGATTACAGTAACGTTTTTATTTTTAAAAAATGAGCATTTTTGGCCAAGTTATGACCATTTTTGTATTTATGCAAATGAGGCTTGCAAAAGTCCAACTGGGCGTGTTTAAAGTAAAAGTCCAACTGGGCGTGTATTATGTGTGTTACAGCTGGGCGTGTTTACTTCTTTTACTAGCTGGGCGTTCTGACGAGAAGTATCATCCACTTCTCTTCAGAACGCCCAGCTTCTGGCAGTGCAGACACAGTGTGTTCTCGAGAGATCACGCTGTGACGTCACTCACTTCCTGCCCCAGGTCCTGCATCGTGTCGGACGAGCGAGGACACATCGGCACCAGAGGCTACAGTTGATTCTGCAGCAGCATCGGCGTTTGCAGGTAAGTCGATGTAGCTACTTACCTGCAAACGCTGATGCTGCTGCAGAATCAACTGTAGCCTCTGGTGCCGATGTGGCAGACACGATGCAGGACCTGGGGCAGGAAGTGAGTGACGTCACATTGGCTCGCAAAACTCAAGCCCACATACGGCCACATCGACGGAAAAATAAAAACGTTACGGCTCTTGGAATGCGGCGACGCAAAAACAAGTAATTTTTTTCTAAAAGGCTTTTTATTGTGCAAACGTAGGAAAACATATAAAACCTCTACATATTTGGTATCCCCGTAATCGTGCCGACCCATAGAATAAAGTGAACATGTTATTTACGCTGCATAGTAAACGGCGTAAATTTGTAACGTGAAAATCAATGCTGGAATAGCTGCTTATTTTCAATTCTCTCCTAAAATAAAGTTAATAAAAGTTAATCGATATATTATAAGCATCTAAAAATGGTACAATTACAAAATACAACTCGTCCCGCAAAAAACAAGCCCTTATACGGCTATATAGATGGAATACAGAAACAGTTACGACTCTTGGAATGCGACCGTGAAGAAACAAAAAATAATCCTTGGTCATTAACGTGCAAAATGGCCCGGTCATTAAGGGGTTAAGGAGAATTTATTTCACTGCAATTCAATTCACAAATAAAACAATTTACAAGAACGAGTGGTTTGACTAATAGGGGAGAGCAACTGCAGTAAATTAGATTTTTTGTGGCTGTTCTCCCTGGCTCTCATCAACAGAATATTCTAGCTGTTTACAGCATGTGTGTCATTTTATAGAAGGCAGTGTCATTTTGGAGGTCAGTACGTTACCACAGCCTCTCTCCTCTGTTATTGGCTTATTATACACTAAATAGCCAATATTTTAGAGACTCCTATTCAACCTTCTTTGTCCTTCAGAACGCAGGAATTCTGAGTGACATAGATTCTACTAGGTGTTGAAAATGTTCTGCGTGAATATCAGTCCATGCTGACTAAATACGTTCTTGCAGTTGCCACTAAAGTGTCTTTCGGTCATAGGGTAAATAGCTGCCATGAAGGGATGAACTTTGTCGGTGTCACGGCTGTGGGGTATGTGGACCCACTAGGCTGCTCCACCGTAGCGGAGAAGCAGCTGGCCAAACAACAGTTAATTACAGTCTCTCAGATATGAGTATCTGGGTAGATGATCAGGCAGACACTCGGAGTAGCAGATACGTGGTGAAGCAGGCACAAATGATGCTCGGCGTAGCAGATGACACTGGACGTGACAGATGACACCAGAGATGGCAGATGGCACCAGACGTGGCAGATGAGGCACACACGACTCCAACAGTAGGCTTAGGCTCAGGAACAAACACAGCAACAGAATATAGGATACGGGAACACTGGGACCATTTGCATACACAAACACAGGAATACAAACAACGCTCAGGCAAGGAGAGGATGGGCAGAGCCCTTTTCAAAGTCCAGGGTGTAACTGGGTTGGCTGGGGAACTTAAGACACGTGCGCACGCTGCCAGCGTGTGTTGGAATCTCCGGGGAGGGAGACGTCAGCATGAAGACACAGTCCCGTGGTCGCGGCTGCCGGTAGGTGGAACGTGCCGGTGGTCAGCGACCGCAGGCATTATGCATTATTTGCACTCATGCACTTTGTCTTGTGTAGCTCTACTAGTGCTCTGCCCGGGACTTCATCTATGCTCCGGACATCACTATCCATATATTGACAGTAATGTCAGGAGCAGAGCAGTGTCCCAGGCAGAGTGGTAGTAGTGCTCTGCCTGGGACTATAGCTCTGGGGTTGCCCCTGACAACACTGTCCATATAGCTTCTGAAGCGGAATCCCCAGCCAAAGCGTTGGCAATGCTCTGGTTGGGGATTCCACTCTTAGAGGGAACCCCAAGAGCGCTACCTACAGGGAGGGGGGCTATGTCGCACTACCAGGGAGGGGGGCTGTGTGGCACTAACAAGGAAGGGGGCTATGTGGCACTACCTGGGAGGATGGGGCAGTGTGGCACTACATGGGAGGAGGGGGCTAAGTGGCACTACCTAGGAGGGGGGCTGTGTTGCACTACCTGGGAGGTGGGGGCTGTGTGGCACTACCTGGGAGGAGGGACCTGTGTGTAACTACCAGTGAGGAGGGCTGTGTGGCACTACCTGGGGGGGGGCTGTGTGGTACTACCTGGGAGGGGGGACTGTGTGACACTACTTGGGGGGCTGTGTGGCACTAACTTTATGGGGGTAAAAACTGGGGGCCTAACTTCTATATGGGGGCATAAACAGGGCCTAATGTCTATATGGGGGCATAAAGTGACGTTTTCTGCCATTTTACTGCCGCCGCGAGTTCCTCCGCAAAAGGGCCTAATAAGTCTGTGTCGCCTAAGGGCCCACATAAACCGGGAGCCGGGCCCTGGGGACCACCTCAATAGGTAGTGACCTGGCAGTCTCCAGATCCCTGTAGAGGGGATTACGGGTGAAGACTGGGAGGCTGATTAGACAACGCCCTTAGAGGTGGCCCTACGCCAATTCAGCGGAGTAGCCCAGTGGGTCCACAAACTTACAGTCTGCATAATGTATTATTTTTAAAAAGAAAATTATTCAACATTCACGGTTGAATTTTTCTTCAATAGTAATTGAGACTGGTGCGTGGTCAGACCAAGTAATGCATCCTATAGTTGAATTAGGAATTCTAAGCAAAAGCTATTTGACCAAAATTATAAAATAGATCCAGAAATTAATTTTGTGCGGATTGCAATAGAAGGTATAACCTTTTTTGAGCCATGTAGAACTCTCCATGAATCATACAAGTCCTCTCTATAGGATATTGTAGATCTTAGTGTTTTTTTCTGTAGGGTTGCATGTTTTTTGTCTAAATATGGGCATTGTTTTTTTTATTAAAATCCCCACTTAAGATAAGTGCCCTAACAAGATTTTTCTGTATCATAGCCAGTACTGTTTTTAATGCCATGCCTAATGTTATGGGCGTATAGTGATACTATAGTATATTTTTAATTATTAATTGTACAATGTAGTATAATATATATACCGTTTGTATCCTTAATCTCCTAATTTAGTTGGAAAGCGAAAGTCTTTTTAATGGCGATCAGAACTGACATATGTCTACAATCCATGCTTCTTGCACAAGCCTCTTCCATGTATATAAGCCCTAAATGTATATGTTAATTACAAAAACACACAATATTTAACTCCAGTGTGTTAACACCGTATCTATCCTGGGGCATTGAGTGGGATATATTCTTGTCCTGTCTGAAGTGAACCCCCTAATTTATGACATGACAAAACTAGATCTTCCCCTAAAACCAGAAGGTTGTGTGCTATAGAAACCACCTGATGACCTCTGACCCTACTTGCAGACACTACTTGATACGACAACGTTGTAACCTGCTCCCATTTTCCATGACAGTACAAAGTAAATGAACAGTATATGTATAGGATGGAGCAGCTTACAGCAAAATTGAGGGGCTACATGTCGGCTTACCACAATGTCATAGATTTTAACCTCTTGTGAGCAGGGTCCTCACCAGGGGCGTTGCTAGAGTCTTAAAAGATCAGGGGCACAAGCCCCGAGACATATATTTACCACCCCACCCCCCCCCCCCCCCCCCCCCGAAAAATAAATAAATTTTTACATATATATCGGAGATAGCATATATATAAGACTAAGACTCCCTTAGCTACACCACTGGATAGGATTGGATGCATCGTCTCAGCAGACAGTATTACACATGATAGGCTTAGATACATGGCCCCAGCAGACGGTATCAAACATGATAGACTTAGGGCTCATTCAGACAAGCGTAATTCTCGTCCGTGTGCTGTGCATGAAACAACGCACAGCACACGGACCCATTGATATCAATGGGGCAATTCACACATGCGTGAGTTTTCACTCAGCGAGTGTCTGTTGCGTGAAACACACTGCATGTCTTATATTGGTGCGTTTTCATGCACCTAGTTGTCCATTGAAGTCAATGGACGCACAGGGATGCCACCAGGGGTACTGGGAAGAGCTGAGTATGATCCAGTACCCGACCATTTGTAGTGATGGTCGGGTACTGGGGCGACCGTAGGCTGGTATTATTAGGCTGGGAAAGCCCCAAAATAGTGGCGCTTCCCACCCTGGTAATGCTAGGCTGCGGCTGCTATGTTGTATCTGGCTGGCTATAAAAAATGGGGGGGACCGCATGACGTTTTTTCCATTTTTGATAACCAGCCAGATTCAACATAGCAGCAGCAGGCTAGCATTACCAGGGTGGCAAGGGCCACTGTTTTTGGGCATTCCCATCCTAATAATACCAGTCTACGGCCGCCCCAGTGCCCGACCATCACTACAGATGGTCGGGTACTGGATCATACCCCGCTCTTCCCGGTACCCCTGGTGGCAGTGGGTTCCCGGGGTAATATTGGGGTTTAGTGTTAGCCTCTGCACCGGCTAATACTAAGCCCTGTCTTAGTAATGGACGGTGTCAGCCAGGGCCATTACTAAGGCGGTAGTAATGAAGTTTAAAAGAAAAAGACATAGAAGAAATATTTTATTGAAATAAGAAAAAACACACGATAACCATTTTATTGAAAATAAAAAAAGCCGTCATGGAAGTAGTCCTTGAATCCGACATAGTCCAACAACCAAACCTGTAAATAAACACAAAAAAAACATTAGTAACACAGGTGGTAGTCTTAGATAGAGGGCCCATGTGTGATATGGTCTGTTAAACCATGTATCTAAGCCTACCACAAGGCTGGCTTAGATACAGTACCCCAGCAGACAGTAATTTTATAGAGTATAAGATTACTGTTGCTGGGGTCCTCTATTTAAGCTGGCCTTGTGGTAGGCTTAGATCATACCCTTATGGTTGAATTATGCTTTCAGTATAATACATTATAGTATAGTATGGAATATTAGTATAAAATAATATAGTTATATTTGTAGGTTATAAATAAATTATTTCTGACAATCCACATTTTGTAAGCTACTGTTAATTAAATATATTTCTCCTAAGGCCTTACTCACACGACCGTTTTCAGAACAATGATGTTCTACGGGTGTATTCACATGGCTGTATTTTAACGCTCCGTGAATAATGGCCGTCAAAAAATAGGACATGTCCTATTTTTGGCCGTTCGTTTTCATGGCGTGACGGCCTCCATAGAAGGCAATGGATCTGTTTTTAACGGCTGTCAATACATGTAACAACCATTAAAAAAGCATCTGTGACAAGGGGATTAGCAAGGGAACTACTAGTTCCCTTGCTGGCTATCGGCGGCGCGATGACACATACTCACCGATGTGCAGTTCCGACCTCTTCAGGTGTGGTCTTTCGTCTTCACGTGTTCTTCGAAGGCGACGCGATGACGTCATCGCTCCGCCTTCGCAGATCCCGTGAAGACGAGAGACCACACGTGAAGACAGCGCTGCATCGGTGAGTGTCATCGTATCGCCTTTGCAAATCCCGTGAAGACGAGAGACCTTACCTGAATAAGCTGCATCGGTGAGTATGTAGGGCATTCATGTCGGGCTGTGTGGCATCATCTACATTGGGGCTGTGTGGCATCATATAGAGGGGGGCTGTGTGGCATCATCTACATCGGGGCTGTGTGGCATCATATACAGGAAGACTGTGTGTCATCTACAGGGAGGCTGTGTGGCAACATCTACATCGGGGCAGTGTGGCATCATATACAGGAGGCAGTGGCGGATTAACTGTACCATGGGGCCTGGAATGTTGACACAACTTGGGCCCCCTCGTTCCCCCTCACACGCAATTCAACCCCGCCAACACGCTGACACTGTACCCGTCAGTGCCACTGACCTGACGGATACAGGTTTTAGCACTAGATACAGCTGTTCTGTATGCTCTGTATTCAGGATATAAAGCAGCTGTATCTCAAAAAGTAAAAATCATTTTTAATAAAAAGTATTTTGAAAGTTGCACCAAACACACTGATACACTGTTTTATTAAAGAAAAAAAAAAATAATAATAATAATAAAAAATGATTACACCTCTCTTTAAAGTGTAACTAAACTTTTAACAAGTCATAGTGTTATGTCAGAACTTTTAATCGGTGGGGGGTTCGAGCACTGAGACCCCCACCGATTGCTAAAGTGAAGCGGCAGAAGTGCACGATTGAATGCTGCGCCGCTTGGCTTCTGATCGGCATTCCTCAGAGTGGTGTACGTCCGTACAACGCTTGCTCGGCTTTCCGAGAAAAGCAGATCAGAAACGAAGCAGCACAGCGGTCACCTGAGCGCTTCTGCCACTTTAGTTACAAGTTTAGTTACACTTTAAAGGGGTTTTCCAGTGAGGGAAATTTAGGACATATCCTGTCAGATAGGTGCAGTTCCCAGAGGTGGGACTCGCATCTATCTCTAAAACCGGCCCCCTAAACCCTGCTTAACCTCTTTCTGCTATCGCTGCCTCTCGGCCACTTCCTGACCATGGACTTTCCATAACTCATAGTAGTGAATGGCAGTTACGGAAGCAGCGTAGCATGTGAGCTACGCTGTTTTTGTAACTACCAATCAGTTCTATAGGACATACGGAAATAGTGTACTAGAACCAAGCTCAGTACATATATAGAGCACCAGAACCAAGCTCAGCACTTAAATACAACACCAGAACTAAGCTCAGTACATATATAGAGTACCAGAACCAAGCTCAGCACATAAATACAACACCAGAACCAAGCTCAGTACATAAATACAGCACTAAAACAAAGCTCACTACATATATACAGCCCCAGAACCAAGCTCAGTACATAAATACAGCCCCAGAACCAAGCTCAGTACATAAATACAGCACCAGCACAAATACAGCTCAATTTAGTGCAACCCCTGCTGTATAGGTTTGTATGGAGAAAACTACAGCTCCCAGCATGGCCCGAACAATGGTAAGGATATGCTGGGAGTTGCTGTTTCCCCCCAAAAATATCAAACCACCCATCATCTTGCTGCAGATCATACAGTGATTACAGTACTGATTAGAGGCAGAATAAACATTTACATTAAGTGACTCACCGGTGACGTCTTAGATTCTAGTTCTTCTTTTTCACTTTTCTTCTCCATCCGGTCCAGACCTCTATGACTTCTCATGGCCACGACCCATTTCTGCAGTTTGCCACTCAGATGTCTTGGGCTTCTCACTTTTCAAACATTTCTGCATCTATAAACAAGGAGAAAGTTAACATGGTGCCCCACAATACGTCCCTATATATAATAGTACCATACACTGCACCTCTAATTATAATAACGCCATACACTGTGTCCCTGATTATAATAGCACCATACACTGTGTCTCACACACACACACACACACACACACACACACACACACACACACACACACACACACACACACACATAGTGCCCCTTGTAGATAGTGCCCCCATAGAGCCTCCTGTAGATAGTGCCCCCATAGAGCCCCCAATAGATAGTGCTCCCATAGATTGTGCACCTATAGAGCCCCCTGTAGATAGTGCCCCACATATAGCCCCCCTTTTGATAGTGCTCTACATATAGCCCCCTGAAGATAGCGCTCTACATATAGCTCCCCCTGTATATAGTGCCCTACATATAGTCCCCCTGTAGACTGTGTACCACATAAAGCCTCCCCTGTAGATTGTGCCCCACATATAGCCCCATGTAGATTGCGCTCTACATATAGCGCACCCTGTATATAGTGCCCTACATATAGTCCCCCTGTAGATTGTGCCCCACATAAGCCTCCCCTGTAGATTGTGCCCCACATATAGCCCCCTGTAGATTGTGCTCTACATATAGCGCATACTGTATATAGCGCCATACATATGGTCCTACTGTAGATTGTGTCCCACATATAGCCCCCCTCCTGTAGATAATGCCACCCACACTTTTTAGTTGATCCCGTTCCCACGCTGTCCTGTGTCAATGCAGGCCTGCTCTCTTCTGAGCATGTCTGCTGGGGCTGAGCGACGCTATCGCGCCGTTGAAAGGCACTGACTGGCAGGGCAGAATGACATGCCCCGTCAATCAGTGCCCTTCAACAATGGAAGCTGTGCGATGACGTCATCGCGCCGCTACCATCGTTGATTGGCAGGGCAGGATGACTTCCCCTGCCAATCAGCGCCTTTCAACAAGGGGTGTGGCCCTATCCCCTCTCAGCCCACCCCTCCTCCCCATTAGCGGCGCTAGCGCAATGCAATGTGTTTTTTTTCAAATTATGTGCGGTTCGGGCGGCCATGGGCCCCCTGGGAGCCGTGGGCCCCGAGCGGCCGAACGAACCGCCCATATGTTAATCCGCCACTGACAGGAGGGCTGTGTGTCATCTACAGGGGGGCTGTGTGGCATCATCTACAGTGAGGCTGTGTGGCATCTACAGGGGGCTTTGTGGCATCATCTACAGTGAGGCTGTGTGGCATAATATACAGGAGGGCTGTGTGGCATCATATACAGGGAAGTGTGTGGCATCATATACAGGGGGCTGTGTGGAATCATCTACAGGGAGGCTGTGTGGCATCATATACAGGAGGGCTGTGTGGCAACATATACAGGGAAGTGTGTGGCATCATATACAGGAGGGTGGTGTGCTATCATATACAGGGAGGCTGTGTGGCATATACAGGGAGGCTGTGTGGCATATACAGGGAGGCTGTGTGGCATATACAGGGAGCTGTGTGCCATCATCTACAGTGAGGCTGTGGGGCATCTACACGGGGACTTTGTGGCATCATCTACAGTGAGGCTGTGTGGCATCATATACAGGAGGGCTGTGTGGCATCATATACACGGAAGTGTGTGGCATCATATACAGGGGGCTGTGTGGCATCATATACAGGGAGGCTGTGTGGCATATACAGGGAGTCTGTGTGTCATATACAGGAACCTGTGTGGCATCATATACAGGGAGGCTGTGTGGCATCATATACAGGGAGGTGTGTGGCATCATATACAGGGAGCTGTGTGGCATCATATACAGGAGGGCTGTGTGACATCAAATACAGGGACGCTGTGTGGCATGTACAGGGAGTCTGTGTTGCATACACAGGGAGGCTATGTAGCATATATAGGGAGGTGTGTGGCATCATATACAGGGATGCTGTGTGGCATATACAGGGAGGCTATGTGGCATGTACAGGGAGGTGTGTGGCATCATATACAGGGAGGCTGTGTGGCATATACAGGGAGATGTGTGGCATCATATACAGGGAGGCTGTATGGCATATACTTGATATATAGGGAGGTGTGTGGCATCGTATACAGGGGGCTGTGTGGCATCATATACAGGGGGGCTGTATGGCATCATATACAGGGGGCTGTGTGGCATCATTTACAGGGAGGCTGTGAGGCATCATATCCAGGGAGGCTATGTGGTATCATTTACAGGGAGGTGTATGGCATCATATATAGGGAGGTGTATGGCATCATATACAGGGAGGTGTGTGGCATCATATACAGGGAGGTGTGTGGCATCATATACAGCGAGGCTGTGTGACATATACAGGGAGGCTGTAAATAGTGTCTAAGTGAACATGTGACCTTCCTTTGGGTGTTTTCAGGGGGTTGGGACAAAAAAAGCCTGACCAATGAAATCCATCCGGTTTTTTTAACGGCCATGAAAAACTTATGCAAAACGGATGTCAAACGGCCATTAAAAACGGACAGACAAACTGGAAATGGATGAAAATTTAGTGACACACTGATATTAAATTACCATGAAAAACTGACAGTTGATCAGTTTTTAATGGCCATTTTTTTTCACCGTTGTGTGAATATAGCGTTGTGAGGTAAAATATAAAAGTGAGCTGAAAATTAAGTAATGACCTGCAACAAATTTATATTATATCACACACATTGTCCAATTTTCTGACAGTCTGGGATACATGTGAATTGTGCTTGGAACTCCTAGCATATATAATGTCCATGCTCAATAGGAAACTCATCTGTGTCGATGTTCTTGAGCTCCTTAGCACATTTTTCATACATGACCCCTATTGAGTTATATCCATGACATTAATAATAGCATTTTACATTTATACTTTATTTTTGGCTATAAAATATATGAAAAATCACAGCTGTGGATGCAGTTATTTTATTTTAACCCCTTAGTGACCAGCCTATTTTAGGCCCTAATGACCAAGCTATTTTATTCGTTTTTCTATAGTCGCATTCAAAGAGCTATAACGTTCTTATTTTTTCGTCTACATAGCTGTATGAGGACTTGTTTTTTGCGGGATTAGTTGTGCTTTTTAATGGTACCATTTTTGGGTACATATAATTTTTATATTAACTTTTATTAACCTTTTTGGGGGGGATTATAAAAAAAAACTGAAATTCCGCCATTGTTCTATGCGTTTTTAAATTGACGCCGTTCACTGTGCGACGTAATTAACATGTTACCTTTATTCTATGGGTCGGTACGATTACGGCGATACCACATATGTAGAGGTTTTTTTATGTTTTACGACTTTTGCACAATAAAAACACTTTTGGACTAAAATTATTTGCTTTTGCATCGTCGCTTTCCAAGAGCCGTAATTTTTTTATTTTCCCATCAATGTAGGGATTTTTTGGGCTTGTTTTCTGCGGGACAAGACGTAGTTTTGAATGGTACTGTTTTGGGGTGCGTGGGACTTATTGATTCATTTTTATTATGACTTTTTTGGGGGGCAATGGAAAAAAATTGCAATTTCGCCATGGTTTTTTGCGTTTTTTTTTTACGGTGTTCACTTTGCGGTTTAAATTACATATTAACTTTAATAATGGAGTCATTACGGTCGCGGCGATACCACATATGTGTACTTTTTTTTTTTTTTTTACACTTTTACTAAATAAAACCACTTTTTATGGAAAAAAATGGTTTTATTTATTTTTTTACTGTACTTTTTATTAATAATATTTATTTCACTTTGATGACTGATTTTATTAGTCCCACTAGGGGACTTTACTGTGCAATGTTCCGATCGCTGCTATAATGCTCTGGTATACTTCGTATACCAGAGCATTATTGCCTGTCAGTGTAAATCTGACAGGCAATCTGTTAGGACGTGCCTCCGGCGCGTCCTAACAGGAATATGTCCAGGGCAGACCTGGGGGCTTTTATCAGGCCCCCGGCTGCCATGACACCCCATCGGAGACCCGTGATTTCATTCGCGGGCCGCCGATGGGTGACAGAGGGAGCGCACTCCCTCTGTAAACAAAGTTAAATGCCGCGGTCGCTATTGACGGCGGCATTTAACGGGTTAAACGGCCGCGATCTAAGTAAACTTCGATCGCGGGCGTTGGAGCAGGAGCTCAGCTGTCATCAGACAGTAGAGCCCCGGCTCCTGCCTGCACGGGAGACCCGTGCAGGACTTAGACTAGGCTGACGTGAAAAGGCGTCAGCCTAGACTAAAGCCCATTAGTGACCGACGTAAAAAGGCGTATTAGTGGTCACTAAGGGGTTAATATCAGTGTAATGTGCAGTATGAATAAATTGCTGCATATAGATAGATATATGACGGAAAAAAATATAAAGGCTTCTTTGTCAGGCATACACCACAAGGCATCTTGTAAAACTTAGATACAGGGTCCAACAGACAGTATCTCACATGGGTCCTGAATCTAAGCCTACCACACAGTAGGTTTAGATACATGGCCATGTATGATACTGTCTGATGGGCCCTGTATCTAAGCCTACCACATGGTAGGCTTAGATACATGGCCCATGCGTGATCCTGGTCGCAATTGCGACCGCTGTGACCCCTGTAGCGGCAGTCGCCTGGGGATCCGGGGCACCAGGCCAAAGATCCTGGCCCTCACTCCGCTTGTTTGAATTGTAAATTAGTTTTGTCACTATGTAATGTCCGATATTGTCTGTTTATGTTCCCTCTAAATTGTAAAGTGCTGCGGAATATGTTGGCACTATATAAATAAAGATTATTATTAATAATGTCGGGTCCTCTTGTTTGCTGGACTAATATGCACTGTAATTTATAAGTTACGGACATGTTTGGCTTTGTATGTCTTATGGATATGCACTTATTTCCGAGGTCGACCTCTTTCTCCGTCCCTTCCTCATACTTCTGTTTACGTGCTTGTATTATTTTTTGTCTTGCTTCGTCTTATGGTTGCATAGATCTTTATCTTGTGAAAGTGGCAAGAAACTTTAAATGGTTTTCAATAGCGTGATAAGTTATCACACGGCAGCAAGTTATCCGTTGTGATAAGGACTGCTACATCTGTTTGTTTCTAGATATATCTGTTCCTTATTTGCTTTGAAAATAATATGTTATGTGTTATTATTAATGTTGTTTCAGGCGCACAAACCGATTGTGAGAATGGTATCGCTCAGTCTCCTAGTCCATCGGTATGTTGGACTATTTGCCTTCAGTTACACAGTAGGCCCTTACTCTCTGTAGAGTCTGCTGACTATCTCACCAACCTATGAGTTGCTTTTATAGTACTTCACCCACTATAACACATTGTATACCGTTTGCTTGTTGTACTTCAATAAAAGTTCAAGTGTAAAACATCTGAAAGAACTATTACATTTAACATTACTATGTGCTGATATTCTAGATTTGCCTTACATAATTGCACGTGTTATTAAATTTGTATACAGCTGGCTTGTAAATATATGGAGAAATGGAGATAAAAATGTGAATGAAAAGCATTTACTCTTAATGGGGTTATCTGAGACTGTTTACATTTTTTAAACCTCCTGAAAGTGGTTCCTAATACACAAATAAACAAAAATGTTACTCAATAGCTATAATTGTATCATTTTGACCCCTGCATCTATCACTGCTCCCAGTCAATCCATGCCACTCTTTGCTATGAAAGCAGCGTCATGATGTGAAGTTCATGTTAACATTACATCATATCACATAGTGGCCATGTACTTTGGAGTTTTGTTAAAAAACAAACACTTTAAGGCCTAATGAAGCCAAGCTTCCAGGGAAGAATAGCTCTGTACATACAGCATCTGATGGAGCATACCACAATTTTCTATGTTTAACGTATACTGTAGCTTTTTTTGGAGGGTGTCTTAAAAAAATTATTCAATTCATATTGCTAGATTATGCCTTCAATGTCTAATCGTAGAGCCAGACATCCCAGTAAGGACTAAAAGCGGAACTTTTCAGTTTGTTTGTTTGTTTTTTTAAACAGTGTCACTCCCGAACAGGTACTGTATCTGATCTTACAATACAAACCCATTCAAGTGAATGTAAATGGTACTATGTAGGCGAAAACCAAAGGTGGTCTCGGCAATTTGCTTCATTCTAGGGATTTGTGCAGCCACAAAGTTTGGACCACCGCCAATCAGATATTGATGGCATACCTTGGCAGTGTGTCGTCAGTGACTTTCATTGGAATAAGATTCATAATTATTTTGCCAGCACTTTTTATGTTAGTGAAGTTGGGAACAGATCCTAGTACAGAGAAGAGGGAACATTCCCCAACTAAATGCTTGGGATGTTTTCCTTCCCCCCTGTACCAGGTTCCGTTCCCATTTTTTAATAAAAAAAATAATCTCCAATGTGCAGTGTGAAGGTAAATGTCACAGTCTGTTTAATTAATTCACCTGTATTACTTTTACTGGATGTTAATGATAACCGTGATGTTAATGATAACTTTCTACACATCTCTTTTTACAATATGTATGAGTTGTAAATACATAGTTGACTTAATACCTCTACATTGGATTAATATAGAATCGAGTTGATGCACGAGGCACTAGACCTCCACAATATACGCAGGAAGGAGTGTATGTTTGATACGTGCTATGTCATTCCAGTCGTGGGGTTGTGCAATACCTGAATAGCATTAATGGTATTAATTTTGTTTTAGTAAGAGTGGGTGTGAGATAACCTTCCCAACAGGCTGTTGTGTACACACTATTGAACTAAAAGCACGGATTCAGAGACCAGGCAGCAGTGAGGAAGAATCTTTATGGCTTGATAGCTGTTCCTGTACCTGGATACTATACACACATGTGATAAATTGTAGATTTATCAAACGTCAGACGTCTGCAAGTGGAATAACATAGACAGTAAGTTCTTCATTTTACAAAATGTCCTTTATATTGCCATATATAGTGAAGAAATACGTGTTCTGTACAACATTCCCTGAAATTGTGAGTACCATTTCTGAATACTTTACTGCAAAAAGTCCCATAAAATGTGGCAAAATGTTTACTAGCCTCCAGACAACGCATTATATCAAAAGAAACCATTGTAATGAAATTGTTAGTATCCTGCCTCAGATTGTATTTGTCCTTGAGTTTTCCAATACCGGTAAATTATTGCACTGGACAAGGACATGTAATACAATGTGGTCGACATATTTAACAAAGGGAACAATGAAATTATCATAAAAATATTAAAATTCAGGTAATGTCTCAGTTAATATCTGGTGCCAAGGTAAGAGGTCATGTTTGTATTTATTATTTTTCTTAGATATTTAGTTAAAGAATAGATCGTTGTGAATTTGTTGCAGGTTCCTATTCATTTTTATAGTGCTTAACTTTATTAAAATGATCTATTGCAAGGATTTAGTCAGTGACAAGTTTTTTACCCATTAAACTCATTGGTAACTGAATAAAAAAAACAAATTGCCTGTGTCCATACTGGTGTTCTTGTATCATTTTTTGTCACTTTTTATTTGCTATAAGAAAAATGGATCAGTCAACAGACCACATTCATTTCTATGGGACTTCAAGTGATGACAAAGTGCATCAGTCCTTCTGTGTCTTCAGATCCTTTTAAAAATTATTTTTCATTACCATTTTTATCATTGAAATCAATGGGCCACAGATTGGACTCCTGATGCACGAAATCACTTTGCATCAAGTTTTAAATTACTCAGCAACTAAAGAAAAACCCTAAGGTCTCAGGTGTGCACGAAGTTTGTGTTTTTTTACAATTTTTTTTATTGTAGTTTTGCATTATTACAATAAAAGGAAAATATAAATAAGAAGACATAAACAGTCATCAAATCAGAAACCAAATAACCACGTGTAGTATTATAGGACATCGTATGTTATTAAGCAATACAAATAAACGTATGTAAAACGTTGGCATTTCAGGTTGGAGTTTTAATATTCCTTAGATCAAACATGAGCGGATGTGTGCATGGACTCTGTACGGAGGTAGCGCGGCTCTGTACTATGAAGCTGTAGGAACTCTGTGTACCAACATATGGCGCTTATGTGTGGCACCAAAATATAGAGATATTCTCTCCTAGAAGCAATAATTAGAATGGAGAACAACTTCATGATATGGCGTGAAGCATGTCACAAGAATAGGGTATGGTCCAAGCAGAGTTTGGCACAAAGGTAGTCGATAGGCGAATTATTTAGACTCCGTACAGTTCAGAGGTTGAATGGAGCTATAATATGGTTGAGTGCATAAGACCTTAGACTATGAACCTAGACCGATGATGAAGCATGAGACTTATATATCATATGATTCATCCATCCTCAGGAGTCATAATAGTTTCCTTTCACTTTTATTCATAATAAGTTGCCTGCCCTCAGTCAATACTTTAGGATTCTTCTTTCATCCTGTCAAGTATGATCCTAGTTGGATGTTACATAGTATAAAGAGTATGAAGTAATTGATAGTATTTTGCCTAATGTGGTCTTATATATTTTATATATTATGAATATTACTAGACCACTTATTTAATAGAGGGCTAGCTGGTTAACATTGATAGAAAGCATAGAATACCGTAGGATTTCCTGCTTATTTACAGAAATAATGTTTTATGTAAAAGGGATTTACAGGTAGCTAGATAGGTATACAAGATTTATGCTTATGCAGTAGAGAAGTAGTCCATTATCCATATAAGGCTGTGTCCACAACTGCATCGGAAACTCTGTTAGGAGCCTCCGTCACATATCCGATCAAAAATGATGGACAAAATAGAAATGATAGACACCATGACAGACAGAAACCCAACTAAACCCGGTAAAGTCAACAATTCCATTGTGCATCGCTGGTGTCCGTCATGCAACAGATCCAGTGTTTTGGTTATTTTTGTTGTTCTGCTCCGATGACAGAACAGAACAATGGAAACACAGAACGCATGTATGAGTGAAGCCCTACCTATAAGATAGAGAGAGGTCAGACAGGAATTGCACTGTGAACCTCTGACCTCCATATTTTATGTATTAAAAAAAAAGCCTTACAGTACATAATAGAATAAATATTTTTCACTGTAAAGAGTCTTACAGGGTATTCCACAGATATATATTTGTTTTCAACCATGAAGTTACCATATTTGTGCAACCATCTCATCAATGAAACCAATGGTTAGCTATGGAAACCTACAAGTGAGAGCAAGTTTAAACTCTCTGTTGAAGACCAGCCTGGAGACCCAACTATCCAGGACATCAGTGAGGATCCAGACCTTCCTAACTGAAGACAATTGACGGTTTATTACCTTCTCTCCATTGAAGGAAACATCAAGTTTGGCCCTCATTATTATAGGGGGGTAGGTGAGGAAGATGTTATTCTCGTTTAGGCAACAGCAATTTTTTGGCAATTTTTACAGATTTTACTCCTTTACTCCTAAAGGAGTAAAATCGGTAAAAATTTGCAATATAAAATGACATACTGCGGCTTTTGAAATCTTCACCGCATATACATTTTTGCGTGGAAATCTTCTGCAGCCTGTGGATGAGATTTGTTAAAATCATATCTACTTAGATGATACTGTAATATAAGGGAGATTTTCCACCCACAAATACAGATGTAAAATCATCTGCATATCAGCAACTTGTGATCATACCGTGATGGTTGAATTATCCTTTCAGTATAATACATTATAGTATAGTATGGAATATTAGTATAAAATAATATAGTTATATTTGTAGGTAATAAAGAAATAATTTCTGGCAATCCACATTTTGTAAGCTACTGGTAATTAAATATATTTTTCCTTATTCGTTGTGAGGTAAAATATAAAAGTGGGCTTAAAATTAAGTAATGACCTGCATCAAATTTATATTATATCACACACATTGTCCAATTTTCTGACAGTCTGGGGTACATGTGAATTGTGCTTGGAACTCTTAGCGTATATAATGTCAAAATTGAATAAGAAACTCATCTGTGTCGATGTTCTTGAGCTCCTTAGCACATTTTTCATACATGACCCCTATTGAGTTATAGCATTTTACATTTATACTTTATTTTTGGTTATAAAATATATGAAAAATCACAGCTGTGGATGTAATTATTTTATTTTAATATCAGTGTAATGTGCAGTATGAATAAATGGATGCATACAGATAGATATATGACGGGAAAAAATATAAAGGCTTCTTTGTCAGGCATACAACACAAGGCATCTTGTAAAACCACTTAATTATGTGTGGTTAACTGAGTGTTTATGTGGGCTGATATCTGTACAACTTTTTCTGAAAAGTAAGGCGCCTTGGTGAACGACTAGTCATTTTATAAGCACCTAGCAGTTTCCTACTGTCTATAGCTCACAATTATTGGTGGATTGTTAGAGAAACATATGGCGGATGCTCTATAATGAGCTAGTAGAGTGGAAGGGGCCCATATTCTGTTGTCTGTGTCCACTGCTGGGTTGATCAACATGGGTCTGACCGCTGAGATACCAGGGGGCAGATTTTATTGCTTGGGAAAGGGATAGGCAGTCAAACATTTCTACTTATAGGTAATTGTGCCAAGTCCAAAAAAGCAGACGTCACTTTAATAAAAGGGGTATCCTGAGTGGGGAACCCTCCTCTATGACTTTCATATGTCTTAATAGTGGTAGATTTGGTAGATGTAGACATAGAGTTGTCATTTCCTGGGAACGTGATTTTCTCTTATTATGAGTAGTTGCTGGTTGAACGATGAGTAGGTTATTTCTTTTACTAGTAATCTTATCATAGTTTCATAAAGTTTTGGGGATTTTTCACCTTTTCTTTTCAATAGAAAGGCTGATAGATTATTTGGTTGCTGCATGGGATACCTCAACTTGCTTTTGTGTATTGCACATTACTATTTATGTTGTTTGGGTATGGGTACTTTGGTAAATTCCACCAGTTATTGTTTATTTGTGAAGACAGACTAAAACGACTGTCACAGAAACAATGATCTTCTTGTGGCATATTTTACAGCTAGATACACTAGACGCATGTAAATACATTATTCACGTGACCATTGTACAACTTCTGTTTTAGGTTTGAAACACACAATATACATTTCAGACTATAATTATAAAAATATCCACTATGAATTCTTTGGATGAAGTAAGAATTTTGTGTTGGTTAAGAATTACAAATTATAACCCTACAGCTTTAAACTTAAAAACACCTTGGGATATATTTACAAAAATCTCAGTTGAAAGTACTAAAAAAATACTAGAGTTTTTCATACTTTAGCATGTTCATTTTACAGTGCTTAGTGAGTATTCTTGGAGACATGATGCAAAGGGTTGAGTTTTGCTCAGGATGGCGTATATGTCAACTGGGGTAGTATCACCATTCGGGCATTAGGGAAATGCACTGGGGCCAATGGCCAAAAGGGCCCAACAAATCTGAGTCAGAGGCATTACATTTTAAGAACATGGTCTAAAAAACATGAAAGAATATAAGTAACATGTTATCCACAAGATAAATGCTGCTCAAAGACATCTTAATCGCCCAGCAAAAATGTATTATAATTACAGTAGTTGGAAAAGCGCCTATGACTATTATTATCGTGGGGCAAGGCCAGACCTCTCTCAGCCAGGCACAATAGATTTGGCATTAGATATTGCTCTGTATATTAGATGTATAACCCGGCATTAGTCTTCATGACAAGACATGGCACTAGAGCTCCTTTATACATCAACTGTTCCAAGAAATGGTAGTATTTTTGGCTGGTTTTCCTTTATCAATAACGTTTCAGTGCAATGTAAGGTCAGATCATTGTGAATTATCAAAGACCTTGGCTGAGCCCCGTACATAATGTTATTTACCTGGACATGTTCTGACTTGATTAAAAATAAATATGAAAAAGGATTATGGTATACAATCTCATTGTGCTGGGTTGAAGGGATATAGAGAAATGACAAAGTGGTGAATGTTTACAGAAAATTTTCCATTGTCGCACGGAAAAGAGTTATTCAGCTTCCTCATATTCTCCCTTGCCAGTATTTTCCATGAAGGAAGGAAACAGCCTTGGCTGCCATATATCATAATAGACATAGTTGCCGAGAGTAATATCAATTAACAGTGGCGCACCGCACAAATATCTCTTCCCCACACTAGACCTTTTACGTAATCTTGTATAGTGTGAAAACAATGTCAGGTAGGACCTGGTGTTATCTTCTACCACTTTCCTTCTTCCTAATTAGTAAATGAGTCGCTTTGGGTGCTAGTCTGAACGCTCGCAGACTTTTTCAGACACATATTAATGGGATGCAGGAGTTCATAAAATTGGTGTAAATACATAGATTAATCTGTCCCAATGTGTCAGAATAATGTATTATTTATACTATAGTTAGCATTAGGTTGCGTCCACATCTGCCTTATCGTATTCTGTTGCTCTGCTTCATCATAACTGCAGAAGAATGAAAAACCGTCGCATGACGGACAACAAAGGCACCCAACGGAACCTATTGATTTTAATGGGTTCTGTCGGGTTTCTATCATGGTCTCTGTCGGTTTGCTGGGCAAAAAATAGCACACTCTGCTATTTTGTCTGGCATAAAGAACTTAAGCCCCATGCACACGAATGTGCTTTTGCGGCCGCAATTCCCCCGAAAATCCATGGGAGGATTGCGGCCCTATTCATTTCTATGGGGCCATGCACACGACCATAGTTTTTACGGTCCATGCATTGCCCGGGAGCCCGCACCGCAGAAAGAACGGACATGTCTTATTACGGCCGTCTTCTGCGGTTCGGGCTCATTGAAAATAATGGCTGCGGCCATGTGCATGGCCCACGAGTTGCAGGCGGCTCGTGGCTGACAGTCCGCAGCCAGCCGACCCGAAAATCATGGCCGTGCACACGGCTACGGTCGTGTGCATGAGGCCTTAATCTGCGACGGTGGCTCCAAATGAAGCCTCTGATGCAGATGTGAACAACTCCTTAGTTTGTTTTCAATTCTTTACATTTGAGAAAGAGAAAGATAAGAATATACACAAAACATTTATTTTCTCTTAAAGCAAAACCCTTTTTTGCACTCTTCACCAAGTATAAGATTTGTCATTTGAAGTATTCCTCCCTAAGGTTTTCTCAATGTCTGCAGACGATTCAATCAGAACAGTCCATGACAGATAATACAGTAAAGTAAAATCCATAGACAGGTATGCCAAATCATCAAAGGTGAAAATAGGACAAGGGATTTGTGAAAAATAAATCTGAACTGGTCATGGCATTCTCTATATTCCTAAATTTCACGTTCAAGTGGATCATGGAGCATCTGACACTGTTAGATTTATACTTTATTTTATTCTCATGGGAGGATTCAATTAAATGATGTCTCCATTAACATTAGCAGTCCCTCTACAATTGGATTAGGCCATATTAAAATGACATATTTTCAGGCGTATTTCGGAGCATAAAACAATCTGAAATACACTTGAAATTCGCCTGCAAATAGCTTCAGGGTATGTGCAAACGGTAGCAGGCTTTTACGTCTGAAATGACAGACTGTTTTCAGGAGAAAACAGCTGCCTCGTTTCAGCCGTAATTGCTTCTCCTCGTATTTTGCGAGGCTTCTCTGACAGCCGTAAATTTTGAGCTGTGCTTCATTGAGTTCAATGAAGAACGGCTCAAATTACGTCTGAAAGAAGTGTCCTGCACTTCTTTTGACGAGGCTGTATTTTTCCGCGTCGTCGTTTGACAGCTGTCAAACGACGACGCGTAAATGACAGGTTGTCTGCACAGTACGTCGGCAAACCCATTCAAATGAATGGGCAAATGTTTGCCAACGTATTGTAGCCCTATTTTCAGACGTAAAACGAGGCATAATACGCCTCGTTTACGTCTGAAAATAGGTTGTGTGAACCCAGCCTCAAATTGATTTCAATTGGAAATACACTGTATAGTTCATTAGGTGTATTTTTACTTTGCTAAGTTAAAAAGCGCCTCGTGAAAATAAGAATTCTTGAAGCGTTTTACAAGATTTTTTTTCCCATTGACACTTAAAAATACTATTCGAAAAAATGACTCAAAATATGCTTCAAAAACGCCTGTAAAAATAAAAAACGCTTTGAAAATCACCCCAAAAACGGCTGGATTCAAGGCTAATTTTCTCTTGATATCAGCCATGTATTTTTCAGCCTGAACATATGCCATGCTATTACTGGATTATTGATATTATTATGAGAATAGTATCAGCAGACCAGTAGTACTACAAATGATACTACTATTAGTGCTGCTTTTGGAAAAGACCTGTCAATCATAGTGAGCTGGCAATGGGAAGTCAGAAGGGAGCCACACAGCTGACACTTCTTCCTGGGCATGGTACATAAGACTGGCCGCAACCCGGTGTTAGAGCTATACTTTCTTTAAAATGCGGCAGTACTTTAGACTTAAAAATAGCTGATATTAATGCCGGAACTGTCACTAAGTCATGCTGTCTGCAGTTAGATCAGCCTGATCTTGGTGCCAGGTTTCTTTTAAAAATAAGTTGCATGGAGTTCAGCCTAAAAACTACGTCTCTTTTCCCCCGACACATACAAAATGTCAGTTTTTTTGAACTTGTGTCTAGTCTAGGTATGTCCAATAGACCACATTTCTAGTCCGTTCTTATATTTTCCTAATATTCGTATTACCGTTTCATCTTCATACTTTTTATTTACAATGGTGGAGAAATAATATAGTGGCCCTTGAGGACGCCACGTGAGCAGTGAAACATCTTGGGCATAGGGGATAGTGTCGAATAGATGTTAAATTAATGTGAGTACAACATCCTATTAAATCAGCCTTGATGAGATAAGAGCTGTGGCACTCGTGGGAGTAGGGAGCTCAGCTCTCATGGGGGCACCTCTGCTGAGAGTATTAAGGCAGAGTAAAATAAACTGTTTTTTTACTTCCCAATTATAAATAGAACGTATAAAGTTGAAACACTAATACATAAGTTTGACATCTGAGCGATGTAAAATATTTGAGGGTATTCTAGATGAACTGCAAAGGTATATAGCAATAAATAATCCAATAGCTGATAAGCCGCATGGATTCACGAAAAACGAAAGGTGTTGCCTAACCTACATGCTTTGTTTCTATGAGGAAGTAAGTGCAAATTTGGATATTGGCCATGTGACTGATGTGATATGTTTGGATTTTGCAAAAACATCTAATATTCTACCACACAACAGCCTTGTATTAATGCTACAGAGGCCGGGACTGGGAAAACAGGTATATAGATTGGCCAAGAATTGGTTAACCCCATAGTGACCAGCCTATTTTAGGCCTTAATGACCAAGCTATTTTTTCCATTTTTCTAGCGACACATTCAAAGAGCTATAACTTTTTTATTTTTGCGTCGACATAGCTGTATAAGGACTTGTTTTTGGGAGGAAAAGTTGTATTTTTTAATAGCACCATTTTGTTGTACATATAATTTATTGATTAACTTTTATAAACTTTTTTTGAGGAGGGAATGAAAAAAAAAAAGCAATTTCGCCACACTTTTTTGCGTGCTAAATTTACGCAGTTTACCGTGTGGTATAAATAACATTACAACTCTATTTAGAGGGTCGTTACAATTGCGATGATACCAAATTTATATAGTTTTCTTATGTTTTACTACTTTTACACAATAAAAACCCCTTTTTTTTTAATATTTATTTTTGTGTCGCCATGTTTTAAGAGCCATAACTTTTTTATTTTTCTGCCGATGCAGCTGTATGAGGGTTTTTATTTTTTTTGCGGGACGACTTGTAATTTTTATTGGTACCATTTTGGAGTACATGCGACTTTTTGATTACTTTTTTTTTTAAACCATCAATATTTTTATTGAAAATTTTTCAAAATGACAAATATAATACACAATAACCACAAACACATGGTTGTACAAAAACGCATTATAGCACATAATATACTTAGTACATAGAACTAGCATAGTGTCGTAAATTGGAAACTCAGAGTCATTCTAAGCACCCCCACATTTATACAAAGTACTAACCATGCAGAGAAAGAAAATACATTAAAACATGTTGCATGTGGTCAACACACACATAAAGGCCCTGAAAATAGGGCAAAAACATATATACAGAAAACCAAAAATAGAGAGTTTCAGGTTTAAATATATCGGTTTCGAACATAAATACATAATGCCAGAATTGCTGTTTTCTGTTCATCCTGCCTTCAAAAAAATGTGATAAAAAGTTTTTGATAACTTTTTATCAAATTTTTTTGAAGGCAGGATGAACAGAAAACAGCAATTCTGGCATTGTTTTGTATTTATTTATTTACAGAGTTCGCCAGGTTAAATAATGTAATAGCTTTATAGTTCCTGTCGTTCCGAATGCAGTGATACCATATATGTGTAGTTTTTTTTTTTACTTTTTTTTTTTTTATTTATTATAAACTTTATTAAACTTTTTTTAAACTTTTTTTTTAGTCCCACTAGGGGACTTTACTATGCGATCAGTTGATCGCTTTTATAATACACTGCAATCTGTTTGCAGTATATTATGCCTGTCAGTTTAAAACAGGCATTTACTAAAGGCAGGCCTAGGGGCCTTTGTTAGACCCCCGGCTTCCATAGAATGTATGGGCACCCCACAATCGCATCACGGTTGTGACAGTGGGATGGGAGAGGGAGCCCCCTCCCTCTAAAACTACTCAGATGTGGTGGTCGCTATTTAAAAAAAAAAACCTATGGGCAGTCACTACCTGGTTAAGGAACATAAAATGTTGTAAATCTCCTCCTCTAGTTCATTAATTTGGGGACATTAACTTCGGCCATCGATAATCTAGGTATGGTAGGTTAGTAAGGAATTTATGTTCCAAATTGTCCTGACCACTGTGATTACCAATATGAGAAACACAAAACGTTTTTTAAGATGATACAAATCGATAACATTTTTAAATTGACTCAGAAGTCTTACAGTTGCAGATCTGTCATGATAACAACTGATAGCATCACTGTCAATCACATAAGGAACAGGAGCAACAGCTTCCTTATACATGAATGGGTGATGTTTGACCATCTAGTAATGAAGCTCTTAAAGGCACAGGAAAAAAACATTTTAAATGCTACGTATCAGTACTGCAAAGTTAGACGGTATAGGTCCCTGACACATGGTACTATGCCATATCAATTTGCACTGCTGGATCGTTCTTAAAATAATATCTTTATTTCATTGATCTGATGATATTGTCTGCAATTCATTAAAAAGGAAAAACTAGTAAGCAGCAGAATGGGAGAAGATGTTGAATACTTAGTCATGCCCAGTTTATAGCTCTATGCCCTCATGCACACTGCAAAGTCATACAATGCCTGTATGGTGGCACACAGAGTTCCCATAGTTCCATATTACAGAGCCATAGACACTCCATGTGCCGCTATATGGTGAATGATTCTATGGGAGAATACTTATGTCATACAGCATGCAATTTTCTTTTCATGGAGTGCATAACAAATCAGAGACACACAAATGTTCGGTATGGACCTATAGCAGTCTATCGACACAGTATTATGACTCTGTACAACGCAGATCCACAATACGGCATATGCATGGGCCCTAAGGATGAAGCTGTTTAACCAGAAATCAATGCAAGGGGCTGCATCCTTATAGCTGCATGTAAAGACATGGTTACACATGGATGACATGCTGCCTTTTTTTGCTTCCTCCTTATCTTCTTCTTTTCATGCATAAAAATATATCAGTTTGCCTCAATTTTCACTTTTTTTTTCTCCTATCGCTCTGAAGAACTCAAAGTAATTGTATGCTGCATATTGGGCCACTATCTATTCAGGACCGGAATCAGTTTAAATCCCACAGAAATGAATGGGATCTTTTTTTTCCAAGCTACATATCTATTTAAAAACAAATGCCAATGTGAAACTAGACTAACACTGACAATCTGCACCCATTGTGAAGTAATATTTAATACTGATCGCGCCAGAAGAAAATTGTGATACAGACATATGATTTGTAACAAAACACGACAACATGCATATGTTGTTAACAAACAAATATAATGACATAAAGTAAGATATAATAAGTGACATCTAGTGGGATTTAATTTGTGGTCTTTGTTTTATTTGAAGTCTCTGCGTTTGTCAGGAGTCTTTATACAGTCTAAGAATACAGGAGACCCTTCAGGACATTCCCACAAAATAGGTGAGACATTTTTAATATTAAGTTTCTACAGTAAACATTTAAGAAATCTTAAAGAACTTACTATTCTTAATTCAAACATAAATTTTCCTGTTTCAGCAAATTAAAGTTATTTTTATGTATAATGGAAGTTATACAATTATCCAATTTACTTTCTGTATTAATTCCTTACGGTGTTCAAGTTCTCTGCTTGTTGTTATTCAGTAGGAACATACATTGTTTACTTCCAATAGATAACATTCTGTCCATGGTCATGTGATGGACACACAGGTGCTGGTATTAAACTGTAACTGTAACAAGCCGAGCACCTGTGTGTCCATCACATGACCATGGACAGAATTGTATCCACTAGAAGTAAACAATGAATGTTACTACTGAATAACAACAAGCAGAGATCTTGAAAATTGTAAGGAATTAATACAGAAAATATATTGGAAATTGTATAACTTTTAATTATACAAAAAATAACTTTTATTTCCTTAAACCAGACAACCCTCTTAAGTCTATTGAAAGGGTAATATACATACCTAGGTCTTATGTCTTAACTATATATTATACACTCCAAGTTAGCTTAAAGTTGGGCTGTTACTTGTATAAGTAAAAGCGATGACCATTTTACAATCCATGTTTTAAAGTGTTTACATGTTATTCAGGCCCAGAATGGTAATAATGAAGGCAACTCTGGTTGTTACCACTGAAAGCGATTGTGGGCTGGATCAAATGGGCAACTGGCAACTTTTAGTAAGTTAGTTGTGTACTGCGGTTATTAACTAAAGATCAGTGAAGAATTGCTTCGTATTGCTTCTTGTTACATTATAGAGAATGGCATTCAAAGCAGACTTGTAGAATCTTGTAGACCTGCAGAAGGACTATCTAGTCTGTGAGCAGCATGCTTAAAATAATTTTCATTTATAACACACACGACCAGAAAGGGCTAAGGTTAAAAGAGAAATAGTAGAGAAAACCAAGGAAAGAGCAACTGGAATGACAAACGAAAACAAGAACAGAACAAGAGGCATTAAAGGCCACAATCAGGTTTGTATTGACTAGACCAGTGGTTCCCAACATTTCTGAGGCCGGGAGCCACTTTTGGTTGAGACATTTGTTTAGGACCCCTCACTACCGTACTTAGCCCCATTTAGTCTGATTAATGTCAACATTATTTGTAGCTAGATGCGTAGCTTCATTAGAAAAGTAAGTCCCTGCAACATTGAAAACAATGATAATTGTGCGGGCCCGGGAGTCGGCAGGCTCAAGTTATCCTGCTGAAGTGCGTCATTGAGGCCCGACTATGGCCGCTGATGGTGAGTCATGTGACCTGACCGTCCATCAGTGGCCTTCAGAGGCATAGCTAGGAGTTTAGCACAGGGGGATGAGACACATCTGAATGGGCCCCAACCCACCGGGCCCTCCACACAGTATATTGACCCCTTAGTGGCACCCGCACAGTATAATGCCGTTACAGCTGCCCCCACACACAGTATAATGCCCCAATAGCTGCTCCACACAGTATGATGCCCTTATAGTGCCTACCTACACAGTATAATGCCCTTAAAGCTGCCCCACACAATATAATGCCCACATATCTGCCCCCACACAGTGTAATGACCTCTTAGTGACCCCCACACAATATAATGCCCCCATAACTGCCCCAACACAGGATAATGCCCCCACACATTATAGTGCCCCCATAACTGCCTCCACACAGTATAATTCCATCGTAACTGCCACCACACAATATAATGCCCCCATAGCTGCCCACACAGTATAATGTCCCTATAGCTGCCCAAAAAGTATAATGCCCCTATAGCTGCCCACACAGGATAATGCCCCCTATAGCTGCCCCCACACAGTACAATGCCCTTATAGCTGCCCCACACAGTATAATGCCCTTATAGCTGCCCCAATACAGTATAATGCCCCTATAGCTGCCCCCACAAAGTATAATGCCCCCACAGCTGTCCCCATTCAGTATATTGGCCCATATCAGCCGCTCCCTATACCTAGTGTAATGCCACCATAATGCCTAATAGAAAAATAATAAAATGATTACTTACCTATGCCCGTTCCCATGACAAGTGGAGGAGATCCTTCTCTTCCTTTTGTCTGTGCTATGAGTGACTCGGCACAGATAGGCGTGATGATTTTACTACGTTGCGCCTGTCTGTGCCGAGCCACTCACGGTTCACCGTATAGTGAATAATAAGAACATGGAGCCATCAGCTCCTTGCTCCAGCATTGAGTTCAACTATATCTGCATCCTGAGAACCCAAAATCCAGTTGGAACCGGGACATCGGTGAGAGGCTCGTGACCCTCCCGGAGCTCTTTACATGACTCCCCAGGGGGTGGCGACCCACTGTTTGGGAAAGGCTGGACTATACCAATGCTGGAGTCTCGGGTCGGGTTTCTCCTTTACTTCATCTTTGACTCCTGCAAGAGGTTCGAGGTTTGGATGCCAGGGTGTTCCCTGGTGTCATAAGGAATAGTCTTTAAAGGGAATGTGTCGCGAATTAAACATTTTTTTTTAAGTAAGTTACTTATTTCTATTATATTTTTTACATTTTTTGCTGTATTTTTATTTTCTTCAACATGGTGGAAAGTATTAAAAATGAAATAATAATTTGACATGTTTTCATATATTGGCCACTTCCCAGAATTACAGCAAGGTGAATAAGGCAAAGCAACCTGACTCACAGCTGCCGTAAATGTGGGAGGGAATCTCACCCCCTCTCCTACAAGCCAGGAAAAGATGTCTTCAAATTGCTAAGCAGTGTTTGTCTGCCATTTTGGGTGTTATTGTTGAAATGCAGCTGGCAGAAGCTATAGGACACACCAAGAGGCTAAGCGTATGTTCACACGCTTACTAAAGAAAGGGAAAACAGCTCCTGATTTTCAGCCATTTTTTAATCAAACGCGCGTTTTTGGCGGCATTTTTTACTGCCGTTTTTGGAGCTGTTTTTCTAGTCTCAATGAAAAACGGCTCCAAAAACGTCCCAAGAAGTGATATGCACTTCTTTTTGGTGGGCGTCTTTTTACGTGCCGTTTTTGGAAATACAATCCTGCTGACAGTCTCCTCCAGCATCACCATACAATCCTGCTGACAGGCTCCTCCATCGTCCCCATACAATCTTGCTGACAGTCTCCTCCACAGTAGAGGAGACTGTCACACCACTCTGTGATAGGAATAACCATGTGCTGCTGACAGTCTCCTCCCCGACCTCCTGCTGATGGATACCTCACCTCCTCACCCGATCACAGTCCGCACACCGTACACACTGACAATACATCTATCGACAGGGGGGATGTTGGGGGGGGGCGCAGGGGGGGCTGTCAGTGGGGCGGTCGGCAGTCACGAGAGCGGGGGTCTGTGAGAGAGAGAGGGACAGACAGAGACACACACACTTTACCTACAGGGCAGCCGGTCTTCATAATGGCGCCTGCTATCTCCCTACAAACCATCTTCTCTGCTGTGTGACTCTGAACTGCGTCTGCGCAGTACAGAGCCAGATAGCAGAAGCAATGAACGGCTCCAGTTAGTTATATCCTATGCCCTGTAGCTGCCGTATTCCACCTGTGTATGTGTCGTTAAGAGACACATACAAAGATTAAATAAAACATGGCAGCCCCAGTACAGTAAGAAAGTGTCAATAAAAAAAACTTTGTGTGTGAAAAATTTAATAAAGTCAATATAATATTTTATTAACTAAAAACACATAAATTAATTAAAAAACAAATCATGACACTGTTCCTTTAAATGGTGATAATTAAGGAAATGTAGTGCGCAGAGACAGCTCAAGAGACAGAACCCCGAAACAATGCCAATCTTCTGTACCAAGTCCAAACCAAACTGACAAGAAGAAAAGAATCAACACTGAAGGGTGCCAGAAAGGGCTGGGCAGCTGTCAACTGCCGATAAAGAATCTGACAATGCCTCAGAAACTCCCAATGTTCAGACTAGGAGTTACTGGAATCACAAACAACACAATTGCAAAATGATAGCCAGGGATCCTTGGTTTAGGACCCGGGAACCACATAACATAATGATTGATCTGTATTACATTGCTGGACTTTTGATTGATGATGTTAATATACCAGATATCCATGAGAGCTGGTGTGATTTACATACTCGTGCTGAATTTTGCTTAATGTTTGGCTTTTCTACATCCTGCAGTGTTGTATATTACACATGATATGAACAATAATGCAGTAATGTAATGCAATGATGTTTGTTTGAAGATGTATGGTCCTGTCATTCATGTGGATAGGTAAAGCGACACTTTTTTTTGCTTTCCAATTCCTGTGTATCCTGTTATTCTGCTTATTACGTGGAATATTTAGGGCCAATTATTGAATGCTAATTGTCACCTTTTAGGCAGTTTTTGTAGGTAATGAGTAAGGATCTGTATATCTGAAAGTCATAAATGTGGTATATCGTTCTGCATTTAATCTTTCCAATAGAGCACTGAAAAATAAGGCTCTGTTCACAACACGTTTGAGCTTTTACTTTCTGAGGATTCCCTGACGTATACCTCCGACGGAATGCTTCAACTTATGCCACTGAATACTCACAGAGTGACATACGTCTCCCGGGGGAGCACATTTAAAAATGTACACTGTGCTCTATACTCTGTGTCTTTACTGTATTTCTCTGTATAGAATAGTATAGTCTACAATGCTTTTCTATACAGCAAAATAAATAAAGGTATATCAACGTATTCCAGCCCGTCATATGCCAAAGGAACAAAATGTGCTTTTCTGGCGCCTTACGCTGAATATAGTTCACATACATGATGTGAACAGAGCCTTATTTTTTTTTAGCACATACAGTGAAGGAAATAAGTATTTGATCCCTTGCTGATTTTGTAAGTTTGCCCACTGTCAAAGACATGAACGGTCTATAATTTTTAGGCTAGGTTAATTTTACCAGTGAGAGATAGATTATATTTAAAAAAAAAACTGAAAATCACATTGTCAAAATTATATATATTTATTTGCATTGTGCACAGAGAAATAAGTATTTGATCCCTTTGGCAAACAAGACTTAATACTTGGTGGCAAAACCCTTGTTGGCAAGCACAGCAGTCAGATGTTTTTTGTAGTTGATGATGAGGTTTGCACACATGTTAGATGGAATTTTGGCCCACTCCTCTTTGCAGATCATCTGTAAAACATTAAGATTTCGATGGTGTCGCTTGGCAACTCGGATCTTCAGCTCCCTCCATAAGTTTTCGATGGGATTAAGGTCTGGAGACTGACTAGGCCACTCCATGATCTTAATGTGCGTCTTTTTGAGCCACTCCTTTGTTGCCTTGGCTGTATGTTTCGTGTCATTGTCGTGCTGGAAGACCCAGCCACAAGCCATTTTTAATGTCCTGGTGGAGGGAAAGAGGTTGTCACTCAGGATTTGATGGTACATGGCTCCATCCATTCTCCCATTGATGCGGTGAAGTAGTCCTGTGCCCTTAGCAGAGAAACACCCCCAAAACATAATGTTTCCACCTCCATGCTTGACAGTGGGGACGGTGTTCTTTGGGTCATAGGCAGCATTTCTCTTCCTCCAAACACGGCAAGTTGAGTTAATGCCAAAGAGCTCAATTTTAGTCTCATCTGACCACAGCACCTTCTCCCAATCACTCTCAGAATCATCCAGATGTTCATTTGCAAACTTCAGACAGGCCTGTACATGTGCCTTCTTGAGCAGGGGGACCTTGCGGGCACTGCAGGATTTGAATCCATTACGGCGTAATGTGTTACCAATGGTTTTCTTGGTGACTGTGGTCCCAGCTGCCTTGAGATCATTAACAAGTTCCCCCCGTGTAGTTTTCGGCTGAGCTCTCACCTTCCTCAGGATCAAGGATACCTCACGAGGTGAGATTTTGCATGGAGCCGCAGATCGATGTCGATTGACAGTCATTTTGTATGTCTTCCATTTTCTTACTATTGCACCAACAGTTGTCTCTTTCTCACCCAGCGTCTTACTTATGGTTTTGTAGCCCATTCCAGCCTTGTGCAGGTCTATGATCTTGTCCCTGACATCCTTAGAAAGCTCTTTGGTCTTGCCCATGTTGTAGAGGTTAGAGTCAGACTGATTAATTGAGTCTGTGGACAGGAGTCTTTTATACAGGTGACCATTTAAGACAGCTGTCTTTAATGCAGGCACCAAGTTGATTTGGAGCGTGTAACTGGTCTGGAGGAGGCTGAACTCTTAATGGTTGGTAGGGGATCAAATACTTATTTCTCTGTGCACAATGCAAATAAATATATATAATTTTGACTATGTGATTTTCTTTTATTTTTTTTAATATAATCTATCTCTCACTGGTAAAATTAACCTACCCTAAAAATTCTAGACTGTTCATGTCTTTGACAGTGGGCAAACTTACAAAATCAGCAAGGGATCAAATACTTATTTCCTTCACTGTACATGCAATATTGGTATAATTGTACTTTTCTAATCTCTAGCTGTAAAAATGGGCCAAAATACGTGATTGAAATAGCTTGAATGAGGTACAGATGTAGCCATCTTTATCTTTACTTTTAACGCATTAAATACACAGTGGGAAGATCCTTTATCTTGACCTTTTGCAGCAAGTTATCAGAGTCAAGTTAAAGATGGCTACATCCGTAGTTGGCTTTTTTTCTTCATCCGGTGCATTTTAGTCTGAAAATACAGTAATTATTAACTAGCATATGAAGAAGTGCCAACTGATAGGCCACGTTCAGACGTGGCGGAATTGCTTTTGATTTCCGCTGCGGACAGTCCGCAGTGGAATTCTGCTGCGGCCGTTTTTTAAATTTGTTTCTATACATTTTCAGGAAACTTAGTTCAGACGTTGAAGAAAATAACTGTGCGGAAATTAGGCTGCGGTGCAGAATTTCCCCTCCGCAGCATGCACATTATGATGCGGAGAAGCAGCGGAATGTCACTGCGGATTTCAGCCTTTACAATGCAAAAACTGAAATCTGTGGCAAGTCCGCTGTGATATCTGCAACATCTGAATTACCTGTCAAATATGCAAATGTTTGTGCAGATTTGTTGCGTAATTGCCCCGAATCTGCACCAACATTTGCAGCGGAAAAATTCTGCCACGTGTGAACGTGGCCATATAGTTCATCATTATGAAAGGCAATGAGGTGCCCAAGGATATAACTACTATGGTATCAGGCAAAGTAGTTCCTATGTGGCCTCCATAGCATACATGTGGACCAAGAGCAGATCAGAGTAGGACAGCAGCCTTGTTACCCAGCAGCTTAGGCATTATGCCTGTACATTAAAAGAGCTTCAGAGTTGAGGGAAATTTATAGTATTGAGCAGTTGAGCCACTTCTGTAGCGCTCAGTAGATAATGTGTGTACCAAAGCGATAATCAGAAGACAGAAGCATCCTAGTTATAACACACAGCAAGGCAAACATGCCATAATATTCCATACTATTGGGGGAAGTTGAGACCATGTCCCACCATAAAACCACAAACACACCGCACAAAGTGCTTTTCCTATACTGTTCCATGACTCTGGCATAAAATGTGTAGCTGTGGGAACTAGGGAACTATATTAATTTAGTTCTTGTCATTTTGTTTTACAGGAGTGAGAGCTGCGACGTGGCAAAAAAACTCAACGTGTTTTTGAAAAATTTAAACTTTTATTCAATAAACTTATCATGGCTGAATCGGGAAACATGTCAACAAATTTGACTCAGCCTTCGAACAGAGCCGTTATTGTAACTTACTCCGTTGTGGCTTGTTTTGGTGTTATACTCTGCCTGCTTGGGATGATTGGAAATGCTATTGTTGCCTGGATTCTTACATTTAACATAAAAAGGACCAAATACACGGTGTATATTCTTAACCTCGCCATTGCTGACTTTATCTACCTTATCTTTGTTGCTATTGTCCTGTTATTGATGGTTGATACACTGTTAAACCGCAACAAGCCAACAAATATAACACTGTTGGCATTAGAAGTTATCTATGATTTTGGCTATAATGCTGGTATGCTCTTCCTTACAGCAATAAGTGTGGAAAGATGTCTTTCTGTTCTTTTCCCAATATGGTATAAATGTTACCGGCCAAAACACTTATCATCCTTTACTTGTGGGTTGATCTGGTTGCTTGGTGCTCTCTTATCACTTTTGGACAATTTTATCTGCCCTGCAAAGTCCTTCATGGACTCCACAAATGATTGTACAGGAATCCAGATATTCTCTACGGTCCTTACATTTGCCATCATCATACCTCTGATGCTTGTATCCAGTTTTATTTTAATCTATATCATTAAAACAACATCAAAGAAATCCCGACCACCCAAGATTTATTTTGCCATAATAATCACAGTTCTGGTTTTTCTCATTTCGGTGGCACCAATCAGATTGTTATGGACTTTACTGTATTTCAAGACTTTCTCAAATACAATGGACGCTGTGGCATTTTTTTTTGCCACCACATATTGTACGGCATTCAATAGCAGTGCAAACCCCTTCATTTACTTCTTTGTGGGCAGACAAAGGAAAAAGAGATTTGGTGGTTCCATCAATACAGCGCTTAGTCGGGTGTTTAAAGATGATGAAACTGAGCAGACATCTGATGGGAACACGACTAGTACTAGCACGAACTAAAAGTGCTCGACATTCCTTTAGCCTGAATATGGGGTTATCCATTTCTGTAGCACCAACACAAAAATAGATGAGCTGCAAATACTTAACATAATGGTTACTTGTCTCGTATCGCACAGGCAGGTTACTTGTAATGTAGGTTGAGAATAGATAAAACACTGAAATCCACTGGATTTTAGAGTTCAGAGTCTACACAAGCAACAGATTATGTCTGCACTTTATTGCTTTGCTTGCATATAACAATGGCACCTTTGATTTTTACATGCCAGAATTATGAAATCCCAGTTGCGTTAGAGTACAGCAAGATCACATTTAATTCGAGTAAATATAATACTTCCAAGCTTAAACCTATATATCACATGACAAGATATAGAAGGGTTCATATTAAATTTCAAGGAGCTACAGTAAAGGAATGCCTTTGACCATATCAAGGTTGAATTAGTTCTTGCATGGTAGTTATACTGTGTGAAGTGCGTATGAATCTGAACTGGAAGGAATGTGCATTAGCTTATGCCAACTTTTAATTGAGTGGTGTCCCATTCTTTTAGTTGGGAAAATAGGTAGTTTGACCGTTGACCATGGGGTTGTCCGAACATAAAACATCTATGCCCAACTCTTTTTTATTTTCATTTCAACCCTTAGAGAGACCATTTCAGTGGTACGAGGGTGTTTTCTACAACTACTGTTGTAGTGTTGGCACCTTGTGAAATTGGATACTTTATTTATGGCTTAAGATAAAGAGTGATGAAGAAATAGAGACACCAACACTTAAGGCCTCATGCACACTTCCGTTGGCCATCGTACGGCCGCTAATGACGGATCTGTGAAACACGGACCGCACACAGATGGCTTCCGTGTGCAGTCCATTGTTTCAACGGACCAAATGAATGAAACGGACAGTAGTAGGACCTGTCCTATTTTTGCCGGAACGGCCACACAGTTCCGTTAAAACAACGGAAGTGTGCATGGCCCCATAGAAATGAATGTGTCAGTGTGCTATACATGAAAAAAAACAGATAGCACACTGAAGAAAATAACTGAAGTGGGCATGAGGCCTAACAGTCAGAGACCTCTTGCTTTTGGTGAGCTTTTATTGAATTCTGATATCATTATAAAATTGCATTTTCATTTGCATTCCCCATTACATTTGAGAACTGCTACTAGATGAGAAGTACATTATGGTTGGGAAAAGGATGGGACTGAGGCAGGTCATCAAGGGCACAGAGGTGGGAAGAGAATATGTGACAAGGAAAAGATGGGTTTGTCATTTTCTAGAATCATTAAAGGAACACTCATGGCAAAACTAATAAACTGTGTTATAACTAGTGCCAGGCCTGACCGGGTGGTTAATGACACAGGGATTCTCCCTTTGAGGTTTTTTGAATCCCTGTGTCATGCACCGCTTTTCATGCTCTGTCTTCACTAGTAATAACTGAACAAGTAATATTAGTGCTCTCTTAAGAAAGTGAAGAAGGTCACATCAATACTTAGTATTAGTAGCAAATGCAAGGCTTTGACAACATCTTATTTAACTTTATTAGTAAATGTCATAGATCACATAAATAATATATGTATAAGGGCGGGTTCACACATGGCGGAATTGCACTTAAATTCCGCTGCGGACACTCCGCAGCGTTAATCCGCAGCGGAGCCGTTTCTACATTGACTTTCACTTTAATTTAGCAGTGTTCGTTTACACGATGCGTACAATTCCGCTGCGGAGCATAGGCTGCGGAGCGGAATTTGGTGTCCGCAGCATGCTCTGTCTGTTGCGGAGCAGTGGCGGACTCATGGCGGAATTTCTCCATTGACTTCAATGGAGATTCAAAGTTCCGCAATGAAGTCCGCAGCTGTCATGCACATGTCATGTGTGCTGCGGATGCGTCTTGCTTTTTTTACTTGACATTTCTTCATTCTGGCTGGACCTATGTATTTCTAGGTCTACAGCCAGACTGAGGAAGTCAATGGGGCTCCCGTAATGACGGGAGCGTTGCTAGGAGACGTCAGTAAATAGTCACTGTCCAGGGTGCTGAAAGAGTTAAGCGATCGGCAGTAACTGTTTCTGCACCCGGGACAGTGACTACCGATCTCAATATACATGTATCTGTAAAAAAACATATAAGTTCATACTTACCGAGAACTCCCTGTTTCTGTCTCCAGTCCGGCCTCCCAGGATGACGTTTCAGTGTAAGTGACGGCTGCAGCCAATCACAGGCCAAGCACAGGCTGCAGCGGTCACATGGACTGGCGCGTCATCCAGGGAGGTCGGGCTGGATGCCGAAGGAGGGACGCGTCATAAAGACAACGGGCGGTAAGTATGAATTTCTTTTACTTTCACTAGGGAAAGTGCTGTCCCTTCTCTCTATCCTGCACTGATAGGGAGAAGGGAAGCACTTTTCCCGCAGTCCGCAGCAGCTAGTCCGCATCAATTTTCTGCACATTTTGTGCAGATCCGCAGCCGTAATCCGCAACCCGGATTAGGTGCGGCATTGATGCGGACAGTTGCGGAGGAATTCCGCCATGTGTGGTCATGCCCTAAGTTTAGTGTCCACATGGTTTAGTGAGAACTAATTAAGATAAATTTTAGGCTTTGTTCACACTTGCACTATTGATTTCTGTTGAGGTTTTCATCAGGCTTACCAGAATTTGTAAAAGCAATAATGTAGTCTGTAGCACTATTCCTGTTGCCAACAGAGATGGCATAGCTGTAATGGCTCTGTTATAAATGGAAGCTATGACGCTAGTGTAAACAGAAAATAATAAATATAATTATGTATTATATTATTTATTTTATTCTTAAAAAGGGACTAAACAGAATCCTGACCACGTCTCTGCACTTCTCTGTGAGTTACAGCATAGCAGGCGTAGTCTCGCGAGATTACGCTGTAAACTGTCATTCACAGCGAGATCTCACTGTGCTGTGCTGTAGTCTAACAGAGATGCTACAGAAGTCTCAGGATTCTGAATACACATCACGTCCTGGCTGGAGGTAATGTATATTCATTGTCAGGACACTGCAGTAACGTTATAGTGTGTTTATGTGGCTGCACATAGCGATATAGCTATATCGCTATCTGCAGTGTAAATGAATGGAGAGAAGTGTATGACGCTGATTGGTCACTGATTGTCAGCGTCATACACTTCTCTCCACAACGCCCACTTGGTCAAAAAGTAAAATACGCCCAGTTGTCCATTGAGAAACTCATTAGCATAAAGTTAATATAGGTCATAACTCCGTCAAAAATGATTGTTTTTCTAAATAAAAAAACACTGCTGTAATATACATTACAGCGCTGATCACATCGTATACAATATAGGGAACTTATAATCTGGTAACAGAGCCTCTTTAATCACACCAGGTAGAAAAAAATGAATTTCTGATAGCTAGCAGTGACAGTGTTCTGAAAAGATATGTATTCATCATGCTATAGCGCCTATCCTTGTGAATTTCTAACTACTGTATCATTTTGCAATTGAATTACTGTTTATATTAGTACTGTTGCGTATACTCATAACTGTAATAGTATCGTGTAAGTTGATGAATCAAACTTATAATCAACTATGATTAAATAATCTTTTCTCTATACTGCTAAAGACTTCATTCTAAACAAGTATAAAAAAAAAACAAGTATAGACAAAGTGGTTGCTATTGACAAATAGTACAGTACATGAGGACCTCTTTAGTTAGCAGCTATTTCAAGACAAAAAGACATATGACATTTTCTATTTCTGAATTACTTTCAATAATGTTACTTTTTATAAGGCTCTGTTCATACCACGTTTAATGTATACACATGACTTCCATTGGAAAAAAAAAGTGTGCCGAGCAGGACCCCTTTGTATTAAAAAGTGTAGTTGACACTACTTTTTAATACAGTGAAAAAAGTTATCCTGATGTATGCCACCTAAACGTATGCCAAATGACACTTTTTTATCATACGTTGGGCCAACTATATCCTTTGTCCCTATACTCCTGAGGATGGCGAGTTAATGGCAAAACATGTCGGGGAGGCTTTGAATGTTGGTTTTAATACTGTCAAGTGGTTCTGTTGATGTAAAAGGTGGATGTGGACTGCAGACATTCCCCTTTGATAGTCGTATATTACAGCGACAAACACTGTTTCTATGTTTCTTACTGCCCTAGCGAAGAGGTTTTTGTGTATATTTACTTAAATATTATGCCACAGATCCCCTGCCGAGTTTTTAAATTTTTATTTTGACTTTTCCAATTTATATTAAAAAAAGTTCCATGTTATATAGACATCAATCACCACTTACACTTTCATTTGTTTAGTAGTACAGGTATAGAGTATATTTTTTTCTTTTACAATTAGTACAAAATGACAATAAATAACTTGTATTCTTATTTCACGTCTTTTTTGTTTTCAGTTTGTGCACTATCCTTTGGATAATTTGGCATATACAGTACGTACGGCACATTTCCTGCAGTATACACCAAACACATTACAAATTTGGTGTGAACATAGCCTACGACTGTATCTGGATTTGTATGTCAGAAATGTTCAAAAGACTGTTTGTATATGACTTATTATGCCTGTATGGTAGTCAATTTACATAGTTTGTTTTTTTTTTTTGCCTTCCTTTAATCTTTTCGGAAAAGTGATTGTTCGGCTATGTGTGTAACCACTTATGTAAGATTGTTTATTTTGTACTTTTGTCTTTAATAAACTTTATACATATATATATATATATATATATATATACATATGTGTGTGTGTGTGTGTGTGGACAGAGGCGGACACAGACTGCAGAGGGCCCCTGTGGAGAGAATGTGCCTGGGCCCCCATAATCTAACCACACTCGCGCGCTTATAAAACTATACAAATCTATGTTGCACATTTTATTACTAGTGTAGAACACAAGTAACAAACATAAATAATGCAAATAATTTCCATATTTAATAACTGAGTATAACACGAAGCACTCATGTAACTAACTTATAATGACTTTTTCAAGCTACGCTGCTTCCGTAACTGCCATTCACTTCTATGGGAGTGCTTTGCTGTTTTCGTAACTCCCGACCATCTAATCTGAAAGTGGCCGGGAAGCAGCAGGGGCCGAGAAAGGCAGAACAGGGTCTAGAGAAAGGCGCAGGTCCCAGAGGTGGGATCCGCATCTATCGAACATTTATGGCATATCCTGTGGATATGCCATGAATGGTAAAGGAGGGCAAATCCCTTTAACTGTCCACTGAGCTCCACTCCACTCCAAAAAATGTCTACAGACAGGGCAGAAACCACTACCTCCTAGTTCTTTTTATTTTCAGTCAGTCCGCTTCACAACGCTCAGAACACACCACACAGTAAAAGCACTGGCAATCTCAGGGGGTCGGAGCAAGAAGGACCCTAACACTGATTGGCTGAGAGACTCAGCCAACCAGTATTAGGCTTAATTTCAGCAACGCCGCTATCCAGGATGAATAACTGGTCCTAAGATAGCGGTGCTGCTTGCTAGTTGCGGCACGCTCTATCTGATGGTCTTGGTCACCTAGTGAGCGTCACTGTCAGATGTTGCACTGCATCTGACTGTGACACTGGTTACTAGGTGGCGAAGACTACCAGACAGAGCAAGCCTTGCCAGGCCCCTACCCTCCTAATATGTTTTCTAAATAATAGATCGGTGCAGCCACATAGCAGAGGGAGAGGGCCTCCTCCCACCCTGTGCACTTTCGGCAACACACAGATCGGACCCCCTTCCTTCACATATGTTATTGATGGCATCAATAACATATGTGAAGGAACCGATCTATGAGTTGCCGAAAGTGCACAAGGAGGGACGGGGATCCCCCTCCGTCTGCCGCACGGCCGTGCTGATCTATTTGCTGATCTATGCGCACAGTGCTTAGGGCAGCTGAACGAGCCCCCATCCCCTCCGGGCCCCTGTGCACTCAAACCAGCTGCACAGTTGATATGTCCGCCCTTGTGTGTGTATATATATATATATATATATATATATATATATATATATATATATATATATATATATATATATATTATTTGTCTTTGTTGTAACTTGTCTTTTCAGAAAATCAATTGTTGGACTATGTGAGTCAGCACTTGTGTAGGATCATTTATGTTGTACTTTTGTTTTTTAATAAACTATATATGGACAGAGGTGTTTCATTCTTACTTGCCCAACTCATGAAGCATAAAGGTGTTCACAGTGATGTGAACAGTGCAATCGTGTCAGATTATTATTTCAGATGTAGCAGGTTGATTAGGTAACACATGAGTCATATATTGACAGAGATTATAATGTGTGACTGAGCTGTTCATGATCCATTTCAAAAGAAGGATTAGCATAACAAAAATAATCATAACAGTCAAAGGGATCATCTTGGATAAGGAAGGTGTGATCTTCTCGTGTAGCGAAACAAGACGTTCTTATTTGCCTACTCTCCCAGATGTAATCTGCCACTGGTTGGCTTCTCACATGCCACTTTCTAGCGAAGAGAAGCAATGCATTAGCCACAAGCTTATGTTGTTTTATTATTATTATTATTATTATTATTATTTCTATTATATATAGGGGTAACTCTGGTTTGTATTCTACAAAGGGGAACTTTAATTGTTACTTTTTAAGAGAACCTTGGCTTTGGATTTCTTAGGGTTACTTTAAAGGGGTTTACCTTGAGTTTAAAAAAGAGTGACAGAAGGAAATGATAAAATAAAAAAAATAAACAATGCCCATCTGTTAAATCCCCTCCCGCTCTAGCGTCAATGCCCGTTTGTCCCTGTCAGTCTTTGTTAACGTGTCCTGGAGTCATAAAATGCCAAACATTCATGTTCCTGCTGCAGTCAATCACTGGCCTCGGTGGTGATGCTTGCATGTACAGCATGAAACTGCTGAGGCCAGTGATTGTCTGCAGCAAGCACGTGGATGAACAGCATGTCGCCACTCCAGGACAAGTGAACAAGAGCATTGGGGTTGGGACGACAGAGGATTTAGCAGGTGACTAATGGTTATTTTTATATTTTATCAAATTTTCTACTGTCAATCCAATTCTTTAAAAATCCCATAAAAAAAAAATAATATTTAAATATCTGAAAATGATCAGCCCTATCTCGGTCAGCTTCCTATTACATCTAGCAGGGGCAAAGCTGAAGCTTGGAGAGGTAAGTAACCCACTGGTGTGAAGTAACTCTTTCATTCGAAACAATAGCATTAACCTCCTCACCCCATCAAAGGCATAAATATGGCAGGAATAAATATGTATTGAACCCTAAACACCCTACATTACCATGGATATCACCATTAATCCCTGAGACAATTTGGCTACCACCATTCAATCAGAGTTAGAGTATTTGCACACTCTTACTAAAAAAAACTCCTGAAAATTCGGAGCTGTTTTCAAGGGAACACAGCTCCTGATTTTCAGCCGTTTGTAAAGCAATCTCGCGGTTTTTATGGACTTTTTGGTGCTGTTTTTCTATAGAGTCAATGAAAAACGGCTCCAAAAATGTCTCAAGAAGTGACATGCACGTCTTTTTACAGGGCACCGTTTTACTCGCCGTTTTTTCAAAACGGACGCGTAAAAATACACCCCGTCGGAACAGAACGCTGTATTTCCCATTGAAATCAATGGGCAGATGTTTGGAGGCATTCTGTTTCCGATCTTTTGGTTGTCTGGAGGCCATTTACAGCACCAAAAAAGGGCCGAAAATATGCCATTTGCAAATAGCCTTAGGCGTAAACACTGCAGATTTTCCGCAACGGATTCATTGCGGAAAATGCGCAGCGTATTACAGTAGCAGCAGTGTGGGTGAAATTATAACAAATCTAAAATTGACCTGCGGTGTGGTTTCTTCAACTGTAGAGAGCGCCATAAGAAAGCAGTAAACTGCTACTAATATACGCAGCACCAACGACTGGATGAACCAGACACCAGGAGGTACAAGTGCCTGATGAAGGTCTAATATACGACTGAAACGTCGCACTAAACCTCTGGCATCAATTTTTGATAAAATAAAACCGAAAGATTTGCTAAAATCAGCACCTTGTGTGCCAAATATTTCTTTACTGCGTAATTGGGTTGGGACCCTATTCGTGCACCTACCGGATCTTGTGCGCTCTGAACCACTACATACCTGCTCCTAGTTTGAGTTTCCCATAACTCCTATCTCGATTTACAGTGATAGCGCTTGCCTGGCCAGTGCAACCTTTTTACTGAATACTGGGTTTTCCGGCATTCTGACTGAATAACCATTATTATATTCTGTGCAGGTTTTTATTTTTTTTCTTTATTTATACTTATACTTTTTATATTACAGTCTATCCTCTTCTAATAATAAGAAATGTACTATGCTGCAGCCTCTAATTTATTTCTGTCAAACTTTCTAAACGACAGTATAAGTACCATCTTAACACTGCTGTTTTATCAGGCAGCTGACCAGAATAGTGAGATATTTACTTTCTATTTTGACAGTTACTAATTCCTTCTAATAGAGTTACGTTGTTGAGATAAGGTAACAATTATAGCTAAATAACAAATAAAACCTTTCTCAATTTTTCCCACTCCAGCAGCTCCAGGAGCCAGCTTTAGAGTAGCATGACCAGGACCATGCACACGTTGCGGAATTTGGTGCAGAAAATCAGCATCAAAACCACAGGTAAATGCAGGTAATTCCGCATGTAAAATCTGCACCCATTATGATGCGGAAATAGGTGCGGTTTAATGCTGTGGATTTTGGTATGGTTTTTTTAAAACTAGTCTGACACAATTCACAGGCGGAAACGCAAGATAAATTGACATGATGCGTATTTTGAAATACGCACCGCAGGTCAATTTACGCACAGAAAAAATCTGCAACATACAGATGAGATTTCTTCAAATCTAATTTACTTTGCTTTACCGTATTATGTTGCGGATTTGCCGCATTAAATTATGTGTAGAAAATCCGTACGTACTATGCAATGTGTGCATTTGGCCTTACTCTCCGTATTACATACAGAGGGTAAAGAGGTTGTCCTTGATTTGCTTATTCAGGCCTGACTGGTCACTTCTGGAAGAGGCACCAGCATAGTGAAAGGAGGGCAGCCATGGCAATGGTTATAAGTGAAGGGTTCATTATAAAGGTGTCGAAAAACATAAGACAAAATTTGGCTGCATCCGCACACTAGACGATCTAATGTTTATAGCGGGTACCCGACTCTCATATGCTGTTTCAGGGAAACGAAGGAGCAGGATTTTTGGAAGTCAACATACCCGATCCATTGTTCATACGGGAGATATGCTGATACCAGAGGAGTCTGTAAACAACTAAGTATGCTTCACTCTAGTGGCCTTAAGTGAGAAGTCTTATGATTAAATATTAAATTTATTAGAAAAACATTTTTTTAAAATTGGAATCATTTGTAAAAAATGCTCCCGTAGATATTGTTGTTACATATTTGCTATGGTGCCCCCTGGTATTCTTTTAATTCCCTCTCAGTTTCACTGAATGTGTCCAGTGCCGGTAAGAAAAATCCATTTGTAGTGCACTAAATTAGCAGGAATCACTCCGCTACCTGTGTCCGATGAGGTGGTACTGAGCTACTGGGCTTGTGTGACCACCAGCACTGGATACATTAGGGGAACATTTTGAGAGGGAATCAAAAGAACACCAGTGGGCGTCATAAAAAGTAGGTAATAATTGTCTGTGAGATGTTTCTTAACATCATGTCCTCTCTCTATCTGAAACAAAATCTTTCAAAATCTGAGCTCCCTGTTTTCCCACCATCTATTAACCTACTTAAACATGATGTCTCCATCTCCATATGTGGTAATAACATACATAACTCCTAGGCAGCCCACCTGCTGTCTTGGAGTTATGTGTGGACTAACATTTCCAGAATCTGCCATTTTCTTATTGTGGAAATATTCAAACTGTCGCTCTGATTCTTTCTTGCCTTTACTTTTGTAACTTCTTACTAATCGGTCCCGCATTATACTCTCCCCTCTTTAATCTGTCCTGAATGCAGCAGCCATGCTTGTCTTTCTGTTACTGCACTGGTTGCCCATTTCCTCGAGAATTTAGTTTAAATGTATAACCGTCGTCCACAAAGCTCTCCACAGTGCTGCACTTTCTTGCATCTCCTTTCTCATCTCTGTCTAGTAGACCCATAGGTGTCTAACCGCTGGGTCTTTGACTGCAGGTAATGTGGGTGAAAAACTAATAGGGCCCCAGCTAGAGATTCAGCTATTTGTTGTATGCCCAGCAAGGGTAGGGGTTAATAAGTTTCTTACCTCTGGCTGCTGCTCTTAGCCCCCTCCATCCGGGGGGAGGGGTTATGGTCTTTCTCCTTTCTCCCTCCTTCCTAGTGGATTTAAGGAGCTGTCTTCCGTGTCTCTGCCTCTTTTGGCCGTTACATTGCAATCTCCCTCCCTCCCGCCCCTTTTGAAAATTAATGTTCGGTGTTATATAAAAAAAAAAAAAAAAAATTGAAAATAAAGAAAATAATAATAAATAAATTAATACATTTTAAAAAATAAATAAATAAATAAATTAAAAAAAATAAAAAAAATAATATTTGTACCAGCACAGGCATTCGTGGGTGCAGGATAGCTGGTTTGCCTTGCGGTTAGCAATACTTCAAAGTGGCAGATGGCACTGCCTTCAGAGCGGGGGTTTTTCTACAATTGTATTGTGTGGTATTTTGCACTTTTCTTGTGTTTATTAATTTATGTTCTGTTCATGGGTGAAATGTTGTTTTGTCACAGCTGGCGGTTTGGTAAGGTGAATTGCCCACCTATGTCGGTAGACCGGCATACGGGTGTTTACCTTAAAAATGTTAAATTATATTTGTTATATTTATAATAAAAGCTGTGGCCGACCCCGAGTCAACCCACGTTAAAGGAACGTTCATGTTGTCCTGTGTCAATTTACTATTAGGCTATCCCTAGCTATGTTATCTAAGGGTTATGGTATACATGCAGTCTACCTTCCCACCCATTTTCTATGTTCTGCCAATGAGCTAAAATAAATATTCTCCATTAACTGAACCTCCCACATTGTCTCCAAAATTATTCCCATGTTTAATTACTTCTCTGAAATGCACTTCCCCAGACAATCATATAAAATGTATCAACTTAAAACACATATTTTTAGGGAGGCATATCACATTTCTTAATTTTATAAATCGCCTTTCCTTTTAACACCCTCTTCAATATTGTTCCTGAGAATCTGATCCCTTGATTCAACAATATCTCTTATACAGATACTGGTTGCGTGACTAGCTCATGCAGCTTAATGGTCTTCCTCAATTCTGTACAAATAATAGTTGGACCATTGTACAAATCAATCACTTTTTATGTTTTGTGTCACCCCCTATTTCCTGCTCTTGCAAGCAGGGTCCTCACTTCTCTTGTCTGAATTATTTATTACTTGTTATCTGGTAATGTCTGATTTGGTTTTACATGTTCTCTCTCAATTGTAAAGTGCTGCGGAATATGTTAGCACTATATGGATAAAGATTATTATAATTATTATTATCATCATTCTTTAAAAAATCCAATTCTTTAAAAATGTTGACTTCCTCCCTTTTGAAAATACTGCTTAATAATTTAAGGGGATTTAATATTATATATAAAAAGATACTCGAAAAATATTCAACACACAGTCTTTGTGAACCTTTTTGGAAATTAGGAATTTTGGTTTCAGCCACGAGGATGCTTTTTTTCAGCATTGCATAGACAAATGGTAGACATGAGCCAGTTTATTACTGAATACGTGTGAATAAAGTCTATGCATGGTCAGCTTCTAAATAATCGGATACCAGTTATCAAAGCAATCACCACAAACCAAACACTGATAATAAAAGTGGGTGGAGAATTATTTAGGCCAAAACAACGCTGACTTGAATGACAAGTGATATCTGATTTTTGCCCTTATCTTGAGACATAAATATTAAGAACGTTTTAAGTCATATTTCCTGTTAACAATCTTAGAATATCTTAACGTCTTTTATATTCCTAATCATGCTTACAAAGTTAGTAAGGCTAGGCAAAAAACAAACAAAAGTCCATCATACACAATTTATTATTTTCAACATGTATTAATTCAGGTATAGGCAAGAAAAGTTTCCCATCTAGAAATGTAGCATTCAGAATTAGTCATTAAATCACTTAATGAATTACACACATCCAGTTGTCTAACAAACAGTTAACTAGCCTGTCACGATCCGTGGGTATGTGCACCCATCAGGCCGCACCGCCGTAGTGGAGTAGCAGCTGGCCAAACAACAGACTATAAAGTCTATGCAAAGTCCTAGCACAAGAGTACCTGTAACAGTAGCAGAGGCTTGTACACATGTTGAACTTGATGTGGTAGATGATGCCAGACGTGGTGGATGATACCAGGCATGACAGATGACACCAGACGTGGTCTATGAGAACAGGCGTGGCAGATGACAACAGACGTGGTGTATGATGGCAGGCGTGGCAGATGACACCAGATGTGGCGTATGACAATAGGCGTGGCAGATGACACAAGACGTGGTGTACGACAGAAGGCATGGCAGATGGCACAACACAACTCCTAGAAGAGGCACAGGAACACTAGAAGAGGCACAGGGACAAACACAGCATGGGATACAGGTAGAAGGGCATGGGAACACTGGGAACAGGATACAACAAAGGGACCATTTTCTAAGACTAACATGGGAATACAACAACAACATTCAGGCAAGGAGTGTAAGGGAAGGGCCCTTTTTATAGTCCAGGGTGATCTGGGGATAATTAGTAATTATTGGCATGTGTGCAGGTTAGCCCTTTAAGGCCAGGAACGAGTGTGCGTGCGCACCCTAAAGGACACTTCAGAGCGGAGCGGCAGCATGTGCTGGCGTCTCTGACGAAGGAGACATCGGCAGGAAGAGAGGAGTCTGCGGTCGCGGTCATCAGGAGGTAAGAAGGGGTGGCGGTTACATAAGCATATTACTTCTTTTTAACAAAGACATCATAAAAAAAATTCCCCATTCTTACCTATTAGAATGAGAAACACCTTTCTGTGGAGATGATAAAACCGTCTTTCTTTTTTTTTGGGTGGACATATCTTTTTATTAATATCGTATATTCATACAGTATAGGCAGTATGGGGATGGATAAAACAGAGGACCCCTGTACAAAGGTTTTATGCTCCTCAGTAGCATATTGATGTAGTCGTGCTCTTCATGGTTCCTATTCCTTGAAAGATGGGGTGATAAGACACTATATCAGTGGTTCTCAACCGGGCTGCCGCGGCACCCTGGGGTGCCGTGAGAACCCTCCAGGGGTGCCGCGACACTCCTCTGATCCACTGTGGCCGTGCTGTCTCTCCTCCTCCTCACAGCGCGAAGTGCATGTGAGGATGAGGAAATTTTTTGCAGTCCCCTTGTAGATAGCACCCCCCCCCCCTACCTCTGTGGATGGCACCCCCGACCTCCCATTTCTATACATATGGACAGAGACATCAAGCGCTCCATCCAGGTGCAGAATCCACGGCCACAGGGGGATTCGGCACCTTTAGAGAGCTACAGTGGCACTCGGTATAGGAAGGGGGGATGCCATCTACAGAGGTGGGGGGTTATATCTGCAAGGGGGCTGTGTGGCACTACCTACAAGGGGGTGTGTGGCACTACCTATAATGGGGTGTGTGGCACTACCTACAAGGGGGCTGTGTGGCACTACCTACAAGGGGGCTGAGTGGCACTACCTACAAGGGGGCTGTGTGGCACTACCTACAGGGAGCTGTGTGGCTGATGGTCATTTTAGTGAGAGTGGGGGGCTGATGGTCATTTTATTGTGAGTGGGGGGCTGATGATCATATTACTGTGAGTGGGAGTTAATGGTCATTTTACTGCGAGTGTGGGGCTGATGGTCATTTTACTGTGGGTGGGGGGCTGATGGCCATTTTACTGTGAATGGGGGGCTAAGGGTATGTGCACACGCTAACTGCATTTACGTCTGAAATTACGGAGCTGTTTTCAGGAGAAAACAGCTCCGTCATTTCAGACGTAATTGCTCGTACTCGCATTTTGCGAGGCGTTTTTAACGGCCGTAATTGTGAGCTGTTCTTCATTGGAATCACTGAAAAATGGCTGAAATTACGTCCAAAGAAGTGTCCTGCACTTCTTTGACGAGGCTGTTATTTTATGCGTCGTCGTTTGACAGCTGTCAAATGACGACGCGTAAATTACAGGTCGTCGGCGCAGTACGTCAGCAAACCCATTCAAATGAATGGGCAGATGTTTGCCGACGTATTGGAGCCGTATTTTCAGGCGTAAATCGAGGCATAATACGCCTCGTTTACGCCTGAAAATAGGTCGTGTGAACCCAGCCTTATGGTCATTTTACTGTGAGTGGGGGGCTGATGGTCATTTTACTGCAAGTGGGGGCTGATGGTCTACAAGTGGTTTCCACCTCTGACTTCCAAATGAAATTAATAGGAGGCAGGTAAAACCTGCGGCTCTCAATTCAAAATTACTGAAGAAATTTTGAGGCATATTTTTTCTGCCTTACAAAAAACGCTGTGTGAACATACCCTAAGGCCCCATGCACACAAACGTAAAAACGCCCATAATTACAGGGCTCATAGACTTCTATTGGCCATGGGTACCTCCCTGTATGCTTACGGGAAGGTGCCCGTGCCGTTAAAAAATATAGAACATGTCCTATTTCAGGCTGTAATAACGGCACGGGCAGGCCCATAGAAGTCTATGGAGCTCCCGTAATTACGGGTGACTACGTGTGTGCACCCGTAATTACGGAAGCGTTGCTAGGCGACTTCAGTAAATAGTCACTGTCCAGGGTGCTGAAAGAGTTAAACGATCGGCAGTAACTGTTTCAGCACCCGGGACAGTGACTTCCGATCACAATAGAGCAACCTCTAAAAAAAACAAAAAACGTTCATACTTACCCAGAACTCCCTGCTTCTTCCTCCAGTCCTGCCTCCTAGGATGACGTGGCAGCCCATGTGACTGCTGCAGCCAATCACAGGCCAATCACAGGCTGTAGCGGTCACATGGACTGCCGCGTTATCCAGGGAGGTCGGACTGGATGTCAAGAGAGGGACGTGTCACCAAGACAACGGCCGGGTAAGTATGAATTTCTTTTACTTTTTCTGCGGAAAGGGCTGTCCCTTCTCTCTATCCTGCAATGATAGAGAGAAGGGTCTGCCGATTACTGCAGTGTAATTTTGCAGCGAAAACGTGCCCGTAAATACGGGTGGAATACGGGTGACACCGAACCCGTATTTATGGGCACGGGTCCGTAAATACTGGTGCAATACGGGTCGAATACGTGGGACCAAGGACCCGTATTTACGCCAGTATTTACGGGTGGACAAAAATACGGTCGTGTGCATGGGGCCTTAGGCTGGGTGCACACAACCTACGCCTCGAATTACGGCTGAAAAAATGGCTCCAATACGTCAGCAAACATCTGCCCATTACTTTCAATGGGTTTGCCGATGTACTGTGCCGACGACCTGTCATTTTACGCATCGCTGTCAAAAGACGACGCTTAAAATTACAGCCTCGTCAAAAGAAGTCCGGGACACTTCTTGCGACATTTTTGGAGCCGTTTTTTCATAGACTCTATTGAAAACAGCTCCAAAAACGTCCGAAAAAACGACGCGAAAATGGCGCGTAAAATGCCGCGAAAAACACGAGTTGCTGAAAAAACTTCTGAAAATCAGGTGCTGTTTTCCCTTGAAAACAGCTCCGTATTTTCAGACATTTTTGGCTCAGCGTGCGAACATACGCTAAGGGTATGTTCACAAGGCAGCCTCCGTTACGGCTGAAATTACGGAGCTGTTTTCAGGAGAAAACAGCTCCGGAATTTCAGACGTAATGGCATGTGCAGGCGTTTTTCGCTGCGTCCATTATGGACGTAATTGGAGCTGTTTTTCCATGGAGTCAAGGGAAAACGGCTCCAATTACGTCTCAAGAAGTGACAGGCACTTCTTTGACGCGGGCGTCTTTTTTACGCGGTCTTTTGACCGTCGGCACAGTACATCGTAAAACCCATTCAAATGAATGGGCAGATGTGTGCCGACGCTCTGGAGCCGTATTTTCAGACGTAATTTGAGGCTAAAACGCCCGAATTACGTCCATAAATAGGGTGTGTGAACCCAGCCTAAGAGTGTAGTGCTTGTTTTTAGCCGCTTCCTGTCTTTCTCTAAACAAGTTTTGGTAGGGGTGCCCTGAGGAATTTTTTTACTTCCAGGGGTGCCTCGAGTCTGAAAAGGTTGGGAAACTCTGCACTATATAATAGCCAAGATTTATACATTGAGGTTATTACTTTGTGTAAATGGTCATAATGATTAGTTATCTAATTATGGATGTGATGATACTAGAACAGCAGTTTTTTTCTGATTCATTCACTGTTAACTACAATGGTAACTCTATAAGCGTAGTTGCCAACAAATTTGCTGGGACTGTTCCGAATTTACAGAGACAGTCCCGGCATATTACTGTCCATGATGTGTCCTGGCAATTGCCATAATGAAGTGTATTTGCGTCCTTAGGACGCAGATGTAATTGAATACTACGGCAGAGCAGAAAACTATCCGCTTCCTGTTCTGCCATTCAGTTCCCCTGGAGCAGAATCCCTGGCCAGAGTGTTGCTGATGCTTTGGCTGGGGATTCCGCTCCTAGAGGGATCTACTGACGTCACTGTCCATATATGGACAGTAACATCAGGGGCTCCTCAAGGAGCGGAACCTCCGGCCAGATCATTGGCATGGCTCTGGCTGGGTATGCCACTCCTAGAGGGAGCCCCAATGGCGTTATCTACAGGAAGGGGGGTGTAGTGATATTTATATGGTGGGGTGTGTTTGCCGTTATCTACAGGGTGTGTGTGGTACTATCTACAGGGGGGACATGCTATCTACAGGAGGGTGTGGGTGGCACTATCTACAGGGGTTGTGGCGCCATCTACAGAGGTGTGTGGCGCTATCTACAGGGGGTGTATGGCATTATATATACCGTGAAGGAAATAAGTATTTGATCCCTTGCTGATTTTGTAAGTTTGCCCACTGTCAAAGACATGAACAGTCTAGAATTTTTAGGCTAGGTTAATTTTACCAATGAGAGATAGATTATATTAAAAAAAAACAGAAAATCACATAGTCAAAATTATATATATTTATTTGCATTGTGCACAGAGAAATAAGTATTTGATCCCCTACCAACCATTAAGAGTTCAGCCTCCTCCAGACCAGTTACACGCTCCAAATCAACTTGGTGCCTGCATTAAAGACAGCTGTCTTAAATGGTCACCTGTATAAAAGACTCCTGTCCACAGACTCAATTAATCAGTCTGACTCTAACCTCTACAACATGGGCAAGACCAAAGAGCTTTCTAAGGATGTCAGGGACAAGATCATAGAACTGCACAAGGCTGGAATGGGCTACAAAACCATGAGTAAGACGCTGGGTGAGAAGGAGACAACTGTTGGTGCAATAGTAAGAAAATGGAAGACATACAAAATGACTGTCAATCAACATCGATCTGGGGCTCCATGCAAAATCTCACCTCGTGGGGTATCCTTGATCCTGAGGAAGATGAGAGCTCAGCCGAAAACTACACGGGGGGAATTTGTTAATGATCTCAAGGCAGCTGGGACCACAGTCACCAAGAAAACCATTGGTAACACATTACGCCGTAATGGATTAAAATCCTGCAGTGCCCGCAAGGTCCCCCTGCTCAAGAAGGCACATGTACAGGCCCGTCTGAAGTTTGCAAATGAACATCTGGATGATTCTGAGAGTGATTGGGAGAAGGTGCTGCGGTCAGATGAGACTAAAATTGAGCTCTTTGGCATTAACTCAACTCGCCGTGTTTGGAGGAAGAGAAATGCTGCCTATGACCCAAAGAACACCATCCCCACTGTCAAGCATGGAGGTGGAAAAATTATGTTTTGGGGGTGTTTCTCTGCTAAGGGCACAGGACTACTTCACCGCATCAATGGGAGAATGGATGGAGCCATGTACCGTCAAATCCTGAGTGACAACCTCCTTCCCTCCACCAGGACATTAAAAATGGCTCGTGGCTGGGTCTTCCAGCACGACAATGACCCGAAACATACCGCCATGGCAACAAAGGAGTGGCTCAAAAAGAAGCACATTAAGGTCATGGAGTGGCCTAGCCAGTCTCCAGACCTAAATCCCATCGAAAACTTTTGGAGGGAGCTGAAGATCCGAGTTGCCAAGCGACAGCCTCGAAATCGTAATGTTTTACAGATGATCTGCAAAGAGGAGTGGGCCAAAATTCCATCTAACATGTGTGCAAACCTCATCATCAATTACAAAAAACATCTGACTGCTGTGCTTGCCAACAAGGGTTTTGCCACCAAGTATTAAGTCTTGTTTGCCAAGGGGATCAAATACATATTTCTCTGTGCACAATGCAAATAAATATATATAATTTTGACAATGTGATTTTCTGTTTTTTTTTTTTTTTATATATAATCTATCTCTCACTGGTAAAATTAACCTAGCCAAAAAATTCTAGACTGTTCATATCTTTGATAGTGGGCAAACTTACAAAACCAGCAAGGGATCGAATACTTATTTCCTTCACTGTAAGGGGGGGGGGGGTGTAGCACTATGTACAAGGGTGTGTGTGGCACTATCCACAGGGATTGTGTGTGGTACTATCTACAGAGGGTGAGTGTGGCACTATCTACAGGTTTTTTGTGTGGCACTATCTACAGGGGTGAGTGTGGCACTATCTATGGGGGCCCGTGTGTCACTATCTATAGGGTGCTCTGTGGCACTATTTAGATGGGGCTGTGTGGCATTATCTACAGAGGGCACTGTGGCATTATCTACAGCAGTGTGTGGCACTATCTACAATGGGCACTGTGACACTTTCTACAGAAGGCACTGTGGCATTATCTACAGGGGTTTTGGCACTATCTACAGAGGGCACTGTGGCATTAGCTACAGAGGGCTGTGTGGCAATATCCACAGGGGGCTGTGTGCCACTCTCTACAGGGGGCTGTCTAGCTCTATCTAAAAGGGGTTGTGTTGCTCTATCTACAGGAGGGATGTGTGGCACTATCTAAAGAGGGCACTGTGGTATTATCTAAAAAGAGGGTACGTGGCACTATCTACAGATGACACTGTGGCACTATTTACAGGGGGGCCATGTGGTACTATCTACAGGGGGGCTATGTGGAATTATCTACAGGAAGCAGTGTGTGGCAAGATCTGCAGGAAGCAGTGTGTGACATTATCTACAGGGAGCAGTGTGTGGGACTATCTACTGGGGGCAGTGTGGGGACCAGTCTACAAGGAGCACTTAGAATCTGGCACTATATTCATGGGTTTTTACGCTACGACTACTGGTCAGCACATATCACATAGCCCTGGTGTTAAAGTGGGACATCACCTGCCTTTAAACAACCGGAAAACCAGAGAGAGATACTGGCCATCATAAAAGTTGTCAACCAAACTAGTGCAGACATTTTTGTTTGTTAATTTGTATGCAGAAATTTTGAGAAGAAAGCCACGCCCCATTAGCTACACCCATCATATAAGACACGCTCCCATAAGACACTCCCACCAAAGAAGTCACATCCTAAGTGTCCCTAGATAAAAAAAAAAAAATGTTGGCAACTATGTATAAGCATTGGTAAAAATGAAACATTATCATGGAAAATCGCATTGGCAGGGGCGTAACTAGGAAAGACTGGGCCCCATAGCAAACTTTTGACTGGGGCCCCCCCTCCCCTGGGTGTCACACAACCCCCCCCTTGTAGATAGTGCCTTTTTTACAGCCTCCCCCTGTAGCTATCGCCATAAAGCCCCCCCTCTGTAGATAGCGCCATACATCCCCCTGTAGAGAACGCCATACAGCCCCCCTGTAGATAACGCCATACAGCCCCCCTGTAGATAACGCCATACAGCCACCTCTGTAGATAACACCATACAGTCCCCCCTGTAGATAACGCCATACAGCCACCTCTGTAGATAATGCCATACAGTCCCCCCTGTAGATAACGCCATACAGCCACCTCTGTAGATAACGCCATACAGCCACCTCTGTAGATAACGCCATACAGTCCCCCCTGTAGATAACGCCATACAGCCCCCTGTAGATAACGCCATACATCCACCTCTGTAGATAACGCCATACAGTCCCCCTGTAGATAACGCCTTACAGCCCCCCTGTAGATAACGCCATACAGCCACCTCTGTAGATAACGCCATACAGCCACCTCTGTAGATAACGCCATACAGCCCCCCTGTAGATAACGCCAGACAGCCCCCCTGTAGATAACGCCATACAGCCACCTCTGTAGATAACGCCATACAGCCACCTCTGTAGATAACGCCATACAGCCCCCCTGTAGATAACGCCAGACAGCCCCCCTGCAGAGAACGCCATACAGCCCCCCTGTAGATAACGCCATACAGCTCCCCCTGTAGAGAACGTCATACAGCCCCCCCTGTAGGGAACGCCATACAGCCCCCCCTGTAGAGAACGCCATACAGCCCCCCCTGTAGAGAACGCCATACAGCTCCCCCCTGTAGGGAACGCCATACAGCCCCCCTGTAGATAACGCCATACAGCCACCTCTGTAGATAACGCCATACAGCCACCTCTGTAGATAACGCCATACAGCCCCCCTGTAGATAACGCCATACAGCCCCCCTGTAGATAAAGCCAGACAGCCCCCCTGCAGAGAACGCCATACAGCCCCCCTGCAGAGAACGCCATACAGCCCCCTGTAGATAACGCCATACAGCCACCTCTGTAGATAACGCCATACAGCCACCTCTGTAGATAATGCCATACAGCCCCCTGTAGATAACGCCAGACAGCCCCCCTGCAGAGAACGCCAGACAGCCCCCCTGCAGAAAACGCCATACAGCCCCCCCTGTAGATAACGCCATACAGCTCCCCCTGTAGAGAACGCCATACAGCCCCCCCTGTAGGGAACGCCATACAGCCCCCCCCTGTAGAGAACGCCATACAGCCCCCCCTCCCCTGTAGGGAACGCCATACAGCTCCCCCCCTGTAGGGAACGCCATACAGCGCCCCCCCTGCAGGGAACGCCATACAGCGTTCCCCCCCCTGTAGGGAACGCCATACAGCGTCCCCCCTCCCAAAAAAATGCGACCTACAGTGTGTCCTACAAAAGACATGTATCCCCTCTACACAGGATAGGGGATACATGAGTGATCGCTGGCAGCGATAGGGAGAACGGGGGACTGAAAGTCCCCTGAACTTCTCCGTGACAAACCTCTGACTTCCGGCGTCTGCGCAGCTCCATAAAAATGAAAGGAGCGCTGGTCACGCATGCGCACAAGCACGACCGGCGCTCCATTAATTTCTACGGAGCTGCCGACAGACCCCGGAAGTCCGAGGTTTGTGATGGAGAACGTCAGGGGACTTTCAGTCCCCCGTTCTCCCTATCGCTGCAAGCGATCACACATGTATCCCCTGTCCTGTGGAGATCCTGTGGATAGGGGATACATGTCTTTTGCTCTATTTTGCGCCTTCAGGACCAGACACCGTTTAGCCATTTTTAGCACGCGTTAGTTAAATGGCTATAACTTTTTTATTTGTTGGGCTAACGACGTGATTTTTGCGACGGTTTTTCCGTAGACAATGCAGGTTTCGTTTTTTTAGCGTTTTTATACACACTTTTTTGCTATTTTAGAATTTTTATTCATAAAGTTTGAAAATAATAGTCAAAAAATAAGCTTTTTTACATTTCAGCTATTTTTTTTTTTGGTAATAACATAGTTTTACCCTAAAATAGACCTTTTATTTGTGATCGTCATCATCTATCGTAAATTTTTATATATTACATGTCTATATTAGGGTAATTGGGTCAGCGCTAGCGTTACAACAATGATTGGCGGGGGGAACGTTTTTTTTTGGGGTGGGTATGTTATGTGTATTTATTATTTACATTTTTTTTGCACTTTACTATTTTTTTATTACTATGGTCTGTCCCCCAAAGGTCAAAAAAGACCATTGGGGAACTTTATATATTTTTTTTCTTTCTTTTACACCAGGCTTTTACACCACAGCAGCCCCAGTTACAGGGGAAATCAGCCCTCTCATAGTGACGATTGTCACTAATAGTGCTGTGCTGGGTCTAGTAAGACCCAGCAACAGCCTGCCACAAACGGCACCCGGCGATCATGTGACCAGTCACATGATCACCGAGAGGAATAGAGACAGCGCCGCTGCTGCTGTCTCTATTCCTGTACACAGCGCGCATTCAGCGCTGTGTACAAGTGATCAGAGAAGACAGAAGCAGCGAAAGCTGCTTCTATCCTCTCCTCAGGGTCCCCGGCAGTCACTGACAGCCGGAGACCCGACATTCAGCTGCCCGATCGCGCGGGCAGCAAGTTAAAACCCGAGCCATAGAAAGTCTATGGCTCGGGGACCCTGACCGCTGGCCGTAAAAATACAACCAGTGGTCGGGAACCAGTTAATGGCAGAGCGGGGAGATACCTCCCTGCTCTGCCGTAGTGTTCAGTGGCGTCCCGCTGTAGCAGCCATAGCGGCTGCTAGCGGAGCCTCCGGCCATTGTGGGGGCCCGTGCCTGCGGGCGACACGGGCCCCCTCATGCCGCGGGCCCCGTAGCAGCCGCTACGGCGGTAGTTACGCCACTGCGCGTTGGTGAGGTGCATCTCTCATGACACTGGACACTGGAAGCAGCTGATAAAGGAGAGCACCTTCATCATTCTTCTTGTCCTGGCAGCTTACTGGTCATCCTGAATCCTTTTGTATGTTCCACTAGCAAGCTGAGAAGGGATTCGAGCTAAGTGAGGACTACTGATATTCGAGTCAACAAGGAAACCTCATCTGTAACTTGATTCACTAGTACTACTCATTAGGGTTCTATCCTGATGCCTCCGTGCCCTTAAAGGGGTTGTCCCAAGTTGATAAATGGAGCTATGAAGCTCCCCCATGTAAAAATAAGAAGAATTCTAATTACCTGTCCGTCGTCCAGCGATGTCGTTTTCTTGATATCGTTGATTGAAGTTGCGGTCGGTCCCTCTTTGTATCCTGCTCGTTGCCTAGGTTCCCGGCCACCGCTATTTACCTTTAGCGGTGGCCGCGCATGCGTAATGACATCCTCTGCGCCCTGAGCAGAGGATGTCATTTGCTCGTGAACGCGCATCTCGGCGCTTCTCGGCGCATGCGCAGAAGATGCAGTGGAAGGCACCCGTCGCAAGGAGAAGTCTGCGCTCCGCTAAAGGTAAGTGTGTATAAGTTTGTGTGTGTGTGTGTGTGTGTGTGTCTATATGGGTGTGTGTGTGTGTGTGTGTGTGTTTATGTGTGAGTGTATATATGGGTGTATTTGTGTGTATGTGTATATGTTTGTGTATATTTTTGTGTATATGTGTGTGTGTTTGTGTGTGTGTGTGTGTATGGGTGTGTTTGTGTATATGTTTGTGTGTATATGTTTGTGTGTGTGTGTGTTTTTGTATGTGTGGGTTTGTGTATATATGGGTGTGTTTGTGTACATATGTTTGTGTGTATATGTTTGTGTGTATATGTGTGTGTTTGTGTATATATGGGTGTGTTTGTGCATATGTGTATAGGTTTGTGTGTATGTTTGTGTGTGTTTTTGTATACGTGTGTGTTTGTGTATATATGGGTGTGTTTGTGTATATATGGGTGTGTTTGTGTATATATGGGCGTGTTTGTGTATATATGGGTGTGTTTGTGTATGTGTGTGTGTGTGTATATGTGTGTGTGTGAGTGTGTATATATGGGTGTGTTTGTGTATATGTTTGTGTGTGTGTGTGTGTTTTTGTATATGTGTGGGTTTGTGTTTGTGTATATATGGGTGTGTTTGTGTACATATGTTTGTGTGTATATGTGTATATGTTTGTGCGTATATGTGTGTGTTTGTGTATATATGGGTGTGTTTGTGCATATGTGTATAGGTTTGTGTGTATGTTTGTGTGTGTTTTTGTATACGTGTTTGTGTATATATGTGTGTGTTTGTGTATATATGGGCGTGTTTGTGTATATATGGGCGTGTTTGTGTATATGTTTGTGTGTGTGTGTGTGTGTGTTTTTGTATATGTGTGTGTTTGTGTTTGTGTATATATGGGTGTGTTTGTGTACATATGTTTGCGTGTATATGTGTGTGTTTGTGTATATATGGGTGTGTTTGTGCATATGTGTATAGGTTTGTGTGTATGTTTGTGTGTGTTTTTGTATACGTGTGTGTTTGTGTATATGTGTGTGTTTGTGTATATATGTGTGTGTTTGTATATATATATGGGCGTGTTTGTGTATATATGGGCGTGTTTGTGTATATACGGGGGTGTTTGTGTATATGTTTGTGTGTGTGTGTGTTTGTGTATGTGTGTTTGTGTATATTTGGGTGTGTTTGTGTACGTATGTTTGTGTGTATATGTGTGTGTGTGTGTGTGTGTGTGTGTGTGTATATGTGTGTGTATATATGGGTGTGTTTGTGCATATGTGTATATGTTTGTGTATTTTTGTATATTTATATTTGTGTTTGTGTACATGTGTTTGTGTATAGGTTTGTGTGTATATGTGTGTTTTTGGAGTTTATGTGTGTGTGTTTGTGTATATATGGGTGTGTTTGTGCATGTGTATATGTTTGTGTGTTTTTGTATATGTGTGTGTTTGTGTATATGTGTGTGTTTGTGTATATATGGGTGTTTGTGTATATGTGTGTGTTTGTGTATATGTGTTTGTGTATATGTGTGTGTGTTTGTGTATATGTGTGTGTTTGTGTATATGTTTGTGTGTATATGTTTGTGTGTTTGTGTATATATGGGTGTTTGTGTACATGTACATGTGTTTGTGTGTATATGTGTGTGTTTGTGTGTGTTTGTGTGTGTTTGTGTATATGTTTGTGTGTATGTGTTTATGTAATATATTGGTGTGTGTTTATATGTGTTTGTGTATATGTTTGTGTGTGGTTGTCTGTGTGTGTGTAGGTGAGTATAAGTATCGGTATTGTTCACATTGATAACTTTTTTTTATGTTGTTGCAGATTTTGATGCACCAATTGGACTACGTCTTCGATTCGTTGGACTACTGCGTAGATCTACGTTTTTTGAAAATTTTAATAAAATGGTTAACGAGGGTTTTGTTGGGGATTTCTTATTTCAATAAAAAAATTGTCTTTGTGGTTTTTTTTTCAAACTTTATTAGTGCCTAGATAATGGTAGTTGGCTGATTGACAGCATCCATTATAAAGGCGGTACTTAGTGTTAGCCGGTGCAGAGGCTAGCACTAACCACCCATTATTACCCCGGTACCCACCATCACCAGGGGTGCCGGGAAGAGCTTGGTACGATCCAGTACCCGACCATCTGTTGTGATGGTCGGGTACTGGGGTGGCCGTAGGCTGGTATTATGAGGCTGGGATGGGCCAAAAACAGTGGACCTTCCCACCCTTGTAATGCTAGGCTGCTGCTGCTGTGTTGTATCGGGCTGGTTATAAAAATGTGGGGGACCCCCACGTCGTTTTTTTTTTAAATTTAACAATAGACGTTGGGTCCCCACATTTTTAATAACCAGCCATATACAAGGCCGCAGCAGCCTGGCATTACACGGGTGGGAGGGGCCACTGGTTTAGTACATTCCCAGGCTAATAACACTGTGTTTGTGGCTGGTTATGATGACATGGGGTTCCACCCAATTTTTTTAAATAAAAATAATAAATAAATAATTTAAAAAAATGACGTGGGGCCCCCCCCATTTTTATAACCAGCCAGATACAACACAGCAGCAGCAGCCTAGCATTACAAGGGTGGGAAGGTCCACTGTTTTTGGCCCTTCCCAGCCTCATAATACCAGCCTGCGGCCACCCCAGGGCCCGACCATCACAACAGATGGTCGGGTACTGGATCGTACCCAGCTCTTCCCGGCAACCCTGGTGGTGGTGGGTACCGGGGTAATAATGGTGTTTAGTGTTAGCCTCTGTACCGGCTAACACTAAGCCTCCCCTTAGTAATGGACCTTGTCACTCAGAAAGCGGACATTACTAAAGTGATAGTAATAAAACTTGAAAATAAAACACAAAGATATAGATAAAATATTTTATTGAAATAAAGCACCCCCAACACAACCCTCATTAACCATTTTATTGATGAAAAAAAAAAGTGTCATCTAAGTAGTCCTCAAAACCGAAGTAGTCCAAACACCAAACCTGTAAAAAAATCAAAAATATAAGAAAAAAAATGAAATAAAACATGTCGTAGGCTTAGTTTCACTTTCATGTGTGATACTGACTGTTATACCATGTATAGAAGCCTGCGGCAAAGTTGGCTTAGATACAGGGCGCCAGCAGACAGTATCATACATGGCCATACAGACATTTATACAAACAAACATACATACATGCAAACATACATGCACATATACACATACAAACATGACAACATACATACATGCAAACATACATGCATACATACATACATGCAAACATACATACATGCAAACATACATACATGCAAACATACATACATGCAAACATACATACAAGCAAACATACATACAAGCAAACATACATACATACATACAAACATACATGCACATATACACACATGCACATATACACATACAAACATGACAACATACATACAAGAAAACATACATACAAACATACATGCAAACAAACATACATACATGAAAACATACATACATGAAAACATAAATACATGCAAACATACATGCACATATACACATACAAACATGACAACATACATACATGAAAACATACATACACGCAAACATACATGCAAACATAAAAACATGCAAACATACATACATACATGCAAACAAACATACATGCAATCATACATGCACATATACACATACAAACATGACAACATACAAACATACATACATGCAAACATACATACATGCAAACATACATACATGCAAACATACATGCACATATACACATACATGCACATATACACATACAAACATGACAACATACATACAAGCAAACATACATACATACAAGCAAACATACATACAAGCATACATACATACACATACAAACATGACAACATACATACAAGAAAACATACATATATATACATACATACATACATACATGCAAATATACACATACATGACAACATACATACAAAAATAAACTCACCTAAGACGTTCCCACGAAGAGCTGAAAGGTCCCGTCACTTTTCGTCTTACTGTTCCCATTCACAATAACATAGCGGTGGGCGCAGATAACGTAATCACGTGTGCCTGATATGATTACGTCATCAGCGCCACAACGTATTGTTACTATGAATGCGAGCGGCGCCAAGAAGAAGGAAGATGGCAAGTGACGGGACCGTTCAGAGCGCCGTTAGAAAGTCTTAGGTGAGTTTATTTTTTTAATATATTTTTAGTTGTTCGCCGGGTGCTGATGCATCACCGGTGCGGCGGGTACACAAATTACATGTAGTGACAGGGGGGGAGAGAGAAGTTGTTTGCCGAAACGGGGTGAATGTAGTGTAGTGTAGTGTAGTGTATTGTAGGGTTGATGACATTCACGGTAAGTTCGTCTCAATCGGGCTTACCATGCCCGCTTGAGACGAACATTCTCCCGATGTTGCTAGAACTACAGTATCTAGCAACATCGGGAGCGCGCACACTGCAGAGCGGAGCAGCTTGATTGACATCAAGCCGCTCACGCCCCTTTTTAGAAAAGATAACCAGCACTTGCTGAGTTATCAAGTGTAAAAAAAAAGGCACTTAGGAAATGAATTTTTAATTTTTTTTAACAGCAAATGTTTTACAATTAATTTCCTGCTTAGAATGTTTAAAAAAAATTTTTTTAGTCAACTTGGGACAACCCCTTTAAAGCTCCTGAGTACTCCTTATTTAGGATACCCTTAATATGTCAGCACTAAGAGTATAAATATACTATAAGAAGTATACACCTTACTGCTTGGACTTTTTCCATTCGTTACTGTGTAATATTAAATAACAATATATTTACTTAAGCTTTATTGACACTGGAAATCCTCTTTATTCCTGTAGAAAAAAATATAGCAAACTTCACCCGTTAGTGACCACCTCATAGTGTTTTTACGGCGGCCACTAACGGGCTTTATTCCGATGCAATAGCCTTTAGACGGCGCTGCATCGGAATAAATAAACAGAGCAAGGAGGCGTTAAATCTCCCTGCTCTCACTTACCAGAGGTAGCTGAGGGCATCCCTGCTCGAACAGGTGAGATCGATATTAGTATCGATCTCACCCGTTTAACCCCTCAGATGCTGCGCTCAATAACGAGCGCCGCATCTGAGTGGTTTTGGAGAGAGGGAGGGAGCTCCCTCTCATCCCACCAACACCTGGTAATAAGATGTCTGTGTCTCCGATGGCAGCTGGGGCCTAATAAAGGCCCCCAGGTCTGCCTGTAGTAAATGTCTGCTAGGTCATGCCTCTGGCATGACCTAGCAGATGCCTGTTCATTTTGCAGTGTATTATAAATGCGATCGGATAATCGCATAGTGAAGTCCCCTAGTGGGACTAGTACAAAAGTAAAAAAAAGTTTAAGAAAAAGTGAAAAGAAATAAAAGTGAAAAAAACATGAAAAACCCACTTTTTCCCCTTAGGGCACGTCCACACGTGGCAGAGTTTTTCCGTTGCAAATATTGGTGCAGATTTGGGGGAATTACGCAACTAATCTGCACCAACATTTGCATATTTGACAGGTAATTCAGACGTTGCAAAAAAGACAGCGGACTTGCCACAGATTTCAGTTTTTGCATTGCAAAGGCAAATCCGCAGTGAAATTCTTCTTCTCCGCAACAGACAGTGCATGCTGCGGAGGGAAAATTCTGCACCGCAGCCTATGGTCTGCAGCAGAGTTTTCCGCAACGTCTGAACTAACTTGCCTAAAAATGTAATGAAACAACTGTAAAAAACGGCCGCTGGGGAATTCCACTACGGACTGTCTGCAGCGGAATTCCACAGCAATTACGCCACGTCTGGCCGTGCCCTTACAAACTGCTTTTTTATTAAAAAACAAAATAAAGTAAAAAAGTTACACATATTTTGTATCGATGCGTCCGTAACGACCCCAACTATAAAGCTATTACATCATTTAACCCGCACGTTGAACGCCGTAAAAAATGAAATAAAAAAACATGCAAAAATTGCTGTTTTCTTTTAATCCAGCCTTAAACAAAATGTGATAAAAATGTATCAAAAAGTCGCATCTACTCCAATATGGTACCGATAAAAACTACAAGTCGTCCCGCAAAACAAAAGCCCTCATACAACTGCATCGGCGAAATAAATAAAAAAGTTATGGCTCTTCAAATATTGAGACACACAAACAAATAATTTTGAAAAAAAAGTGTTTTTACTGTGTAAAAGTAGTAAAACATACAAAATATATTTAAATTTGGTATCATTGCAATTGCAACAACCCGCCGAATAAAGGTATTGTGTTATTTATACCACACGGTAAACAGCGTCAATTTAGGACGCAAAAAAGTGTGGCGAAATTGCAGTTTGTTTTTCTATTCCCCCCCAACAAAAAGTTAATAAAAGTTAATCAATAAATTATATGTACCCCAAAATGGTGCTATTAAAAATTACTTGTCCCGCAAAAAACAAGACCTTATACAGATATGTCGACGCAAAAATAAAAAAGTTATAGCTCTTTGAATGAGACGATGGAAAAACGAAAAAAAAAAAATGGCTTGGTCATTAACCCCTTAACGCTCAACGGCGTAATAATCCGTCGTGCTAACTGTATCGTTAGCGCTCAGCGACTGACTATTACGTCGCGGGAGTAACGGCCATTTCGGCCGTCCTCCCGACACATACAGGAGCTGTGACAGCTGCTATCTCGTACAGCAGCTGTCACAGCTCCTACAGCGGGGACCGATCGCTGTGTCCCCGCTGATTAACCCCTTAAAAGCCGTGTTCAATAGCGATCACGGCTTTTTAGGGGTTAAGCTACAATCGCCAGCCTGCTACACGATAGCGGCTGGCGATGGTGGCTATGGCAACCGGACACGAAACAATGGCGTCCGGCTATGCCATCGACGGAGGCCTAGTGGGTCCTGACGAAGTCACTATGCTTGCTGTCAGTGAGTAGCTGACAGTTCTAATACACTGCACTACGCATGTAGTGCAGTGTATTAGAATAGCGATCAGGGCCTCCTGCCCTCAAGTCCCCTAGTGGGACAGAGTAAAAAAGTTAAAAAAAGATGTGTAAAAATAAGAAAATAAAAGTTTTAAAAGTAATAAAAGTCAAAATCCCCCAATTTCCCTTATAAGACCTTTATTATTAATAAAAATATATAAACAAACAAATAAACTATACATAATTGGTATTGCCGCGTCCGTAACGGGCTGAACTACAAAGTTATTTCATTATTTATTCCGCGCAGTGAACGCCGTCAAAGAAAATAATAATAAACCGTACCTGAATCACAATTGTTTGGTCACTTCACCTCCCAAAAAATGGAATAAAAAGAGATCAAAAAGTCGCATGTACCTAAAAATGGTTCTGATTGAAACTACAGTTCGTTACGCAAAAAATAAGTCATCGCACAGATTTATTGATGGAAAAATAAAAAAGTTCTGGCTCTTAGAATAAGGTAACACAAAAAGTTAATGATTTTTTACAAAACTTATTTTTATTGTGCAAACGCCATAAGACATAAAAAAAACTATAAACATCTGGTATCGCCGTATTCGTATCGCCCCGCAGAATAAAGTGAATATGTCATTTATAGCGCACGGTGAACGCTGTAAAAAAAATAAGAATACGTTTTTTTATAAGAATAAAAAAACAATAGTAGAATTGCTGTTTTTAGTCACCACGCAACTTAAAAATAGAATAAAAACTGATCAAAACGTTGCATGCACCCCATGAAATTTGCAATGAATTCCTCAAGGGGCCTAGTTTCCAAAATGGGGTCACTTTTGGGGGTTTTCCACTGTTTTGGCACCACAAGACCTCTTCAAACCAGACATGGTGCCTAATAAAAAGGAGGCCTCAAAATCCACTAGGTCCTCCTTTGCTTCGGAGGCCGGTGCTTCAGTCCATTACCGCACTAGGGCCACATGTGGAATATTTCTCAAAACTACAGAATCTGGGCAATAAGTATTGAGTTGCGTTTCTCTGATAAAACCTTTTGTGTTATAAAAAAAATGGTATAAAAAGGATTTTCTGACAAAAAAAAATATGTAAATTTCACCTCTACTTTGCTCTAAATTCCCGTGAAACACCTAAAGGGTTCATAAACTTTCTAAATGCTGTTGTGAATACTTTGAGGGGTCTAGTTTCTAAAATGGGGTGTTTCATAGGGGTTTCTAATATATGGGTCCCTCAAAGCAACTCCAGAACTGAACTGGAACCTAAAAAAATAAATAAAATTAGGCAATACTTCGCTTCTTACATTATACTGATAATGAGCCGTGCCCACACCGAGATGACCCCAGGTTTGACCATTTGTATAAACGGAGACCCCTATTAGACCGTCTTAGTGCCCGGTTTTCCAAAGCATACACCCCCGAGAAGTGTATTTCTATTGATGAGTCCTTGGTAGATTTTAAAGGGAGGGTTCAATTCCGCGAGTACCTGCCGGGTAAGAAGGGAAGGTATGGCGTGAAGATGTATAAGCTGTGCGAGAGTGCATCAGGGTATACCTACAGATTTAGGATCTATAAAGGGAAGGACACCAGTAGTCAACCCCCATAATGCCCCCCCCCCCTTACTGGGAGTTAATGCAAAAATTGTGTGGGATTTGGTGCACCCACTGCTGGACCAGGGTTACCACCTCTACCTGGATAATTTTTATACCAGCGTCCCACTCTTCAACTGCCTCGCTTCCAGTCCTGTGGCATGCGGCACTGCTAGAAGAAACCTGAGAGGCCTCCCTAAGACTCTGCTTGGGCAAACAAGAAGGGGTGAGAGCAGGGCACAATCTAGCAGCAACATATTGTGTGTCAAGTACAAGGCAAGAGAGATGCCACACCAGTACCCATGTACCTGTACGAGGTACCAGTACAGAGACCCCCAAACCAGACTGCATCCTGGACTACAATAGGTACATGGGAGGGGTGGACTTGTCAGATCAAGTCCTGAAGCCCTACAGCGCCATGCGGTGTGGTATAAGAAGCTGGCCGTGCACATCATACAGATCACATTGTACAATGTGTACGTGCTACGTCGATGTACAGGCCAGACGGGAACTTTCCTGGAATTTCAAGAGGTGGTTATCAAGAAACTAATCTTTAGGGACCTGGAAGGGGGGGGGGACACCCAGTACTTCTGGATATGGGCCACACACATCGTACCAGGGCAACACTTTCCAGGAGAAGTTCCCCAAACTGGCAAGAAGGGAAAAAGTCAAAAGAGGTGCAAAGTCTGCTATAAGAGGGGGATAAGGGAGGACACAATATATCAATGTGACTCGTGTCCCGAAAAACCAGAGCTCTGTATGAAAGAGTGTTTTAAAATGTATCATACATCCCTTGGTTTATAATTTACCCCAGTTTTACTTAACCTGATGTACTCCGCACAGCTTATCGCCCCTCGTCTTTCCCTTCTGAGCCCTGCTGTGTGCCCAGGCAGCTGATAACAGCCACATTGAGGGTAATGCCGTACCCGTGAGAACACACATTACAGTTTATGGGGTGTATGTCTCCGGTCAAAATGCTCACTACACCTCTAGATGAATGCCTTAAGGGGTGTAGTTTTTAAAACGGGGTCACTTCATGCAGATTTCAACTGTTCTGGTACCTCAGGGGCTTCTGCATACATGACTTCACACCAGAAAATCCCCAGTAGGCCAAATGGTGGTCCTTTCGTTCTGAGCCCTCCCATGGGCCCAAACGGCAGTTTATCACCACAAATGCGGCATTGCTGCACTCTGGACAAATTGTGCAACAGAATGTGGTATTTTATTTCTTGTGAAAATAAGAAATTTTCAGCCAAAACTACATATTATTGGAAAAAATTAATTTTGTTTTAATTCCCAGCCCAATTCAAATAAGTTTTGTGAAAAAACTATGGGGTCAAAATTGTCACAACACCCATAAATGAATTCCTTGAGGGGTGTAGTTTCCAAAATGGGGTCACTTCTGGTGGGTTTCCATTGCTTTGATACCTCTGGGGCTCTGCAAATGCGACATGGCACCCGAAAACCAATCCAGCAAAATCTGGACTCCAAAGAACAAATAGCGCTACTTCCCTTCTGAGCCCTCCCATGGGCCCAAACGGCAGTTTATCACCACAAATGGGGTATTACCGCACTCAGGACAAATTGGGCAACAAAATGTAGTATTTTATTTCTTGTGAAAATAAGAATTTTTGAGCTAAAATTACATATTATTGGAAAAAATATATTTTTTTTAATTCCCAGCCCAATTCAAATAAGTTCTGTGAAGAAACTATGGTGTCTAAATGGTCACATTACCCATAAATTAATTCCTTGAGTGGTGTAGTTTCCAAAATTGGGTCACATCTGGTGGGTTTCCATTGCTTTGATACCTCTGGGGCTCTGCAAATGCAACATGGCACCCGAAAACCAAACAAGCAAAATCTGCACTCCAAAGAACACACATTGCTCCTTCCCTTCTGAGGCCTTCCATGGGCCGAAACGGCAGTTTATCGACAACAAATGGGGTATTGCTGCACTCAGGAGAAATTGGGCAACAAAATGGGGTATTTTGTTCCCTGTGAAAATAAGAAATTTTGATAAAAAAATATATCTTATTGGAAAAAATGAAATTTTTTTCATTTCACAGCCCAATTCAAATAGGTGCTGTGAAAAAACTGTGCAGTCAAAATTGTAACAACAACCATATTTGAATTCCTTGAGGGGTGTAGTTTCCAAAATAGGGTCACTTCTGGTGGGTTTGCATTGGTTTGATACCTCTGGGGCTCTGCAAATGCGACATGGCACCCGAAAACCAATCCAGTAAAATCTGGACTCCAACAAACACATGGTGCTCTTTTCCTTCTGAGCCCTCCCATGGGCCCAAACGGCAGTTTATCACCACAAATGGGGTATTGCTGCACTCAGGACAAATTGGGCAACAAAATGGGGTATTTTGTTCTCTGAGAAAATAAGAAATTTTGATCACAAATGACATCTTATTGGAAAAAATTGCATTTTTTTAATTTCACACCCCAATTCAAATAGGTGCTGTGAAAAAACTGTGCGGTCAAAATGGTAACAAATACCATAAATTAATTCCTTGAGGGGTGTAGTTTCCAAAATGGGGTCAATATTGGGGGATTCCTACTGTTTTGGCACCTCAACACCTCTTCAAAACTGGCATGCTGCCTAAAATATATTCTAATAAAAAAAGAGGCCTCATAATGCACTAGGTCCTTCTTTGCTTCTGGGGCTTGTGTTTTAGTCCACGAGCGCAGTAGAGCCACATGTGGGACATTTCTAAAAACTGCAGAATCTGGACAATACATATTTAGTAGTATTTCTATGGTAAAACCTTCTGTGTTACAGAAAAAAAATTGAACAAAATTTAAATTCAGCAAGAAAAATGACATTTGCAAATTTCACCTCCACTTTGCTTTAATTCCTGTGAAATGCCTGAAGGGTTAAAAAACTTTCTAAATGCTGTTTTGAATATTTTGCGGGGTCTAGTTTTTAAAATGGGGTGTTTTATCAGGGTTTCTAATACATAGGCCCCACAAAGCCACTTCAGAACTGAAGAGGTACCTTAAAAAAAAGGCTTTTGAAATGTTCTTAAAAATATGAGAAATTGCTGTTTATGTTCTAAGCCTTGTAGCGTCCAAGAAAAATAAAAGAATGTTCAAAAAACGATGCCAATCTAAAGTAGACATATGGAAAATGTGAACTAGTAACTATTTTGGGTGGTATAACCGTCTGTTTTACAAGCAGATGCATTTAAATTCTGAAAAATGCTATTTTTTCAACATTTTCTCTAAATTTTGCAATTTTTCACCAATAAACACTGAATACATCGACCAAATTTTACCACGAACATGAAGTCCAATGTGTCACGAGAAAACAATCTCAGAATCGCTTGGATAGGTTTAAGAATTCCGATGTTATTACCACATAAAGTGAAATATGTCAGATTTGAAAAATGGGCTCTGAGCCTAAGGCTGGATTCACACGAGCGTGGCGTTTTTGCGGACAAAAAAACGCGCCGTTTTGCGCGCTCAAAAACCACTTGACAGCTCCGTGTGTCATCCGTGCGTGATTTTCGCGCAGCCGCCATCATAGAGATGAGGCTAGTCGACGTCAGTCACTGTCCAGGGTGCTGAAAGGGTTAACTGATCAGCAGTTAACTCTTTCAGCACCCTCGACATTGAATTCCGTTCACAATATCGAGCAACCTGTTATAAAAAACAAAAACGTTCGTACTTACCGAGAATTTCCCTCCCGGCCGTTGCCTTGGTGACGCGTCTTTGGTGACGCGCCTCTCTTGACATACGGCCCCACCTCCCTGGATGACGCGGCAGTCCATGTGACCGCTGCAGCCTGTGATTGGCTGCAGTCTGTGCTTGGCCTGTGATTGGCTGCAGCTGTCACTTGGACTGAATTGTCATCCCGGGAGGTCAGACTGGAGGAAGAAGCCGGGAGTTATCGGTAAGTCCGAACTTCATGTATATTGGGATCGGAAGTCACTGTCCAGGGTGCTGAAACAGTTTAACTCTTTCAGCACCCTGGACAGTGACTCTCTCCTGACGTCGCGTACCGGAAATTTTTTTGTGAAGTTCGGTTCGGTTGTCTGGTTTCGCTCAGCTCCTCAGACACTCCGTTTGGATGTTTGTAAACAGAAAAGCACGTGGTGCTTTTTCCCGTTCGTCTGAATAAAGCCTTAAGGCCAAAACAAGACTGCGTCCTTAAGGGGTTAAGGTCTAAAATTGGCTGGTCATTAAGGGGTTAAGTATTTAAGTATTTTAACCCCTTAATGACCGCCAATACGCCTTTTCACGGCGGTCATTAGTGGGCTTTATTCTGATGCAATAGCCTTTTCACGGCGCTGCATCAGAATAAATAAACAGAGCAGGGAGCCGTTAAATCTCCCTGCTCTCAGCTACCAGAGATAGCTGAGGGCTGGGGGCATCCCTGCTTGAATGGGTGAGATTATTAATAGTATCGATCTCACCCGTTTAACCCCTCAGATGCGGCGCTCATTAGCGGGGCGCCACATCGGAGTTGTTTTGGAGAGAGGGAGGGAGCTCACTCTCATCTCTTCGACACACGGCGATAAGATCGCCGAGTGTCTGTGTCTCCAATGGCAGCTGGTGGCCTAATAAAGGCCCACAGGTCTGCCTGTAGTAAATGCCTGCTAGATCATGCAAGAGGCATGGCCTAGCAGATGCCTGTCCTTTTTAAACGGACAGGCAGTAATACACTGCAATACAGAAGTATTATAAAAGCGATCGGATGATCACATATTAAAGTCCCCTAGTGGGACTAGTAAAAAAGTTTAAAAAAAGTTTAATAAAGTTAATAAAAAAAAATGAAAAATCCACTTTTTCCCCTTACAAAAAGCTTTACTATTAAAAAAAAACAAAATAAAGCAAAAAAATGACACATATTTGGTATCACCACATCCGTAACGAATTAGACTATAAAGCCATTATATTATTTAACCCGCACGGTGAACGCCGTAAAAAATAAAATAAAAAACAATTGAAAAATTGCTGTTTTCTGTGAATCCTGACTTAAACAAAATGTTATAAAAAGTGATCAAAAAGTCGCATTTACTCCAAAATAGTACCAATAAAAACTACAAGTCGTCCTGCAAAAAAAAAAAGCCCTCATGCAACTGCATCGGCGGAACAATAAAATAGTTATGGCTCTTCAAATAAGGAGACACAAAAACAAACAATTTTGAAAAGAAAGTGTTTTTACATTGTAAAAGTAGTAAAACATACAAAATCTATACAAATTTGGTATCATTGCAATCGTAACAACCCGTTGAATAAAGTTATTGTGTTATTTATACCACACAATAAACGGCATAGATTTAAGATGCAAAAAAGAGTGGTGAAATTTCAGGTTTTTTTCTATTCCTCCCCAAAAAAAGTTAATAAAAGTTAATCAATAAATAATATGTGCCTCAAAATGGTGCTATTAAAAAATACAACTTGTCCCGCAAAAAAACAAGACCTTATACAGCTATGTCGACACAAACATTAAAAAGTTATAGAAAAACTATAAAAATTGCTTGGTCATTAGGACCCAGAATGCAAGCAGGGGGAAGGGGTTAATTTCATCAAATACAAAATATTTGGAATTCTAACTATTCATCTTAGTTTTTCAGTTACACACATGATGTGTTTTATCAAAATGCAGTAAAATGCTACTGAAGCAAAAACTGCTGCAGTCTACACAAGAACTGCAATTTGCAAGATTAATTTTTTATCAAGAGCTCCATGTACCGTAACTTATCAGAGCTTTTCAAGGAACAATAGTGGGCTAACACAGTTTAACATTGGATAGTATTAACCACTGACTGGCTCAGCTGATAATACAAATTACAAATCAGATTAACTTCAATTATGATGGCAATGATTGTCATCCATTAAAAATTATCATAACGTAATTTACATGCTGACTGTATTGCTTGTAGTTAATCACATCTAATATGGATTTATAAAGTTTGTGTACACGACAATATTATGTTTATGGTCCCTTAGGTATAGGCCCTTGGGTCAAACATTGGATGGAGACTCATCTTCTTTTTTAAATGGGGGACTCTCTGCCTTTTTTCTATTATTTTAGAAGAAAGGAAACTGCTAGTACTTTATACCAAAATGGTGCTAGCGGGGGTAGCACCCTGTCCCTCATGGTTAGCTGTTTGCGAACCAAAGCTCGTAATTTGAACAAAATAAATGCATAATATTTCCGCAGCATTATTTTGTTAATAAACCGTCATAGGCAACATGCACACAACCATAATTACAGACCCATTCATTTCTATTGTCCAACGGACACCTTCCCATATATTTACGGGAGGGGGTCCGTGCCCTAGAAAGGCTCCGCAAAAGATAGGACATGTCCTATTTTTTTATTTTGCGGACCGTTCTCCAATAATTTATAATATATATAATATATAATTTAATCACGGACCTTGATAACGGGCACAGTCGTGTGCAGGGGGCCTTACTTTATCAAATTCAGTTTTTTTTATTATTTTTTTATGGGGATGTCGGAAATACCCTGAGACCGGTGGAATTGCCCCCTATACCATGCTTAAGTTATAGTTTCCTGCAATGATAAGTAGTAAAATTGGTTAAATTACATAACGCATGCACTGCCTGACTATATATTGAGTTTAGGTTTTATATAAGTAAAGATTGCTATTGAATAATGAAAAGTCCTACAACATTTGTTATACACAACATTTCTAATACTGATTCCAAGAAACTCTATACAATACGAAGATTTGTTTTTTGCACAAACATTCAGCGACTTTCCATCCTCTGTCATTTTCAAAAAAATGGAAGTGGCGTGGCCACCGCAGCCTGATAAATGTACTATTATTTAAACCAGAATACTGGCTAAAATTATAGCGCAAATCTATGACTTCTCATAGCGGGCGTGTGAAATGCCAGTCTCAATAAATTCCTCCCTTTGTGTTACAATTCCCCGTTATTTTCAAGTTCTTTCCTTGCTGTCAATGGAAACATTCTTTACTTTAAAGGGGTGAGGAATTAAAAAACAATGTACGTTACAACGTTGCATCACTTCATATCAGAAGCCCAAAAACTTTTTTTTTACAGAAAACCCCTCAAATTGGTAATCTTACCACTCTTAACTGTTTTCAGTAATCAGATTGTCACAGTGCCAATGTGGTTGAGTTATTCAGTTAGAATAATCTGATAATTCTTAAACTACATGTTAATCATACATATATATATATAGACTGGTGTCATTGGGGTTTTACATTCACTTGCGATAGCACTTCTTTCAGGTCAGTGGAATATAGTATAGCAGAATAGAACAGAATCTTGCTAATGGTCTGTTTTTCATTGTGTTGGTTTCTTTCATGTAATATTTTATGGATCATATCATCCCTACATTGCATAGTATGAGATTGGATTAGCTTTGTTAGATGCATGAGTAGTTCATGAATTGATGTTGTCTTTCAGAATGCATTTGAATAGAAGTGTGTGTATTTTTGCCACTTTCCTCATCTGTACGTTAGCTTCAACCTCCTTCGACCAAGAATGGAGTACATGGAAGACAAAATACGGTAATTGATAAAGTAACAGTATATATGAATAGAAGGTAGATTATTTCTGATAAATTGCTGGTACGTATATCTATTTTTTTGTGTAAGGAGAATACATGAGCTACAATATAAAAATATTTATGGCATATACCATATGGTATACGGCATGAAGGTAAGTCATTTGTTCACACTGTGCACTTTGAAGCGTAGACTCACAGTGTATTGCCAAATATTTACTGCATTGGACAAGGACACTTCATGTCAACCGAATGCAAAGTACAGACTTACAGAAAAATAACTTATTTATTTGGGGAAGTCTGGTTCTAGCTCTAAATGAGCAGAACAACTACCAAGGGTGCTGACCTAATGAAACCTGCAGGAGGTGCAACCTAATAATTATTATAATAAATATATTTTTAAAAAATTGCATTATAACGAGCTACGAAAAATAATGTACATTCGCTTTTCCATTTATAAATAATGAATTTTAAAATTAAAATAATGCAGAACTTGGCTAGCTGAAGTTTTTTCCAATATATTTCATTAGATTTCTTTCTGATGTTAAAGCATGAAGCTCCTATGAACTGTGTTACATGTAGAGCGGTCAGAAGCCACATGCTCTGTCTCCCAGGCTTATTCAGTAAATTAGGAATATTACAGCAATGTCTTCCAGAACTGACTATGGAGGCCTGTAATCAGAAACAAGCATAATCGGGCGATTAAATAAAGTTTACATGCAATCTTTTCAATGAATAGTATCAATTACTGCTTTGTCGTGTTCATACAAGGCATTTTGTTTGCATTTTCTGTTTATTTAATGCATTTTTATTTATTTCGATTTTTATGCATTTATGTGTGTTTTTAGAGCATGGTACTTTAAAAAAAAAAAAAAAAAAAATGTCATGCTGTTGGTGTGGCATCCTTGGTAGTGTTCTTCATACTTAGGCATCATTTACACGAGCATAATATACGCGCGTGCGACGCGCGTGCTTTTCACGCGTGTCGTACGCACCTATATTACTCTATGGGGCAGTGCAGACAGTTCGTGAGTTTTTTGCGCATCACCCACCCATTGAAGTCAATGGATGCGTGAAAACCACGCAGGTCGCAAGGAAGCACTTCCGTGCGAACTGCGTGATTCGCGCAACAGCTGTCAAAATCTGAATGTAAACAGAAAAGCACCACGCGCTTTTCTGTTTACAAACATCCAAACGGAGTGTCATAAAGATGGAGGCTGCGCGAAAAGCACGCAGCCGCGCATCATACACTGATGACACACGCAGCTGTTAAGTGCATTTTGCGCACGCAAAACGCCGCGTTTTTTGCGTGCGCAAAATGCACACGCTCGTGTAAATCAGGCCTAAAGAGAATATTCACATGCTACAAATTTGTTGCAGAACTTTGTGCAACTGAAAATCCATTTTATATTTGTGGTTGTTTCTGCAACATGTGCATGGATTTCTGCAAGCTCTATTCAGATGATTGAGAAAGTTTCAGAAATGTTTGCAATAAATCTGCTGCATGTGAATATACATTTAAACCTCAATAATAGTAATAAAAACACACAAACAACATAAAACTACAATGAGTCTTGTGTTTTATTTTTCCGGTACACTGTAAAAATGCAATGAAAAATCCTGTGTGAACGATCCTTGATGAACACAGGCCAACTGATAATAGGGTTTTACTATAACATACTTTTAGGCTATGTTCACAAATCGCGATTTTATGTTTCGCATTCCTCTTGAAACTACTACTGTTTTTGGCTAAAAAATCTGCATCAAAATCTGCAACAAATCACGATGTGTGAACATAGCCTTAGGTTTAACAGCACCATATTGCCTGGCAGTTCTATTTAACTGAACTTAGAACCCTATGGTGATTTAAGTTTGGTTCAGTAGTACTGTGGGGGTCCGGTAGTTGCGGCCCTAAAGTTCTGCCATACCATGGCCAAGTAAAGTCAAACTTATAAGATGTTTATCAGACATGGGATAACAAAAGGATACTCAGTAGTAGGCACCCCCCTTTAATAAAATATATTGCCTAAAAAACATACCTATAATAACTTGATATTTAAAATAATAGGGTGCTAACTTAGAGAATGCGATTTCAGAATAGCAAAAGGTACTGATGTGAAATGAATAGTGCTAATATTTATTTTATATATATATATATATATATATATATATATATATAGAAAAATGTAGAGCGTAGTAACGGCACCAGGACTTCAAGGTGGATGAAAGCAAAAGTGGATTTATTTCACCTCAACACAGCAACGTTTCGGTTCAACAGGAACCTTTCTCAAGCCATCTTGAGAAAGGTTCCTGTTGAACCGAAACGTTGCTGTGTTGAGGTGAAATAAATCCACTTTTGCTTTCATCCACCTTGAAGTCCTGGTGCCGTTACTACGCTCTACATTTTTCTCTATTTGGATATTGGGGAATTGATTCACCCCCAGGTAACGAGCACATGGCCTGATTTGTTGCATTTGGAGTGCTGTGTTCATCCACCCTGGACTGTATATATATATATATATATATATATATATATATATATATATATTGCAATGTTTAACATATTTAGGCTTCGTTCACATCTGCTTCAGGACTCCGTTTATGGGTCTCGTCTGTGCTTTCCGTCAGGGCAACCCATCAACAGAATCCAAACTGAAACAAAAGTTTGTCCCCGTTGTGTTCCATTGTTTTAACGTAATGAATAGCGCAGTCGACTACGGTATTGATTCCGTCTACGGAACCCTTGCACAATGGTGACAAACGGAAACCATTTGTACAGGATCTGTCACCATTGAAATCAATGGTGATGCAAACGGAAACCTATGGTTTCCGTTTGGATTCCGTTCATTGGTTCCCCTGACGGAAAGCTCCGATGGAACCCATGAACGGATTACCGATGAAGATGTGACCAAAGCCTTACAATACATTATAGTCATATACCGTTAGAAATATAAGCAAATAAAAGGAAATTAATATGTAGAAGAGAACTGCTGTCTATGCAAGGTGAGCCTAACCCATGCATCCCATAGTATTGGCAAAAATCTACTGTATTTTGTCATGTTATCAAGTACTGTTGGTTTTATATAAAATGTCTCTTTTTTAATATTTATATAAATTTAAACTAACTCACAGTCTGAGAAAATCTTGCCTTTAATATTGACATGATAGTAATGGTCATTTGAAAATATTTTCTGCTAGGTAAAAGATATTCATCTACTAGGGAAGAATTATTCCGGAGAAAAGTTTGGGAAGACACTTGGCATAAGGTGCAGAAACAGAATAAACTTGCTGACGAAGGCCTCTCCAAATACTGGATGGCAATGAATAAGTTTGCAGACATAGTAAGTTCATTTTCATATATGTTCAGTGACTGGATAGACTGCAGTTTCCTAAAGTTCTCCACCAGATACTGTTGTTTATGTTGGTGGGGAAAATAGGGGTTTATTTATTTATTAAAAGACATATGCTTCTTCCTTAGTTGATATTCTGTACTAAAAAGGAATTAAAGGGGTTATACAGTATTAGATAAACATGAGTTATTTCTTCTAGAAACACCACCATACCTGTCTAAGGTTTCCTGGAAAAAAGCAATTATGTTCTTCTAACTGTATTTATCCCCTTGACTTAGGTATCTTTGTTTCCTCCCGTCTGAACATTGTATAATGTTGCATAAGTATTTAAATCTCATTTTCGTATCATCATCGTCTGCCAATGAGGTGCATCATGCTATAATGTATCATGCTATAATAGCAAAACATAATGAACCTGGGTAGCTGTATTTAGGATTTGGGCTAGAAAAGTCGTCCAAACAGCACCAAGTATTCCCAATAGACTTAAAATAATAGTTTCACAAAAGGTTCCAATTTTAAAAGCTGATTTAATATATAATGAAAAGTTCTGCAACTTTTTAATATATTTTAATTCCTTACTATATTCAAGTTTTAGGTTTGCTCTTAAAGTATAGATCCATTCCATTTATTATAGCCAAAGGCTGAAAACCTGTCCTAATAATGTCCAACTGACACAGTGACATAGCGTGTAGAAGAAAGAGCTCTGCAGCTGTGTCAGTGGGTCATGGTTGGACAGGTTTTCAGTTTCTGCATGTTAACAATACTATTTCCATTGACATGCAGTAAGCAGTGAACAATACATGTTTGTTTTCTAACTATACACTAGACACCTGAAGAAGTCAAGAGGAAGAGCTGCCTTATGTCAAATGGGGCTGAAGTTAGTTCTCCAAAATACACCTATGGACTAAGTGAAGGTCTACCTGATCATGTTGACTGGAGGGAGTCTAAGTGTGTGACGGACGCAAAGAATCAGGGACTTTGTGGCTCATGTTGGGCATTTGCAACAGTAGGTATTCTATACTCTATATTCTTTTCTTTGTGATCTACTGTGAATGAATAAAGGGTTAAATGAATGTTTCTGTCCTTTTAAGGTTGGTGTGGTTGAATCCCGATTCTGCATAAAGAACCATAAACTTATGACCCTGAGTGAGCAACAACTGGTGGACTGTGATAGTGGAGATGGTGCATGTTGTGGAGGGCTCCCAGTTCAAGCACTAATGTATGTAACACAGAATGGAATCATGAAATCTGAAGATTATGAATATGAACAGAAGGTATATCTTTTTTTTTTGTCTGAGGGCAGCAATAATTGGTGTGCCTGATGTTGAAATAAAGCAGTGTAGCCTTGTAATATATACTTGTCATAGTCTGCTGGTACGGATCCATAGCAAACAAAATAATGGACCATCTATATATCTAAGAGCCCATGTGTGGTATGGATCGTTAATACGCATCCATAAAACTCTGGACCCTACTGTACCTTTGTGTGCCTCTGATTTTATAATTCCATGAGAAGCTGAAAGATTGTATTGCATGCCATTTTTTTTTAAGGTATTCTGATCCAATGCTTGGCACTTAATGTACGGCTCACGCAAAATACATCAATGTTAAAGAACCGGCATGTAAACAATTTTAGGTAATGATTATATGTATAACATGTATATATTTATATATTTTGGGTGAAAATACTCTACAAATGATAATTAACTTTTTACCACTCATCAAAAGAGTGCATACATACAGCAATTCTGTAACTTATATCAGGTAGCGGATCTAAAAATGGCACTAATGGAAAGAAGAACTTACTTAAAAACTTTATACTAATAAAAATCAAAATAGGAAATTGGAAAAACAGATATTTGTGGAATCCCCCCCCCCCCACAAATAAAGAAAAAATACTTCTAATAAACATGGTAGAAAATAAAGTCCTATGTACCACGAAAAAAGATGGCAAACAATTATTTGTATAGACAAATAAAAAAAATTAGAACATGCTTAACTATGTCTGATCACTAATAAAAAAAAAATATGTTGGTAATGAAGTGGTTAAATATTAATGTTGCTTCTTTGTTTTTTTTTTTTGTTTTTTTAAACAAGCAAAAAGAGTGTGAATATAAAGAAGATAAAGCAATAATGCTAAATTTAACCAAATACTACAACCTGCCTGATGAACAGAGCATTGTGTCGTCGGTGGCACTAGAAGGACCCGTGGCTGTTGGGTTTGGGGTAGACCAGGATTTTATGCATTATAGCCACGGTAACAGTATATTTTTTTATAATTGACATTCATCCTCTTTGTATTAAAGATAATATGTCATCACAATATGATTTACTATACCATTATCCCAAAACAGCAAATTAATTAAAAAAAACGATGCTACACTATAAAAAGTATTAAAATACTGTGCCGTTTGGCTAATAACACCTAACAAAGAATACAGCACACTCATAGTTATATGTCTGATGTATTAATGAGGGGAGCACTCCCTCCGCTTCACCCCGTACACCTCGCCAATACATGATCGGTCCTTGGTGAGGAGGTGGTGGAGGTGGTGGTATTGTTCCCTTCATGAATACAGAAGACTTATAACTACGAATTTTCTGGATTCTTTGTTAGGTGCTATTAGCCAAATTGCACACGTTTTTTTTGTGTGTTATTTGGGCTAATAGTACCGCAGATCTGTCCCTGTAATTTGTATCCCTTAAACAGGAGAGCATAGTATGATGACAGATCCACTTTAAATCATTCATACTTTTTAGATAGGCAAGTGATGTATAAAATCAGCCAGCTAAATGCACGACTAGATTTCATTTAGGGATTTTGTAGAATTTTAGACTCACAGCGATCACCTTCACTAATCCTTATTTATAGGGAACCTGTCATGTTATCTGCAGATTGAAATAAAGTTTGTGTGAAAATATTCAGGATATATTGATTTGAATCCCTGCTAAGGCCCTATTCACATTACGTTTTTTCTCTACGTTTAGTATGTATGCCGGAAAAGCTCCCATAATACACACTACATTTGTCCATAGGGCTCCATTAGCCCGACGGAGGCCAAAAGAGTGACTTTTTGGCCTTGGTTGGGCTGGATAACATCAGTATACCTTTATTTTTATCAGTGTAAGTGTAAGTGAAAGGATCTGCTTCCATTTTCTAAAGTACCTCTGAAAGATGGGAGCTGAAAAATAATTGGTTGCTATGGGATACCACTCCACTTTTCCCATGCACTAGCCAGTGGGATCCTAATACATCTGATTGAGTTTAAGGGAACATTCAGACGTGGCGGACAGTCCGCGGTGGAAATCTGTAGCAGCCGTTTTTTCCATTCTTTTCTATACCTTTTTAAGCAACCTTGTTCAGATGTTGCGGAAAATAACAGTGCAAAATTTCCCCTCTGCAGCATGCACATTCTGTTGCGGAGAAGCAGTGGAATTTCACTGCGGATTTCAGCCTTTTCAATGCAAAAACTGAAATCTGCGGGAAGTCCGCTGTGATATCCGCAACGTCTGAATTACCTGTCGAATATGAATATATTGCTGCAAATTCGCAACGAATCTGCAGCAACTTTTGCAGCGGAAAAATTCTGCCACGTCTGAATGTGCTCTGATAGGGTCCAACAGTTGTTTTTTTTAGCATAGAAAACGACACTAATTCTGCCATCAAAAGCAATAGAAGCCTGGTGGAATGGAACCTAACTAGGGCCATCTGATGCCACAAAAATCCTACTGAAACCAATGAGGACGTTTATGGAAATGTTTTACTGTAAAAGTCATGGAACAGAAGAAACTAAGATAAAAATGGCAAAGTAAGAAAAATAGCTGAATAATTTGTAACTGGCCAGTAAAGACTTTGCCCGTTTATATCTTCTTACAACAATTTTGTACAACTCTTCAGAAAACTTATATCATGCTTTCTTTTAATACAAGGAATATTTGATGGCGATTGTGCAGAAGATGCTAATCATGCAATTATTGCTATCGGCTATGGCACTGAAAAGGATGATGAAGATGAGGAGCAGCCATATTGGATAATAAAGAATAGGTAAGTTAAGAACACAACTTTTTTAGCCTTAACTCCAATGAGTGGATAGCGTTGAGGTGCTAACATTTTTTTGTGAGTACCGTATATCTGGTTTTGGACAAAATATACGTAGGCCTATTTATGTTACTTCCCTTGAATATTCTTGCTAATTCTTCTGGAAGCCGTTTTCATTGAATTTCCTTTACAATACATTTTTTATTTACGTTCTATGCTTTATTTTCTAGATATGAGAGGATCTCTTACAGGTCTAACCAGCCTACAGTTTTAAAGAAAATTGGTCCTTGAGCAACAAGCTAATTATCCCCCCACTCCTTGCCATTTTTAGACAATTTATTTTGTCGTTTTAGCCCACATAATATTGACATTTGACCATATAGTGCCAAGAAACATACTGCCATATACATTTTAAATAATATAGCATTATATAGGCGCCAAATAATATGCAGCATCCAAATATTACTGTACTTCCTAAATATCCCACATAATACTGAAATTCAATTCCCAAATAATTCCAACATACACAGTAAATAGTACTGGGGGGTTTTAGTTTTCTCCTAGGGGCAACAGGGTCTTGGGAAATTGCCCAGCTTGCTACTGCCTAAATTACAACTGGTACACAAAGCACCATTAACCTCAAACTTCATTGAGTTACATGGGACTAAAAATGCCCTTTTACTCTGAGTCAACTCTGAGTGGCGATCTTGGAGATTGCTCTTTATGTAGTGTGTGTTTGCTTACACACATATATGTGCAGTCAGTATATTGATGGAATCTATCTATCGATCTATCTATCTATCTATCTATCTATCTATCTATCTATCTATCTATCTATCTATCTATCTATCTATCTATCTATCTATCTATCTATCTATCTATCATCTATCTATCTATCTATCTATCTATCTATCTATCTATCTATCTATCTATCTATCTATCTATCTATCTATCTATCTATCTATCCTTAAGGCCTCCTTCACACATATTTTTTTTGTCCAGTTGTTTTTTGCTTGTAAACATCAAGACCTTTTTAGGCCAGGATCACACACACAGTGTTGATGCCGTTTTTGACTCTGTGTTTTTGAGCTAAACACAGAAGTGGACACAAAAAAAGGAGATGCACCAGTCTAATCCTTATACCTTTCCTTCATTTTGTGTCCACGTCTGGCCTTGGCTGAAAAAACGGAGCCAAAAATTTCACCAAAAACGGCATTAAATCTGTGTGTGCGATCCTGGCCTTAAAACATTGTTTTACAAGCATCTGCGGTTTTCATTTTGTTACATTTGAAAAAAAAAATTAACACCAGAAAAAAGGCCATACCCAGAGCATGCAGCCTTTTTAAAAAAACAAAAACCCCTGACCCTGAAAACACCATTGACATTAAAAACACCACCAAAATGTAACAAAACAAAATGCATTGTATGTAGTGTGTTTTATATTGCCCTATAGACTTTAAAGTAACATCTGGTCACACAAAAAAATGCTGAAAAAACCCCACTATGAAAATTAGTGTGTGTTAAACCAGTATATAGTGATGAGCTAGTGGTTGGGTACATTTAGCCTGTCATGACTGTTATGTGACAGAAATCTGACATGAGCTACATGGTGGTTTCACACCCAGTGTTTTTTGGGGGAAAAAAAACTACAGTTCTTGGTGCAGTTTTTTGAGCCAAAGCCAGAAGTGGTTCCAGCAGGATGGAGAAGTATTAGTCCTTTCTTTATATTTTCCATTTCTTTTAAATCCACTTCTGGCCTTGGCACAAAACAAACTGCATGTAAGCTGTCACAAAAACTGCTGTGTTTTTCCCAAAAATTTGGTGTGTAAATCCATCCTAAAGGATACATTCTGCCCATCACCGGTATCCCTTGGTTAGTCAGAAGCAAAGAAGTATTTTGATTGGTAGCACTTGTTTTTAAATATAATTCAATTACAATACCTTCCAATCTGCACCTTTTTCAAGTCAGTTTCCTATGATCTATTGTAACCCTATGGTTGTGTATAGGATTTGGTTTATTTTTTCTTGTGGATGTCAGTTTTTCATGCTGATTATCTCACTGTCTTTATTAGCCACCGAGTAGAAGTATAATTTATACAAACCAGAATGCAGTATTAGAATTGCAGAGTGCTATTTATGTTCTATGTTATTTGCCTTTCTTGAAAACTCTCTTAATTTGCTGGCTGAACAATAAGCAAATATTGAATTCTTCACCCCAAAAACTAGACCCACTTCCCATACAGGCTTCTTGGCCATTGTACACCATCAATTAAGTCAAATGAAGTGGTCATTTTAATTTGCTTACGAGCTCTGGTAAAACAACCACTCCCCACAACTCACCCTACTGAGCCACTGAGATCGTATCCTATCCCTAGAATTTGCATAGTTCACGTCCTTAGAATTCCATTACACATAATAGATTCTAAACAGTAAAGTCTACACTATCAAATATTTGAATTTGTGCTTTGCATTCATGTCGGTACACTGATCTTTCTTTCATAATATGGTAAAGATACCTTCCTGTTATACATCTGTGGGAGATGGTGTTTTAAAATATATTTACTGGCACATAAATAGTGATTCATAGAGAAAGAAACAAGATATCATATTTTGCCATTAGCTTGTTACTAGAGTTGAGCGGATCGATTCTAAATAACTCAAATTTGGTTCAAATTTTCCAAACCTTTCGGGTTCGGAAAAATCCAAAATATTTGAGGTTTCCGGCACACAAATCATTGCAAAATAGCAGCAACTACGGAGCACCAGCTGGCATTTTACAGATTAGAAAATTAATCACATAAAACTGGACAGGCTTCCTCTTAGTGCGTTGCAGGCAGTCTTCCCAAAATGAACTGCGATTATCACTCTAGCACAGTCAATCATGGGGGGTATACACTGTAGGCAGATGACATTACTTATGCTGGCTTGGTGTCAAAGAGCTTAAAAGGGGTTTGATACAGTCCAAGAAGACATTAGGGACTAAGACTAGTTTTCATGCCAATTGAGAGTCTTGCGATTTGCGGCAAATTTATTTGGAACAAATTCGATCGGATCAGACCAAAAACTAATTTCGGGAAATTCACTAATTTCTACTTATTACATAACTAATGCACATATATAACATTTCCAGTATCAGATTTATAAAGAGGTAATAAAAAAGACTATTTCAGAATACAGATATGTGTGTGTAAATATACCATTGGAAAGATTTAGTCATCCTGCATTCAGGGCACCCCAGGAAAAAAAAGTATTTTTCTTGTGCCCTAGTGGGGCTCATGTATCAACCTGGTGACCATTTTAAAATATTGCATGTACTTTAGCAAATATGAGACTTAAAATATGATAAATACAGTAGCTATGATGATAGATAGATAGATAGATAGATAGATAGATAGATAGATAGATAGATAGATAGATAGAACTGCCAAATATCTGCAAAAGTGTTCAGTCTGAGTAGTCTGTCAGCCGGTGAAAGTAGTTTAGCAGAGAGGGATAGAATGCACGCTTTTAGCAACATCAGGCTTCATAAACAGGGGTTCGGGCAAAAAACTGGCATAAAGGCATTTATAAATCTCCCTCATTATGACAGTAGCTTGCACTAAAAAATGAACACGTGAACGACAGTCTACACCTGTCTGACCAGCGTCCCTCCTGTACAAGATGCAACAAATGTGTGAAATAGCTCAAAACATTTTCTTATTGATGACACTGTCGATACATGACCTCCAATGTGTTACGGCAAAACATGGGGTAATTTACCTATCCTAAATAAGGGCATGGATTGTATAGAAATGTAGAAAGGTCTAGGAGTGATGCAGCTAAGCGCCATGTGAGGGGCACTGTATAAACTGGCATGGTGTGAAGGATCAATTCTTTACAGTGGAGGTAGAAGAACCCGTGGCTTTGTGCATTATAATTGGTAAGATAATTAAAATATGCCCCCATCCTAATGATAAATTGAGTTTTTTAGGTCATTATCACAATGGAGAAGAGTTATCAAATTTAGTCCCGAAAAGCGTGGAGGAGTGGCCACAAATCAAATTGAAATACAAATTTTTCAGAGCTACTTTGGAAAATAAAGATGGCAACCCAACTGGTTGTGATGCACCACTCATCAACTATTCCATTGGTTTAGTCTGATGTCTTCCCTCAACGAGTTTTAAAAATGCTTCCTTCTTCTCCCCAAGTCAGTTTATGTTTAAAACTGGTTTTAGCAGTTCAATGTGTTTATATATTAATGTTTACCGTCACCTGCATCATATGTATTTACATTTCTTTTTACAGCTGGGGTGAAGAATGGGGAGAAAATGGCTTTGCGAAAGTCCAACGTAATATCGACAAGTGCTTCATATCAAAATACGCAGCCAGTTTTGATTTCCTGGAGTAATGTTTTTGTGTCAATATTCTATGACTCCTTTTCTGTAAAGTTATACTTGTAAAACCTGAAATTTCTCTACATTTCAGTTGATGTAAATGTAGTGTAATTTCATTAACGCTAATATTAAATGTCTTGCCACCGTATATATAGAAGGATATATATGACCTCTTTTTTTGCTCCCTGCTCTTTATAAATAAACCAATGCCGTCATTCTGTTTCACTGTAATGTATTTTTTATACTCGCTTTCTCAAACCTTTGCATGGTACTGAAAAGAACTGTGCTCACAAGTGTATGATTTTGCTATCTATACCAGAGTGGCACCAGATTAAGATTCCTTCAAGGTCGGACTGGCCCACCAAAGCACCAGAGGATCCTCAGGTGCGCCCGGGCTCTTCTAACACAATAATGGGTCACAAAGACCCAGCAGAAAGGAGTTGACTTTGGAGCCAGTCACTCACCACTAGGGTCTATTTCTTACGGGTTGAATTGCAAATAACCTATTAGACCTTATTGTTGATGTGTTCTGTGTGTGCAATGATAACAACTAAGAAATTACAAGAGGACATACACATGTTCTGTATAGATTGAGGGTCGGCCCTCATCATTTCCTTTTGTGAGTTCCAGGAACTCCAGTCCGACACAGGATTTATTTACCAGGCTACACTATGGAGACTTAGTTACTTTCAATTGCTTATATAGCACCAACATTTTCCATTTAGTCCTGTACACAGATTTTAATCACTCAATCTTTATTTTTTTTTAAACTCACATTGGATAATTACAGTATTTACATATTTACAATCAAAATAATAATAACAATATAATATAGTTTTGACCATTATTTAAATATATATATAATAATAAAAGGCAGACGTTTCTCTAATAATTGTTATGTGGATTCATCTTTTGATACTCATCATAGATCCTTCACAGACTCTACAGTATATTTTGTCTTACTGAGTATAGAGACCATCTCTTTTTTTTGAGAGGCAGCATCTAGCACACCACAAGTGATCAACATAGACCATATAAATAACATATAATGTGCTGTGACTATGGATATTTAGGACGGATGTAAATTGTCCTTAAAGAACCTGTGTATATGGTTGGCCCTCCAGATGGGACAAATGCAGGGCAACCGCATCGGCAAAGAGAGAAATTGCCCGTTCTGACCTTAAAATAGATGAGCCTATTGTTTTGTTTATTAGTCCCTTGAATTGTACAGGAGATAGCTTGGCGCCGCCTCATCACCAACCCACAATGCCTCACTCTTCTCTATATTTACAGTTGAGTTACAGACCTGAGCATATGCGGTTAGTTCTTGCTGCAAGGCCTTACAACTGCATCTATTATATCATCAGGATAAGCCGACAGCTTTACCTCCTCCACCTGACTTCTTAGCTGGAACTTCAGCCCTTCTACATACTGATTAATCTGCAGCCTCCTCAGAAAAGGTCTACCCTGGATAAATACAGAAAGAGACTAAGAGGACAACCTTGCCGCACTTCAGGCAGGAACATTATGGGATCTGACAAATGACCATTGACTATTGGCCTACTCATAGCATCTTCATAAAATGTCTGTATCCTGTGTAGAAAGGGTGCAGTTATCCTATATTCGAGTAATACACTGTATAAATATCTATAGTATAGTGGTGAACTCTGTCAAAAGCCTTGGATTGATCCAGCCCCACAATAAATGCTCCCGCAGTCTATGATTTATTGTAAGCCATCACATTTTTGACCAGCCATAAATAGTCTTCTATAGAGCAACCCTTCACACTACATGTCTGATTGGCTAATTCGCCAGTTCGCTTAGTCTATATTACAATAATTTGGCCAATATCTTATAATCTACATTTAATAGAGATAAGGGTCGCCAATTCTTTAATTTTTTTTAAATTTCCTTTCTTTGCCAGCAGGTCTAAAATGGAAATTAGCCAGTCAGTGAGGCTCTCTGATGTTAAGGTATCATTATATATGGTCACTAAGTCAGATGACAACAGGTCTATGAGTTTTTTACTGATCAGGCCTCCAGTTTGGGACTTTTGATTTGGATAGTTCATTCTACTCTTGACCTTGTCTATGAAATAAGCATAGTCAGGCTTTCTGCATCTAGAAGCTTTAGTTTGGGCAGGTTAACAGTTTTCAGATAGTTGGTGATATAACTGTCATTGAGCCGCTTCTTCTTAAAGAGATTTTCTTATCAAGACATACTGTAATGATTGTCATTATCACCATGTTCTCATCCATGTTAATCCAGTGTCATAAGTTTATATTTAGGCCATGTTTACACAGAGCAGATACGCTGCGTAAAAGTACACAGCTTATCTGTCCTGGAACCCACAGGAAATTCTGACCTAAAAACCACAACAAATTGTGGTGCAGTTTTTCGGGCGGAATCCCATTTTCTGTTGTTATAGCGACGCTTTCTTCTGTTCTCGTCCAGGCCCGCACCCTGGGATGATGCTTCAGCCTGTGATTGGCTCCAGCATTCATATGGGATGAAACGTCACCCGGGGGGGGCGGCTTGGATGAGAAAAGAAGAAAGCATTGCTATGACAACGGAAAATGGGGTAAGTTCTTGTAGCGTCCACGGCCACGGACCGCAGTTCCTAGTTACTCCTCGGCGGCCGTGGCCATGGATTTGTGAGTGCTGGCCGTCATCTCCTTCCTAGGAGACGCCAGCACTCACTTCCGCTCCGCTCGGCTGTGTCCCGAAGGGCTGGCCTTAAAAGGCCAGCGCGCACACATGAATTATGTCACAAATTAGCCCTAATCACTATGGGCTATAAAAGGGGCCCTGCCCTTTCACTCCCTGCCTGAGCATTGTTCGTATTCCTCTGTTAGTCTTGCAAATGGTCCCTTAGTGTTATCCTGTTCCCGTTGTTCCCGTGCCCTGCTACCTGTATCCTGTATCCCGTGTGTAGTTGTTTCTGTGTCCGCTATAGTATTGGAGTCGGGTTCTGCCATCGGCCATGTCTGCTGAGTTACACCACGTCTGGGGTCATCTGCATCACCTGCCGTCAACATCCCATCTGTGCCTGCCATTGCTACTGTCTGGACAATCACAGGTACCCTTATGCTTGGACTATATATATATATTGACTTGGTACACTGTACTTTGGCCAGCTGCCATCCTACTACGGCGGTGCGACCCAGTGGGTACCATATCCACAAATCGTGACAGTTCTAACCTTTTTATTAATTTAAAAAAAAAAAAAATTGCTGCAGCTTTTCCGCAAAAATCGCAACATTTGCTATTTGTTTCGGGTTTTACCTCACCATTGAATTCAATGTGGAAATCCCACAACAGAAAAGCAGCGATTCCGAAGTATAGATTGACAGCATGTCAAAATAGAAAATAGCAGCATGCGTATTAAAAAACCTCAAATCTCAGAACCTCAAATCTGTTCAAATTTCATCCACTCTGCTGTTACTGTCATACACTCAGGGCCAGCCTTAGGATAGATGGCCCCCCATGCAAAATTTTCTTTCGGTGCTCCACCCCATGATAAAAAAATGCCCCATAAAAAAGTATAATGCCCCCATAATATAATGCCCTTATTGGTGCCCCCCACAAAGTATAATGCCCTTTATAGTACCCCCACACAATATAATGTCCCCTAAGTGCCCCCACACAGTATATTGCACCCCATATAGTATTTTGCCCTTTTAGTGCCCCCCACACAGTATAATGTCCCTTTAGTGCCCCCTATACAGTATAATGCCCCCATAGCTGCCCCATACATTATAATAATAATATTTAATAATATAATATATTATAACACCTTTAAGGACACAGTATTTTGTAGTCTAAGTGTGCCCACACAGTATAATGCCCCCTAAGTGCCACACACAATATATTGCCCCCTGTAGTGCCCTACACGATATAATATCCCCTTAGTGGTCACCACATAGTATAATTCCCCCTTAGTGCCCCCCCCACAGTATAATGTCTCCCCTCCCCTGGGTGCCACACACAGCCCGCCCTTGTATATAGTGCCTCCTGTAGATTGTGCCATGCAGCCCCCTGTAGATTTTGCCATACAGGCCCCTGTAGATAGTACGATACAGCCCCCCCCACCTTCCCTTGTAGACAGTGCCCCCTTAACAAATAAAACAAAAACTTTATACTCGGGCGACTCTGCAGCTGCCGTTCCGCCTGGGCGCTCCTTCTCTGTTCTCGGCATAACTACCGTTGTAGCAGCCATAGCAGCTGCTACGGAGCCCACGGCATGAGGGGGCCCGGGTGGCGCCGCTAGCATCCGCTATACATTCAATAGTATTGAACAATATGGCAGAGCAGGGAGGTATCTCCCTTCTCTGCCATTTACTAGGCTACAGGCCACGTTTGGACATCACTGGATCACGTCGGCCTATGCAAGGATCCTGTAGGCGTTGTAAAGCAGCTCCGTTCATCTCAAGAACAGGGCCTAAGTGAGTATAAAATTTTACTACCGATGTAGCAGCCATAGCGGCTGCTACGGAGCCCACAGAAACAAAAGTAGGTGAAGGGAGCCAGCGCAGCGCCCCCTTCCACCTGCTCGAGCGATGCAACCTTTATAAAAAGGTCAGTCAGTGTGATGATGGAACTTTATAAATAATTTTTAGTATAAATTATTTTTACTTTTTGCGAAATGATCCCGTGTGGTCTAAGATATCAACATTTTTGCCAGGTAATGTGACCTATTGTGAGTCTATAGGAGCTTATGTGTGGTGTGTGGCAGGTTTAGAGGAGGAGGAAAATTGTGGACCATTCCATTATTATAGCCCCATGGCTCCAAATACAAATGACTCTTGGTGTTTCTTTAATGATTCTACTCTTTTGATGCATATGGTACATGTACTAACCAATGGTATACAGTATCAGTTACCTAACGGCATATATGTGGTATGTTGGGTTAGTGTATACCGATGGTCCCTCGGGGAGCTGCGGGAACATGTACTTTTGCCAGACTTGCCCTTGCCACGTGGGTATGGGAAAATGAAGATTTCCCGTATGATAACCTCTCAAAGCACATGTTGTCTAAATGGGAAAGTAGGCTAGAAAAAGCAAAGCCCTTTATACATATGCCGTGGCAAGACAAGTTTGGATTATCGCTAACGTTAGTGGGCTTAGCAGTAAAGAATGCGCATAATATAGAAAAATTAGCTGAAATATTTGGCAATGTAACGGATTATGTGTTTGACGCTTTGAATGTGACCTCCGCATTTACTAGGCAATTAATATTAGTAACTAACCAAAATACAATAATGTTAGATTATTTGACAGCCAAGAAGTTGGCCCAGCATGTTGCCATTATATAGACCCTTCTGGCATTATGCAGGTCAAGTATGACATAGAGAGAGAAAATAAAAGAGAAGTACAGAATACCCAATTCTAAAGATGATTGGAACCTGGAGTGGCCAGATTAATTGTAATGGCTCAATCCCTCTAACTGGTTTGAGGGTATTGGGGGATGGAAATACATATTTGCTTCTGTGCCTCATATTTGGAGGCCTGCCAAAACTTTTGCAATGCTTCACAGCAAAGGCTAAAATGATTACCGACCATTCCAGATCCTTTGATCGGGCGTACCCCATAAGTGAAATGGGTATGGGGATGAATTTTGTTGACAATTTTGTTGACATGGGGATGAGGTGAAAAGGTTAGGTAAGTCCTCAAGTGGGGATAAGCCCTACTTTAACCCCTTCCTGCTGTGGCCACTTTTGACCTTCCTGACAGAGCCTCATTTTTCAAATCTAACATGTTTCACTTTATGTGGAAATAACTTCAGAATCCTTTTACCTATCCAAGCGATTCTGAGATTATTTTCTCGTGACACATTGGAATTTATGATACTGGAAAAATTTGCTTGATACATTCAGTATTTAATTGTGAAAAACACCAAAATTTAGGGAAAAATTTAAAAAATGTGTTTTTTTTAATCAATTAACAAAATGCAAAGTTATTGAACAGAAGAGAAATCTAAATCAAATCAATATTTGGTGTGAACATACAAAGGCAAAGGGTTGAATCCAGCGTTGTAAAGGATAAAATGGAAACTTATTCCAAGTTTACTGATATCGAGGTTTAAAAAGGTCCAATAAGTATGGAGTCCTGGTGTGCAGACAGGAGTGTGTGTCGGTCCAGTCGTGAAGCCTACGCGTTTTAGACGTGTTACACGTCATCATGGCTGTTTAGTGTTTGGAAACTGGGGCTCTGATTTTATATGTATGGGTTCCGGTTTTGCAGCTGACATGCTTAATTGCGTTTCAAAATGAGGTGAGTCACTGGAGCGCACGCCGGTGTGTTCGGGTATTCAGCATAGGTACTAGTACGGAATAAACCAAATTCTTGGAATATTCTTGAGGGGAAGGGAAAAGAAGGCCTGGGGAGCGAGAACATGTATGTTTGTGTCGGATGGCTTTATATTTTTGCTGCCAGCAGGTTTGGAGACGTTTAGTCTGGTGTGTTGCGTAATGTCAGAAACTTTGTTTGCGTTCCAGGTCTCATGTGTGTTGCTGGACCGCAGGATTGGCCAATCAGAGACAAGAGCACCCGACGAGCCCCCAGGAGTCAGCTGTTGCTGCGGTCTGATCTAATGCAAGGTAAGTAAGTGTGAAATAGTTTCTGGCGAGAAACGTATTTTAATTCTCCCTAAGGTGAAAAAATGTATGTGATAAATTGAATATTATTTAGATTTAACTGTAAGGCGATGCACTATATGAATACGATGAGTTGATAGCATGTGACCATTTGGGGGGGGGTGTCTTTAAGGCTATGTTGTTGTCTATCGTGATAATTCGTATGAGCCTTTGTTTACTTTACAGGTTTTCTATGCATGTTGGCGCTCGGAAGAAGAACAGACTATCTGCACGCAAAAAATCCCTCCACCCTCATTGCGTCGCTATCGGCTGGGGTGCTCCAGTATATGCTGTGGGTAAGTAAAATACTTTTACATGTCTATAGAGAGAATGCTTGATACAGTTATTCGTGGCTAGGGATTAATGTTTTGGTTGATTTGATTTATGTGGTGTTGTGACCTGTATGTGGAACGATGTTCTTGTAGTCGCCTAGATGAATAGCCTATGGCGGAACTATACTTTAGTTAATGTTGGTGCATGATTTTGTAGTAAATTTTTTGGGGGGGCCCTCAGTTTCTATGTACTGGAAAGGAAAGTCTGGAGTGCAGGGAGTGTAGGAGAGAAAATGAAGATAAATAAAACGAATGAAGGAAGGTGGCTAAAAAAAGTCATAATATGGTGTAGATTGCATTACAAAAAGCACATGTTATGTATGCAAAAATACTGTTGACTTTGTGTGCAAATGGAGAGAATAACCTTTGTATAGGCTGGTAATTCTAGTATGGGGTACGACTGTATGAGAACAAAGTAAACAATTGGTATTGTTAGTTGCGGCACAGGCCTAAGTTAATACTGGAACATGAGTTCTTTCTTGAGATTAAGTCCCAGTGGGAACCTTGTTTTTAATCTATAGATCCAAAAGGCCTCTCGCAGGTGAGTTTTATGTTTCAAATCGCCTCCTCTTTTGGGGAGATGGATTTTTTCTATGGCGAAACATCGGAGAGTTTTTGTTGTTCGATTATGGTGGTGTATAAAATGTTTGGAGGCACTCGAAATATTTATGATGTTTGGATTTCTTATGTAACTGAGGTGTTCGAGGATCCTAATTTTGAGTTTTCGGTTCGTACAGCCTATGTATTTTAGTAGGCATTCTGTGCATTCAATGACGTAGATAACAGACTCAGTGTTACAGTTGATGTAGTTTTGGATGGTGTATGTGTCTGACTGTGTGGAGTCACAGAAGGTTTTTGTGGGATAAGCATATTGGCATACCTTGCAGGGATGCTGTCCACATTTGTAGAAACCTTTGGTTTCCAACCAAGTTGATTTAGTTTCATGTGACGTGAATAGGGATGGTGAGAGGATGCTGCCTATTGATGGGGCTTTTCTCGCTATTATTTGGCATCCTCCCTTTAAGATGGACCGCAAGTCACCGTCCTCCATGAGGATAGGTAGGTACCTGTATACTAGATGTTTTATTTCCGGAAACTGGTTGCTTTGCTGTAGGACCAGTGTTGGTTGGTTGGAATCCAGTTTATTCAATTTGTGCTGTTCTAGGAGTTGGGCTCTTGGTTTTTTGGTTGTGATATCGCGGGCTCTATTGAGGGACCATTGTGGATAACCTCTGTTTCTCAATCTTGTTGTAATTTGTTCTTGCTCTATGCTAAATTGGTTGGCTGAGGTGCAGTTTCTTTTTGCACGGTGTAATTCTCCAACTGGGATGGCTTTGATTGTGTGTTTGGAATGGTTGCTCTTGGCATGCAATATGGAGTTTGCGGAAGTAGGTTTCCGATGCGTTTGAGTTGAGATGGTTTGGCCTGTTTTTCCCTCTAGTTCTAAGTCTAAGAAGACTATTGACATTTTGTTGTAATTGTAGGTGAACTTGAGATTGTAGGGGTTCTGGTTGAGATAATCGACGAAGTTTGGAATAGTGTCGATAGGTCCCTTCCATATTAGCAGGAGGTCATCGATGTATCTTCCGTACCACTCAATGTCATTGCCATACAGGTTGTTGCTAGAAAAAATATGTGATTCCTCCCACCACGCCATCACTAGGTTTGCAATTGATGGGGAGAATTTGGCTCCCATGGAGACGCCTTTCAGTTGGAGGTAGTATTTGCCATCAAATTGGAAGAAGTTGTGCTTCATTAGGAACAGCAGTACATTTAGGATATAAGTTTGAAAATTTCTATCATAGGTACTGTGTGTCTGAAGGTGGCTTTCTAAGGCAGTGTAGGCTACATGATGTGGAATAGATGTGTAAAGTGAGACGACATCACAAGTTAGCCAGGTGTAATCATCGTTCCAAACCTTGTCTTTTAGAGAGGTGAGAACATTTTTTGTATCCTTTAGAAAACCTGGAGTTTGCTGAGCCAGGGGTTGTAGAAGAGTGTCGAGCCATTCGGATAATTTTTCTAATATCGATCCTATCCCTGAGACTATGGGTCTCATTGGTGGAGGGTTAATTTGCTTGTGGGTTTTGGGTAGAGCATGAATTATGGGAGTGATGGGTTGTTCGACATACAGATAGCTGAGTTGTTTCTGATTGATGAAACCTCCTTGAAGACCTTCGTTCAGTAGGCTTTTCATTGAGGATTTTATTTTGTCAGTAGGATTTGTATCAAGTTTTTTATAAGTATTTTCATCTGATAGCATGTCTATTATTGATTTTTGGTAATCTGATTTGTTCATAATAGCAATTCCTCCGCCTTTGTCTGCCATTTTTATTGTTAGTTCTTTGTTGTCTTTCAAGGTTTTTATTGCCTTTTTTAGGCGGGTGGGCATGTTGGGTTCTAAGTGGTTGGCTTTAAGTCCATCAGCTAGGTTCTGTAGTTCTTGTTCGATGATGAGTTGGAATCGATCCATAGATTCTGTTCGTGAATTCACGGGGTAGAATTTAGGATTGGAAGTTGTGAAGTTGGAAGCCATCATAACTGTTTGCTCGGGACTTTCTGTCTGTAGACTTTCCAAACATGCTAGAGTTCTGTGTTCTTGGAAAGAAAATTTAGACATGAGTTGGTGTTTGTTTTCTTGGAGATCAACGATGGGATGGCTTATGGATGCTGTAGTTGTGTTAAGGTCCTCTGTTGTGGTGGAATCTGCATTGAGGAAGTATTTTTTGACAGTCAGATTGCGGATGAATTTATTTGTGTCTAATAGTGTATTGAACAAATTGAAGTTATTGTTAGGGGCGAAGTTGGGGCCCAATGTTAGGACTTCTTCTTGTTCTACCGTAAGAGGAAAAGAGGAAAGATTCGTTATGTTGGAATTTAATGATGTTGAAATTTTCGGGACCGGAGGTGACGGGTTTGTTCTTGATAGGGCCGGTTTGTGCTTCCTCCCGCCCCTCCTTCCTCATTTTTTGACGATTGTGTGGTATCTTCTTGTCTATGGTAAAGACGAGGGTATATTCCAACATTCTCTTCTTCTGAGAAGCCTTCTGCAGAGTCAGGTTCCGTAGAGCTGAAGCTTACTCTGCTTGGTATGTCTCTGTATCGTTTGTATTGTTGGTTGCGTTTTTTCAAAATAGGTCTGGTGAAATTACGTTCTTTTCTATTCCAATTGTATACTTCGTTGTTCATGTAGTCTCGTGTATCTCGCTGAAACTTTGATTTTTTTGTTTCTGCTATGGAGAGATCTAGTTTGTCAATGTAAGAAGACGTACGTATGTCGAGTTGTGAAAAGGAGGGTGAATTTGAAAGGGCATCTAGTTCTTTTTTGATGTCTGCTATTTTTATTTCAAGTTCTGTTAATTTTTGTTCTTCTTGTCTTGTGATTAAATTCATTAGCTTAATGGAACAGTCAGATAAAGGTTGGTTCCATTCTTTCTGGAAGTCCTCGGAGTATATGAAAGAGGGCATTTTTCTTAGGCGTAAGCCCCTTGGAATCATGTCTTTTGAGACGTAATTTTTTAGGGTGGTGAGATCCCACCATAATTTTGCCTGTTGTGCCAGATGTTTTTCCAAGTTATGGAACAGGTCTTCCAAATCAGGGTTTCTTTCAAGACTTTTTCCGTTGCTGCCAAAGACTTTTGCGGCCAGTTCGGATCTAGTTAGCTGAGCTTCGTTTGACATGTTGGGCTTAGTCTCGAGATAATATGTTGTTTGTTGTATTTTATTTTTTGTTGCCCATATACGTTGGGTGTCTCTCCAAATGCTTGGGAAGCAGTGGGTTAAAGTTTAAAAACAATAAGAAGAGTTTTTTCTAGCCAGCATATGAAAATTGAAAAATCTTGATGTGTATAAATAATTAATTCCCTGTAGACGTATTGAAATGACAGACTTGCATGTAGGCTCCTTGTACTGCACACTAGTTCAAGGCAGAACAGTTATACACATACGTAAATAATGGATTCTTGTTTGTCCTCGATAGGACATGTGTATTAGAAAGGTGAGCACGTGAGGAAGAAACCGAACGAACTATACAGGAGATATGTGGGAGAGATCCTCCAGCTCACCTGACACTTGACATGTGTGTCGTAGACATCGCACGGAATCTCGTGTCGGCGCACGATGGGTAAAGACAGGCAAAGGCAAAGGGTTGAATCCAGCGTTGTAAAGGATAAAATGGAAACTTATTCCAAGTTTACTGATATCGAGGTTTAAAAAGGTCCAATAAGTATGGAGTCCTGGTGTGCAGACAGGAGTGTGTGTCGGTCCAGTCGTGAAGCCTACGCGTTTCAGACGTGTTACACATCCTTAATCATGGCTGTTTAGTGTTTGGAAACTGGGGCTCTGATTTTATATGTATGGGTTCCGGTTTTGCAGCTGACATGCTTAATTGCGTTTCAAAATGAGGTGAGTCACTGGAGCGCACGCCGGTGTGTTCGGGTATTCAGCATAGGTACTAGTACGGAATAAACCAAATTCTTGGAATATTCTTGAGGGGAAGGGAAAAGAAGGCCTGGGGAGCGAGAACATGTATGTTTGTGTCGGATGGCTTTATATTTTTGCTGCCAGCAGGTTTGGAGACGTTTAGTCTGGTGTGTTGCGTAATGTCAGAAACTTTGTTTGCGTTCCAGGTCTCATGTGTGTTGCTGGACCGCAGGATTGGCCAATCAGAGACAAGAGCACCCGACGAGCCCCCAGGAGTCAGCTGTTGCTGCGGTCTGATCTAATGCAAGGTAAGTAAGTGTGAAATAGTTTCTGGCGAGAAACGTATTTTAATTCTTCCTAAGGTGAAAAAATGTATGTGATAAATTGAATATTATTTAGATTTAACTGTAAGGCGATGCACTATATGAATACGATGAGTTGATAGCATGTGACCATTTGGGGGGGTGTCTTTAAGGCTATGTTGTTGTCTATCGTGATAATTCGTATGAGCCTTTGTTTACTTTACAGGTTTTCTATGCATGTTGGCGCTCGGAAGAAGAACAGACTATCTGCACGCAAAAAATCCCTCCACCCTCATTGCGTCGCTATCGGCTGGGGTGCTCCAGTATATGCTGTGGGTAAGTAAAATACTTTTACATGTCTATAGAGAGAATGCTTGATACAGTTATTCGTGGCTAGGGATTAATGTTTTGGTTGATTTGATTTATGTGGTGTTGTGACCTGTATGTGGAACGATGTTCTTGTAGTCGCCTAGATGAATAGCCTATGGCGGTACTATACTTTTGTTAATGTTGGTGAATGATTTTGTAGTAAATTTTGGGGGGGGGCCCTCAGTTTCTATGTACTGGATAGGAAAGTCTGGAGTGCAGGGAGTGTAGGAGAGAAAATGAAGATAAATAAAACGAATGAAGGAAGGTGGCTAAAAAAAGTCATAATATGGTGTAGATTGCATTACAAAAAGCACATGTTATGTATGCAAAAATACTGTTGACTTTGTGTGCAAATGAAGAGAATAACCTTTGTATAGGCTGGTAATTCTAGTATGGGGTACGACTGTATGAGAACAAAGTAAACAATTGGTATTGTTAGTTGCGGCACAGGCCTAAGTTAATACTGGAACATGAGTTCTTTCTTGAGATTAAGTCCCAGTGGGAACCTTGTTTTTAATCTATAGATCCAAAAGGCCTCTCGCAGGTGAGTTTTATGTTTCAAATCGCCTCCTCTTTTGGGGAGATGGATTTTTTCTATGGCGAAACATCGGAGAGTTTTTGTTGTTCGATTATGGTGGTGTATAAAATGTTTGGAGGCACTCGAAATATTTATGATGTTTGGATTTCTTATGTAACTGAGGTGTTCGAGGATCCTAATTTTGACTTTTCGGTTCGTACAGCCTATGTATTTTAGTAGGCATTCTGTGCATTCAATGACGTAGATGACAGACTCAGTGTTACAGTTGATGTAGTTTTGGATGGTGTATGTGTCTGACTGTGTGGAGTCACAGAAGGTTTTTGTGGGATAAGCATATTGGCATACCTTGCAGGGATGCTGTCCACATTTGCTGTCTGACTCTGCAGAAGGCTTCTCAGAAGAAGAGAATGTTGGAATATACCCTCGTCTTTACCATAGACAAGAAGATACCACACAATCGTCAAAAAACGAGGAAGGAGGGGCGGGAGGAAGCACAAACCGGCCCTATCAAGAACAAACCCGTCACCTCCGGTCCCGAAAATTTCAACATCATTAAATTCCAACATAACGAATCTTTCCTCTTTTCCTCTTACGGTAGAACAAGAAGAAGTCCTAACATTGGGCCTCAACTTCGCCCCTAACAATAACTTCAATTTGTTCAATACACTATTAGACATAAATAAATTCATCCGCAATCTGACTGTCAAAAAATACTTCCTCAATGCAGATTCCACCACAACAGAGGACCTTAACACAACTACAGCATCCATAAGCCATCCCATCGTTGATCTCCAAGAAAACAAACACCAACTCATGTCTAAATTTTCTTTCCAAGAACACAGAACTCTAGCATGTTTGGAAAGTCTACAGACAGAAAGTCCCGAACAAACAGTTATGATGGCTTCCAACTTCACAACTTCCAATCCTAAATTCTACCCCGTGAATTCACGAACAGAATCTATGGATCGATTCCAACTCATCATCGAACAAGAACTACAGAACCTAGCTGATGGACTTAAAGCCAACCACTTAGAACCCAACATGCCCACCCACCTAAAAAAGGCAATAAAAACCTTGAAAGACAACAAAGAACTAACGATAAAAATGGCAGACAAAGGTGGAGGAATTGCTATTATGAACAAATCAGATTACCAAAAATCAATAATAGACATGCTATCAGATGAAAATACTTATAAAAAACTTGATACAAATCCTACTGACAAAATAAAATCCTCAATGAAAAGCCTACTGAACGAAGGTCTTCAAGGAGGTTTCATCAATCAGAAACAACTCAACTATCTGTATGTCGAACAACCCATCACTCCCATAATTCATGCTCTACCCAAAACCCACAAGCAAATTAACCCTCCACCAATGAGACCCATAGTCTCAGGGATAGGATCGATATTAGAAAAATTATCCGAATGGCTCGACACTCTTCTACAACCCCTGGCTCAGCAAACTCCAGGTTTTCTAAAGGATACAAAAAATGTTCTCACCTCTCTAAAAGACAAAGTTTGGAACGATGATTACACCTGGCTAACTTGTGATGTCGTCTCACTTTACACATCTATTCCCCATCATGTAGCCTACACTGCCTTAGAAAGCCACCTTCAGACACACAGTACCTATGATAGAAATTTTCAAACTTATATCCTAAATGTACTGATGTTCCTAATGAAGCACAACTTCTTCCAATTTGATGGCAAATACTACCTCCAACTGAAAGGCGTCTCCATGGGAGCCAAATTCTCCCCATCAATTGCAAACCTAGTGATGGCGTGGTGGGAGGAATCACATATTTTTTCTAGCAACAACCTGTATGGCAATGACATTGAGTGGTACGGAAGATACATCGATGACCTCCTGCTAATATGGAAGGGACCTATCGACACTATTCCAAACTTCGTCGATTATCTCAACCAGAACCCCTACAATCTCAAGTTCACCTACAATTACAACAAAATGTCAATAGTCTTCTTAGACTTAGAACTAGAGGGAAAAACAGGCCAAACCATCTCAACTCAAACGCATCGGAAACCTACTTCCGCAAACTCCATATTGCATGCCAAGAGCAACCATTCCAAACACACAATCAAAGCCATCCCAGTTGGAGAATTACACCGTGCAAAAAGAAACTGCACCTCAGCCAACCAATTTAGCATAGAGCAAGAACAAATTACAACAAGATTGAGAAACAGAGGTTATCCACAATGGTCCCTCAATAGAGCCCGCAATATCACAACCAAAAAACCAAGAGCCGAACTCCTAGAACAGCACAAATTGAATAAACTGGATTCCAACCAACCAACACTGGTCCTACAGCAAAGCAACCAGTTTCCGGAAATAAAACATCTAGTATACAGGTACCTACCTATCCTCATGGAGGACGGTGACTTGCGGTCCATCTTAAAGGGAGGATGCAAAATAATAGCGAGAAAAGCCCCATCAATAGGCAGCATCCTCTCACCATCCCTATTCACGTCACATGAAACTAAATCAACTTGGTTGGAAACCAAAGGGTTCTACAAATGTGGACAGCATCCCTGTAAGGTATGCCAATATGCTTATCCCACAAAAACCTTCTGTGACTCCACACAGTCAGACACATACACCATCCAAAACTACATCAACTGTAACACTGAGTCTGTTATCTACGTCATTGAATGCACAGAATGCCTACTAAAATACATAGGCTGTACGAACCGAAAACTCAAAATTAGGATCCTCGAACACCTCAGTTACATAAGAAATCCAAACATCATAAATATTTCGAGTGCCTCCAAACATTTTATACACCACCATAATCGAACAACAAAAACTCTCCGATGTTTCGCCATAGAAAAAATGCATCTCCCCAAAAGAGGAGGCGATTTGAAACATAAAACTCACCTGCGAGAGGCCTTTTGGATCTATAGATTAAAAACAAGGTTCCCACTGGGACTTAATCTCAAGAAAGAACTGATGTTCCAGTATTAACTTAGGCCTGTGCCGCAACTAACAATACCAATTGTTTACTTTGTTCTCATACAGTCGTACCCCATACTAGAATTACCAGCCTATACAAAGGTTATTCTCTCCATTTGCACACAAAGTCAACAGTATTTTTGCATACATAACATGTGCTTTTTGTAATGCAATCTACACCATATTATGACTTTTTTTAGCCACCTTCCTTCATTCGTTTTATTTATCTTCATTTTCTCTCCTACACTCCCTGCACTCCAGACTTTCCTATCCAGTACATAGAAACTGAGGGCCCCCCCAAAAAATTTACTACAAAATCATGCACCAACATTAAATAAAGTATAGTTCCGCCATAGGCTATTCATCTAGGCGACTACAAGAACATCGTTCCACATACAGGTCACAACACCACATAAATCAAATCAACCAAAACATTAATCCCTAGCCACGAATAACTGTATCAAGCATTCTCTCTATAGACATGTAAAAGTATTTTACTTACCCACAGCATATACTGGAGCACCCCAGCCGATAGCGACGCAATGAGGGTGGAGGGATTTTTTGCGTGCAGATAGTCTGTTCTTCTTCCGAGCGCCAACATGCATAGAAAACCTGTAAAGTAAATAAAGGCTCATACGAATTATCACGATAGACAACAACATAGCCTTAAAGAAACCCCCCCAAATGGTCACATGCTATCAACTCATCGTATTCATATAGTGCATCGCCTTACAGTTAAATCTAAATAATATTCAATTTATCACATACATTTTTCACCTTAGGAAGAATTAAAATACGTTTCTCGCCAGAAACTATTTCACACTTACTTACCTTGCATTAGATCAGACCGCAGCAACAGCTGACTCCTGGGGGCTCGTCGGGTGCTCTTGTCTCTGGCCAATCCTGCGGTCCAGCAACACACATGAGACCTGGAACGCAAACAAAGTTTCTGACATTACGCAACACACCAGACTAAACGTCTCCAAACCTGCTGGCAGCAAAAATATAAAGCCATCCGACACAAACATACATGTTCTCGCTCCCCAGGCCTTCTTTTCCCTTCCCCTCAAGAATATTCCAAGAATTTGGTTTATTCCGTACTAGTACCTATGCTGAATACCCGAACACACCGGCGTGCGCTCCAGTGACTCACCTCATTTTGAAACGCAATTAAGCATGTCAGCTGCAAAACCGGAACCCATACATATAATATCAGAGCCCCAGTTTCCAAACACTAAACAGCCATGATTAAGGACGTGTAACACGTCTGAAACGCGTAGGCTTCACGACTGGACCGACACACACTCCTGTCTGCACACCAGGACTCCATACTTATTGGACCTTTTTAAACCTCGATATCAGTAAACTTGGAATAAGTTTCCATTTTATCCTTTACAACGCTGGATTCAACCCTTTGCCTGTCTTTACCCATCGTGCGCCGACACGAGATTCCGTGCGATGTCTACGACACACATGTCAAGTGTCAGGTGAGCTGGAGGATCTCTCCCACATATCTCCTGTGGTGTGAACATACTTTGCCTTCCAAACAGTACCAATTCTTCTAGGTACACTTGCACGCAGTTTTTAAAGGAACTCGGTATTTGAAGGAAATCTTCTGTGGATGTAGGCTTCCTCAAATCCTTCTGTCTCTTCATGTAATCCAAGACAAACTCGATGATGTTGAAATCAGGGCTCAGGGGAGGCCATATCATCACTTCCAGGGCTTCTTGTTTTTCTTTACGCTAAGGATAGTTCTTAACCCCTTCCTGCTGCAGCCACTTTTGACCTTCAGGGCAGAGTCTTATTTTCCAAATCTGACTTGTCAATTTATGTGGTAACTAACTGTGCCCGCAACTTCGTACGTGCAGACCACTGAAAAACGTACCGATGCTGTCTTTTATAAGTATACTGCTAGCCTTGGACCATGCTCAAAACAAAGTGAAAAAAAAAAACAAAGACAATAAACAAACTTCAATTAAAAATAGTTTTCTTTCAGTAGTCCGGTACACTACGACAACGCTTCCCTGTAAACAATGTTAGCAGTAGAACCACCAGGGATGTGTGCATAAAGATTTGTGGAGTTGCTAACATGGGAAAGAGCCACATAGAGCTGGCCGTGGGCAAAGCAGCTGACACTGAGGTCCACGCCCGCAATGCACAGCGTTTGGCCCTGCGCTTTGTTGATGGTCATAGCGTAACATAAGCTGACAGGAAACTGTACACGTTTATAACTGAAGGGAAAATTATTTGGAATGAGGGGGATTCAGGGTATAAAAACGCTATCACCTGCGCCGCATGCTGTTAAAATCTCAGCTTCTATCACGTTTTGTTGTAGATTTGTGATTTTTAGTCGGGTGCCGTTACATAGTTTCGGTGGGCTTAAATTTCTAAGGAGAATTATGGAGACGCCGACTTTTCAATTTATTTTGTGTGACGGAAGACCGGGTGTGCTTAGGGAATATAAAAATTATACCGGATAGTTGGTAGCGTCTTCTTGTTCAATGACTCTGTTGATAGAGATATATTCTGCACTTTCCCCATGAACACACATCAATATTTCAGCGTTTATTGCTTCTGCCTGGTCTTGCTAGGGGTCAAAATAGCTCTTTCGCATAGCCAAGAGTTTTCATGATTTGTTACTTGCATTGGGTCACCATACACAGAAGAAATGAGGTCTTGCAGTGATGGAACAGTACAACATAAATTATAAGGCAAAATAACTTTACCTTCTTCTTGCGGATACGTGCCGTCACCAATTTTTAGTAATAAATCTGAAAACTCTTGTGCATTTGGGTTGCCTCCTGTTTGCGCCCTCATATTTATTGTTAAATGCATCGGTATAACGTTGCGCCAGACTTGAGCGCTTTACACAGGCTCTAATTTAAAGAGGCTCTGTCACCAGATTTTGCAACCCCTATCTGCTATTGCAGCAGATCGGCGCTGCAATGTAGATTACAGTAACGTTTTTATTTTTAAAAAACGAGCATTTTTGGCCAAGTTATGACCATTTTTGTAGTTATGCAAATGAGGCTTGCAAAAGTCCAAGTGGGTGTGTTTAAAAGTAAAAGTCCAAGTGGGCGTGTATTATGTGCGTACATCGGGGCGTTCTTAATACTTTTACTAGCTGGGCGCTCTGAAGAGAAGTATCATCCACTTCTCTTCACAACGCCCAGCTTCTGGCAGTGCAGATCTGTGACGTCACTCACAGGTCCTGCATCGTGTCGGCCACATCGGCACCAGAGGCTTCAGTTGATTCTGCAGCAGCATCGGCGTTAGCAGGTAAGTCGATGTAGCTACTTACCTGCAAACGCTGATGCTGCTGCAGAATCAACTGAAGCCTCTGGTGCCGATGTGGCCGACACGATGCAGGACCTGTGAGTGACGTCACAGATCTGCACTGCCAGAAGCTGGGCGTTGTGAAGAGAAGTGGATGATACTTCTCTTCAGAGCGCCCAGCTAGTAAAAGTATTAAAAACGCCCCGATGTACGCACATAATACACGCCCACTTGGACTTTTACTTTTAAACACACCCACTTGGACTTTTGCAAGCTTCATTTGCATAACTACAAAAATGGTCATAACTTGGCCAAAAATGCTCGTTTTTTAAAAATAAAAACGTTACTGTAATCTACATTGCAGCGCCGATCTGCTGCAATAGCAGATAGGGGTTGCAAAATCTGGTGACAGAGCCTCTTTAATCTGCCCTCGTTCCTCATGGTATGACTAGCAAAGTCTGCCTAAAATCGCCACAGAAAAGAAGTCATACCACCCATGGGCTGGTCATTTTGTCTGACATCTCGCATGGTTCTATCTACTTCTTCTACCGCTTTACGGTTTGCCATAGTGCACTCGTCTCATATTACTAAGCAGCAATCGCGAAGAACCCTTGCTTTGTCGCTGTTTCTACAAACATTACACACTGGGTCTTCCATACGATTCAAGCCAATCGGGATCTTGAACATTGTATGGGCGGTTTTGCCTCCGGGCAACAATGTGGCTGCTATGCCCGATGAAGCGTCAGCAAGAGCAATTTTGCTTTGATTGCGTATTTGGGCCAAGATGATAGTGAGAAATGTTTTTCCCGTCCCACCGGGTGCATCTAAAAACAGGTTTCTCTCAATGTACCATCTACGCTATGACACACGCGATCGAATATCATACGCTGTTCCACTGTCAGACTCGAGACACCGTTTTGCAATGTTTCGGCCAGTTCCACTGGATTATAGTTTATTTCCGCTGCATACTTCCTGTTAATGCGTTCCCCGTGTAAGTCTGGTGCGGGCATACCATATTGAGAGACAGGATTACCCCCTATAGATAAAACTATGTCTTGGATAGCCAGAAAATATCGATTCATATTACTTTCACGCAACCTGTCATTCAGTTCACCATTATTGTTTAGTTGTGCATTCCTGAAAAAGTCTTCAACTAATTTTTCCTGATATTTTTGCCACAACTGTGCAGCATGTGAAAGTCCACAAAAAAAACAGCAAAATGGCAAACAAATGATGCAGGCGATGTGGACTATCGCTGACGCATGCTTCGGCCAAAGCGCCATCCCAATGCTGATTACAATCTAGCAAGTGACGCACTCAGCAAGCAGCCTCGTAAGTAGGATATTCAATAAAAGATATTCGCAATTCGGCAAAAGAAGTAGGTCCTCGCACTGTATGTAGAAGTAAAGGTAAGTAATAGTATTCAGAGTTGTTTGGATGCACCGTATAGACTCTTCCAATGACGTGTTGTTTTAAAATTCCGGGGTCGCCATTCACAGTTGTTCCACGTCTTCTACGGTTGAAAACACCTTGTTGCCTATTATAAGTATAATATGACGGAACTTAATCGTTATATAAGTGTTTTTGTGAAATCATCTGTTTCACAAAGTTGAAAGTATGCCAGCAAAGTGGTTTGTCTCGGGTTTTTTAACCGCTCTGCCACATTTTCAGGGTTGAAGTACACCCGTTGCCCGCCTTCAAGGTGAACATCAAGATGCATCACTGGCGGATGTCTCTCGTGAATGTGGAATCTCAAAATGCGCCACACCGCCTCAGAAGAGCTTATTTATCGGCCAGATTGGAACCTCGTGACTTCGCCGTATTCATTATTATTTCTCAACGCAAACGTGGCCTGGTCACTACCCTTGTTAATGTATTTCCATATATATTTGATGGCTTTGACCCTATTACATATTTCGACGTTGATGTGTGGTTCAATTGTTCTTGATAACACCGGTGAATAGGGTACAACCCATCGATTGTCCAAAACAAATTCTTGACCATGTAACCTGACTGTAGCTGTGAAACCACCTTGTAGGGGTGAACTTCGACGATACAACGGATACCCGTTTTCCTCCGACATCGTTTGCTCTAATAGTGCTCTAGGGTATTTTTTAGAGTAATGACCCTCCTGCATGCAAGGAGCATTTCTATTTAAAGCTCCACATGGCCCATGAACAATGTGCGTCTTTACAATCTCGTGCAATATCAGATCCTCAGGAAATTCAGCGCTTATGACCGTGTCAACAGCATTGTGACAAATTTTTTCTTGCAGCCACAGGAGAATGTGGGCGTGTGGCAAGCCACGCTTTTGCCACTCAACGCTGTACATGAAACAAAGAGCTGAACCGAAAACTTTTTGTTTTGTGATCAGGTTGATCATCAGCTTTAGTTTTAAGTGGAAAACTCTGGCTATAATATCATGCCTATCATAAGACGCCTATCATAAGACGCCTGTCCTGCGAGAAGCTCTTTGGAAATGTCCTACCCCTTTGCATTAGTTGTGAACGTTATGAAAAGGTCAGGCCGGCCGTATTTTCGGACGTAGCAGAAAGCATCTTGTGTACGTTCATGCATGTAACACGGACCACCGGTAAAACTGGATGGCAGCATAACTAATTGGCATAAGTTTTTCACGTTATTTTCTTGTTGCATGGCGTCCCGCAGATGCACGTAAGCGTGTCTGGTTAGTGCGTATCTGCACTAAACGCTCCGTTTCTATTATCGCATACATGTCCACAATAAATTGGCTGAAGAATCTTTGAAATTGTTGCAAATAGATAAAACAATTACGCCTTATCTGCAGCAGGTATGAATAAAATTGCTGGGCTGATATATTTTTATGAAAATTTGTTACCCTAGTAGTAGGTCACGTGGGATGAAGCGTCATCCCTGGAGGCCGGCCTTCTGACGTCATCCTGACGTGTGTGACCGCCACTACAGCCTGTGATTGGCTGCAGCGGCGACATGGATGAAACGTCATCGCTGGAGGCCGGACAGGAGGAATGTAAGTATGAACGTATTTTTTTAATTTTTTTAATTACATTAAAATTGTATTTTCCGCGCGCCGAGCATGTACTGTCAAGGTTGCTGAAAGAGTTAGTGCAGCCCATTAACTCTATCAGCACCCTGGACAGTACCATGCTCGGCGCATGGAAATTACAGGTTCGGTCAGAACTAGTTCGGTCCGAATCTAACTTTTTCGTGAAATTCGGCGAACTAGCCGAACCGAACTTTTCATAAGTTCGCTCATGTCTAGTTACAAGGCTTAGAACTTTTGCAGCAATTTCTCAAATTTTCAAGAAAATTTCAAAGGCTATTTTTTCAGGGACCAGTTCAGTTGTGAAGTGGCTTTGAGGGCCTTATATATTAGAAACCCCCAATAAGTCACCCCATTTTAAAAATTGCACCCCTCAAAGTATTCAAAACAACATTTAGAATGTTTCTTAACCCTTTAGACGTTTCACAGGAATTAAAGCAAAGTGGAGGTGAAATTTACAAATTTCATTTTTTTTTTGCAGCAATTCATTTATAATCCAATATTTTTTTTTTGTAACACAGAAGGGCTTACCAAAGGAACACAACTCAATTTCTTTTGCCCAGATTCTGCAGTTTTTAGAAATATCCCACATGTGGCCTTAGCGTCCTAATGGACTGAAGCACAGGCCTCAGAAGCAAAGGAGCACTTTGTGGATTTTTGGGCCTCCTTTTCATTAGATTATATTTTAGGCACTGTGAGGTTTGAAGGGGTCTTGTGGTGCCAAAACAGTGGAAATCCCCCAAAAGTGACTCCATTTGGGAAACTACACCCCTCAAGGAATTTATCTAGATGTATAGTATGCATTTTGACTCCACAGGCTTTTTGCAGAAATTATTTCCTCAAGAAAATGAAAACCTACCTTTTTTCAAAGAGCATGTAGGTTTGGCAAAAATGTTTTCATTTCCACAAGGACCAAAGAAGAAAAAGCACCTCAACATTTGTAAAGCAATTTCTTCTGAGTAAAAAAAATACCCCATATGTGGTCATAAACGGCTGTTGGACACACGGCAAGGCTTAGAAGGGAAAGAGCGCCATTTGGCTTTTGGAGCTCAAATTTAGCCTAAATGGTTTGTGAAGGCCATGTCGCATTTGCAAAGCCCCTGAGGGGACAAAACAGTGGAAACCCCCCACAAGCGACCCCATTGTGGAAACTATTCTCCTTGAGGAAATTATCTAGGGGTATATAGAGAATTTTGACCCCACAGGTTTTTTGCAGAAATTATTGGATGTAGGCCGTGAAAATGATTTTTATTTTTTAAAGAAAATGTAGGTTTAGCTAATATTTTTTCATTTCCACAAGGACTAAAGGAGAAAAAGCAATTTCTCCTGAGTACAGGAGTACAGTGGAAACACCCCAAAAGTGACTCTATTTGGGAAACTACACCCCTTGACGAATTATCTAGGCTTATAGTTAGTATTTTGACCCCAAAGGTTATTTGCTGAATTAATTAGAATTAAGCCGTGAAAAATAAGATGTACTTTTAGATAAACATTTTTAATTTTCACAAGGAATAAAAAAGAAAAAGCACCCCAACATTTGTAAAGCAATTTCTCCCGAGTAGGGTAACACCCCATATTATAAACTGCTGTTTACATATATGGGATGGTTCAGAATAAAAGTAGTGCTATTTGACTTTTGGAGCGTAGATTTTGCTGGAATGGTTGTGAACGCCATGTCGCATTCGCAATACCCCTGATGTACCCCAAAAAAAGTGAAGATTTTTGCCACTGGAGAATCTTACTCCATAAATTGTTAAGCGGGTTCTCCCGGGCATGGTAATGTCTTACATGTGGACGTAAACTGCTGTTTGGGCATGCTGTAGGGCTTAGAAGGGAAGGAGCGCCATTTAGCGCATGGATTTTGCTTGGTAGTAGTTTTGTTTGAGCATTACTGGTATTTCAGTTGATAATGTGGGGGCATATGTAATCTGTGCGGGGTACATCAGGGCATAATAAGAGGGTATAATAATGTGGTAAATAATAAAACTATCCATTGATGTGTGGTACGATGTGACGAAATCCATTATGCGCAGGCCAGTGTCACACTGATAAACGATATACTTTCTTATCCCCCTTTTTACACTCTGCACCTTTTGGGGACATTTCCTCCGTTGTAGTTTTAGAAAATGTTGCTGGGAAAATGTTTCCCTTGCATAATACGGGCAACCTCGCTTCCAGCAGATGTGCTATGTCCCTTCCCTTTCTGGTTCCTAAATACTAGAGCCCTGAAACTGAAGTAATGTTCCCCTCCGGCCTGCACATCGGGATGTTTTTTCATCTCAGCAAGTACCATAATGTTTTTATTTTTCGGTTGATGGAGCAGTGTGGGGGTCTTGTTTTTTGAGAGGCGGGCTTTAGATTTTATTTTTACCATTTTGGGACACATACGACTTTTTGATCACGTTTTATTACATTTTTTGGTAGAGAAAATGACCAAAAACAAGCAATTCTGGAACGTTTTTTATTGGGTTTTTTCCCCATTCACCGTGCACCATAAATTACATGTTAACTTTATTCTGCAGGTCGATACAATTACGGCAATACCAAATGTATAAAGTTTTTTTCATGTACAGTATTGCAGCTTTTGCACAACAAAATCACTTTTTAAAAACAAATCATTTGTTTTCTGTGTCGCCATATTCTAAGATCCATAACATTTTTTTTTTACGTGGACAAAGCTGTGTCAGGGGTTATTTTTTGCAGGACGGGCTGACGTTTTTATTGGTACTATTTTTGAATAAATATGACTTTTTGATCACTTTTTATTCCATTTTTTTTAAGAGATGTGACCTAAAAACAGCGATTCTGGCTGTAAAGGATCTGCCAGGTACTACGTCTGTGTATACTCCCGGGATTAATCAGTCGACACCTGAGGCCAGACCTCTTAGACTGACACTGGCTCCCACCAACCAGGGTGGCAGGCTCAGGAGTGGGAGAGCCTATCGCGGACTGGTCAGTCGGAGTTAGCTCCGCCCCCTGTCCATTTATACCTGCCGTGTTCTCTTCCTCAGTGCTTGTTATTCTTCTTGGATTCCTGGCCCCACTGCTGCCTTGCTCCAGCCTACTTCTGCCATGTTTCTGCCTTGCTTCAGTTCCGCTATCCTGCTTCGCTTTGCCCCTGGCTTGCTTCCTGCTCCGTGCTCTCGTTGGTATACTCCACTACATCCTGATCCTGACTGTCTCATTCACCGCTCCGTTTCCTCGGGCGTTCCGTGGGCTACTGCCCCTTCCCTTGCGTGTTCCCTGTTTGTACTCCCTTGCACTTAGACAGCGTAGGGACCGCCGCCAAGTTGTACCCCGTCGCCTAGGGTGGGTCGTTGCAAGTAGGCAGGGACAGGGCGGTGGGTAGATTAGGGCTCACTTGTTCCCTTCACCTCCTTCCTGCCATTACACTGGCGTTGTTTTTTTTAATTTTTTTTATGGCGTTCACCGTGTGGGATAAATTACGTAAATACAGTTTTATTGTCTGGATCATTACGGATGCGGCGATTTCAATTATGTATAGGTTATGTTTTGTTTTTTCCTTTAAAAATAATTTTTATGGGGAAAAAAGAAATTTTGGATTTTTTAACTTCAAACTTATGTTATTTTCTTGTTTTACAACCTTTTTATAAAAATTTTTTTAAACTTTTTTTATTTGTCCCACTAGGGGACTTTATGGCCTGTACCTCCGATCTCTTTACATATACGTAGTGCAATGTATTAGGTATGTCAGTGATTCACTGACAGCAAGTCTATGAGGACCCGCCACAGTCGCGGGTCTTCATAGGCTTCTGTACAAGGCAGTGACGGAGGCCACTGTTAGGCCTCAGATTGCCATAACAACCATCGGTAACCTAGCGATTATGTCGCTGGGCTGCCGGTCGGCTCAAAACCCTTCAGATGCTGCGCCCTCTATTGAGTGCTGCATTTGAGAAGCTAATCGGCCGGATCGGAGAATAGCTCCGGTCCTGGCCATTACAGCAGGATGACAGCTGTAATATACTCAGAAGCGGACGTAATGGTACTGTGGGTTGTGGGAAGGGGTTAAGTACCTGGCTTGGATACAAAATGTCCTCAAATAAACAAAAGGTGGGAAATGTGAAAGTGATTAAATATGTTTAAATGATTCCATTTTGTGTAGACTTCATCTTGTATATTTGGAATCCATCTTGTAGGTTGAATGATCCATTTTGTAATTAAGAAAGTCATGTTGATTTAAAGAGGCTCTGTCACCAGATTTTCAAACCCCTATCTCCTATTGCAGCAGATCGGCGCTGCAATGTAGACAACAGTAACGTTTTTGTTTTGTTTTTTAAAACGAGCATTTTTGGCCAAGTTATGACCATTTTTATATTTATGCAAATGAGCCTTTCTTATGTACAACTGCGCGTGTTTAAAGTTATGTCCAACTGGGCGTGTATTGTGTTCGTTACATCTGGGCGTTTTTACTTGTTTTACTAGCTGGGCGTTGTGAATAGAAGTGTATGATGCTGACGAATCAGCATCATCCACTTCTCTTCGTTACCACCCAGCTTCTGGCAGTGCACAGACACACAGCGTGTCCTCGCTCATCCGACGCGATGAAGTTCCTGTGGGAGGAAGTGAGTGATGTCACAGCGTGATCTCGCGAGGACACGCTGTGTGTCTGTGAACTGCCAGAAGCTGGGTGGTAACGAAGAGAAGTGGATGATGCTGATTCGTCAGCATCATACACTTCTATTCACAACGCCCAGATGTACACACACAATACACGCCCAGTTGGACATAACTCTAAACACGCCCAGTTGTACATAAGAAAGGCTCATTTGCATAAATATAAAAATGGTCATAACTTGGCCAAAAATTCTTGTTTTTTTTAAAAAAAACACGTTACTGTTATCTACATTGCAGCGCCGATCTGCTGCAATAGGAGATAGGGGTTTGAAAATCTGGTGACAGAGCCTCTTTAAACTAATACATCTATGTCAGCATTGTCTGAAACAATTATATGTTTTTGTTCCTGAGCTGCATGTATAGTCTTTCTCGCTATGGAGAATATAGATAAAAATATTTACCCGTTTTGTTATGAGAAAAGGAATCTACTATCTGCTACTGTCTGGAGAACTGTTTTGTTTACTGTGAAGGAGGGGGCAGTTTTGACTCTTAGGGCTCATTCAGACAAACGTGAATAACATCCCTGTGCTGCGCATGGAAATCACGCGCAGCACACGGACCCATTGATTTCTATGGGGCCGTTCACACATGCAGGAGTATTCATGCAGCGAGAGTCCGTTGTGTGAAACTCACTGTATGTCCTATATTGGTGAGTTTTCACGCACCTAAGCGCCCATTGAAGTCAATGGGTGCGTGAAAACCGCGGACAGCACACGGACGACAGCTGTGTGCGGTGCATGATTTGCGCATCAATTCAATTGAAAATAATTTTAAAAAAAAGATGTGCTTTGCGAGTGCCTGAATAAAGCATTCCACTCGCAAAGCACACTGATGCATAACGCAACACACACGGACCAGATTCACGCGCGTTTTTCACGCGCGTCAATCTGATACGCTCGTCGTGTGAATGTAGCCTTGATGACGTGGTATTTTGTGGGAAATCATAATCGTAGTTTTACATTTAAAAAATCTTCTAAGCCTATGATTGGTTCAGGACAAACATATTTTCATTGTATACTACTGGTCAAATCAAAATCAACGTCACATTGTAAATGATTGGCTGGAATCCATGTTAGGGTTTGTGTGTTTAAGATCGTCATTGCTTCTGATCTAGCTTCTGGGCGGTTCTATTTACTTCCTGAGCCTTTCCCACTTCTCTGTCTTCTTCCTGTCAGGTGTAAGGTGGGGTATTTATACTTGGCCTCCACCCCCTTTCTTTGCTTGTGAATTTTCTCCTAAGGCCTAATTCACGTCCGTGTTACGCTCGTGAACACAACTCACGTGACACGGATCTGTGCAAGTCAATGGGGCCATTTAGACATTCAGTGTTTTGCAAGCAGCGTGAAACTTACTGCATGTCCTATACTTGTGTGTTTTTTGCGCATCACACACCCATTGAAGTCAATGGGTGCGTGAAAATCACTGGCAGCACACGGACGCACATCCGTGTGCTGTGCGTGATTCACGCAACAGATGCTAAAGGAATGTTTTTGAAAAAGAAAAACACCTTCTTCAGTTTATTTTGCTGACGTGAAACACGTGACATAGTGATGACATACACACGTAAAAAATGCAGACACGCACCATACACTGATGTCACACGGAACTGCAACGCAGGAAAAACTCTGCGTTTTTTTACACGCGCAAAATGGACACGTTCGTGTGAATAAGGCCATAGGGTATGTTCACACGCAAACAAAGGGAAAAACACCTCCTAATTTTCAGACGTTTTTTTATCCACTCGTGATTTTCGCTGTGTTTTTTGCGGCGTTTTATACGGTCGTTTTTGGAGCTGTAGAGTCTATGAAAACATCTCCAAAAACGTCCCAAGAAGTGAGCTGCACTTCTTTTTCGCGGCCGCGCAAAAAACGGCACGTTGAAACAGAACGCTGTTTTTCCCATTGCAATCAAAGGGCAGATGTTTGGAGACGTTCTGCTTCCGATTTTTCGCCCCTTTTTTGGGCGTTTACGGCACTAAGGGTATGTGCACACGCAAACTCAAAAACGTCTGAAAATACAGAGCTTTCAAGGGAAAACAGCTCCTGATTGTCAGACGTTTTTTAAGCCACTCGCGTTTTTCGCTGCATTTTTTACGGCCGTTTTTGAAGCTGTTTTTCTATAGAGTCTAAGTGACATGCTCATCTTTTTCGCGGCCGTTTTTTTACACTGCCATTTTGAAAAACGCCCACCAAAAAAACGGCCCGTCGGAACAGAACGCCATTTTTCCCATTGAAATCAATGGGCAGATGTTTGGAGGTGTTCTCCTTCCGATTTTTCAGCCAGTTTTCGGGATGTTTACGGCTCGAAAAACGTCTGAAAACACTACGTGTGCACATACCCTGACTTAGGTGTGGTGATCCAGCTCTCACTTACCCTGTGCCCTAGACTTCTGGACCTCTTGGAAACTGACCTCGACTTGTCTCTTGTTAACCCCTTGTTTTTCCGATTTTGATTATCTGCTACCAGCTGGGCTCTGACCTCTGCTGTACCGGATTTCCACTCGCTCTGTTTTGGATTTTCTGTTCATCCTCTGGCTGTCTGGTTACCTATTCAGGTAAAGCCTGCATTGCACCTCTTATCTAACACTGAACTCTGTTAGAACAACCTGGGTTCTGTAGAGCAAAAACCATCTCGCCTTGCGGTGGGCTCTGCTGAATACCTCAGAGTAGCCTTAGCTTCTGTCAATCAGAGTTGTGATGGATTTGGGGTTGCGGTTTTATTTGCACGCTTACTCCCGACAGTCTCCAGCAGCGTTTTGGGAATTGCACAACCAGTGATTTCATATATTAGTATTTGTCCACTAGAGAGCACCGACGCACTGCCAACTTTAACAGGACTATATATATACATTATATAGTCTCTTAGGGATTACACGTATGCCCTACTGGTTATGATGCACCAGGGAATAAGTAATATACTGCCAGCATTCTTTGGTAATGTTCTTTGGTCCACACAGTGGGGCACTAAGGGACATGTCTTGCTGTTCTGGTCTTTTATTGTTGTACTATGTGTAGTGGATTCATTATTTTGTCATCTTATTTTATCATAATACCACAACTAGAGATGAGCGAACTTATCAAAAGTTCGGTTCGGCTAGTTCGCCGAATTTCACAAAAAAGTTCGGTTCGGACCGAACTAGTTCTGACCGAACCTGTCACGTCCGTGCGCCGAGCATGCTACTGTCCGGGGTGCTGATAGAGTTAATGGGCTGCACTAACTCTTTCAGCAACCTTCACAGTACATGCTCGGCGCGCGGAAAATACAATTTAAATGTAATAAAAAAATAAAAATTATACGTTCGTACTTACTTTCCTCCTGTCCGGCCTCCAGCGATGACGTTTCATCCCTTTCGCCGCTGCAGCCAATCACAGGCTGTAGTGGCGGTCACGCACGTCAGGATGACGCTTCATCCCACGTGACCGCCTCTGCAGCCAATCACATGGCGACATGGATGAAACGTCATCGCTGGAGGCCGGACAGGAGGAAAGTAAGTATGAACGTATTATTTTATTTTTTTGGCATGTATGTATGTTGGCATGTATGTATGTATGTATGTATGTATGTTGGCATGTATGTATGTTGTCATGTATGTATATGTATATCTGTGCATGTATGTTGGCATGTATGTATATATGTGCATGTTTGTATGTATATTTGCATGTATATATTTGCATGTATGTATGTATGTTTGCATGTGTGTATGTTTGCATGTATGTATTTTTGCATGTATGTTGTCATGTATGTATGTATGTATGTTGTCATGTATGTATGTATGTATATATGTGCATGTGTGTATGTATATATGTATGTATGTATGTATGTATGTATGTTTGCATAAATGTATGTATGTTTGCATGTATGTGTGTTTGCATGAATGTATGTTTGCATGTATGTATGTATGCATGTTTGTATGTATATTTGCATGTGTGTATATATATGTATATATATATATATATATATGTATGTATGTATGTTGTCATGTATGTATGTATGTATGTATGTTGTCATGTATGTATATATGTGCATGTATGTTGGCATGTATGTATATATGTGCATGTGTGTATGTATGTATATTTGCATGTATATATTTGCATGTATGTATGTTGTCATGTATGTATGTATGTATATATGTGCATGTATGTTTGCATGTATGTTGGCATGTATGTATACATGTGCATGTTTGTATGTATATTTGCATGTATATATGTTTGCATGTGTGTATGTATGTTTGCATGTATGTATGTTGTCATGTATGTTTGTATGTATGTTGTCATGTATGTATGTATATATGTGCATGTATGTATGTTTGCATGTTTTTATTTTTGCATGTATGTTTGCATGTATGTTTATATATATGTGCATGTATGTAATTATGTTTGCATGTATTTATGTTTGCATGTATATTTGTGCATGCTTGTATATATGTATGTATGTATCTTTGCATGTTTGTATGTATGTATGTTTTCATGTGTGTGTGTATGCATGTATGTATGATAGTTTGCATGTATATATGTGTGTATGTTTGCATGTATGTATATATGTGCATGCTTGTATGTATGTTTGTATATATGTATGTATGGCCATGTATGATACTGTCTGCTGGCGCCCTGTATCTAAGTCAACTTCACGGCAGGCTTCTATACATGGTATAACAGTCAGTATCACACATTAAACTGAATCTAAGCCTACGACATGTTTTATTTCATTTTTTTTTTTTTACAGGTTTGGTGTTTGGACTACGTCGGTTTCGAGGACTACTTAGATGACGTTTTTTTTTCTACAATAAAATGGTTAATGAGGGTTGTGTTGGGGGTGCTTTATTTCAATAAAATATTTTATCTATATCTTTGTCTTTTTATTTTCAAATTTTATTACTACCACTTTAGTAATGGCCGCTGTCTGAGTGACAACATCCATTACTAAGGCGAGGCTTAGTGTTAGCCGGTGCAGAGGCTAACACTAACCACCATTATTACCCCGGTACCCACCACCACCAGGGGTGCCGGGAAGAGCCAGGTACGATCCAGTACCCGACCATCTGTTGTGATGGTCGGGCCCTGGGGCGGCCGCAGGCTGGTATTATGAGGCTGGGAAGGGCCAAAAACAGTGGACCTTCCCACCCTTGTAATGCTAGGCTGCTGCTGCTGTGTTGTATCTGGCTGGTTATAAAAGTGGGGGGGACCCCACGTCATTTTTTTTATTTATTTATTAAAAAAATTTTTTTTAAAAAGACATGGGGTTCCACCCAATTTATCATAACCAGCCACATACAACACAGTGTTATTAGCCTGGGAATGGACAAAACCAGTGGCCCTTCCCACCAATGTAATGCCAGACTGCTGCGGCCTTGTATATGGCTGGTTATTAAAACTGTGGGGGACCCGTCTATTGCTAAATTTGTTAAATTCAAAAAAAAAAACGACGTGGGGGTCCCCCCCATTTTTATAACCAGCCCGATACAACACAGCAGCAGCCTAGCATTACAAGGGTGGGAAGGTCCACTGATTTTGGCCCTTCCCAGCCTCATAATACCAGCCTACGGCCGCCCCAGTACCCGACCATCACAACAGATGGTCGGGTACTGGATCGTACCAAGCTCTTCCCGGCACCCCTGGTGGTGGTGGGTACCGGGGTAATAATGGGTGGTTAGTGCTAGCCTCTGCACCGGCTAACACTAAGTACCGCCTTAATAATGGACGCTGTCAATCAGCCAACTGCCATTATCTAGGCACTAATAAAGTTTAAAAAAAAACACAAAGACAATTATTTTTTATTGAAATAAGAAATCCCCAACAAAACCCTCGTTAACCATTTTATTAAAGTTTGAAAAAACGTAGATCTACGCAGTAGTCCAACGAATCGAAGATGTAGTCCAATCGGTACATCAAAATCTGCAACAACATAAAAAAACAGTTATCAATGTGAACAATACCAATACTTCTACTCACCTACACACATATATACACGCACACACAAACAAACAACCATACACAGACACACACATATATACACAAACACAACAAGATATACACACACACACACACACACACACACATAAACAGACAAACACATATACACGAACTCACACATATACAAACAAAAACACACATATCCAAACACACACACACACAGTTATACACACACATACATGAACACATATACAAACAAAAACACACATATACACAAACACATATACACAAACACACTCATATATACACACAAACACACACCTATATACACAAACACACACACACACACACACACACACACACATATACAAAAACACACACAAACATCTACACACAAACATATACACAAATACACCCATATATACACAAACACATATACACAAACACACCCATATATACACACACACACACACATATACACAAACACACATATAAAAACAAAAACAGACAAAGTCACATACCCAAACACACATATATACACAAACACACACATACACAAACACGGTTTCTTTTAAATGCTGCTGGGGAACCCGCTCGATCCACTATATAAGGCTGCGCTACAGTGCAGCATTTAAAAGAAACAGGATCCTGACCTGTCCATAGAGTTTAAGGCAGCACAGAGTATTTCAGGGGATGAGCGTGCAGATTCAGTGCTGCTGTGAACTCTGCTCTTACCATTACGTAGCTCTCAGTCTGTTACCTCTCCTCCACTCCTGTCCTCCAGAACACCTTCACATGATTGGCAAGTCACCACGTAATGGTAAGAGCAGAGTTCACAGCAGCACAGAGTATTTCAGGAGATGAGCGTGCAGATCTTGTGCGGGGTGGTGACTTGCCAATCATGTGAAGGTGTTATTGAGGACAGGAGTGGAGGAGAGGTAACCGACTGAGCTACGTAATGGTAAGAGCAGAGTTCACAGCAGCACTGAATCTGCACGCTCCTCTCCTGAAATACTCTGTGCTGCTGTGAACTCTGTTCTTACCATTACGTAGCTCAGTCTGTTACATCTCCTCCACTCCTGTCCTCTATAACACGTTCACATGATTGGCAAGTCACCACCACGCACAAGATCCGCACGCTCATCTCCTGAAATACTCTGTGCTGCTGTGAACTCTGCTCTTACCATTACGTGGTGACTTGCCAATCATGAGAAGGTGTTCTTGAGGACAGGAGTGGAGGAGAGGTAACAGACTGAGAGCTACGTAATGGTAAGAGCAGAGTTCACAGCAGCACTGAATCTGCACGCTCATCTCCTGAAATACTCTGTGCGGCCTTAAACTCTGTGGACAGGTCAGGATCCTGTTTCTTTTAAATGCTGCACTGTAGCGTAGCCTTATATAGTGGATCGAGCGGGTTCCCTAGCAGCATTTAAAAGAAACAGGATCCTGACCTGTCCACAGAGTTTAAGGCAGCACAGAGTATTTCAGGAGATGAGCACGGGCAGCCGTTCGTTTTTCCGAGCCGTGCTCCCATTATGCACACGACCGTAAAAACACCCGTTATTGCGGGTCGTAATTACGACCCGCAATAACGGGCTCATAGACTTCTGTTACCCACGGGTACCTTTCCGTTTTCTCACGGGAAGGTGCCTGTGCCGTTAAAAAAATAGAACATGTTCTATTTTTCTATTTTACGGGCCGTGCTGCTATAATTATAATGACAGCACGGTTCGCAAAAGCGGCCGGCTGCCCGTGGCCGGCCAGCCGTGCTCGTAGTTACGAGTCGGAATTACGAGCACGGCCCGTAAAATAAAAAAATAGAACATGTTCTATCTTTTTAACGGCACGGGCACCTTCCCGTGAGAAAACGGGAAGGTACCCGTGGCTAACAGAAGTCTATGGGCCCGCTATTTCGGGTCGTAATTACGACCCGTGATAACGGGTGTTTTTATGGTCGTGTGCATGAGGCCCCGTAATGACGGGTGGGTACATGTGTGCACCCGTCATTACGGCAGCGTTGCTAGGCGACGTCAGTAAGGGTATGTGCACACACACTAATTACGTCCGTAATTGACGGACGTATTTCGGCCGCAAGTACCGGACCGAACACACTGCAGGGAGCCGGGCTCCTAGCATCATATTTATGTACGATGCTAGGAGTCCCTGCCTCTCCGTGGAACTACTGTCCCGTACTGAAAACATGATTACAGTACAGGACAGTTGTCCTGCAGAGAGGCAGGGACTCCTAGCATCGTACATAACTATGATGCTAGGAGCCCGGCTCCCTGCACTGTGTTCGGTCCGGTACTTGTGGCCGAAATACGTCCGTCAATTACGGACGTAATTAGTGTGTGTGCACATACCCTAAATAGTCACTGTCCAGGGTGCTGAAAGAGTTAACTGATCGGCAGTAACTGTTTCAGTACCCTGGACAGTGACTACCGATCACAGTACCTGTAAAAAAAAAAGACGTTCATACTTACCGGGAACTCCCTGCTTCCTCCAGTCCGGTCTCCTGGCCGTTGCCTTGGTGACGCGTCCCTCTCGACATCCGGCCCGACATTCCTTGATGACGATGCAGCCCATGTGAGCGCTGCAGCCAATCACAGGCTGCCGCGGCCTCTGCAGCCAATCACAGGCTGCAGAGGCCTCTGCTGCCAATCACAGGCTGCCGCGTCAGAAAAGGTCGGACTGGAGGAAGAAGAGGGACTCGTCACCAAGACAACGACCGGGTACGTATGAAATGCTTTTTATTTTATTTTTAATCAGCAGCCTCTTTTCTCTATCAGTGATTGATAGAGACAAGTGGCTGCCGATTTGTATAATGTTTTTGATCGGGTTCGGTCAAAACGGGTTCGGCCGAACCCGGTGAAGTTCGGATTCGCTGCGAACCGAACTTTTCCGGAAGTTCGGACCGAAACCGGGTTCGGTTGTCCCGGTTCGCTCATCTCTAACCACAACATTGTTACATCTATTCCTGTATATACCGTTAACCTGTCTATGTGTATTTGCTTGGATTTTGAAATTCTACCTCACTCTCATTCACTTTATTAGATCTCATTTATTGTATGCTAAACAATTTTCCTATTATTGTACATATATATCTCGTACAGCAGGGGTCCACCCCTCATGATGGTATTCCATTGTCTTTTTCCTGTGACCTTGTTACCTGTTGTTCTTCTTTTTTTAACATTAATTTGTCAAAAATGTTGTTCTTTTTGCTTTGCTTTAAATGTTGATCATACCCGTGATATGTATGGAGATATAATATGTATTACTTTTTGTACATTTTTCTTTAGTGCTTGATGAAGGTCATAACTGACCGAAACGTCGCACATGCATACTGGCAAAAATAATTAAAAAGATTTAAGTGTTTTACTCCAATTTGGTGTGCCGAGTACTTTTGTGCTAATATTGTTGGATTGGGTCCCTGCTCGTGCACCCACCACCACCTAGTACTGTCCGAACCTCCTTTTTATTATTTATAATTGTAATTGCTTTTGTAAATAAAGCTCAGAGAAGGATTTTTATGTATACAAAGCAGTGTCTCTGTGTCTCTTACTTCTCTCCGATATATCGACATAACTATTGGATTTATTGGGATCTGAACAGATGTACTTATACAGGTATCGGTTGACACATCTACCTAAAACCTTGAGTCTAATATATTTTTGGCCAGAATTGCGTCAACATGTTATGACTTGCAGCAGGAAACAGAGAGGGGATGTGGCTGAGGCCACATTGTGTGAAAAAAGGGCCTGCTGTTCCTGAGAAATATGTGTGGTGGTGCTAGCACATTGTGCTGCCATGCAAATAGAAGGAGCCCCTGCTGATAAAAAGTATTGTTGGTGCCAAAAGGAGAGTCAGACGGATGCCCATGGCATGTGGGCACCCTGCTGGGGGTATTAGTAGAGTCTTCTGATGTGTTGCAGACAGACAAGGGAGCATTGGGAGCAGAGAGCTGCAGGAGGCAGTGAGATGTTAGAGAGAGTGTGCTGAGCAAGAGGTGCTATCAAGCCACATTGGCGGCCAAGGAGATAGCAGTGGCAGCTGCACAGAACTCCCTGGAGAGTAGTGACACAGAGAGCAACTGTGAGAGAGCTGACTGAGAAAGGCCAGAGGAAAAGTGAAGCTACAGGCCTAACCATAGGAGTCGGGTCAGAGAGACAGGGGAAAGACGAGCAAGGTGAGAGCTGCTGTTAGCTGGACAGGGCATAAGCTGTCGATAAAAAGGGGCCTGAGAAGAGACAACTGCTGCTGCAGGGGGATCCCAGGAGATGCCCACTGAGTTGTGCAGGTCTGATACTGGTCATTGACAAGGGAAGTGATTACTGCCAGAGACTTTTGATTTATATTGGCTGAGTAGCAAATCGCTATTTCAGTGTGATAGACTGACCGAAGGTGGGTGGACGAGCCATCCCCGCACCACAAGCTAAGATTACTATCAGTATCATCATTGTCTCCCACCATATTGCCAAAGACTGTAATTACATTGAACTTCCAAGCATCTGTACCTCCTAGTGAGGGAAACCGTTAATACGTTGAACTGTTTCTTGAAACCTGCATGCATTGCGCCTGTATCTTATAGAGATAGATCACTGAGTAGGACCACCCACTGGGCTCATAAGCCCAAAACTAGCAAGGATTTCAACTAACGAAATATTAAAGCTTTACATACAAGCTGCAAGATGCCGTTCCAAAATTACACACATTCAATTCTAACTTTATCATACACTTGTTTAAATGCAGCCTAATGCAGTGTACTTATAACCTATGAACCATAAAACTCATACAATATCAATAGCAACTATTGTGGTGCTTTCATACAATCAACTAGACTGGGAGCACAGAACAAACAACAGGCACAGCCACGTGCGTTATTCATCACAGTGCTAAGTCCTTTGTCATTATTTTTGGCAGCACAGTTAGATATTCCAGTATGAATAACTTCTTGAGTAATTAATTGGTTTTGGAACCAATTATCTACTAACATTCCCTGTACAGTAAATACTGCCTGCATGTGATATAGCACAAGGGGTCATTTCAATATGTGAACAAATTAGATAGGAAATTATGGTATTGACTGGAATGTCAGACACATTTCAATGCAAAAAAAACTATATAGGAAAGCGTTGTTTGCTGTGCTTTTCTATACAGTAAGCCAAAGAAAATAGTACACCATACCTTTTAAAAATTGTATTACAACCAGACCTTTTCTGCTCAACAGATTTCTATTTTTCTGAATGCTAGAGGTTACAGTTGTGATGTAAACAAGGTAGACTATATTACATAATGAAAGGCAGCAAAACAAATCACCACTTTTTTTTAAATACCTCAAATTATATAGAAAAATGATTATAGAGCTAAAATATTGCTAAATAATTGTTTTTCACGCTGCACTTCAGGCTGCTTATAACTGCATTAGGAAACAGTGCATCCTTCCTTGTCTCCTAGGCTTTCACCTCCAGTATGGGAACTAGCGCTGTAGAACGTAAAGTGATCCTACAGAGCTGGCTCCCGTACTGGAGACAGGAGTCTATAATAAGTAGTCAGCAGCATGGACCACAGCCGGTCCGTGCTGCTGTTCACAAGCAAAATCTGCTTAACAAGGTATATAGAAAAACAATTGTTTTCCTAGATCTTACACTATAATAGTTTTTCTATATAATAAATACACTTTAAATATATGAATTTCAAAAAGTTATGTTGGCACTAGGAATAAAGCTTTGTGTACAAAAGATGATAGATTAGATCATATGTGCTATAACAAAACTATTAACACAGTTATTATGGTCTTTGCAAATGCATTTAACACTGTGCCTCATAGACATCTAGTGTGTTACTAAAATGAGTTGACTAAGATTAAAAAAATAGGTTTGCTTTTTTCCTGGAACAGCGCAAAATTTAGTTCATGGACTGATTATTTTATATATTATTATTCAAGTGAATGGTGCTAAGGTGCAATATCGGATACAGCCCATGGACAATTGGGGTGCTATTTAAAGACAAAAAAAAAAGAAGATTCCCTTTTCTAATCTTAGACAAACCCTTTAAGATCTATTGTTTTATAAAGTAGGGTTGGATATTGGATCAGAAATGTAATCAAGTATCGTATCCAGAATATTGTGGTCAATGATTCATACTTAAATTGGCCACCAGATATAAGTCGTGTTCCACCAAAGTTTAGCCCTGGGTACACCACTATTCAGCTTATTTATAAACAATATAGAGGTTGGGATTAATAGCACTGTTTGTATCTATGCAGATGACATATTAAGTTCTATAATGTTTTGCAGTCTATAGAACATTTATACCTAACATCAATGCCAAGCTGAATTGGATACACTGGGCATTTGGGCATCCACTTGGCAAATAAGATTTAATGTGGATAAATGTATAAATTATACATCTGGGTACTAAATAATATGGATGCACCATATGTCCTGGGGGGGGGGGGTTAAACTGAGAGAGTGACGTGTAGAGAAGAATCTGGGTGCAGTTGCAGATCACAGACAAAATAGTGTGAAATAGGCTGCTACCAAGCCAGCAGAATACTAGGAGGATTAGGGTATGTTCCCAAGTGCCTAAGGCAAATCCGCAGTGGATTTTACAGAAAAATCTGTGGCAGAAATCCAAGGTTGAAACTCGTTTTTATGCCCCGGATCTGCACAAGGATTAGCCCCATTGTAATTCAATAGAGCTAATCTCCATCTTTTCCGTGCAGAATTTGAAGCTTAAATGTTTTCTTCAAACAAAACTAAGAAATTATTTCTTTAGCAGTAAACTAAGAAATTATTTCTGTACGTAACTGTAGCCTAACTAACCTACCCAACTGAACTTGATGGACGTACTAGAGGAGATATATCAAAACTGATGCAAAAGTCTAAAAACTGTGAAAGAAATTAACTAACTCCACCATTTTGTCTGATTGTTCTATGCTCCATTTGCCTTCAATATCAAATCAATGCTTAAAGAAATATATTTTATTGTGTTTAAAGAAAATTTTACTAAATACCTTTATAAAGACTCGTAAACAGAGGTCCTCAATACTTATGCCCTCCCCACCCTTCTGTAACAAGAAGATAAGGAGATCACTACGTGCAATAAATGACATACTGGATGGGTTGAATTTAAAGCTCAAGAGAAAATATTGTGTGATGTAAGTGTTCAGTCTAATGCTCTATAAACTCTCTCCTATTCTGTGGAGAGAACATGCCATAATAGCTACATGCATGCATATGTCGCCTCTCTGTAACCCTCTGCTTAAGCAAAGAATATAAATAAATTTGGACCAACTGTTTCATTGTTGATTTATCCACAACAATTCTGTTGCCGAAACCCAGGAACCGAAAGCGGCTGAAACTGAATTAGGACAGGAACCAAGGACAGGAGACCGAACTGGCGCCATCAATCAGGTGAGAAACTTTTGTCTCATTCGCTCTCCCTCCTCTGGTCCCCAGTCCCTCTGTTTTCTGTCGTGAGTACAGTTCCCAAGAACCTGAAACAGGTGTTAAATGTGCTAACCTCTTTTCATATGTATATGTGAGTAAATAGGGATGTTGGTGCAGACCTTATCAGAGTGAAAGAGGTCCTTTACAGCAGAGTGATTGTAACTGCCTCAAGACGCACCTCTATGTAGAGAGCATAGTGGGGGCAGTGAAGTGATAAGTAAGAGGATCCTACCATACTCAGACACGAGTATTTTTTCTATTTTTCTGAGTTTGTTATAAACCACTGCCTGGGCAGCCAAAGGCCAAAAGTTTAATTAACAGTTGAGTGTGGGTGTAGTTTCCATACTGGTCTGCCTTGGTTTGTCAGAACAGGTCCTTTGAATACCCCCTGCACTTTGCCTTTGGACATCAATGATTAAATTAAGCTTCAGTCCACTATTGCTATTGGGTGCAGGGCTATCCCCAGGGAATGAGGGTGACCAATCTCTGATTACCTCTCGGCCTGTTGCTTGACGGCCTTGTGTAACACTAGTGTGGGTCTGCATCTAGGTACGCTCAAGGGCGCGTGTCCTGAAGCTGCAGCTGGCTTGTCTCCCTCATTAAAAATCATACTTCTAGCTCAGAAGATACCTTTCTCAGATGGTTTGATATCAATTATATAGAAGGCAGATACTTTTTGGAATTCGTTTCATTGTTTGTCATTTGGCTCTGTTGAAAGATTTGTTAAAATCAAAAGTGAGTATACGTAGTGTGTGACTTTCCCTAATAGCCAAAACCATAGAATAGTGCTGTGAAAAAAACTGAAAGAGAAGGGTGTGAGTCCTCTCTACTATAGCAGGGCTATGGGCAACAGTCATGGCCAACGAGGATCTGGCCGATCACCAGATCAGAGCAGAGGACGTCCACAGGCTCCTCCGGTCCCACAGGAGGTATGACACATGTATCAGCAAGCACCTGTTAAAATGGTGTAAGCTTACTATAGGATTGGATTTGGGTATTCCAAAGAAAGGAATTGTAAAACAAGAATAACAGAGCCAAATATGTCAGCAGCTTGGAGTAGATAGATTGTAGAGAATTTTAGAAAGCAACAAAAAGCCCAAAGGTATATTCACAGTAGGCACCAGAACAGGAACTAGTCAATCAGGTGGAGATAAGCAACCTGAAGATGAGAAAGAGGGAGAGTTCATTTCTAACGTAGAACAAGTAGCAATGTCTCCAGTGGAACCCACCACAGCGGACCTAGAGGCCCTGACTTGAGCACCCAGGGTACTCCAGTGGACATAGTGGTCTAGATCTAAAAGCCCACTTCAAATGCCCACTAGTTTGGCTGTACCACACTGCAGACTTGTTGCTCATATAAAGCTCTCCACCCCTAGTGTATATTGATCCTCAGGTCAGGGCCACTGGCCCTGAATTTATGCCTTCTCTTTCTACCCCCACCCAATAGGAGGAAGTATCTGCCCCAGGGGAAAAGTTTTGTGCAGAGTACAGGGGGAGCTCCTGTTCACCACTAAAATAAACCAAAAGGAAGTGGACAGGATGACTGAGGAGCAACTGTGTAACGTCTGTGGTCGCTGACGATGAAGTCCTCCCATCCTGTCGACACCCTTCTCTCCAGAGATGTCTGCACATGCGGCTGTCCTGTTCCGCAGTGACCACTAGGGTGCGCTCGCAAGCTCAGTCCAGCCTTATGGAGCCAGAGCGCACACATGTGTGAGATTGAGCTTATTGCTCTCAGATCACCCTGGACTATAAGAAGGGCTCTGCCCCTCCCTGTATTGCCTGAGCGTATTTGTATCTACCCATGTCTGTCTTTGCAAATGGTTCCATGAGTGTTTTCCAGTTCCAGTGTTCCCGTTCTTGCTACCTGTATCCTGTTTCCCGTGATACCGTGTTCCTGTGCTATACTGAGTTGGAGTCGTGTTGTGTCGCCTACTACACCCGCTGTGTTTCTCCGCACCTGCCTGCTGCCAGAGTTTAATTTGAGCCTAAACCATCGCTACTGTCTGAATTGCCACAGGTACCTTTATCCGAACAATAGACATTGACTTTGTACCCTGTTTGGCCAGCTGCTATACCGCTACGGCAGTACGGCCCAGTGGGTCCACATACCCACAGATCGTGACAAACTGTCACCTCTGGCCTCAGCCTACCCTATCAGACAACAATTAATTCCTGGTACAAATGGCCAGGCAGATAGTTTGTACGGTTGAAAAAAGACACATGTCCATCAAGTTCAACCAAGGGATGGGAAAGGGGAAGTGGGATGGGAAAGGGGAAGTAAAAAATTTCTACACATAGCAGTTAATATTTTTTTGTTCTAGCAAATTATCTAAGCCTTTTTTAAAGCCATCTACTGTCCCTGCTGTGACAGCTCCTGCGGTAGGCTATTCCATAGATTCACAGTTCTCACAGTAAAGAAGGCTTGTCGCCTCTGCAGGTTGAACCTTTTTTTCTCCAGACGGAGGGAGTGCCCCCTTGTTTTTTGAGGGGGTTTTACATGGAACAGGATTTCACCATATTTTTTGTATGCGCCATTCATATATTTATATAAGTTAATCATGTCCCCCCTTAGTCGTCTTTTCTCAAGGCTAAATAGGTTTAGTTCTTTTAATCTTTCCTCATAACTTAAATTCTCCATGCCCCTTATTAGCTTCGTTGCTCTTCTTTGTATTTTTTCCAACTCCAGGGCATCCTTTCTATGAACTGGAGCCCAGAACTGGACTGCATATTCTAGATGAGGCCTCACTAATGCTTTGTAAAGTGGTAATATTACATCCCTGTCCCGCGAGTCCATGCCTCTTTTGATACACGACAATATTTTGCTGGCCTTTGAAGCAGCTGATTGACACTGCATGCTGAAATTTAGTTTATGATTCACAAGTACACCCAGATCCTTCTCAACAATTGACTTCCCCAGTGTAGCTCCCCCTAGGACATATGATGCTTGCAGGTTTTTCGTACCCAGATGCATAACTTTACATGGACACCTGGGGAAATGAGAGGATTCCTTTCATCAATCGCTAAACCACGGAACAATCCACATGGATTTGTTAATGAACTGTACAATATCAGAGTGAGTTACAATCCTACTTGGAGGGTCCTGTTGCAGATTCCATCAGAATGTGAAATCACCCAGATCAAGGACAAGATTGGAGATGTCTTTCCTCAAGAATCCTGGATAAAGGTGACCAGTATTCAACAAAAGGCTAAAGAACCAGTGGAGGTGTATTTTGAGAGGTTTAGACAGGTTGCAGAAGAGGCAGGTGGGAAATTATACGACTGAGGAATGGCAAAGATGCTGACTCCCCTCTTGTGTCTGGACTGAATAAGGATATTTGTATCTTTAGTGTTTCTATGATGTTGACATGTTTTAATGCTGCGGCAATTTGTATATGTGCCTGAAAGAAAATGATTTGCAGATTTTGTTCACAGGAAAGAGGGCATATTCATTATATATTCATTTATATTATTATATTCATTCATCTCTAAGATGTTTCTGGAAAAGGGGTGGAGCTATAGCCCAGATGGGCTGACCGCTCCTTGAGTTTAATTTTGATAATATCTGTGGCAATCTGTGTAGATGATTGGGTGCTCTTAGTAGGGTTCCCACCCCGTAGCTCATAGAAATAAAAACTAAAGCGCTCCGTAGTTTCAAATTGCAGTGTCCTTTATTCAGAGTAAAACAGCAGCAATAGTGTTTGATAAAGGCCAAAATAAAGGCCAAAATCTTACACAAATTCATTTTGTCTTACACTGAATAAAGAATACTGCAATTTAAAACTGTGGAGTGCTCTAGTTTATATTTTTTTACCCTCCCTGAGTTGAGTCTAGGGCAGGATGAGGTAAAAGTAAGGCCCCATACACACGACCATGCCCGTAATTACGACCCGTAATTACGGGCATGGCCGGCCACGGAAGGCTGCGGGCAGCCGGCAGTTTTTACGGGCTGTGCTCCCATTATAAAGTATAGGAGCACGGTCCGTAAAATAAAAAAATAGGACATGTCCTATTTTTATCGGCATGTTACTATGGCACGGACACCCTCCCGTAGACTTACGGGAAGGTGTCCGTTGGCCATAGAAATGAAAGGGCCCATAATTACGGACCGTAACTACGGTCCGTAATTACGGGTGATTTTATGGTCGTGTGCATGGGGCTTAAGGAAGCTCTCTTAGCAGGAACTGAGGGGAGTTTCCGAGGAGAATATTCGTTGGACTTCACACCTGAGACTAGGATACTTGGTCAGCTTCCATGCTACTCTGAAGTTATTAGTTTGGTATCGCGCAGACGGAATTACCAACCAAAAAAGCCGTGCACCCTGCATCTGGGAACTGCATATCTAGAACAGCTGATCGGAGGGAAAAGAAAGAAGTGTGAGACCTGCACTATTTCCTATGAAATCTGCTACAACTAGGACTGTGACTTTGTTGGAAATTGACTGCCTTCAGTAAGGGAAAAGTGAGTTCACCAACTAGCATCCATATCTCCTGCCTTATTGAACTACACCATTAAGGGAACCCCAACATACACCAGGCTGGGAGACAAATATCCAATGGTGTGCTACTACTACCACCACCATCCCATAGTGCTCCCCCTCTTCACTGTGCCAACCCTGGTGAGAGAAGATTGGTGAGACGACCTTAGCCACTATGAACACTACTACTCCCATCGTCTCAATGCTCCCATCTGGGCTGCCGCATAACCATGAAAAATTTATCTCTGCCTATGCCGATTGCTGTGAAATTCAGTCCAAGCACTAATGAGCCTAGCTAGCTCAATCCATAGGAATATACAAGAGTTAGAGGGAAAAAAAGAGTTCAAAAGGTAATGATTGTAGATGTGCCTGAGAGGCAAGAAGGAGGTAAAACCTGGGGAGGAAACAGAGTGGATCATAGCAAATGCCAAATGCTACAATTGTGGCGAAAATGGGCCACTTTTCAAGAGATTGCAGGGCCCCAAGGAAAGAGAGACAGGGGTGTAATTGACAAGGAGGGCTTCCAGTATTACCAGTTATCTCTGAGAGAGCAGACGGGGTCATGCCTCTCTGAAATGCCTTATTAAACAGTAGAGTGCCTGGTGGACACTGGAGCAGCCCACAGTGTTCTCAAAAGATCAGAAGCCCCAGATTTGAAAACTACCGGATTTATAGATGCTGTAGGACTGTGGGGGGGGGGGGGGGGTAAACTCATTACTTTGAAGGAAACTGTAGAGACCCCTGTAAATACAGGTCCAATTAGCACCTACCTTTCTTTTGTTCTTAGTGAATCTGTTCTCTGCAGCTTGCTGGTGGAAAATGCACTGATGGAATTGAAATCTGCCATACTTAGAGGCCCTTTACTACACTCCCAAACTATCCCAAACTGTTCTTCCTGTTCTGCCATGAACAGTAGGGACAGACTTCAGGGTGCTTACTATGAAGTATGAAAGGAAAGAGAAACTGGTGGGCTACTTTAGAGCCAAACTTGATTCTGTTATCTCAGCAGGAGCTGCATGCGTCAAAAGAGTAGCTGCAGGAGCCCTCCTAGTTGAAAAGACAACTGATATTGTTCTGGTAAGTCAGCTATTTCTTATGGTTTCACATGCGGTGCAAACAGTCTTCACGGCCTAACCACCAGACACCTCTCTGCTGCCAGATTAACCAAATATCAAATTTATCTTACTGCCATCTAATATCACCGTACTTATTGCTCTCAGATCACCCTGGACTATAAGAAGGGCTCTGCCCCTCCCTGTATTGCCTGAGCGTATTTGTATCTACCCATGTCTGTCTTTGCAAATGGTTCCATGAGTGTTTTCCAGTTCCAGTGTTCCCGTTCTTGCTACCTGTATCCTGTTTCCCGTGATACCGTGTTCCTGTGCTATACTGAGTTGGAGTCGTGTTGTGTCGCCTACTACACCCGCTGTGTTTCTCCGCACCTGCCTGCTGCCAGAGTTTAATTCGAGCCTAAACCATCGCTACTGTCTGAATTGCCACAGGTACCTTTATCCGAACAATAGACATTGACTTTGTACCCTGTTTGGCCAGCTGCTATACCGCTACGGCAGTACGGCCCAGTGGGTCCACATACCCACAGATCGTGACAAACTGTCACCTCTGGCCTCAGCCTACCCTATCAGACAACAATTAATTCCTGGTACAAATGGCCAGGCAGATAGTTTGTACGGTTGAAAAAAGACACATGTCCATCAAGTTCAACCAAGGGATGGGAAAGGGGAAGTGGGATGGGAAAGGGGAAGTAAAAAATTTCTACACATAGCAGTTAATATTTTTTTGTTCTAGCAAATTATCTAAGCCTTTTTTAAAGCCATCTACTGTCCCTGCTGTGACAGCTCCTGCGGTAGGCTATTCCATAGATTCACAGTTCTCACAGTAAAGAAGGCTTGTCGCCTCTGCAGGTTGAACCTTTTTTTCTCCAGACGGAGGGAGTGCCCCCTTGTTTTTTGAGGGGGTTTTACATGGAACAGGATTTCACCATATTTTTTGTATGCGCCATTCATATATTTATATAAGTTAATCATGTCCCCCCTTAGTCGTCTTTTCTCAAGGCTAAATAGGTTTAGTTCTTTTAATCTTTCCTCATAACTTAAATTCTCCATGCCCCTTATTAGCTTCGTTGCTCTTCTTTGTATTTTTTCCAACTCCAGGGCATCCTTTCTATGAACTGGAGCCCAGAACTGGACTGCATATTCTAGATGAGGCCTCACTAATGCTTTGTAAAGTGGTAATATTACATCCCTGTCCCGCGAGTCCATGCCTCTTTTGATACACGACAATATTTTGCTGGCCTTTGAAGCAGCTGATTGACACTGCATGCTGAAATTTAGTTTATGATTCACAAGTACACCCAGATCCTTCTCAACAATTGACTTCCCCAGTGTAGCTCCCCCTAGGACATATGATGCTTGCAGGTTTTTCGTACCCAGATGCATAACTTTACATGGACACCTGGGGAAATGAGAGGATTCCTTTCATCAATCGCTAAACCACGGAACAATCCACATGGATTTGTTAATGAACTGTACAATATCAGAGTGAGTTACAATCCTACTTGGAGGGTCCTGTTGCAGATTCCATCAGAATGTGAAATCACCCAGATCAAGGACAAGATTGGAGATGTCTTTCCTCAAGAATCCTGGATAAAGGTGACCAGTATTCAACAAAAGGCTAAAGAACCAGTGGAGGTGTATTTTGAGAGGTTTAGACAGGTTGCAGAAGAGGCAGGTGGGAAATTATACGACTGAGGAATGGCAAAGATGCTGACTCCCCTCTTGTGTCTGGACTGAATAAGGATATTTGTATCTTTAGTGTTTCTATGATGTTGACATGTTTTAATGCTGCGGCAATTTGTATATGTGCCTGAAAGAAAATGATTTGCAGATTTTGTTCACAGGAAAGAGGGCATATTCATTATATATTCATTTATATTATTATATTCATTCATCTCTAAGATGTTTCTGGAAAAGGGGTGGAGCTATAGCCCAGATGGGCTGACCGCTCCTTGAGTTTAATTTTGATAATATCTGTGGCAATCTGTGTAGATGATTGGGTGCTCTTAGTAGGGTTCCCACCCCGTAGCTCATAGAAATAAAAACTAAAGCGCTCCGTAGTTTCAAATTGCAGTGTCCTTTATTCAGAGTAAAACAGCAGCAATAGTGTTTGATAAAGGCCAAAATAAAGGCCAAAATCTTACACAAATTCATTTTGTCTTACACTGAATAAAGAATACTGCAATTTAAAACTGTGGAGTGCTCTAGTTTATATTTTTTTACCCTCCCTGAGTTGAGTCTAGGGCAGGATGAGGTAAAAGTAAGGCCCCATACACACGACCATGCCCGTAATTACGACCCGTAATTACGGGCATGGCCGGCCACGGAAGGCTGCGGGCAGCCGGCAGTTTTTACGGGCTGTGCTCCCATTATAAAGTATAGGAGCACGGTCCGTAAAATAAAAAAATAGGACATGTCCTATTTTTATCGGCATGTTACTATGGCACGGACACCCTCCCGTAGACTTACGGGAAGGTGTCCGTTGGCCATAGAAATGAAAGGGCCCATAATTACGGACCGTAACTACGGTCCGTAATTACGGGTGATTTTATGGTCGTGTGCATGGGGCTTAAGGAAGCTCTCTTAGCAGGAACTGAGGGGAGTTTCCGAGGAGAATATTCGTTGGACTTCACACCTGAGACTAGGATACTTGGTCAGCTTCCATGCTACTCTGAAGTTATTAGTTTGGTATCGCGCAGACGGAATTACCAACCAAAAAAGCCGTGCACCCTGCATCTGGGAACTGCATATCTAGAACAGCTGATCGGAGGGAAAAGAAAGAAGTGTGAGACCTGCACTATTTCCTATGAAATCTGCTACAACTAGGACTGTGACTTTGTTGGAAATTGACTGCCTTCAGTAAGGGAAAAGTGAGTTCACCAACTAGCATCCATATCTCCTGCCTTATTGAACTACACCATTAAGGGAACCCCAACATACACCAGGCTGGGAGACAAATATCCAATGGTGTGCTACTACTACCACCACCATCCCATAGTGCTCCCCCTCTTCACTGTGCCAACCCTGGTGAGAGAAGATTGGTGAGACGACCTTAGCCACTATGAACACTACTACTCCCATCGTCTCAATGCTCCCATCTGGGCTGCCGCATAACCATGAAAAATTTATCTCTGCCTATGCCGATTGCTGTGAAATTCAGTCCAAGCACTAATGAGCCTAGCTAGCTCAATCCATAGGAATATACAAGAGTTAGAGGGAAAAAAAGAGTTCAAAAGGTAATGATTGTAGATGTGCCTGAGAGGCAAGAAGGAGGTAAAACCTGGGGAGGAAACAGAGTGGATCATAGCAAATGCCAAATGCTACAATTGTGGCGAAAATGGGCCACTTTTCAAGAGATTGCAGGGCCCCAAGGAAAGAGAGACAGGGGTGTAATTGACAAGGAGGGCTTCCAGTATTACCAGTTATCTCTGAGAGAGCAGACGGGGTCATGCCTCTCTGAAATGCCTTATTAAACAGTAGAGTGCCTGGTGGACACTGGAGCAGCCCACAGTGTTCTCAAAAGATCAGAAGCCCCAGATTTGAAAACTACCGGATTTATAGATGCTGTAGGACTGTGGGGGGGGGGGGGTAAACTCATTACTTTGAAGGAAACTGTAGAGACCCCTGTAAATACAGGTCCAATTAGCACCTACCTTTCTTTTGTTCTTAGTGAATCTGTTCTCTGCAGCTTGCTGGTGGAAAATGCACTGATGGAATTGAAATCTGCCATACTTAGAGGCCCTTTACTACACTCCCAAACTATCCCAAACTGTTCTTCCTGTTCTGCCATGAACAGTAGGGACAGACTTCAGGGTGCTTACTATGAAGTATGAAAGGAAAGAGAAACTGGTGGGCTACTTTAGAGCCAAACTTGATTCTGTTATCTCAGCAGGAGCTGCATGCGTCAAAAGAGTAGCTGCAGGAGCCCTCCTAGTTGAAAAGACAACTGATATTGTTCTGGTAAGTCAGCTATTTCTTATGGTTTCACATGCGGTGCAAACAGTCTTCACGGCCTAACCACCAGACACCTCTCTGCTGCCAGATTAACCAAATATCAAATTTATCTTACTGCCATCTAATATCACCGTACTTATTGCTCTCAGATCACCCTGGACTATAAGAAGGGCTCTGCCCCTCCCTGTATTGCCTGAGCGTATTTGTATCTACCCATGTCTGTCTTTGCAAATGGTTCCATGAGTGTTTTCCAGTTCCAGTGTTCCCGTTCTTGCTACCTGTATCCTGTTTCCCGTGATACCGTGTTCCTGTGCTATACTGAGTTGGAGTCGTGTTGTGTCGCCTACTACACCCGCTGTGTTTCTCCGCACCTGCCTGCTGCCAGAGTTTAATTCGAGCCTAAACCATCGCTACTGTCTGAATTGCCACAGGTACCTTTATCCGAACAATAGACATTGACTTTGTACCCTGTTTGGCCAGCTGCTATACCGCTACGGCAGTACGGCCCAGTGGGTCCACATACCCACAGATCGTGACAAACTGTCACCTCTGGCCTCAGCCTACCCTATCAGACAACAATTAATTCCTGGTACAAATGGCCAGGCAGATAGTTTGTACGGTTGAAAAAAGACACATGTCCATCAAGTTCAACCAAGGGATGGGAAAGGGGAAGTGGGATGGGAAAGGGGAAGTAAAAAATTTCTACACATAGCAGTTAATATTTTTTTGTTCTAGCAAATTATCTAAGCCTTTTTTAAAGCCATCTACTGTCCCTGCTGTGACAGCTCCTGCGGTAGGCTATTCCATAGATTCACAGTTCTCACAGTAAAGAAGGCTTGTCGCCTCTGCAGGTTGAACCTTTTTTTCTCCAGACGGAGGGAGTGCCCCCTTGTTTTTTGAGGGGGTTTTACATGGAACAGGATTTCACCATATTTTTTGTATGCGCCATTCATATATTTATATAAGTTAATCATGTCCCCCCTTAGTCGTCTTTTCTCAAGGCTAAATAGGTTTAGTTCTTTTAATCTTTCCTCATAACTTAAATTCTCCATGCCCCTTATTAGCTTCGTTGCTCTTCTTTGTATTTTTTCCAACTCCAGGGCATCCTTTCTATGAACTGGAGCCCAGAACTGGACTGCATATTCTAGATGAGGCCTCACTAATGCTTTGTAAAGTGGTAATATTACATCCCTGTCCCGCGAGTCCATGCCTCTTTTGATACACGACAATATTTTGCTGGCCTTTGAAGCAGCTGATTGACACTGCATGCTGAAATTTAGTTTATGATTCACAAGTACACCCAGATCCTTCTCAACAATTGACTTCCCCAGTGTAGCTCCCCCTAGGACATATGATGCTTGCAGGTTTTTCGTACCCAGATGCATAACTTTACATGGACACCTGGGGAAATGAGAGGATTCCTTTCATCAATCGCTAAACCACGGAACAATCCACATGGATTTGTTAATGAACTGTACAATATCAGAGTGAGTTACAATCCTACTTGGAGGGTCCTGTTGCAGATTCCATCAGAATGTGAAATCACCCAGATCAAGGACAAGATTGGAGATGTCTTTCCTCAAGAATCCTGGATAAAGGTGACCAGTATTCAACAAAAGGCTAAAGAACCAGTGGAGGTGTATTTTGAGAGGTTTAGACAGGTTGCAGAAGAGGCAGGTGGGAAATTATACGACTGAGGAATGGCAAAGATGCTGACTCCCCTCTTGTGTCTGGACTGAATAAGGATATTTGTATCTTTAGTGTTTCTATGATGTTGACATGTTTTAATGCTGCGGCAATTTGTATATGTGCCTGAAAGAAAATGATTTGCAGATTTTGTTCACAGGAAAGAGAATATGGAGAAGGCTTGGAACGGCTCATGATCCAAAGCACACAACATCCTCTGTAAAACATGGTGGAGGCAGTGTGAGGGCATGGGCATGCATGGCTGCCAAAGTCACTGGGTCACTAGTATTTATTGATGATGTGACTGAATACAGAAGCAGCCGGATGAATTCTGAAGTGTTCAGGGATATACTTTCTGCTCAGATTCAACCAAATGCAGCAAGGTTGCTTGGACGTTGCTTCACAGTACAGATGGACAATGGCCCAAATCATACTGCGAAAGCAACCCTGGAGTTTTTTAAGGCAAAGAAGTGGAATATTCTGCAATGGCCAAGTTAATCACCAGATCTCAACCCGATCGAGCATGCACTTCACTTGCTTAAAGGGGTTGTCCGTGACTGGTGACGTCATTCTCTGCACTGGCTCTGCCGCTTTGTTGATCTTGAATTCTTTGCTGGGTATGCGACACGTCATTTGTCATGTGGTGTATATCGCCTTGTTCCGCCTGTAAGGCGCATGCGCTGTCACTGCTATTCTCGCGGTCCCTGCTGTTCTCGAGATAACAGCAGGGGCCGTGCATGCGCGTTAGAACAGAACAAGCCGATATACACCACGTCACAAGTGACGTGTCGTATACCCGGCAAAGAATTCAAGATCAACAAAGCGGCAGAGCCAGAGCAGAGAGTGACGTCACCAATCAAGTTCCCCACGGCAGGATCTGGAAACGGGGCCACTTTGGAAAATTTAAGTATATTACAAATGTGAGATGTATACATATGATTAGATCATATCCAATGCTAAAGCTCAGTACTAATCGTACGGTGCCAACCAGTGAATGAAAATCTATTATGATGCAAGGAAGGGGGGAAGGGAGAGAGGGGAAGGCAGGGAGGGAGATATGAAAAAAAGGACCACTGGAGAATGGGCACTCGGCTCCGCAATATGTAAATAAGTCACAAAATTTATTATCAATAATTTTAAAAACAGAAAGTAGCGCAAAGTGCGACCTTATGTCAATATAGACAAAGAACACGAAAATGACAATACATACAAAAAACAAACAAGAATAGACATTACAAGCCCGGCCGGGTTACCAATAGTAGCTCATGTAATTCCTCAATAATAATTCAGAGGTATATAAAATCAAATTCAAAAAAGATTCGAAGTGTAATAAGCTAATATTAAACCCGTTCAGTAAAGGGCAGTGTGCAGACCATGCGTTTTGTTAATCGATATATTTTAACTATCAGCTGTGGACACAAGAAATGGGTCTAGCAAATTCATACACCACATGAATATATTCATGCGTATAAACTGTGGATCTGTATATATTGGTGCAATGAGAGAATGCGAACAATATGTAACACATAAATCCCACCATAAATAAGTGAGATGAAAATTGCAAATTTATGCATTTAAAGCATACAGGTTATACAGCATACAAATTATAGCCAGCAGATTTTGTTCGATAGCACAGGTTAGTTTGTATACTTATCGCCAATGATTGAAATGCCAGAAAGTGGGTAAGCATGTTGTTATTAGCAACCAGATGTGCTGTCAATTTCTTTGATAACAGATTTGTTTATATGTTTTCCAAAGTCCGTACTTGTAGCCAGCAGAACCGGAACCACAGAGAGGCCCAGAAGGCAGTAGTGGTTTAGGAAGACAGGCAGTTGGTTTTCCCAATGAAGAGAGTTCCTTTATGGACCGGGTATCGTATAGATTAGGAGCAAGCAGAATGAAACTAGCTGCATATGTGTCAGCCCCTTCTCCCCGATCATCAGGTTCTCCAGTCGCCAAGCTCCCGTCGGCTCAGGGAGTGCACGTTCTCCAATAGATAACTGTTGTATAAGGTTATAGGCGGTTCCACAGGTGAGTCCACAAGTAAATACACACACTGCTCAGCATGTGATGTCACAGAAAGAGGGCGTACGCTGACGCGATTCGTCACCACGTAACTTCCTCAGAGCGTAACAACTCCATCAATGAACACCTATTTAAATAGACTGGCAGCCAATCAAACTTCACGGTTGCCGTAATTCGATTCAGATCAATCGTAGGTACATAGTGTAATATCAAATAGGTATACAGATTAATTTTCGTGTTCATACTCATTCCCAAATCATCATTAAGTGGATATATTAAAATTAAACACATGAAAGAATGGGGAAAAGAAAGAAAAAGAAAAACGGAGAAGAAAAGAAGAAATAAAATAAAATAAAATAGTAAGATGCAGCCTGGGTCCCGGGAGTCCGGCCACACAACGAAACAGTCGCGTGAACGGAGACCCGGGACCCATGCCGCATCAAAGAAACATATGTAATTTTAGTTCGCTGTTCAGACCCAAAGGACTAATAGTTTTCAGGGTATAAATCCACATACTTTCCTTCTGTAGCAGCAACCGATCACGGTTGCCGCCCCTATATCCTCTGGGGAGTTTGTAAATGGCCATAAATGACAATCCTTCTGGCGATTGCTTGTGATATTCTTTGAAGTGCATGGCTAAGGGGCTCTTTTCTTCTCCCTTCTTTATATCCCTTATATGTTCAGAAATTCTCAACTGGACCTCCCTAATTGTTTTCCCAACGTAAACTTTTTTGCAGGGACAATATATGAGGTACACGACCATCGAAGAACGGCAGTTGAGAAAACTTCGAACAGTAAATTCTCTTTGACCACAAGAGTCTAAGAATACATTCAATTTTTTTTACAAATTTGCATTGAGAGCATGTGCCACACTTGAACATACCCTTAAAGGGATGAGTTGGCCACACTGAAACATCTGATCTTCTGAACTCTGATCTGACAAGGAGATCACGCAGGTTGGGTGCTCTTCTAGCAGTCATACTAGTATAGTCACCCACCATGTTCTGTATTTCATCACTGAGTGTTAGGTGTGACCAGTTCTTTTGCAGGATTTCTCTCATTTTGTCTCTAGCTATATTCTAGCTTTCTTGTTCTGCCATATAAATTTAACAAATAATCTATTTACATCCGTAAAAAATGCCCTGTTAAGCGGTAACGGCAGAACTTGCATAAGGTATGTAAACTTAGGGAGAATAAATTACATCAAAACATTTTTCCTGCCAAACCACGAGATAAAAGGTATGTCAAACTGTCTCAACTGAGCTGGTATAGTGGCAAGAAAAGAAGCATAATTCAGGGAAAACAAATGATCTAAATTACCTCCAATCTTAATACCTAGAAATGTTATAAAAGTAGAGGTCCAATCATAGTCAGCCAATTGCTTTTTAGGGGTTTCCGATATAGAAAACCCCAAGGCTTGAGATTTCCCTTTATTAATTTTAAAATTAGACAAAGTAATAAAGGAGTCAAAAATGTGTTTAATTCTGGGGAGCGCAGTTTCGGGATTGGTGATCATCAGCAGCATATCATCAGCATAAGCCGCAACCTTATGAGTTCTATTCCCAAAGTGTATCCCCTTAATTTCAGTATCTAATCTAATTGCCTGCATAAGAGTCTCCATAACTGTCAAAAATAATAAAGGAGATAAAGGGCAGCCCTGCCTTGTGCCATTACTTATCTCAAAGGGATAAGACAAAATGCCATTTACCATGACAGACGTGGAAAATATAGCATCAATGAAGGGATTAGGAAAATTAAAGGCTAACAAAACCCTCCTCATGTAAACCCAGTCAATTCTATCAAATGCTTTCTCAGCATTGGTGCTGAGAAGGACTCTGGGAATTTTGTTTTTCTGTGAGTAGTATAGAACATGAAGGACTCTAATAGAGTTATCTTTACCCTCCCTATTTTTAACAAACCCTACTTGATCTGGTGAAATGATATCAGGAAGAATATGTTTAAGTCTATTTGCCAATAGCTTTGCATTAAGTCTTAAATCTGCATTAAGGAGAGATATGGGTCTATCGTTAGAACAGGAAGACAAGTCCTTACCCTCCTTAGGGATAAGTGAAATGTAAGCATGTGTTATATCAGAAGAAAGTGGATGGCCCAGTAGAGAGAGGTTCGCCAATGATAGTAATCGAGGTAGCAATATATCTCTTAATGAGGAATAGTAGATGACAGGTAGGCCGTCCGGGCCAGGACATATCTATTTCAAACAGTTTCCAGTTCTATCAAAGTGGTTGAACAAGCTGTTCACTTTGTGAGGGAAATATTAGCGGAAGAGATAAGGAATCTAAAAATTAAGAAATAAGGGAGGATCTATCAGCCGCAGAGGAAGAGGAACCAGCCTCTGTTAAATTATATAAATTTTTATAAAATGAACGAAGTTGTTCAGCAATTGAGGTAGAGGAGTAAACATAAGCACCTTTTGTGTCTTTCAGCATATGTACATAGTTAAGAGTTGGTCTTTGTTTAAATCTTTTGGACATAAACTTAGAAGCCTTATTACCATGTGCATAAAATTTGTGTCTTGAATGCATAAAAGATTTTGCTGAGGACAACTTTAGTTTATTCAGCAATTGAGTCTGTAAGGATATCAACTCATGAGTATGTTGTAAGGCTATAGATGCTTTATTTAACCTCTCCACATTTAGAATTTTAAGTAAAAGGTCATCAACACATTTGGTCCTCTCCCTCTGCAGGTGGGAACAATAACTAATTGACAGCCGTAGTATAGAGTCATTCAACCTCCATGTAAATTAACGTTTATGCATATTTGGGAAATGCAAAGTTAGAAAAATAGGGGCATGATCGGAGTGCAATTGCGAACCTATATCTACTTGAGAGCAATATTTAAGAGACGACTTAGTGAGGAAAAATAATCTAATCTGTGATAAGAGGAATGTACAGAGGAATAGAAAGTGTAATCCAACTGAGTTGGATTTAGGCATCTCCAGACATCTATCAACCCATAAGATATTAGCAGAGATTTTAATTTAAACAGTGCTTTAACCGACAATGTAGATTTCTTGGAGGAGGAATCAACTAGTGGATCAATGGACAGGTTGAAATCTCCACCAATAATAACCAAACCATCTGTAAATAAGTCTAACAGAGCAAACGTGGAGATCAGCCAGGCAATTTGACCAGAGTTCGGGGAATAGAGATTTGCAAAGGTGAACGTCTGACTACCTACAGTGCCCTTCAAAAATAAATATCTGCCTGCTGCATCTTGGAGATGAGATAAGTATTTAAAGGGGTAGTTGCGACGGAAGCCTATGCTCACACCTCTAGAAGCAGAATGTGGAAGTCCGCAATGATGCCAGACAGGGAAATTTGAGAAGGATAAATTAGGGAAATTATAAATTTTATAATGTGTTTCCTGCAACATTATGACATCGCAGGAGGCTTTTTTAAGAAACGAAAAAATCTGACATCTCTTAGAGAGGGAATTAAATCCCCTGACATTATAGGAAACCACGTTTAAAGAAGCCATTTTAAACCGTTACTAGTAAATCCAAAAAAGCAGAAGCACACATGTACAGAGAACATAGAAACATATCTAAGAGATATAGGATATAAAAATGTAACAAGTAACAGTAGAGCGGACCATATTCCATCATATGGTTGTATGGAACTTGCATCGGTTCCGTACCCACCTGTTGAGGACTCTCTAATGGCAATTTGAAGACAGTTAAATAGACTAACTAGCATATGTAGTAAAAAGTGAAGATGGAAGATCAAGACAATAATACATCATATTATGCCAAGTGAATGTTTACATAGATAATATGTATAAAACTGGTGGTCAGTAGCAGTTCCTTGTCACGAGAAAGAAAGATCTAGAAAATCTCACATCTCACATTTCAGACATTTTTTTCCACTAATCTCCTCGTAGTCATACGACCTGATTTTTTCTTATGCTTTGGCGCTTTGAAAGCAGGATTTTGTCTCCACGGAGAAGTCTGTGTGACTGGAGGGAGAGAAACAAGATCTGTAACGAGGTCCCAATCTTCAATTTGTAATGGATCAGTTCCTAGGTAATCATAGACCTCTGAAAGATCTCCCACTGAGGAGATGGTAAATCGAGAAAGAAAGTCCAAAAGGGAATGTCCACCTATACAAAATTCTTCTGGCCCTTAGAAGATCCGTTAGTGGTTTAAGCTTCCGCCGCTTCTGTAGGGTAACAGCAGCTAAATCTTGATAAATTGAGATCACTGTGTCTTTAAATTAAAACGGAGCAGCTTCTCTGGATTTAACCCCTTCCCGACCGCCCACTGTATATTCACGTCGGCACTTGCTGGGCTCTGTGCAGTGCCGACGTGAATTCACGGTGGGTGTTAAAAGCACGATCCGGGTGTCTCAGAGTAGCGCTGACACCCGGATCGTGCTGTTATCACCTGCCTCTGGTACCGGAGATATGATCAGGACCTGATTAGTTCAGGTCCCGGTCATGTGATCGCAGGGAAAGTGTGTTGTAGCAACGAACTGGAAAGTTTGTTGCTATAACAAACTGGAAAGTTTGTTGCTACAACAAACTTTCCCGGGGACCGATTGAGGGTGCTGCAGTCGGTTATAAGGCAGAACCGGGGGCCATACAACGGCCCCCGGGTCTGCCATGCAAGGCAGCCAATGAGAACCAGCCGGAGGCAGGTCCTCATAAGCTTCCTGTCAGTGTGACTCTCAGCGTCACACTGACAGTTTATAATATGTTACACTACCTAGTAGGTAGTGTAATGTATTATAGCAGCGATCAGTGCTGCCAGTCTTCAAGTAAAAAGTAAAAAATAAAGTAATAAAAATGTTTTATAAAAGTGTAAAAACAAGTTATAAAAGTTACAAAAACAAAAAAATGCTTTTTTTCCTATAATAAGTCTTTTATTATAGGAAAAAAATGAAAATGTTAAAAAAAGTACACATATTTAGTATCACCGCGTTCGTAACGACCCAAACTATAAAACTATAATATTATTTTTCCCGCACGGTGAACACCGCAAAAAAAATAATTAAAAAACAATGTCAGAATCACTATTTTTTGGTCATCAACCCTCCCAAAATATAGAATAAAAAGTGATCAAAAAGTCGCATGTACCCCAAAATAATACCAATAAAAACTACAACCCGTCCCGCAAAAATCAAGCCCTTACACCGCTTTTTTGACGGAAAAATAAAAAATTATGGCTCTCAGAATACGGTGACACAGAAAATAAATTATTTTATAAAAAAGTGATTTTATTGCGCAAACGCTGCAAAACATAAAAAACCTATATACATATGGTATCGTCGTAATCGTACCGACCCGCAGAATAAAGTAAAATGTCATTTATACCGCACGGTGAACACTGTAAAAAAAAAAGACAAAAAACTTTGTCAGAATTTATGTTTCTTTGTCACTTTGCTTGCCAAAAAAATCTAATAAAAAGTGATAAAAAAAATCACATGTACCCTAAAATTGTACCAATGAAAAGTACGGATTGTCCCGCAACAAATAAGCCCTCACACGGCTCCGTTGGAGAAAAAATAAAAAAGTTCTGTCTCTCAGAATATGGCGATGCAAAATGTGCAGTGTGTTCCAAAAGAAGATGAGATCGGGCGACCATTTATCAGTGCGACACCGGCCACATATCTGCGGATTATTATTTATGTACCCCATTATTATACCCTCTTATTATGTGCTGATGTTCTCCCCACAGGTTACATATACCCCCACATTATAAATTGAAATACCAGCAAAACCCCAAACAGAAAAGTTACCAAGCAAAATCTGCGCTCCAAAAGCCAAATTGCGTTCCCTCCCTTCTGAGCCCCACAGCGTGCCCAAGCACCAGCTTACGTCCACATATATAATATTTTATATCCGGGAGAACCCGCTCAACATTGTATGAGGTATTTGTCTTCAGTGGCACAAACTGGGCACAACGTATTGTGCATTAAAATGGCATATCAGTGGAAAATTTAAATTTTCAATTTGCACCATCCGCTGCGCATTAACGCCTTTGCGCACCACGACTTAATAGCATGTCGTGGTGCGAGGGGTTATATATGGAGCGGGCTCACGCGCTGCGCCCGCTCCATATTCTGCAGGTGTCAGCTGCGTATTACAGCTGACACCCGGGACTAACGGACAGGAACAGCGATCGCGCTGAAACAGGAGCCTGTAAAATGACATTATACTGCAATACATTAGTACTGCAGTGTATTGTACCAGCGACCTAATGATCGCTCGTTCCAGTCCCCTAAATGGACTTTTGGGAGGTTTCCACTGTTTTGGTACCTCAGGGGCTTTGCATATGCGACATGACACCCGAAAACCATTCCAGCTAAATTTGAGCTCCAAAAGCCAAATATTGTTCCTTCCCTTCTGAGTCCTGCCGTGTGTCCAAACAGCAGTTTATTACCACATATGGTGTATTGCTGAAATCAGGACAAATTGCTTTACAAATTTTGGGGTGATTTTTCTACTTTATTCATTGTAAAAATTAAACATTTCTATGTTTTTTCAGAAAAAAGTAGATTTTCATTTTCACGGCCTAATTCCACTAAATTCAGCAAAAACTGTGGGGTAAAAATGCTAACTATACCCCTAGAAAAATTCCTTGAGGGGTGTAGTCTTCAAAATGGGGTCAGTTTTGGGGGGATTCCACTGTTTTGCTCCCTCCAGGGCGTTGCAAACGCGACATGGCACTGAAAAACAATCCAGCAAAATCTGCGCTTCAAAATCCAATGGCGCTCCTTCCCTTCTGAGCTCTGCCATAGGTCCAAACAGCAGTTTAGTACCACATATGGTGTATTGGCGTAATCGGGAGAAGTAGCTTTACAAGTTTTGGGGTGCTTTTTAATCTTTATTCCATGCAAATATTATTTTTTTTTATATTTTTTCAGAAAAAAAGTAGTATTTTTTCACTTTCACAGACATATTCCAATAAATATAGAAAAAGACCTGTGGGGTCAAGATGCTAACTATACCCCTAGATAAATTCCTTGAGGTGTGTAGTTTCCAAAACCGTCTCACTTTTGGGGGATTTCCACTGTTTTGGCACCACAAGACCTCTTCAAACCTGACATGGTGCCTAAAATATATTCTAAAAAAAGGAGGCCCCAAAATCCACTAGGTGCTCCTTTGCTTCTGAGGCCGGTGTTTCAGTAAATTAGCGCTCTAGGGCCACATGTGGGATATTTCTAAAAACTGCAGAATCTGGGCAATAAATATGGAGTTGCATTTCTCGGGTAAAACCTTCTGTGTTACAGAATTTTTTTTATTACAAATGAATTTCAGCAAAAAAAATAAAATTTGTAAATTTCACCTGTACTTTGCTTTAATTCCTGTAAAGCGCCTAAAGGGTTAAGAAACTTTCTGAATGCTGTTTTGAAGACTTTGAGGGGTGAAGTTTTTAATATGAGGTGATTTATGGGGTGTATCTAGTACATAAGGCCCTCAAAGCCACTTCAGAACTGAACTGGCCCCTGTAAAAATAGCCTTTTGAAATTTTCTTGAAAATTTGAGAAATTGCTGCTAAAGTTCTAAGCCGTGTAACGTCCTAGAAAAATAAAATAATGTTCAAAAAACAATGCAAATATAAAGTAGACATATGGAATATGTAAAATAGTATCTATTTTGTGTGGTATTACTATCTATTTTACAAGCAGATACATTTAAAATGAGAAAAATCATAATTTTTGCAAATTTTCTCTACATTTTGGTGTTTTTCACAAATAAGCAATGAATTTATTGATCAAATTTTTCCACTAACATAAGGTACAATATGTCACGAGAAAACAATCTCAGAATCGCTTGGATAGGCAAAAGCATTCCAGAGTTATTAACACATAAATTGACACATGTCAGATTTGAGAAAATGGGGCTGGTCATGAAGGTCAAAATGAGCTCGGTCTTGAAAGGGTTAAAGAGTATTTTATCTTTCACCTTAAAGTTAAGGTATTGGTATATTATATTTCTAGGAGGTTCATTCGCCTTAGGTTTCGGGCGTAGAGCCCTGTGTGCTCTTTCAATGACTATTTCATCATCTGAATAAACACCACCTAAAATGGAGCGAGAGATAGACAAAATGGTGTCTGGAATATCCGCAGGGGTCACTGATTCTGGGACACCACGAAAACGTAGGATATTTCTGCGGCTATGATTTTCTTGATCCTCTAGTGATCTAAAAATGCTATTAAATGTGATCTGGCAAGAGGAGAAATTTTGCACAGTAGTTGCGTTGAAATCTAAAATGGCCGCTTGTGTATTTTCCAGGGCTTCTACCCAATTTGCTTAATATCTTGTTTGATCTCTGCTATATCTTTCACAGCTGGTTCCAAGGTTTTTGTAAGTACCTGTTAAATGAAGTGTCTTGTCAAGGGTAACTCCTTAGTAACTGACCTGCTTGCAGCTTCTCCCTCTGTATCAGAGGCGTCTGCACTCACGTCACCTTTCTGTCTGTGAGAAGACAGCACCATCTTGGGACTCCGCGGCGGGAGAGAAGTGGATTTATTTTCAAAGAATTTCTCCACTTAAGCTTGTGAGGGAGTCGGAACAGTGGTCTCCGGTGCATCCCTCGCTTTACTGCCTCCAATCTTCACCATTGTGAAGTCTGTACCACTATCGTTAGCTTCTGTGGGTCTCTGGATGTACGGAGCTCAGCGAGACACGTCCATGCAGTCTCAGCGCTAGCTCCGCCTCCACAATTACTCATATTTTAAAGAAAATTTCGAAAAAGCTATTTTTTCAGGGACCAGTTCAGGTCTGAAGTGGCTTTGAGGGCATTATATATTAGAAAGTCCCCATAAATCACTGCATTTTTAAAACTGCACCCCTCAAAGTATTTGAATCAGCATTCATAAAGTGTTTTAACCCTTTAGGGGTTTCACAGGAATTAATCAAAGTAGAGGTGAAATTTACAAATTATTTATTTTTTTGCCAAAATTAATTATTTATACATTTTTTTTTGTACTACAGAAGGTTTTACTTGAGAAATGCAACTGAATATTTTATTGCCCAGATTCTGCAGGTTTTTTTTAAATATCCCACATGTGGCTCTAGTGTGCTAATGGACTGAAACACAGGCCTCAGAAGCAAAGGAGCACCTAAGTTTTTAATATTTACAAGGAATAAAGAAAAAAATGCACCCTAACATTTTAAAGCAAATGTGGTAATAAACTGCTGATTGGACCCACAGCAGGGCTCAGAAGGGAAGGAGCGCCATTTGGATTTTGGAGCACAGATTTTGCTAGAATGGTTTTCGGTGCCATGTTGCTTTTGCGACACCCTGGATGGACCAAAACAGTGGAAAACCCCCATAGGTGACCTTATTTTGGAAATTACACCCCTCAAGGAATTTTTCTAGGGGTAAAGTTAGCATTGGTAAAGTTAGCATTTTGACCCCACAGGTTTTTTGCAGAATTTAGTGGAATTAGGCCATTAAAATGAAAATCTACTTTTTTTCAGAATTTTTTTTGACATTTCAAATATTTACAAGGAGTAAAGGAAAAAAAAGAACCATAACATTTGTAAAGCAATTTCTCCTGATTTTGGCAGTGCCCCATATGTGGTAATAAACTGCTGATTGGACCCATGGCAGCGTTCGGAAGGGAAGGAGCGACATTTGGATTTTGGAGCACGGAATTTGCTTGAATGGTTTTCGGTGCCATGTCGCGTTTGCAACACCCTGGAGAGACCAAAACAGTGGAAACCCCCCAAAAGTGACCCCATTTTGTAAACAACACCCCTCAAGGAATTTTTCTATCAATATAGTGAGCATTTAGACCCACAGATCTTTTGCAGAATATATTAGAATTATGCCGCAAAAAGGAATATACATTTTTTTTCCATTAAAATGTTGTATTTTCTAATTTTCACAAGGGATAACAGAGAAAAAACACCCCAACATTAAAGCAACTTCTCCCGAGTACGGAAATACCCTACATGTGGTCATACATCTTTTTCATTAGAAATAAAATAAGCCTTTCAGAACTGATAAATTTTTTGCTTTCTTCACTCCCCGCATTCCAAGAGCCATAAGTTTTATTTTTATTTTTCTGTCAATAGAGTGTTGTGAGGGCTTATTTCTTGTGGGATGAGTTGTAGTTTCTATTGACACCATTTAAAGTACTATAAGGCCTCATTTACACAAGCGTGTGCGTTTTGCGCGCGCAAAAAACGCTGCGTTTTGCGCGCGCAAAAGGCACTTGGCAGCTCCGTGTGTCATCCGTGTATGATGCGCGGCTGCGTGATTTTCACGCAGCCGCCATCATAGAGATGAGGCTAGTCGACGCCCGTCACTGTCCAAGGTGCTGAAAGAGCTAACTGATCGGCAGTAACTCTTTCAGCACCCTCGACAGTGAATGCCGAACACAATATACACCAACCTGTGAATAAAAAAAAAAATTCATACTTACCAAGAACTTCCTGCTTCCCCCAGTCCGGGCTCCCGGCCGTTGCCTTGGTGACGCATCCCTCTCTTGTCATCCGGCCCCACCTCCCAGGATGACGCCGCAGTCCATGAGACCGCTGCAGCCTGTGATTGGCTGCAGCCTGTGCTTGGCCTGTGATTGGCTGCAGCTGACACTTGGACTAAACTGTCATCCCGGGAGGTCGGACCGGAGTTATCGGTAAGTCAGAACGTCTTTTTTTTTTTACAGGTTCATGGATTTTCGGAGCGGAAGTCACTGTCCATGGTGCTGAACCAGTTTAACGCTTTCAGCACCGTGGACAGTGACTGTCTCCTGACGTCGCGTACCCGAACATTTTTTACCGGTTTCGGTCAAAACGAGTTTGGCCGAACCCGGTGAAGTTCGGTGCGCTCATCTCGAATTTGACACTCCGTTTGGATGTTTGTAAACAGAAAAGCACGTGGTGCTTTTCTGTTTACATTTAGGAGTTTGACAGCTCTTGCGTGATTTTCGCGCATGCAACGCAGGACCGTCCGTGTGGCATGCGTTGTTTTCACCCACCCATTGAAGTCAATGGGTGCGTGTTGCGTGAAAAACGCAAGAATATAGAACATGTCGTGAGTTTTACGCAACGCACTCACGCAGCGCAAAATTCACGCATCGTCTAAACAGCCCCATAGACTATTATAGGTGCGTACGACACGCGTGAAAAGCACGCGCGTCGCACGCGCGTATAATACGCTCGTGTAAATGAGGCCTAAGGGTATGTTCACACGGTCTATTTTCAGACGTAATTCAGGCATTTTACGACCTCAAATTACGCCTGAAAAGACGGCTCCATTACGCCTGCAAACATCTGCCCATTGCTTGCAATGGGTTTTACGATGTTCTCTTCAGACGAGGTGTAATTTTACGCGTCACTGTCAAAAGACGGCTCGTAAAAAGACGCCCGCATCAAAGAAGTGCATGTCACTTCTTTGGACGTTTTTGGAGCCGTTTTTCATTGACTCCATTGAAAAACAGCTCCAATTACGTTCGTAATGGACGTCGCGAAAAACGCGAGTACTTGCAAAAACGTCTGAAATTCAGGAGCTGTTTTTGCCTGAAAACAGCTCCGTAATTTCAGACGTAATTTGTTAAGCCGTGTGAACATACCCTAAAATGTACTGGGAAACTGAAAAAAAATTATTTGCAGGCTGAAATTGGAAAAAACTGTGATTGCTCCATTTTATGGGGGTTTCGTTTTTACGGCTTTCGCTGTGCGATAAAAAAGAAAACTTTACTTTATTCTGCGGCTCAATATAATTACGGTGATACCAAATTCACGTAGTTTTTTTTTTATATTTTACTACTTTTACAAAGAAAAATCAATTTGTTAAAATAAAAAATTGTTTTGTTTAACCACATTCTGAGAGCCGTAACTTTTTTTATTTTTCAACCGGTTGAGCGGTGTGAGGGCTTATTTTTTGCGGGACGACCTGTAGTTTTTATTGATACCATTTTTTGGTACATAAATAGTGATCAAAAAGTTGTATTACACCGTGCGAGTTAAATAATGGTATATTGTAAAAGTTCAGACTTTTACGGATGTAGCGATAACATTTTTGTTTCTTTTTTTACATAACTTTGTGAGAAAATGAGAAAAGTGTTTTTTTTTAACTTTAAAAAAAAAAAATTCTCACTACTAACAACTTTAATTCTTTTACACATTTTATTAGTCCCATTAGGGGACTTGAACCCGCGATCATTGGATCACTGGTACAATACACTGCAATACTAATTTATTGCAGTATATTGTTATTTTTACAGGCCTCTTTAGCAGCACGATTCCTGTCCGTTTGTCCCGGGTGTGAGCTGTAATACACAGCTGACACCCGCAACATATGGAGCGGGCTCAGTACGTGAGTCAGCTCCATACATTAACCCCCGCACCATGACGTGCTATTAAGTCATAGTGCGCAAAAGGGTTAATGCACAGCGGATGGTCCAAAGTGAAAATTGCCATTTTCCACTGATATGCCGTTTTAGTGCATAATATGTTTTGCCCAGTTTGTGCCACTGAAGACAAATACCTCATAAAACGTTAAGCGGGTTCTCGGGTATTGCAATGCCATATATGTGGATGCAAACTGCTGTTGGGGCACACTGCAGGGCTCAGAAGGGAGGGAGCGCCATTTGGCTTTTGGAGCGCAGATTTTGCTTGGCAGTAGTTGTTTGGTGTTTTGCTGGTATTTCAGTTTATAATGTGGGGGCATATGGAGGCTATGCGGAGAACATCAGGGCATAATAAGAGGGTATCATAATGCGGTAAAATAAACAATAATTCATAGTTGTGTGGCCAGTGTCGCACTGATAAATGGCGCCCAATCTTATCCGCTTTTGGAACACTCGGCACATTTTGAATCGCCATATTCTGAGAGCCAGAACTTTTTTATTTTTTCACCACCCGAGCTGTGTGAGGGCTTATTAGACAATCTGTGGTTTTCACTGGTACCATTTTGGGGTACATGCGATTTTTTGATCACTTTTTATTAATTTTTATTGCAAGCAAGGTGACCAAAAACCGGCAATGCTGACAATATTTATTAATTTATTTTTTTTACAGCATTCACCGAGCGCTATAAATGACAATTTTACTTTATTCTGCGGGTCCGTACGATTAGTTTTTTTATGTTTTGCAGCTTTTGAACAATAACCACTTTTTTTTATAAAATAATTTATTTTCTGTGTCATCATATTCTGAGAGCCATAACTTTTTATTATTCTGTGTAAGGGCTTGTTTTTTGCAGAACGGGTTGAAGTTTTTATTGGTATTATTTTGGGGTACATGCGACTTTTTGATCACTTTTTATTCTATATTTTGGAAGGGGTGGTGACCAAAAAATAGCGATACTGGCATATTTTGTTACTGATTTTTTTGTGGTGTTCATCGTGCGGGAAAAATAACATTATAGTTTTATAGTTTGGGTTGTTCCGAACGCAGTGATACCAAATATGTGTACTTTTTATTAACGTTTTCATTTTTTTCCTATAATAAAATTGTCATTATAGGAAAAAAAGCAGTTCTTGTTTTTTTTTAACATAACTTTTATTTTTACACTTTTATTTTTACACTTTTATTAAATTTGTTTTACTTTTTTTTTTTTGTCCCACTAGGGGACTTGCAGCTTTGATCACTGCTAGAATACATTACACTACTTACGTAGGGTAATGCATTCTAACTGCCATTGTGACGAGACAATCACACTGACAGGAAGCCTAGGAGGAACAGCCTCCGGCTGCTCCTCCGAGGCTTACGTACATGGTAACCCAGAGGCCATTGTCTGGTCTCCAGTTGCCATGACAAGCATCGGCAGCCACCACAACCACTTAGTGGGGGCTGCCGATATGCTTCAAACCCCTTAAATGCGGCGATCGCAATCGGTCGGCGCATTTAAGGGGATAATTGCCAAAAACTGCGACGATGGTCCGCTGATCAGAAAGACTGGAGTATCAGCTGTCGGGGACATCTAACCTCCCGATTCCCGGACACTGTCCTTTAGGAAAGTGTGCGCCGGGAACCGCTCAACTACTTTACGTCCTGGTGCAGGAAGCAACCCCTCTCCAGGACATACAGTGGTGGCATAGCGCATAAAGAGGTTAAAAGTTAAAAAAAATAAAATAATAATAATTCCCCCCAAAAACAATGAACATAACTGGTATCTCGGCATCATTAAGGTTGGGTTCCCACAGTGCAGATTTGCTGCAGATTTTGCATGGATTTTTTAAGCCAAAACCAGAAACGAAACCTAAACAGAAGAAATATATAATGAAAGGCCTTATAGGTCTCCTTTCCTGGATCCAATTCTGGTTTAGCTTATAAAATGCAGTCAAAATCTGCAGGAAATCTGCACCGTGGGAACTCAGCCATAAAGTCAGAACTATCACAATATAACATTATTTAACCCACACAGTGAACGCCGTAAAAAAAACAACAAATTAAATGCCAGAATTGCTGTTCTTTGGTCACCTCATTTCCCACAAAAAAATTTATAAGAAGTGATCAAAAAGTTTAATGAAAGCCAAAAATATCAATAGAAACTGCAGCTTGCCACGCAAAAAATAAGTCCTCATACCGCTTAATTGACAGAAAAAATAAAAAAGTTATGGCGCTAGAATATGGCGACACAAATCAAATTTTATTTTGAACAACTTAGGGTATGTTCACACGGCCTATTTTCAGATGTAATTCGAGTGTTTTACACCTCGAATTACGCCTGAAAAAATGCCCGTAACACGCCTACAAACATCTGCCCATTGCTTTCAATGGGAATTACGATGTTCTGTTCCCACGAGCCTTTATTTCACGCGTCGCTTTCAAAATACGGCGCGTAAAATGACGGCTCATCAAAAGAAGTGCAGGACACTTCTTGGGACGTTTTCAGAGGCGTTTTTTCATTGACTCCATTGAAAAACAGCTAAAAAAACGGCCGTAAATAACACAGCGAAAAACGCAAGTTGTTAAAAAAAAAATCTGAAAATCAGGAGCTGTTTTCGCCAGACAATAGCTCCGTATTTTCAGACGTTTTTGCTCACTGCGTGTGAACATACCCTAATAGTAAAACATTAAAAAACAATATAAATTTGTCATCACCGTAATTGTATCGGCCCGCAGAATAAAGTTAACATGTTGTTTTTACCGCATGGTGAACAACATGCCGTAAAAACAAAGCCCCATAAAATTTTTTATTAATCACTGTTTCTTTCCCATTCCAATCCACAAATAATTTTTTACAGTTTCTCAATACATTATATGGTACAATAAACGGTGCCGTGAAAATCTACAACTCGTCCCATGAAAATCAATCCCTCATACGTTTTTATCGACAGAAAAATATAAAAGTTATAGTTTTTGGAAGGGGGGAGGGGATTAACATCTAAAAAATGGCTGCAGAGGTAAGGGGTTAAATGTGCCAAAATGATGGCGCAAAATTTTGATTTTAAGTAAGATAACTAAAAAGTGGGGTAAAGAAGCGACACTAGCTGAGATGCGTAGCAGGATGCGCCAAATTTATCATACAACATGTACCAGTGTGATAAATTTGTCTCATTTTCTGTATGCCTGCTTTAGTTTTAAGTTGTTTAAGTTTAAGGCCCCATGCACACGAACATGTTTTTGCGGCCGCAATTCCCCCGAAAATCCACGTGAGAATTGCGGCCCCATTCATTCCTAAGGGGCCATGCACACGGCCGTGGTTTCCACAGTCCGTGCATGGCCCCCGAAGCCGGGACTGCAGAAAGAACGGACATGCCTTATTACGGCCGTGTTCTGCGGTCCGTGCTCATTGAAAATAATGGCCGCTGCCATGTGCACAGCCCGCGATTTGCGGGCGGCTCGCAGCTCACACTCTGTGGCCGTCCGAACTGAACATCACGTCTGTGCACATGGCTACGGTCGTGTGCATGAGGCCTAAGACAGTAATATAAGCCTCACTTACAGACTAAAGTGAACTAGCTTACTATGTAATTTAAACTAGCATAATAGGTATAAATAATAACAGAACGGTCTTACCAAACACTCGTGGCAATAGAGATGTAAGGGCATAATTTGTAGTCCACACTGATCGTCCATATAAATGGGGGACGTCTCCTATGACCCTGTTTTACCCATGAAATGAGATCTGTCAGGAGGAAGTGTCCCGTGGAGCAATGTTTAAGAAATATAAGGCAGTAAGAGGTGAAGTGAAGAGTGAGCAAATGTAGCCCTGTTGGGGAAGCAGTAAAGTAATTATAATTAAAGGCTATGAACACTTTTATAAGCATATTTTTTTATTATTAAATGTATGTATTTCGTGTTTTTGAGAAAGTTTCAAGATAACTTTTATAACTTTTATTAAAAAAAAGTTTTTCTATTTGAGATACAACTTCTATGTATCCTGTATACATAGAGGCTGCATCGTTCTGTGTCAGACGATTCCGTCAGTTCAGCTGAGCTGAGCTGACTACTTTGCTGGGAGCGGGTCCTGCATGTCGCTGACTTACAGGATTAAGCCAATTTCGATCACATCTAAGTTAAATGTTCCCAGAATTAACTCATGTCCACGTAAAGCTAATCTGTGATTTAAAAAAAAAAAAGACATTTTGTATTCCCAGTACTTCTAGTGCTGTGTGGGTCTTCACTGTTGCTTTTTTGTCTTTTTTAATGTTATTTCATGAATAATACTAAATAAAATTGTATTTATACTGTATAGTTATTTGTAATGTTATTGAAATTTGAAAGAAAAATTACATCCGGAAACATCGAATTTAAATAAGATTAAATCGATCATGATTGTCTTTTTTTTTTTAAATAAATTTACAAGTTGATCAAAAATCTAAATAGTTGACATAACATACACCAGCAACAAATCATAAATAGTTCTAGATATCATCTAGCTCTTGTTTAGATTTCTGATATTTTAACACTGCATGTGATATCAGGAACTTTCTTACAAATGTGTCCTAAAATAAATCCTATATCTTATCATATCGTCTACTTTTGCCAGTTATCTGATTGTTCAGTAAACCGTTTACTACATGAATGATTGAGGGGATAACAATGGAGAGGAAACTGATAATATATATACTGATATGTTCTAGAAGACTTTCCATGCTCAACACAGAACACACATCATTCAGGTCAGGATCACATTTTAATGAATACATTACGTAAAATGTTAAATATAAGCTGCTTAAATATAACAATATACACATGTACATCATGTGTACACTTGTTTATTGTTGTATATTGATCATTGCTTTTTGGTTATGTCTGCACATTGATCATTTGTTTCTTTTTTTTCTGCACTTTTTTTTTTTGACAAGTTAAAATGATGACGGCGTCAGAGGAGGAGGGTAGTAGTGGCGGCACTGGCAGTGATAAACAGCCAAGCCGAGGTAGGGGCAGAAGTCAATCTGCAACATGTTGCAGCGGTAGGGTCAGCTCAGGAGCCGGTGACGGCGACACTGATGCTACTGGTGTAGGCTCCCGAAAAAAGCCTGCCAGTGGTGGTGGTGGTGGACGACGTGGTACTACCTCTTTACGGTACTCTGCCGTGTGGCAATTTTTCTGTACCTTCCCGGAGGACGAAAACATGGCACAGTGCCGTATCTGCAAGCAGAAAGTAAGGCGTGAGCAGGGCAGCAATGTAGGAACTACCGCTCTACGTAAACACATGGAGCGGCATCACAAGGCCATGTGGGACAATCGACATGCCCCACCATCATGTACATCTAATGAAGACCCCTCTGCCGCTGCTGCTGCTGCTGCTCCGAGTCCCTGTCATCTAAGTAGTAGCCAGGCCTTATCCACCATGTCGTTGTCATCATCATCATCACTGTCATCTAGTGCTCCTCCTACGTCCCGTCAGTTATCCATTACGGAATCGCTGTCCAATAAGAAACAATATATACCCAGTCATCCACTTGTCGTGCGGCTTAATTCACACCTGGCTAAGTTGTTGGTGGTACAGTCGCTGCCGTACCACCTGGTCGACTCCGCCGGCTTCAAGCAATTGATGGCGTGCGCTCAGCCTAGGTGGCGAATACCTAGCCGCCATTACTTCTCCAATACAGCTGTCCCTGCCTTGCACAAGCACGTGGAGGAAAAGGTGGGCCAGTCCTTGCAATTATCCGTGTGCAGCAGGGTACATGCCACCATCGACACGTGGAGCAGCAACTATGGGCAGGGACAGTACATGTCTTTCACGGCCCACTGGGTCAATATTTTGCAGTCCGATGCACCACCGCAGCAATGCCAGGCATTACCACCTCCACGCTTGTATCTTTCTGGTTCAACTCCAGACACCAGGCGCCTACCATCCTCCTCCTCCTACTCCTCCTCCTTGCCCTCCTCAATGGAGGTCTTCCCGTCCCCGACAGGACACAGCGTATCTTCCACTCCTCCTCCCTCCTCTTTTCATAGGTGCAAGGTGAAGCGCCACAACGCTGTCTTACACCTGCTGAGCATGGGCGAGAAAAGCCACACAGGGCAGGAGCTGCTGCTGTGCATCAAGGAGGAAATCGCACGCTGGCTGTCTCCTCTGAAACTCACACTGGGCAATGTTGTCTCTGATAACGGGAAGAACGTTGTGGCTGCACTGCGTCTAGGTCACCTGACACACACTCCTTGCATGGCACATGTGATCAATCTGGTCATAACACGCTTCTTAAAGTCATATGTTGGTTTTAAGGGTGTGCTGGCCATGTCCAGGAGGGTTTGCGTTCGCTTTAGACGTTCGTATGCATTTAAGCACGCCCTCCTGGACTTGCAGCGTCAAAACAATCTCCCAGAACACAGCCTGATTTGCGACGTTCCAACACGCTGGAATTCCACCCTGCACATGTTGGACCGTCTGTACGAACAGCGGAAAGCCATGAATGGGCAGCGTTTGGAGCCAGTGTAATTTCGAGCTCAGGCACTGGCAGCTGGTTAGAGACGCATGTCGCGTTTTGAGGCCCTTTGAAGAGGCCACACGATTTGTGAGCCGTGACGCTAGCGGAATGAACGATGTTATGCCGCTGATATTCATTATGGAGCAAACGCTCACAGCGATGATTCAGCAAAGGATGGAGGAAGGATCACATCTGGCTATGGATGTTGAGGAGGAGGATGAGGAAACAGGACCTGAAGAGGAGCTGGATTTGAAGATGGAATCACAGGAAGGGATAGGGGACGAGGCAGCCGCACAACATGACAGTGATGGTGATGACGAGTCTGACGACGACCTTGATGATGGACAACCATGGCAGTATGGGGCGGAGATGGAACCAACCGGGCCCTCTGAAATGCTGGCCAGGATGGCGAGCTGTATGTTTCGTTACTTGCGCGCTGACTGTCGTATTGTTAGGCTGGGTTCACACGAGCACATTAACGTCCGTAATGGACGGACGTATTTCGGCCGGAAGTCCAGGACCGAACTCAGTGCAGGGAGCCGGGCTCCTAGAATCATAGTTATGTACGATGCTAGGAGTCCCTGCCTCTCTGCAGGACAACTGTCCCGTACTGTAATCATGTTTTCAGTACGGGACAGTAGTTCCACTGAGAGGCAGGGACTCTTAGCGTCGTACATAACTACGATGCTAGGAGCCCGGCTCCCTGCACTGGCCGAAATCCGTCCGTCCATTACGGACGTTAATGTGCTCGTGTGAACCCAGCCTTAGCATGAAGCAAAGAGATGAGTACTGGATAGCCACACTTTTAGACCCTCGGTATAAGGCCAGAATGGGGGAGTTTTTTGCGCCTTCCGAGAGGGAGGCAAAATTGGCTTATTATCGAGAGAAGCTATGCAGCCAGCTTGTCACGGCTTTCAAATGGCAAACACCTGCTGCAAGCATGTCTGACCGGGGGGCCACTCTCCGCTCCCCACTGTCTCATCGTTCCACCGCCTCTGGCAGAGATACCTCTGCAATAGGCGGCAGCAGCGGCAGCAGCAGCAGCCAATTCAGTTTGGAAAATATGATGACAACATTTTTACATCCAATACCCCGACCTGACACACATCGTAGTCACCAAAGGGATGTTCACCATCACCAGGTCCAGCACCTAAACAACCAGGTTCACTCGTACCTGGATGGTTCCCTTTCTCCGTCAGAAATCCTGATCCCAGACCCCATGGACTTCTGGGTCAGCAGATTGGATCATTGGCAAGAACTGGCCCAGTTTGCCATGGGTGTACTGTCTTGTCCACCCTCCAGTGTAGCGTCAGAGAGGGTATTCAGTGCAGGAGGGGGCTTCGTCACCCCTAAGCGAACAAGATTGTCCGCCAACAGCTTGGAAAATCTCACGTTTCTGAAAATTAATCAAGCGTGGATCGGTGAGGATTTAAAAACCCCTGTGCCTGATGCCACTGATTAGATCTGACAATGCTGCTGCTGCTGCTGCCGCTGCCGCCTACTACTGCCGCCTGCTACTATGGGATTCTGTCCTGTCCACTCTTTTTTTAATGTGCCGCTGTTGGTGCTGCTACTACTTCTACCACCAATCCACCCCCAGTGCCGTCTGCTACAAGCAGGCCTGCCCCACCACAGGACTTTGTCCTGTGACTGTCCAGTGTCTTTTAATGTGCTGCTACTACTACTACTACCACCACCCTTGCTGTCCGTTGGCTACCTCTACTACCACCAATACACCTCCACTGCCGTCTGCTACAAGCAGGCCTGAGGCCTGCCCCACCACAGGGCTTTGTCCTGTGACTGTCCAGTGTCTTTTAATGTGCTGCTACTACTACCACCACCCTTGCTGTCCATTGGCTACCACTACTACCACCAATACACCTCCACTGACATCTGCTACAAGCAGGCCTGAGGCCAGCCCCACCACAGGGCTTTGTCCTGTGACTGTCCAGTCTGTTTTAATGTGCTGCTACTACTACTACCACCACCCTTGCTGTCCGTTGGCTACCTCTACTACCACCAATACACCTCTACTGCCGTCTGCTACAAGCAGACCTGAGGCCAGCCCCACCACAGGGCTTTGCCCTGTGACTGTCCAGTCTCTTTTAATGTGCTGCTACTACTACTACCACCACCCTTGCTGTCCGTTGGCTACCTCTACTACCACCAAAACACCTCCACTGCCGTCTGCTACAAGCAGGCCTGAGGCCAGCCCCACCACAGGGCTTTGTCCTGTCACTGTCCAGTCTCTTTTAATGTGCTGCTACTACTACTTCTACTACTACCACCACCCGTGCTGTCTGTTGGCTACCTCTACTACCACCAATACACCTCCACTGCCGCCTGCTACAAGCAGGCCTGCCTCACCACAGGACTTTGTCTGTGACTGTCCAGTCTCTTTTAATGTGCTGCTACTACTACTACTACTACCACAACCCGTGCTGTCTGTTGGCTACCTCTACTACCACCAATACACCTCCACTGCCGTCTGCTACAAGCAGGCCTGCCCCACCACAGGGCTTTGTCTGTGACTGTCCAGTCTCTTTTAATGTGCTGCTACTACTACTACTACCACCACCCGTGCTGTCTGTTGGCTACCTCTACTACCACCAATACACCTCCACTGCCGTCTGCTACAAGCAGGCCTGCCCCACCACAGGGCTTTGTCCTGTGACTGTCCAGTGTCTTTTAATGTGCTGCTACTACTACTACAACCCTTGCTGTCCGTTGGCTACCTCTACTACCACCAATACACCTCCACTGCCGTCTGCTACAAGCAGGCCTGAGGCCAGCACCACCACAGGGCTTTGTCCTGTTACTGTCCAGTCTGTTTTAATGTGCTGCTACTACTACTACTACTACTACTACTACTACTACTACTACCACCACCCGTGCTGTCTGTTGGCTACCTCTACTACCACCAATACACCTCCACTGCCGTCTGCTACAAGCAGGCCTGCCCCACCACAGGGCTTTGTCTGTGACTGTCCAGTGTCGTTTAATGTGTTGCTACTACTACTACTACCCTTGCTGTCCGTTGGCTACCTCTACTACCACCAATACACCTCCACTGCCGTCTGCTACAAGCAGGGCTGCCCCACCACAGGGCTTTGTCTGTGACTGTCCAGTCTCTTTTAATGTCCTGCTACTACTACTACTACCACCACCCGTGCTGTCTGTTGGCTACCTCTACTACCACCAATACACCTCCACTGCCGTCTGCTACAAGCAGGCCTGCCCCACCACAGGGCTTTGTCTGTGACTGTCCAGTCTCTTTTAATGTGCTGCTGCTACTACTACTACTACCACCACCCGTGCTGTCTGTTGGCTACCTCTATTACCACCAATACACCTCCACTGCCGTCTGCTACAAGCAGGCCTGCCCCACCACAGGGCTTTGCCCTGTGACTGTCCAGTGTCTTTTAATGTGCTGCTACTACTACTACCACCCTTGCTGTCCGTTGGCTATCTCTACTACCACCAATACACCTCCACTGCCGTCTGCTACAAGCAGGCCTGGAGGGCTTGTGAAAAGCCATTGCTTGTTGCTTTTACATCCATGTATGGATGAACCCCGACAGGCATCTGCCAATAAAAAGGGTACATTTTTGGAGGGCTTGTGAAAAGCCATTGCTTGTTGCTTTTACATCCATGTATGGATGAACCCCGGCAGGCATCTGCCAATAAAAAGGGTAAATTTTTGGAGGGCTTGTGAAAAGCCATTGCTTGTTGCTTTTACATCCATGTATGGATGAACCCCGGCAGGCATCTGCCACCATAAAGGGTAAATTTTTTGAGGGCTTGTCAAAAGCCATTGCTTCTTCTTTTACCACCTTATATGTATGAACCCTGGCAGGCATCTGCCGCCAAAACTGGTTAATTTTGGTACCTTTTTTAACAATGCATTAAGCATACAACATGCACAAGTGCAGTGGTTTCTGTTAGTTATCACCGTGTCCCATCCGTTTTCCTATAGCCATACATGTTGGCGTAACTTTGACACTAACTTTGCCTTAAAGACAGCTCAAAAGTACTTGGATACACTCATGGGTGACCTAAGAGTGTTATACAGGGCTTCTAGGGCTTTTAAACAGTGTTATACACGATTTTTAGGGGCTTTCTTGTATTATAGGTTCGGTCAGAACTAGTTCGGTCCGAATCGAACTTTTTCATGAAATTCGGCGAACCAGCCGAACCGAACTTTTCATAAGTTCACTCATCTCTATTTAGTATGATAAAAAAAGCTGCACCAGTTTACTTTGAAGATAATACTGGAACAGAACCACTCCATATACAAGAGTTATATTAGTTCTATATCAGGTTCTTCTACAAGGTGCAGTACACTACATACCAAAAAGTAGTAATATACTATATATGGAAATAAAACTGTGTACTGGTGGGCATATTCTTTGTTCTATTGTTGTTACTACCTATGGCGCCAAGATTTGGATTGGACAGTGTCACAGCGATGTTACACGCCCCCTTGCCAATTACCTCCCCATTGACAGTTCAGGGGGTTATTTAAATATCGGGCGCCAAATATTACAGCACCGATATCTAAATAACGAAGGAGGCTAGGATAAAAATGTGAAGTGCCCCAGAGTTTGTGCAGCCCTCCTCATTATATGTTGCACTCAGCTGCACATGTATGGGGAGGTGAAAGGTTCTCTTTAAGAAAGGTATTATAATTATTCTTTTTTATTTGATATGTTTTATTTTATGGGCCTAATTTTTCTAATTATTTTAATATGTTCCCGAAGGTAACTATTTATTCATATGTTTGTACTTTTGTGGGGGCAGTCATCTTTATTTTTATACTGCTAATTTTTGTTTTGCAGGTTCCGCTGGACCATTTGGACTACGTCGTAGATTCGTTGGACTACTTCGCTGATTTAAGCTTTTTTTCTAATAAAATGGTGAAAGTGGATTGTGTGGAAGAGTTGTCATTACAATAAAATAAATTTCTTTATGTCTCTATTTTTTAATAATTCATTACCGCCTTAGTAATGGATGCTGTCTGAGTGAGAGTGTCCATTACTAAGAAGGGGGCTTAGTGTTAGCCAGTTATAAGGCTATCACTAACCCCTATTATTACCCCGGTACCCACCGCCACCAGGAGTACTGGGAAGAGCTGGGTACGATCCAACACTTGACCATCTGAAGTGAAGGGTACTGGGGTGGCCGCAGGCTGGTACTATCAGGCTAGGAAGGGACAAAAACCATGGCCCTTCCCACCCTGGTGATGCCAGGCTGCTGCTGCTTTATTGTATCTGGCTGGTTATGAAAAATGGAGGGGATTTACGTAATTTTTTTTTCAACTTATTTTTAAAAAATTACATGTAGTTCCCCCTATTTTTCATAACTAGCCAGATACAATAAAGCAGCAGCAGCCTAGCATCACCAGGGTGGGAGGGGCCACGTTTTTTGGCCCTTCCCAGCCTGATAATACCAGCCTGCGGCCTAACCGTTGTTTCAGATGGCCAGGTACTGAATCGTACTCGACTCTTCCCGGTATCCCTGGCGGCAGTGGGAACCCGGGCAATAATAGGGGTTAGTGATAGCCTTTTTACTGGCTAATGCTAAGCCCCAGCCTTAGTAATTGAACGCTGTCAGCCAGACAGCAGCCCTAAGGCCATAATAAAGTATTAAAAAAAGCAGACATAAGAATTTTTTTTATTGAAATCAAAACTCCTCCATGCAACCCTCTTTCACAATTTTTCTTTTTTTTAAAGTAGATCATTGAAGTAGTCCACTGAATCTACGACATAGTCCAAAGGGGCTTCTATGTAGGTTACTATCTACAGAGGCTCTATGGGGGTCACTATCTACAGAGGGCTATGGGGGCACTATCTACAGGGGGCACGGTGTGTGTGGGACACAGTGTATGGTACTATTATAATCAGGGACACCGTGTATGGTGCTATTATAGTTTGAGTTGCAGTGTATGGTGCTTTATTATATTTAGAGGTGTTGAGAATTTTAACTTTGTTTATAGGTGCAGGAATGTTTTAAAAGTGAGAAGCTGAAGACATCTGAGCGGAAAACTACAGAAATGGGTCATGGCCGGTTGAAATCCATCATAGATGTCTGGACTGGAGGGAGAAGACTGGAGGGAGAAGAAAAGAACTAGAATCTGAGACGTCACCGGTGAGTCACTTAATGTAAATGATTATTCTGCCTATAATCAGTATTGTAGTCACTGTGTGATCTGTGGCGAGATGATTATGATACGATATTTTTTTGTGAAACAGCATCTCCCAGCATATCCTTACCATTGTTCAGGCCATGCTGGGAGCTGTAGTTTTACGCCGTACAAACCTTTACGGCAGGGGTTGCACTAAATTGAGCTGTATTTGTTCTGGTGTTGTATATATGTACTGATCTTGGTTCTGATTCTGTATATACGTATGAGATTGGTTTTGGTGCTGTGTATATATGTAATGAGTTTGGTTCTGGTACTGTATATATGTACTGAGCTTGGTTGTAGTGCTGTAATTATGTACTGAGGTTGGTTCTAGTGCTGTATTTATGTGCTGAGCTTGGTTCTAGCGCTTTATTTATGTACTGAGCTTGGTTCTGGTACTGTATATATGTCAGAGCTTTGTTCTGGTGCTGTATATATGTACTGATCTTAGTTGTGGTACTGTATATATGTACTGAGCTTGGTTGTGGCACTGTATATATGTCAGAGCTTGGTTCTGGATCTGCAGTTTATATAGGATATATTTATATTAACAAAATAGCAGATGGAATTGTTCTCAATACATTGTAAATTTAATAGGAACCTGTCAGGTAGTTTTAACCCCTTGAGCCGCCACCATGCGGTAATACATGACCTGACAATATTTTCAAACATTCCCTTGTATGTTTTTTTCAGATGCAGCAAAATCCTTAAAATCCACTTTTAAAACGGCACACACTATATGCTAATTACTCATTAGAGGGTCATGGGGTGGAGCCGCTATCCTGAAGAGTCACATAGTCCTGCCTCCAAACCCACCTTTCTATGTTTGAGTGACATTTCCCTGGCTGATACAACTGATACAACTTGCCTTGTGGCACTATACATAAAGGGGGCTGTGTGGCACTATACACAAAGGGGGGCTGTGTGGCACTATACACAAGGGGGAGCTGCATGGCACTATACACAAAGGGGAGCTGCGTGGCACTATACACAAGGGGGAGCTGTGTGGCACTATACACATGGGGGAACTGGATGGCACTATTTACAAGGGGGAGGGCTGTGGCTCTATCTACAGGGGGCTGAGTGTGGTGCAATCTACAGGGGTCTGTGTGCTGCACTTTCTACTAGGGGGGGCTGTGAGCACTGTATACAAGGGAGTGGGGCTGTGTGGCACTATATACAGTGGGAGTTGTACAGCGCCATATACAGTGGGGGCTTTATGTCGATATCTACAGGGGGGCTGTATCTACAGGTGGGGGCTTTATCTACAAATGGGGTGTTACACTGTCTATAGGCGGGGCTATATAGCACTGTCTACAGGGGGGCTGTATGGCACATTCTACAGGGGGCACTATTTATAAGGGGGGCTGCTTGTGGCACCCGGGGGGGGCACGGTCAAGAGTTTGTTATGGGGTCCAGTCTTTCCTAATTGGAATTGTTACCTGTGACAACTTTCGGCACTACAAAAAAGGTAGGTGGTTAACGATCTGAAACTATTACACTCTTGACTGGCACTGGTATGTATTCTCCTATCTGCAGTTCTGTGTGACAGCAGCACCTTCTCTTATACAGGCATACTGTTTGCTGCTCTGGCAGCCCCTGTCAAAGGGCAGCATAATCAGTTGTGCCAAACATTCTATCAGCACCACAAATGGGAGGAGAGCAGCTGACAGACTGGGCACTCTTCCTAAAGCGATGTCCAAAAACCACCCCTGAACTCTTAGGCTGGGTTCACACGACCTATTTTCAGACGTAAACGAAGTGTATTATGCCTAGTTTTACGTCTGAAAATAGGGCTACAATACGTCGGCAAACATCTGCCCATTCATTTGAATGGGTTTGCCGACGTACTGTGCAGACGACCTGTCATTTACGCGCCGTCGTTTGACAGCTGTCAAACGACGACGCGTAAAAATACAGCCTCGTCAAAAGAAGTGCAGGACTCTTCTTTCAGACGTAATTTGAGCCGTTCTTCATTGAACTCAATGAAGCACAGCTCAAAATTTACGGCTGTCAGAGAAGCCTCGCAAAATGCGAGGAGGAGCTTTTACGTCTGAAACGAGGCAGCTGTTTTCTCCTGAAAACAGTCTGTCTTTTCAGACGTAAAAGCCTGCTACCGTGTGCACATACCCTTAGACACCTCAGTAACTCCTTATTGGCATCAAATAGATGCCTGTATTTAAATGCTACTGTCTTATCCCGTGGATAAGTTGAAATATTTGGTTGGTTGAAATATCACTAAAATAAGAATCTGCTGCATGTTTTGCCAGTGTAAAAAACTATGTTTTTAACTGGCTAATGTGGCTGTAACTAAACAGACAGGTTGTCACTCACAACAATTTCAGGCTCAAATACCTTGAATTGTCCAGAATACATTATTCTGAGGGCCAAGCCTACTAAAAGAATCACAAGCAGACTTAGCCCTGCTATAGTTTCATCAAAGCATATCATTTTCATCAGTTATGTTTGGCTCAGGCATAAAACAACTGACTGTATACAACTGACATATGTGATCCCCACCTTAGAGGGTCCTGAAAATATTGGTGGTTTGTGCGCATATATGAACTTTGAAACAGCTGAGACATTTTGTAAAACTGCAGGTAAACACCTTCAAGACTTGTGGGAGATTTACTAAGGCTGACGTTTCATACGACAGTCTAAAAGCAAAATACGTTGGAGTAAAAAGTGCCTAATTTATGCAGAGGCGTACGCCTCTTAATAAATTATACGCATCTCTACCCGATTATATGGCATAAATTATTGCACATTTTTCAGGCATTGGAAGGTCCCGCCCTTTTCACTACACTCTACCCACTTTTCGGCAAAGTGGCGTGACTTTTGTGGCAATTTAAGACTCTTTTACCATTTGTGCCTTTTCTATGGCCGAAAAATGGCATAGAATGATAATAATCCCCCCCCCCCTCCCGATGGGTCATGACATGGTTTGTTAGTCACATCTATATGACATAATTATCATATCACTGTCTATATATAGCGACTTGTCTTACATTTATCACAAATCAAACCCAGAGCAGAACTTGTGCCTGTTTTGCACAATTCACATTGACAATTTACACATGGTGCTATTAGTCAAAAATCTTCCTCACACTGAAATCAAGAATCTGTAATATTTGTAATTACCTCTGTAGAGATCAAATAGTAATTTGTTTTGCTGTTCTTTTGCCAAGCAGAAAAAAATCGGCCTCAAAATTCCTTCAGGATTTTTGAGGCAGATTTTAAAATGCAAGAGATTTTGATAATTTTTTTTTTTATACTTTTTTTAATACTTTTATTTGAATTTTTTAAACAAATACAAAAAGTGCTGTAAAAAATAAATAAAAACACTCAAAAAACTGCTCCAAGATAGAGAATTATGTCTTTTTCCCCCCTAAGCAGAAATAAAACGTCCGGGAAATAAAAACGCCTCTACTTCCCAATAAGAGAGAGATTTGGTGCGTTTTTTGGCGCATAAATAAATGCGGTTTCCACTTCAAAATCGGTGGAACCAAACTATGTGTGAACTAGGCCTACTTGGCTCAAGACTGAGTTCAATGTGTCCCAGATTCAACCTCTGCTAACAGCATGTAGTAGGTGATGAACGCTACGTGTACTGCTCCACTGGGCTTGCTGGATTATGTGCTTTTACCTGGTTAGGGTATGTGCACACACACTAATTACGTCCGAAATTGACGGACGTATTTCAGCCGCAAGTACCGGACCCAACACAGTGCAGGGAGCTGGGCTCCTAGCATCATACTTATTTACGATGCTAGGAGTCCCTGCCTCGCTGCCGGATAACTGTCCCGTACTGTAAACATGATTACAGTACGGGACAGTTGTCCGGCAGCGAGGCAGGGACTCCTAGCATCGTACATAAGTATGATGCTAGGAGCCCGGCTCCCTGCACTGTGTTCGGTCCGGGACTTGCGGCCGAAATACGTCCGTCAATTACGGACGTAATTAGTGTGTGTGCACATACCCTTAGATGCACAGCTGGGCTCACTTCCTTCATGTTGCAGTCCAGCTACCTTAACCCCTTCAGGACCCAGCCTGTTTTGGCCTTCAGGACCCAGCCAATTTTTTAAAATCTGACATGTGTTACTTTATGTGGTAATAACGTTGGAATGCTTTTACCTATCCAAGCGATTCTGAGATTGTTTTCTCGTGACATGTTGTACTTTATGTTAGTGAAAAAATGTTGTCGATAATTTTGGTATTTATTTCTGAAAAACACCACAATTTAGAAATAATTTGCAAAAATTTGCATTTTTCTAAATTTAAACGTATCTGCTTGTAAAACAGATAGTAATACCAAAACAGATAAAAACAAGGGGACATATGTACAAAAACACAGAAAAAGGCCATACTTACAAATGGACACAGCCAGGTCAGAAACGCCGATGAAGGCGAGTGAGCAGGTGCCTTAAATAATAATAGCCACTCCCACTGGTCTTGAGGGGAGTGGTATGTGGTGCATGGGATGTGTAGTAAGAAATAATAAATGAATAGTGTATGTGCAAGTGTAATAATGTAAGTGAAATATAGGGGGCAGTAATGAGTAAAGTGCCTCAAAAATAAATGAATAATGGGATACAAGTGTGTGAAACATGGAGGGATAGTGTGTAAGTCATGAGGCACAACGTGTGTAGCCAAGTAGAAGCCTATTTGTGACGCCTTGATAATTCATAGAGCGGGCTACCCTGCTTGCTAGGCCAAACAACAACACACCATGCTCTCCCAGCATCAAAGACCCAGCTGTGTCCAAAAGAAGCGAATATAAGTAATAATGAAAAATACCTGGGGTATTAGTGATTGTTTTGGCCAAAAGGACGCAAGCTCGCAATCCACGACAAGGATCCCCAGACTTGCGAGTCCCTAACTCCCTAACTGGAACGAAAAGCTCCTGATGCGCAGACAAAACAGATAAAAACAAGGGGACATATATACAAAAACACCGAAAAAGGCCATACTTACAAATGGACACAGCCAGGTCAGAAACGCTGATGAAGGCGAGTGAGCAGGTGCCTTAAATAATAATAGCCACTCCCACTGGTCTTGAGGGGAGTGGTATGTGGTGCATGGGATGTGTAGTAAGAAATAATAAATGAATAGTGTATGTGCAAGTGTAATAATGTAAGTGAAATATAGGGGGCAGTAATGAGTAAAGTGCCTCAAAAATAAATGAATAATGGGATGCAAGTGTGTGAAACATGGAGGGATAGTGTGTAAGTCATGAGGCACAACGTGTGTAGCCAGGTAGAAGCCTATTTGTGACGCCTTGATAATTCATAGAGCGGGCTACCCTGCTTGCTAGGCCAAACAACAACACACCATGCTCTCCCAGCATCAAAGACCCGGCTGTGTCCAAAAGAAGCGAATATAAGTAATAATGAAAAATACCTGGGGTATTAGTGATCATTTTGGCCAAAAGGACGCAAGCTCGCAATCCACGACAAGGATCCCCAGACTTGCGAGTCCCTAACTCCCTAACTGGAAAGAAAAGCTCCTGATGCGCAGACAAAACAGATAAAAACAAGGGGACATATATACAAAAACACAGAAAAAGGCCATACTTACAAATGGACACAGCCAGGTCAGAAACGCCGATGAAGGCGAGTGAGCAGGTGCCTTAAATAATAATAGCCACTCCCACTGGTCTTGAGGGGAGTGGTATGTGGTGCATGGGATGTGTAGTAAGAAATAATAAATGAATAGTGTATGTGCAAGTGTAATAATGTAAGTGAAATATAGGGGGCAGTAATGAGTAAAGTGCCTCAAAAATAAATGAATAATGGGATGCAAGTGTGTGAAACATGGAGGGATAGTGTGTAAGTCATGAGGCACAACATGTGTAGCCAGGTAGAAGCCTATTTGTGACTCCTTGATAATTCATAGAGCGGGCTACCCTGCTTGCTAGGCCAAACAACAACACACCATGCTCTCCCAGCATCAAAGACCCGGCTGTGTCCAAAATACAAAAATGGTCATAACTTGGCCAAAAATGCTAGTTTTTTAAAAATAAAAACGTTACTGTAATCTACATTGCAGCGCCGATCTGCTGCAATAGCAGATAGGGGTTGCAAAATCTGGTGACAGAGCCTCTTTAAACTCAAAATGTGGTTTAAAAATAATGTACCCATTCCTAAGAGCGGAGGTCATCTTGGCCTCCTTCGATGTAACTTCGCTTTACACGTCCATACAGCATGAGGGTGGATTGAGAGCCGTTGAGATACTATTACAACAATCGGATTACTCTATTGAATGTAGATCCTTTATATTATCACTTTTGGAAATTATTCTATCAAAGAATTATTTCCTTTTTCGTGATCAGTTTTTTATCCAATGCCAGGGAACTGCCATGGGCTCCAACATTGCCCCTACATATGCCAACATATATATGCATTCACTCGAGGAGGATCTCGTCTATGTGTCCCACCATTTTCGGCATGTGCTGAGATGGTGGAGGTACATAGACGATGTTTTCCTCGTCTGGACTGGCAGTTCCTCTGAGCTTACGGATTTCCATAATTTCTTGAATACCATAGATCAGACAGTGAAGTTTACATTGGTAAGTTCCAAAAGTACTTTGCAATTTTTGGATGTGCTAGTGGAACTGAGTGGAACTACATTCTACACTGATTTATTTGTTAAAACTACGGATAGGAATAGCTTACTGAGATATGACAGCTCACATCCTAGAAAAATGATTAATTCTTTGCCGGTTAGTCAATTTATGCGAACCAAGAGAATCATAGATAGACCTGACAAACTTTCTGTTGGCCTTGATCAGATGATGGATAAGTTCAAAGCCAGAGGATACCCCAAACGTATATTAGAACAGCACAGACGTAGGGTAGATTCTATCCCTAGAGCTGATCTTTTACTGGACAGGATACACAGGGATCTAAAACGTATCCCGTTTATTACCACTCATACACAGATGAGTAATCGGATATATGATGTTATACGGTTGCATTGGCCCATGTTGGGTCGATGTTTCCCACATGTAGAACCTTTCAGAAGACCGCCCCTGTTCACTTACCGTAGACCACCCAATTTGAGAGATAAGTTAGTCAAATCGGACTTTGGTCCATCAAGAAATAAACGACAGACTTTTTTATCTTCCCCCAGGAAGGGCTGTTTCCCATGTCTCAGTTGTACGAACTGCACGCTTTTGGTCAAGGGCAGTCAGTTTGTGCATCCTGATACTGGTAAACAATTCTTCATCAATTACTTTTTGACATGCAATACTGAATTTATTATCTATGTACTCCAATGCCCTTGCCGTCTCCTGTATGTAGGAGAAACGACACTTGATGCTAAAACGAGACTGAACCAACACCGCTATACTATACGAAAAAAGAGACTTGACCTTCAGGTCTCTAAACATTTTTCTGATTTTAAACACGTTGAAAGAGACTTGAAATTTTGGATAGTAGATCATGTACCCCCACTATGCAGGGGTGGCGATAGAGTTAGATTGTTGAAACGCCGCGAGTTGCAGTGGATTTATAGATTGGGTACACTTAAACCAGGGGGCTTAAACGTTGAGTTTCCTCTGGGTACCGTTATTAAATAAATTTTGCATACAGTTACACCTCTTACATTAGATATTCAATCCACGTCTTCCTTGGTATTAGGATTGATTACCATTTCATGTCCTTTTCAAAATTTTATTACATGTTTTTAATACACTTCTCTTTATTCACAGATCACGTATTTTCATATCACATCGCGGCATTGATCGACTCACCGATACTGGGACTGGCTCATTTATACTAATGAAATATGCTTATTGTATTTTCTGTTGAAAATCTTGACATCTATAGTTAGTATTTTCAAATGCATTGAGACACGCCAATATTTGACATGTGGTTTGAGTTAGACATGTACAACTATGCAATATGTGCAATTTTTGCGCTATATGAGTGTGTGTATATATATATATATATATATATATATATATATATATATATATATATATATATGTATACACTATCAGGAGTTGATTTATCTTTTCAGAATACCCGTGATTCAGGGTTCTGTATTTAATCCTCTATGTAGTAGACTGAGGTCTCTTTATATACACACATACATATTTGACATTCTAGTACATATTGTCTTTCTGTATCAAATAGGAGTGATAAAGTTTTTTTCCCCTTCACTCCTAAAATTCCATTTCTCATTGTGGATTTTCTTTGCATGTCTATGATTGGCATTTGCCCTCTTCGGGTATGGCTGATTGGCGTTTCCTTCGTGACTGCGCATGCGTGACATGCGCAGCACGAATACTAATGCTTCCAATGCTTCTGACAGCTCAACAATGGTGATTGCAGCACATGTTTTGTGTTTACGTTGGAGCCGGATCCTTATTCTCGGTGAGTCCCTCAAGTGTAGTGATATCTACACATGTGCACGATCCTATCTAATTATATACAATTTAAAGATTGTTAGACTATATAACTTTCTGTAATGTATTATGTTATGTATTACAGTCCTGTTGTGATAGTATCTTTTTAACACATTCCTCACTCATTTAATGTTGCATATATGAATTCACTATGTACCTTTTGGCAACCTTATATGTGTTGTTGCATTTTATTGGCAGTACTTTTTTATAATATTGGTTCTCCTATAAATGTGTGGTCATGACATGAATCTGTTCATTTGAGAAAGGCTCCTGTGTTGAGCTGAAACGTCGTGTGTATATGGACCAATAAAGCACCTTTTTCTACCTTGCTTATACACATATATATATATATATATATATATATATATGTATATATATATATGTACATACATACACTACACCCCCCCTCTATCTCAATTGAAAGGGGACACTTCCCTTTACAACAGACATACTGTTTCCCCATTTAATAGTTCTAACATGATGCCTCCGATACAGTACCTGCTAACCATCGCCTCCTGCTGTTAGTATTGTGCCTTCAGTTGGCCACTATACTATGTCTGCTGCTGCCCCAAAAATGTTGCATCCTGCTGTCCTTAATACTCTGCATTGCTATTTCTTTTGCCAACCAATGGGCCTGTTGGTGTTGCTGACCCCAATACTGTGCCACGCTGCTTTCCCAGGTGCCTTCAAAACTGTTGAACCGAAAATTTCCCCTACATGCTATAATAACAACCAACAGTCAATATAGTCAAAAATACAAAAAATACTTTATTAAGGACATAGATAGTTGTACAATTTGCTTAAAAACACCCATAAAACACATAATGTACAAAAAAAATAGGTCAATAAGGCACGGAATACATGGGTATGAGGTCAATTACCATTAGCTACATAATGCATGTTACCTCTCTGTAACGTCTGTGGTCGCTGACCACAAACTCCTTCCATGCAGTCGACGCCCTTCTCTCCAGAGATGTCTGCACATACGGCCGTCCTGTTCCACGGTGACCACCAGGGTGTGCTCGCGAGCTCAGTCCAGACTTAAGAAGCCAAAGCGCACACATGTGGGAGATTGAGCTGATTGCTCCCAGAGCACCATGGGCTATAAGAAGGACCCAGCCCCTTCCTCCCAGACCTGAGCGTTGTTTGTCGTATCCTAGTTTGTCTATGCAAATGGTCTCCTAGTGTTTTCCAGTTCCCGGTGCTCCCTGTACCTGTATCCCGCGCTATCCTGGTCAAGTGCCGTGCTGTAGTCGTGCTGTGCTGTATTCTACGCCTGTCCTGCTACTCCACGTCTGACGCCTACCTGCTGCCTAGTCCCAACCGAGCCTGTCTTGCTACTGTCCGAGCTGCCACAGTTACCCTATATGAACTATAGACTGTGACCTGCGCCCTGTTCGCCAGCTGCCATACCGTCAAGGCCATACCGTCCTGAACCCAACGTGACACTCTCATATATATGTCCAATACGCCAGAAGATTACAAAAATGCAAAAAAAAAAAAAAGTTAACATATTACCAGTATCTATATCATACCGCTTGCAAGCAGATAACCACCTACCATAAGCCATAAAGACTGCCTGTACAATGTCAAGCACCGAAACGCGCATTTCACACCCAGTTTCATCAGGGGGTGCTGGATCAATGTCAGGTAGATGTTTAGAATAGTCATCCGTCAGCTGAATCTCTAAGTGCAACCTACTTACTCACTATGAAGACGTTCAATGGCGCATACGAGTGGTGAGGTGGCACCTCAAAAGCGATAAACCCGGCGTCCGGAAGTCAGTATCTCGCAAGCGCATAGCACAGTCCCATGTTGAGCTGAGAATGACGTCAAGAACGGCCCCCCACCACACGCATCCGTGAGTCAGCCGCATCCATGATGGAAATCGGCATACAGGATTTATTATCTAGACAAAGTATTCAGATTAGTATATATATGTTGAAAAATGATGGTACCTAAAATATATTATGTGCACCTAAACTAGGAAAGAACATTTATTAAAATGTACACACATCAGGACACATATAGCGACCCTTGTCATTAAGGGGTAGAATTATGTTAGAATTGTGTTAGTAACAGGAATTACACTCTATCAAGGAAGAGAAAGAATATACAAAACACGTTAAAGTGCTCTGAAAAAATACATACTTAAAAACAAAAAAATATATAGACTGTATATGCGCATACCAAATCCAAATGCACGACTAGGGACTCGAATGCACACAGACAGCAGCCCAAAAATAAATGTGATTGAAGTGCCTAAAACAAAGTGTACCACCAAGCTATTAAATAAATGATAAAAATATTAGTGAGTGAAAAATATGTATATTTGCAATGTTCATTATATATAAAAAATATATAAATACATCAAAATATTACAATTTTAAATGAGAATAATACGATACAAATCCCACTAAATACTCATTCATATCGCCAAGTGCCCAAAAATATATGAATGACATATATGAATGACATATGTTATTCAAAGAAAATATATATGATAAATTAGTCTATACAAAAAGTGTATGTGAATGTGCAAAAAGAAAAAAATCAATAAAGTACTTCCAAGAGAGCAAGTATTCGCTCCTATCACAGAGGAGAACCCACATAACCATCAGTCTACTATATTCCTATACCATATATTCAATATGCTGATTAACCTCATACATATCAAGTCATCGTAAATTCACAAAAAAAAAAAACGTAGAAAACCCAACAACAATTATTGCAGATATCCATCATTATAACTATCATATATACATATAGATCATTGTATTTATATGCTCATCTGTAAATATATATATCCAGTTCCACTCGGACCGAAAATAAACAAAAAATCCAATGGATCTTCTACCTACAAAAGACCCTACACAACAGAGATTGACACCACTTTATATTTATAAAAGTGGAACAAAGATAACCATTTCATTTAACCCTTTAGGGAAAATGGCCTGAAGTTTAATTATCGATTTGCATTCACGTTGAGTAAGGGTACTTTGTATGTTATCCCCTCTATTTCCCAAAGAAATTTTATCAATGCCCCTAAAATTAAGGAACCTCCACTTACCTTTGTGGTATTCTCTAAAATCACGAGGTATTGATTTGACTTTCATTCGTTTTTCAGGATCATCAGTTTTCATAGCTCCTTTGATGTCCTTCACATGTTCTAAAGCTCTTACACGCAATTCTCTTGATGTGAGACCCACTTATATCAATCCACATGGACATGTCGCATAATAGGTCACAGCAGTTGAACGACATGAGATATGATATGACAGATCTTGTATTCTTTCAAACCTGAAGAATCAATAAAGTTTTGAGATTTCACCATCAGGGAACAAGCTCCACAATCTCCACATGTATATGATCCCCATTTGGGACCTTTGGAATTGAAAGTGAATCCAGAGGTTGTAGCCACATAATTGCTTTTAACCAAAATATCTCTATGATTACGTGATCTACGTGGTGTAATGGAGGGAAAATCTGATAGAACAAGACTAAGATCTATTGTAAAAAATTATTCGGCACACTGAGTCGTAAGTGATGAATTCTTGAAATTTTTATTATTTTTGATGCCAAGGGTTAGGTGCAACGTTTCGGTCAAAGGACCTTCGTCGGGCACTATAAGTATACAGAATATTTATACATTGGTATATTTGCATCATATACGTTCATTGGTCAAAAAGAATTTTTTAAGAAAAGTAAAACATAACGTAATAAGGAAAATAAAATGTAGAAACTAAAATAGAATTAAAGATAAATCAAAGAACAGAATTGTGTTGCGAAATATCACAGGATAAATGATCAAGCAAGAACAGAATGTATATACGGACGACATCCTCATCCCATGTACAACAATATAGTCAGGTATACGATGATGCAGCGAGTTCCTCATATAGGCAGCAATTCTACAGAGGCTATGTCAAAAATTACAGATGTCTATACTTAGATCGTTAAGGAAAAAGAGAAGGACTGAGCAGTATCTCTTACTGTAAAATAGACACATCCCTAGGGGCAACATAGTAGCACAATAACACAATCACTTAATAGCATAGTATGGCAAGCATCTAAGCTATGTAAAGACTAACAGTTCAATGCTAACTAGCATAACATAAGACCACAGTTGTATCATGCTGGGTATAGAATTGTTGCAGGCATACCTTGTTACCCTGGTTTCTGGTGTATCCAGAAGATCGGCGCTGTAAATAAGAATGGCGGGTTTCCGCTTCTTTTTGGCGCTAAAATGGGGCATACACTGCAGGTTTAAATAACCCAGTGCGGGGCGGGCACTGGGCGTGTCTTAGCGTGCGTCTGTTTGTAGACGTCATGCTATGGGCGTTCTGCTGGTCAGAGGACACTCGTGTCCTCTCCTCTCAAACCCTGCCTCCCCTGCATCTGGTTGGTCAGTGCCGTCCCTAGTACCGCCCACACATTATCGAACGTGTGGTGGCTAAGGGGAATCCCTGCTGTCAGGTCTCGGCTGGTCTCGTAATTAAATGCACTTTGTGCCGTGCTAGAGATATGTTAATTTGTAGGGAAACATAGATGATGTACATGTTATTGTGATTAGATGGCATCTTTAGAGAGTATACATAGAAGGGACAGCATATCTCGGACGTAATATATTAGAAGAGGTAGCTAGTGGTAGTTTGTCATGCTTGTGATTTTAAAGACTTGTAAATCCCCTGAGCTGGTATGAATAAATAGTAAGGGAACCACAGTTACTGGTTATGTGTGCTGTGTTTGTATAAGTCCAAACATTTCTCTATTCTAAGCCTCAAAGATTGGGGGAAAGAAGTACGGTAATGATGAGACAATGGGCAATAGTCTATCCATAAAGTGGTACCTAGTTTTTTGTCTGTTGTAAATAGATGCGATGCAAAATTGTCTATGTGTATAGACATTTGATAAATATCTCTGTCAAAATACCTAGGTATAGGTTATTACATCCCCTGTTGCACAGGAGAATTAATATTCTAAAGGATACCTTGTCCGGCATGTAGGCAGGTATTATGCCCCGTGTTGGGTCAGCGTGTCTGCAAGAGAGATATTAGTCATATTAAATGGTGGTTATTAGTTGCATGTTTACAAAAAACTGCTCACTTCGTACTCCCTGTTCAGGCCTTTGGGCTCCAATGTTTGCAACCTATGAATCCAGTACGCCTCTCTGCGCTTTAGTGTCTTAATCCTATCTCCTCCTCTTCGTGGGGCAGGAATGTGTTCAATTACCTGAAACTGTATTTGCGAGACATTGTGTGTTCTGGATAGAAAATGCGCCGGAATTGGTAATAGGGTCTTATTGCATCGAATATTGCTCTTATGTTGGCCTATTCTGTCCCGTATGCGCTGCGTCGTTTCCCCCACATATGCTAGCCCACACGGGCATTTTATCAGGTAGATGACATAATTTGTGTTGCATGTAAAATATTCCTTTATCGGTATATGTTCGCCAGTCTGGGGATGTCGTAATATGTCACCTTTTATGATATGGGAGCACTGTAGACAGGATCGACAAGGGAATGTCCCTTTTCTTGGGGTATTCAGAAAGGTTTGTCTTAATGGTTTCTTTGTTGATCCTACATCTGCTCTAATTAACCTATCCCTGAGGTTCTGGGGTCTCTTGGAGCATGGAAGGAATGGAGTCTGAAACTCTACGACCTTTGGATACGCTTCTTTGAGGAGCGACCAGTGTTTTCTAATGATATGGTGCACCTTGTAGTCACAGGGGTGGTATGTATGTACAAAGGGTATACTTTTGGGTTTATCCCTATTTCTGTCGGAAGTTGATGTTGATTGTGCTTCCCTTAGTGTTTGGCTTGGATAGCCTCTATCCCTAAATTTTTGAGTCATGCTGGCCATGCGCACTGCCCTATTATCGGTATCGTCCGCTATCCTGGATATGCGTGTGTATTGGGATTTAGGAAGAGCTCTCTTGGTGGCTATTGGGTGGCAACTATCGTAATTCAGGAGGCCATTTCTGTCTGTTTCTTTCGTAAATAGATCAGTGCTAAGGTGGCCTCCACCATCCTTAATGACCATGGTGTCCAAGAAACTGATCCGGGACCTATAGAAGTTTAATGTGAACTGCAGCTCAGGCCAGATGCTGTTGAGGTATTCAATGAATTCTACCAACGCTTCTTCGGTGCCCTGCCACAGGCAGAATATATCGTCTATATATCTGGTCCATAACAGCATATGTTCTTCAAACATAGTTGTGGGGTATACGTAGTTTTCCTCAAAGTGGGCCATGTAGCAGTTAGCATATGGTGGTGCCACATTGGAACCCATGGCCGTGCCCCTCTTTTGAATAAAATATGTGTCTTCAAATAAGAAATAATTATCGGTTAAGATAATTGTCAGCAGGTCAAGGCCTAGGTCTATGATCTTACTCTCTTTCCCAGCTTTAGTGAGTATCTCTTTGACCGCAGTCAGCCCTTTTGTGTGTATGATCGAGGTATATAGGCTGCAGACATCTAATGTCACCAGGATGACATCTGGAGTCAAAATCTCGAATGTGTGAATGATCTCTAGAAAGCTAGATGTATCCAACAAGAATGATCTTGTGTTCTTAATAAGTGGGGTCAGGAGTTTCTCCATAAATTTGGAGAGAGGCGTGAATACTGAGTCCGTGGAGGCCACTATCGGCCGTCCAGGAGGATTATCTAGACCTTTGTGTATTTTGGGGAGTATATAGAACACAGGTATGACCGGATGTCTGTTGGTCAGATAAGAAACTGTGTCCTGGTCTATTGTTCCTAGGGTCATGTGTTTCGCTAGGGTATTCTTTATTTTTAATGCGATTTTACTCGTAGGGTCCTGACTTATGGGTTGATAGACAGAAGTATCTTGTAACTGCCTATGTACCTCTCTAAAATAAGAGGACCTGTCCATCACTACAATCGCTCCCCCCTTACCTGCCTACATGCCGGACAAGGTATCCTTTAGAATATTAATTCTCCTGTGCAACAGGGGATGTAATAACCTATACCTAGGTATTTTGACAGAGATATTTATCAAATGTCTATACACATAGACAATTTTGCATCGCATCTATTTACAACAGACAAAAAACTAGGTACCACTTTATGGATAGACTATTGCCCATTGTCTCATCATTACCGTACTTCTTTCCCCCAATCTTTGAGGCTTAGAATAGAGAAATGTTTGGACTTATACAAACACAGCACACATAACCAGTAACTGTGGTTCCCTTACTATTTATTCATACCAGCTCAGGGGATTTACAAGTCTTTAAAATCACAAGCATGACAAACTACCACTAGCTACCTCTTCTAATATATTACGTCCGAGATATGCTGTCCCTTCTATGTATACTCTCTAAAGATGCCATCTAATCACAATAACATGTACATCATCTATGTTTCCCTACAAATTAACATATCTCTAGCACGGCACAAAGTGCATTTAATTACGAGACCAGCCGAGACCTGACAGCAGGGATTCCCCTTAGCCACCATACGTTCGATAATGTGTGGGCGGTACTAGGGACGGCACTGACCAACCAGATGCAGGGGAGGCAGGGTTTGAGAGGAGAGGACACGAGTGTCCTCTGACCAGCAGAACGCCCATAGCATGACGTCTACAAACAGACGCGCGCTAAGACACGCCCACTGCCCGCCCCGGACGGGATATTTAAACCTGCAGTGTATGCCCCATTTTAGCGCCAAAAAGAAGCGGAAACCCGCCATTCTTATTTACAGCGCCGATCTTCTGGATACACCAGAAACCAGGGTAACAAGGTATGCCTGCAACAATTCTATACCCAGCATGATACAACTGTGGTCTTATGTTATGCTAGTTAGCATTGAACTGTTAGTCTTTACATAGCTTAGATGCTTGCCATACTATGCTATTAAGTGATTGTGTTATTGTGCTACTATGTTTCCCCTAGGGATGTGTCTATTTTACAGTAAGAGATACTGCTCAGTCCTTCTCTTTTTCCTTAACGATCTAAGTATAGACATCTGTAATTTTTGACATAGCCTCTGTAGAATTGCTGCCTATATGAGGAACTCGCTGCATCATCGTATACCTGACTATATTGTTGTACATGGGATGAGGATGTCGTCCGTATATACATTCTGTTCTTGCTTGATCATTTATCCTGTGATATTTCGCAACACAATTCTGTTCTTTGATTTATCTTTAATTCTATTTTAGTTTCTACATTTTATTTTCCTTATTACGTTATGTTTTACTTTTCTTAAAAAATTCTTTTTGACCAATGAACGTATATGATGCAAATATACCAATGTATAAATATTCTGTATACTTATAGTGCCCGACGAAGGTCCTTTGACCGAAACGTTGCACCTAACCCTTGGCATCAAAAATAATAAAAATTTCAAGAATTCATCACTTACGACTCAGTGTGCCGAATACTTTTTTACAATACGATTGGGTTGGGACCCTATTCGTGCACCTACCCGGATCTAGTGCATTCCGAACCAATTTCTAAGACTAAGATCTATGTCAGTTTGCACAATTGGCCAGAATCCCAATCTTTAAAAAATGGCCCTCATTTCTCGCCATTGAGCATGATAGCCAGCAATAAATCTTACCTGATCATCTTTACTCTTCTTTTTAAGTTTGGGTATCAATAGATCATTTCTCAGAGTATTTTTTGGTCTCATATATCCTTGCTCAATATCTCTTGGTTTTTATCCTCTTGCATGAAATCTCCTTGTAAGATCAGATGCTTTATTTTCGAATGCAGGCTCTGTAGAGCAAATACGACGACCCCTTTAAAATTGCCTTGTTGGCACTGCTCTCAATATCTGTGGAGGATGAGACAATTTTGCATTGAGATGTCATTTTTCTGAAAAAATCTGTACTGATAAGTCCATCATCTGACTTCATAAACGTGATGTCAAGGAGCTCAATATCCGTCTGACTGATATTGGAAGTCAGACAAATATTGAGCTGGTTGACATTCAGATCTGTCAAGAAAGTTTCCAAATTTGGACATTTCCCCATGCCATAGAAACAGTATATCATCTATGAAGCGCATCCAAATCAGGATTCTACCATCATTAGCTTCAGGAAATTTGAAATTCTGTTCCCAATCGAGTTGTCTCAGTACCTTGCTTGTGATCTATTGCAGTATAAAGTGACCCAACGTCACGTCACAAAGAAGTCATCATGAACACCCCTTCCAATCTATTGAGGACTTCCGTGGAATCCCAAATATAGAATGGAAGTTCAGACACCAAGGGTTTTAAGTAAAAGTCTATAAAACATCAGGCAGTCTCGCACAGACTTCCTTTGCCGGAAACTATGTGTCAACTAAATTCTTGTTGATTTTTGGGAGTAGGTACAAAGTTGCTATTATAGTTTTCTCCACAACTAAGCCTTCCAGTGTGGATTTTGGAATTAGATTTAATTCAAAACCTTCCCATAAAATTTTATCTAGCTGCATTTTGAAGGAAGCAAGAGGGCATCTGTTAAGTTTCTGATAACACATTTTATCATTGAGCCGTCAAAATGTCTCCTTTTCATATTTCTCAATAGGCCATACCATCACGTTCCCACCCTTGTCAGCTGGTTTTATAACTACTGTTTTCATATTTTTAAGTTGCTGTAAGGCATCTCTTTGTGCCTTATTAAGGTTATCATGTGTGCGATGAGAAGACACCTTCCTTAATTCACTTGTGACAAGATTGACAAAAGTGTCCGCTGCAAGACATAATGACAAGGATAGAAACACGGTGGACCGTCCTCTAATATTAGGAGGAAACTTTGATTCAATAATGGGTTCAAAACTGTGCCTGCTGCTGCAGCCCCCAATACTGAGTCAGGCTGCTGCCCAGTTTCACCTAATACTGTGCCTGCTGCTGTTTCCGGTATTGTGCCATTCTCCTGCCCAGGTGCCTTTAATACTGAACCTGTTACTGCTCCCAATACTGTGGTATCCTGGTACCCCTGGTTCCCCAATACTATGCCTGCTGTGGCCCTAATGCTGCATCATGTTGTTGCCCCTATGCTGGGCCTACTGCTGCAGTCTATACTTCTCCATGCTGCTTCTCCAGGTTTTCCCAATACTGAGCCTGCTGCTATCTCGAGTGCCTCCAATACAATGTCATGCTTCCAGCACTGGTGCCTCAAATACTTTGTCTACTTCTGCCTTCTTTGCCTTCCAGAAGGAAGCAACTTTGAGCATACCTTCCAACTTTGCGTGCCATGGCAAATTTTTCCCTGTTAAGCCATGCCTCTAACCCCACCCAATTCCCGCTCATACACACTCAGTACAGCCAACACAGTACCATGCTCCTATAGTGCCTCCCCCCTGTATAACGCCCCCATAGAACCCCCCACACGGTATAATGCCCCCATAGCTGCCCCCACACAGTATAATGCCCCCATAGTTACCCACACATGGTATAATGCCCCATAGATGCCCCCACACAGCATATTGCCCCCATAGCTTCCCCCATACAGTATAATGCTCCCATAGATGCACCCATACATTATAATGCCCACACAGATGCCCCCATACATTATTATGACCACACAGATGCCCCATACAGTATAAAGCCCCCATAACTGTGCCATACAGTATAATGCCCCCATCGCTGCCCCCATACAGAGCAATGCCCCAATGCTGTATAATGCCCCAAAGCTGCCCCCATAGAGTATAATGCCCCACAGATGCCCTCATGCATTATACTGTCCCCATAGCTGCCCCCATTCAGTATAATGCTCCCTTAGCTGCCACTATACAGTATAATGCCCCCACAGCTTCTCCAATACAGTATAATGACTGCAAAGTGCCTAATGAAAAAGTAATAAAATAAATACTCACCTAGCCCCGTTCCCATGACGAGGGGAGGAGATCCCTCTGCTCCTCCACTCTGTGCTATAAGTGACTTGGTGCAGACAGGCACGATGACATCATTGCACAGCCAGTGTTACACAGTGAATGCTGAAGGGAGCTGACAGCTCCCTGCTTCAGCATTGAATTCAAATGTATCTGCGCTCTAAGGACACAGATACAGTTGAAACCGGGCCATACAGCGGGATGGTTGGGAAGTTTTCTGTGAGTGGTCAATCAATGCCCATTTACACGTTACTTTCCAACTAGAAATGTGTGACTGAGCAATCTCTCAGTTGCATGTTGTATCATTCATATCATTGTGGTGATTGTTGTCACCAAGGGAAGCAGGCAAAGTCCCAGGGCACATGCCCCCAGTACCCAGTAACACTGCTTTCAAATTGTCATAGTATTACTGATTAACTGATATATTTGTTGGCAAAGGAGAGTTCAAGATGTGAATTACAAAGGTTTAATCTCCGAAGTACAGTACTGTGCAAAAGTTTTAGACAGTTGTGGAAAAATGCTGCAAAGTGAGAATGTTTTCAAAAATAGAAGAGTTAATTGTTTTTTTTTTATCAATTAACAAAATACAAAGTGAATGAACAGAAGAGAAATCGAAATCAAATCAATATTTAATGTGACCAACCTTTGCCTTTAAAACAGCATCAATCCTTCTAGGTACAGTTGCAGAAAGTCATGAATTTTGTAGAATTATAGTCAGGTGTATGATTAAGCAATTATACCACACGGGTGATAATGATCATAATTTTCACATGTATGTAGGTTAAAATACAGAGATTAACTGTAACAGAAACAGCTGTGTAGAAGGCTTAAAATGGTGAGAAACAGCCAAAGTCTACTACAAAGGTGAGGTTGTGAAAGACAATGCACATGTCCACCATAGCAAGACTGAGCACAGCAAAAAGACACAAGGTAGTTGTACTGCATCAGCAAGGTATCTCGCAGGAAAATATCAAAGCAGACTGGAGTTTCAAGATGTCCTCTTCAATCTCTTTTGAAGAATCACAAAGAAATGGCAACGTTGAGGACCGTAGACGTAGTGGTCGGGAGATCAAAGACACATCATGTTTACTTTCTTTTGAAATTGGAAGAAGTCCAGCAGTGCCATCAGTTCAGAACTGACAGAAACCAGTGGGACCCAGGTACACCTATGTACACCCATATACTGTTTGGAAAAGTCTGGCCAGAAGTGGTCTTCATGGAAGAATTGCGGCCAAAACCATACCTTTGACATGGAAACAAGGCCAAAAGATTCAATTATGCACTAAAACATACGAACTGGGGTGCAGAAAAATGGAAGTAGGTGCTCTGGACTGATGAGTAAAAATTTGAAATATTTGTCTGTAACTGAAAGCAGTTTGTTTGCCGAAGGGCTGGAGATAAGTACAAAAATGGGTATATGCAGGTAACAGTGAAGCATAGTGGAGGTTCCTTGCAAGTTTGGGGCTGCATTTCAGCAAATGGAGTTGGGGATTTGGTCAGGATTAAATGGTATCCTCAATGCAGAAAAATACAGGAAAATAATTATCCATCATGCAATACCATTGAGGCATCTGATTGACTTCAAATTTATTCTACAGCAGGACATCGACCCCAAACATACAGCCAATGTCATTAAGAGCTATATTTAGCGTAAAGAAGAACAAGGAGCCCTGGAAGTGATGATATGGCCCCCATAGAGCCAGATACAATAAAGCAGCCGCAGTCTAGAATTACCAGGGTGGGAAGGGATACGGTTTTTGGGCGTTCTCAGCCTATTAATACCAGCCTGCGGCCACGACAGTGCCAGGCCATCACTTCAGTTGGTCGGGTACTGGATCGTACCCGGCTCTTCCCAGTACTCCTGGTGGTTGTGGGTACCGGGTTAATAATAACACTAAGCCCCGCCTTAGTAATGGACACTGTCTATCAGACAGCGGCCATTACTAAGGCAGTAGTAATAATGTTAATAAAATCACCAACACAATTTTATTTTAATAAAACCCCTCACTCAACCCTCGTTAACCCAGGAAGGTAAGTATAATAATTGTTTTGCTTGTTTCGAAGTAGTCAAAACAACCGAACCAGCAAAAATACACAAAAAAACATTAGTAACAATAATAAGTAAAAAAGCAAAACAATTATTATACTTGAAAATAAATACACGGTCATCAAATTAGTCCAACAACCGAACCTGTAAAAAAACACACAAAAAAAAACATTTGTAACGCTAATAAGTAAAAAAGCTGTCACAATCCGTGGGTATTTGGACCCACTGGGCCGCACTGCCATAGCGGAGTAGCAGCTGGCCCAACAACAGTCTATACAAAGTCCTAGTACAAGAGTACCTGTGATAGTCCAGACAGTAGCAGAGGCTTAGGCACAGATGGAACTTGAAGGTAGATGATGCCACACGTGGCGGATGATATCAGGCGTGGCAGATGACACCAGATGTGGTGTATGACAGCAGGCGTGACAGGTTGCACAACTCGACTCCAACACTCTAAGGCTCAGGAACAAACAGTACGGGATACAGGATACAGGTAGCAGGGCACGGGAACAACGGGAACAGGATTACACTAAGGGACCATTTGCTAAGACTAACATGGGAACACACAACAATGCTCAGGCAATGGGGCATTGGCATCTACATTTTATGAAGCCACCATAGTGGTTTTGCTAAAGCCCGGAAAGGACCCCTTGGACTGTAGTTCATACCGCCCCATATCATTGGTAAATGCCGATTATAAGATTCTGACTAAAATCCTTGCTCAACGACTGAATACGGTCATCTTGGATCTGATACACCCAGACCAAACCGGCTTTATGCCGGGTAAAAGCACATCTATAAGTATTAGGAGGGTTCAGACGATAGTTCAATATAGTACATTGCAGGACAACACTTGGGCTTTGGCGTCCCTGGACGCAACAAAGGCTTTTGATTCCATTGAATGGCCTTTTTTATTTGCTTGTCTGGAAAACTTTGGTTTCGGACCTGTTTTTCGTAAATGGATACAAATAATATATGCTTCACCCCGGGCTAATGTTTTGGTGAATAATATACTATCCCCGTCATTTACTCTTCAAAGGGGCACACGTCAGGGATGCTCCCTATCGCCCGCTTTATTTAGTTTGGCAATTGAGGCTTTAGCATTGTGGATACGCTCCTCTCCACTCATTACAGGTATAACCATAGCAGATCGTACGGACACCATTGGTCTCTATGCAGATGATATGGTACTTTTTATGGATAGAGTGCAGGATACCCTTCCCTCGGTAATTAATATAATTGAACGTTTTGGACAATATTTCGGTCTTTCTATTAATTGGGGGAAATCATCCCTTATGTCCCTGTCCAAAGTACAGCCCCCTGGCCTGTCAGAGTTGTCGCCGTTGCCTCTAGTAGATAATTTCAAATATCTGGTCATATTTATAACTAAACTCCCCGATGTTGACCTTTCCTTAAATATGTTGCCGCTATTGGGCTTCACACGGTCTAAATTTCATGCATGGGGTAAACTGCCTCTATCAGTATCTGGCCGTATAAACCTGGTCAAAATGATATTGTTGCCTAAATTTCTATATGCCCTTCAGCAAAGTCCGGTTGTCGTACCTAAATCCTTTTTTAAACAGCTCAACTCCTTGTTATCACCGTTTATATGGGGGAATTCTAGACATAAACTCAGGTTGTCCACGCTCCAAAGGCCTAAGGCACTGGTAGGGACGGCTCTGCCTGATTTCTTTTTATATTATTTAGCGGGTCAACTGAAAACTTTAAGTTCCTGGATGCCTGGAAAAGATCTTCCCAACTCAGAGCACCATTTGGCACATGTACTTGGGAGTCAATGTTTGCTCGGCTCCCTTGAAGCAAATTCTCTCCCTGCCCATATTAAACCCCTGCCCTTACACAAGCTGGCTCGTGTGGTCTGGAGACAAGCGAAAAAGCAATTGGGTTACAATGATATTGTGTCTGAAATGCCTTTATGGAACAATGCTTCTTACTTTCCTTTAATGCCCCCAAGGTTATCTCCAGCTATTGGAACTATAGAGGTCCTATATGAGGATAATGTCCTACTTTCATTCACTCAGTTACAGACTAAGTATGACATACCACGCACCCATTTTCATAGGTATCTACAGATTTGTCATATTTTACAAACCCAATTCCATCACTTGAGAAGTAACCTAACAATCTCTTCCTTTCCACTGATAGGGATTCTTAACTCCCAGGGACCACGAGGCCTGATATCCGCTCTATATACCCATTTGTTATCCGTCACGGTGAATTCCACACCACTTGCTGTAGAGAGTAGATGGAAACGATGGATTCCTACCATCCAGACTGATGAGTGGGATGATATTTTGGAGGGATTGGTAAATTCAGTCATACCTATCGAGAAAGTTGTATTTATGAATCATGGTTGTAGTACTAAGTTTTCTAAGGTCTGGGATATTTGGAATAACTCCCCTTCGACAGTCAACCCCTCCGTTGGTTCACCAGATAATGTGAGATAGGAATATAGGTGGCCCAAATTTTAGTATGTATCTCCAAGAACTTGCTGTGCTGGATTTATCAGATCCTCATGGGTGACATGGGTCCTAGGCTGTTTTGTATTCTTTTATATCTGTTCTGGTTTTAGTCTCTCTATTACCATTGTCATACATATGTCCAAGCAAACCAGTCTACTCGCTATTGTTTATGACATATCATCATATTGGAATGCTCTATGTATACTCATTACTTGATTTGCTGTATGTAAATTTTCCTGATCCAATGTGCCATGTTTTGTAATTAGAGATGTATGAATGATTTTATACTTGTTATTGTAACAGTTCTTAATAAAACGAGTTTAAAAAACAAAACAATGCTCAGGCAAGAAGTGAAAGGGCAGAGCCCTTTTTATAGTCTGTGGTGATTAGGGCTAATTAACAATATTTTACATGTGCGCGCACTGGCTCTTTAAGGCTGGGCACGAGCGCACCCTACGGGACAGTGAGTGCTGGTGTCTCCTAGGAAGCAGATGCCGGCCAGCACTCACAAGTTCATGTCCGTGGCTGTTGGGGTGTGCGTAGGAACGACGATCCGCAGCTATGGATCAGATCCGGCGTCAGCACCCGGCGAATTCGGGCAAGTGCCGGGGCCTACTACCCTTGGGGGAGCCCACTCGGCCGCCGGGTGCTGTCATGCCATCTTCATGGCATCACTGTCCATACATGTCGGGAGGAGAGAAGGAGTCCCAGGCAGAGCGCTAGTGGCTCTGCTGCAGGACTTCGTCTCTGGGGAAGCCCCTGACATCACTATCCAAATATGGACAGTGATTTCAGAGGGAGAGAAAGAGTCCCAGGCAGAACGCTGCAAACGGCTCTGCTCCGGGACTCCGTCTCTGTTGAAGCCCCTGACATCACTGTCCATATATGGAAAAATATGTCAGAGGGAGAGAAGAAGTCCCAGGCAGAGCGCTAGAAGTGGCTCTGCTCTGGGACTCCGTCTCTGACGAAGTCTCTGACATCACTGTCCATATATGGACAGGGTTGTCAGGAGCAGAGCAATGTCCCAGGCAGAGTTCTAGTAGTGCTCTGCCCGGGACTTTGGCTCTGGGGTTGCTCCTGACATCACTAGTCGTATATGGACAGTGATGTCAGGGGCTTCTCCACAGCTGGATTACCAGAGAAGAGTCTTTACTAGCGCTCTGCCTGGGACTTCAGCTCTGCTCCAGACATTACTATCCATATATGGACAGTGATGTCAGGAGCAGAGCAGGAGTCCCAGGCAGAGTGCTAGTAGTGCTCTGCCCAGGACTATGGCTCTGGGGTTGCCCCTGACAAAACTGTCCATATATGGACAGTAACGTAAGGGCTTTCTCCTGGAGCGGAATCCCCAGCCAGAGCATTGACAATGCTCTGGCTAGGGATTCCACTCCTAGAGGGAACCCCAAAGGCGCTACCTACAGGACGGGAGGCTGTGTGGTACTACCAGGGAGGGTGGCTATGTGGCACTAGCTGGGAGAAGGGGGCTGTGTGGCACTATCTGCGAGGGAGGCTGTTTGGCACGACCTGGGAGGTGGGGGCTGTGTGGCACTGATCCAAAAGGAAGAAAGTTATCCTATTGAGAAACCCAGAAAATGCAAACCAAATAATGCACAGTGCCGTCCAAAATAAGAATATGGGACAAAAACAAAACAAAAAATAATTTGGACAAAACCAGCACACTCTGGGTTAAATGATTAGTACCAAATTTTATAAATATTTAATTTTTAAAAAGGAAATATATAATATAACATATTAATTTACATAAAACAGCTACAGGGTACAGACATCCATGAAATTTATAGTTTGGACAGTATAAATACACATTCCTATACGTAAACGTATGAAGCTGTTAAGTAAATTGTCCAGATAAAGGCAATAAGATCTTTTAAGCGGATATAACTGCATCAATGTTCCCTTCAAATATATATATATTATTCATTATGCACAAGAGAAATATATAGGAAACTCCCCAGATAGGGCCAGCAGGCAAGGACTGCAAGTCTCGTGGCTGAGTGTTTGTCCACCAATACCTCAAGTTTTACGGGTGTAGTAATGTCTCCCAAGGTTCCTCAAAACGGAGTCCAATTTAGGCAATGTCCGAATATCCCTCAGTCCACCGCAATATCCACCATAAGTTTATGGCTTAAGCTGGAACTCTCTGCCTTGGCATATCCACGTTTGCAGGTGTGGTGCCGGATAGATTTCAGACCTGTCTCAGCATGGAGTCTGCTCCCAGAGCAGGTACACGGTGGGTGACGTCAGCCTCGCACGTGTCAGGAAATAATTCAATTGGCTTAACGCGTTTTCATCCCTTCCGGGACTTCCTCAGAGCCATCACAGCTTTCATGGTATGCACAGCTTAAATAGTGATCATAATCAATTAATGCTAAGCCAGCTATCTCAAACGATACATATCTTCAGTAAACCCATTGCGTTAATACATATAGATTAGACAATTTATTCCGTATACTCAAGAGCATTTTCCATTCAATTTTTTTTCAACAGGTATATTTATATCAACTGGAATTGAATATGTATATATAAAAAATTAAATAGGAATATTTATATATATATATATATATATATATATATATATATATATATATATATATATATATATATATATAAAGAAAAGAAAGGAGTTTTAAATTTAGAATGAATGGGATGACAGTGGGCAAGGAGCAAAGACATTACCCATGAGGTGACAGGGAGACAGTCAAGGGAGGACAAGAGCCGTCCCAGACCGGGTCCCCATCAACCCACGGGGAAAATGGCTTTGTGGGGGGCTATGTGGCACTACCTGGGAGCGGGGCTGTGTGGCACTACCTGGGAGGGGGCTGTATGGCACTACCAGGGAGGGGGGTTGTATGGCACTACATGAGAGGGGAGCTGTGTGGCAGAGAGCACTAAATTTATGGGGGTACAAACTGGGGGCCTAACTTCTATATGGGGGCATAAACAGGGCCTAACGTCTATATGGGGCACAAAGTGATTGCCATTTTGCTGCCGCCGTGAGTTCCCCAGCAAAGGGGCAAACTAAGTATCTGTCGCCCAAGGGCCCACATAATCCTGGAGCCGGCCCTGTGCGATGGACGTTACAAAAGCAAAACAATTATTATACTTACCTTCCTAGGTAATTTACAGTTAACTAAACAGTGACAGCTTTAAGCTGTCATTGGTTAGTTTACATCATGTGGTCCCAGGTTACCTCAGTTCATTGGCCTACATTTTAAGTTAGGTCACAAAGTAAATGAAAAAAATAAAAAAATATATGATCCTCCAGCTGCTACTGGACACGCTAGGCACTGCACCCTCAGTGCCTAGTGGCAAATAGGGGCCTGACCCTAAGGGGTATCTTGATGGGGCTGGAGCGAATTGGTTGGTGATGGCTCCTTGACAATTATTACCTTTGCCCTTCCTACAATCCAGCACTCATAATTTTTATTGATTGTACCAGCTACATTTTTAATTATTTCTGTTAATTTTTCACTATGTAAAATATAAATATATTAAAGGGTTATTCCCATCACAAAAAGTGATGGCATATTGATAGGTTATGGTATCAAGTGGGGCCGTGCTGCAGATCCCTGAGACCAACGACGTGGCCCCTTCATTCTCAGGGTTGGTGAGTGTCCCAGAAGTCTGACCTCCCATATTGCACAGTCATGCCATAAACTAGTGATACTGCATTGCTTTTTGTGATGGGAATTACACTTTAACTACTATATGACATTATAAGAAAAAGTTCATTGGGGAAAATAGAATTTAATGGGTCATACTTCAACATTTAGAATCTCATGTAATAGCTGCAGTTTGTACTTGCAGCACTATAAGGGCACATTTAGACGTTGTGAACAAATTCTTCCATGGATTTTTTGAAAAGTCTGCAAATTCCGCAACAAATCTTTGACAAATTCTGCATATGTTACATCAGATTTTGTTGCGGATCTGCTTCAGCTTTCAGCCTATGCATTGCAATAGGCTGAAATCCGCAGTGAAAATTTTGCTGCTTCTCCACAACAGAATGAGCATGCTACGTATTAAAAAATCTGCAGCCTGCTATGCTCTTTTATTGCAGATTTTTTTTTGTTACATGACTACGGGTTTGAATGTAGACTGACTCCATGGAGCTTTGTGTGCAGTGTAATGGGTGCTAAGATCTCCTTTTTTTCTGTGCTATAGAAGGATCAGGGCTTCAGACAAGGATTATCGTTTACATACGGATATATTTTCCCTACACACAAACTAGCAAATGCCTCAATAGTTCTGTGTTGTATTACAGTCAAAAGCCTAATTTCTTATCACAAGAAAAAAAAAAGACTAAAAATAAAAACCAAAATATCAGAATAAGTCATCTCTTTGTCTGCTTAACAGTTTATTTATCTGATTTCTCCATGGGTAGACTTGTGGGGCTGGTGTGATAAAATCATCATGAGGAGTGACAATAAATGTGTGATAATTCTCTGAAGACAATGTATGAGAAAGCTTTCTAAAAGAATAGCTTATCCAGCTTTTAATGGCATATATTTACTATAATCATTATTATATGCATTATTTACAATGCGTTTAGGTATAGCCATCAATGTACAAAGAAGAGATCCAGACAGCACATCCAAAGGAACAAAGATTTATTCACCCGTGCAACGTTTCAGCTACGGGTGAATAAATCTTTGTTCCTATAGATGTGCTGCCTGGATCTCTTCTTTGTACATTTGTGACTTGGACGGTTGGGTCCAGTCCTGTTGGGCTCTGCACTCCGTATTTCCACATTATTCTGGTGCTGCTATTTCCTCTCTGATTTAGGTTTAACCATGACATGATGGGGTCAGGGCCGGCGTTAGGGGGGGCAATCTGGGAAATTGCCCAGGGCCCCCATCCTATTAGGGCCCCCTGCCTGCGGCTGCTACGGGGCCCGAGGCATGAGGGGAACCGTGCCGCCCAGCCCATAACATTTATGGGCCAGGTGGCACGGGCCCTCTCATGCCCGGTGGGGTTGCTTGCACCGGAGGGGACCCCGGTACTAGCGACAGCCACATTCACTTGCATCTGCATCCTCAAGAGGCAGATACAAATTTACAAATTAATACTATATGCTGCAGGCCACGTTAAGCCTGCAGCCTATAAGGCACTGGGAAGACTCCCTGCGCAGGCTGGCGTGACGACGTCACTGCATCACGCTGGTCTGCGCAAGCGTCCCGCCCGAAATCTGTACAGCACTTTTTTTTTGGGGGGGGGGGGGGCTGTGGCAAAATACAGGGGTGATTGCTGTGTAGCACTATATTCAAGCCTTTTTTTTGGCACTGTATAAAAGGGAGGGGTGCTATGTGGCACTATCTACAAGTGGGAGCTTTGTGGCACTAAATACACGGGGGCAGTGTGGCTCTAAATACAAGGAGGGCTGTGTGGCACTATATATAAGGGAAGGGCCATGTGGCACTATATACAGGGGAGGCTGTGTGGGTCTAAATACAAGGGGGGCTGTGTGGCACTATACTCAAGGGGAAGCTGTGTGGCACTATACACAATAAGGGAGCTGTGTGGCACTCTACTAAGGGGGGTTGTGTGGCACAGTTTTTTTTATATTTTTGTGTAAGTTAAAAATGAACAACAGCGTATTAAATTATTTCAGAGACCCCTGTAGTTCTGCAATAAAGGGAATGAGTGTACCCTATATATTATTGTATGTCCAACCTTGCTAGACTGTAATCGCATATGAATGATGGCCTGACCCCTGACTATGTAGAAAGAGTCAGGACAACTGGAGATGATTATGTTATTGGGCCAATTTCCCTACCCTCTAGTTGTATACCCGTGTTCTGCAGGTCAAATCTTAACCAGCACTGCTATTCCTCTGCTTGTGTACCGAACGGGGGAAGAATGACAGAGACTGAACAACAAACTGGAGGAGGATTGTAGCGTGGGCTGTCAAAAGGCGCTCTGGTAATGCCAGAGCATTGAAAATCAACTGACAGTCAGTGCTAATGCTCCTCCGCTCACAGACTGAACGGGAGTAGCGTGGCAAAGGCTGCAGAGCAAGCCGAGTGAGGGCAATGAGAAGCACAGAGTGCTGGAGGCCTGCCTACCAGTAAGTCTGCTCACGTGCAGGACAGACGCGGCCAAGCGGCTTGTGTGAGAGCTTGTGTGAGAGCCGGGTCGCTATTAGGCTGGGTTCACACGACCTATTTTCAGGCGTAAACGAGGCGTATTATGCCTCGTTTTACGTCTGAAAATAGGGCTACAATACGTCGGCAAACATCCGCCCATTCATTTGAATGGGTTTGCCGACGTATTGTGCAGACGACCTGTAATTTACGCTTCGTCGTTTGACAGCTGTCAAACGACGATGCGTAAATTGACTGCCTCGGCAAAGAAGTGCAGGGCACTTCTTTGCCACGTAATTTGAGCTGTTCTTCATTGAACTCAATGAAGCACAGCTCAAGATTTACGAGCGTCTCAGACGGCTCGCAAAATGCGAGGAGGAGCATTTACGTGTGAAACGAGGCAGCTGTTAACAGTCTGTCTTTTCACACGTAAATGCCTCTCATCGTGTGAACATACCCTTAAATTGTGCTAAGTTCTAGGGCTAACATAGTTGTACATAGATTAAAAGAATGCTCGACACCCGTTTCGCCGGCTACTTCTAGGGACGGGGATCGCAGGACTGACGGCCCTTTTATGTGTCAAACAATGATTGACACCATAAGAGGCCAATGGAAATAACGTAGTTGTAACAATATGTTGCAATTTGCACAAAAAGGGCTGGTTAAATACAGAGCCATATCCATGGTGTGTGTTTACAAATACACAAGGGAAACAATTAGTAACAAGGTAGAATACTCAAGTAACAAGGCTATGAGGGCTATTATTAATCGCTGTACATTATTAGTGTGCTGCACAGTGAAGAGACAGTATAAATTATATATAAGTTCTGTTTAATTATACAAATACCAACAGTACAGTGAGTGTATTAGGTCAGAGGTTAAAGAAGTATGCAATATTCAGCATTTGGTACTAATCCCTGTACTTAGTCAATCTGCTCAGTAAAGGTTATTAAAAAGATTATTTTAGTACACAAAAATATAAAAAACTAATAAAGTGTTCATCTATTAACTATCATCATACCTCCACAAACTTTTCCACCTTCCCCTTGCCTTATCAATTACTATCAAACTACTGGTGGTGTACACCTGGTGTGGCTTCTCATTAATATATTTCATTAAAAAAATTTGAGGGCTCTTGCCATCCTCTTTATAAGCTATCTACAGGGGGATGTGTGTGGAGCTATCTACAGGGGGCACAAAGGGGGCATTACTGCTGTGGTGGCACAAAGCGGGCACGGTTACTGATAGGGCACTTTTATTGTGTCAAGCACTGAGGGATCATTATTACCATCTGGGGCACTGTAGATTATGAGTTTGTTTTGAGGATAGGGTCTAGTTGTGGAGGATGCTGGAAAAGCGAGAAACCAACATGCCTGTGTGTCAAATTCTGCAGAGATGAGTCGTGGCTGGAATAAGTCGTCACAGTGGTCTAGGCCGGATGGAGAAAAAAGGAAAAGTAAATGTCTCTAATCAGAGAAAACATCACCTGTGAGTCACTAGATATAAATGTGCTGTAATCACTTATATCGTCTGCAGAGCTCCTGTGTATAACTGGAATCTTCCATTATTTGGTCACTACATGGTGGTAATATTGGTCTTTGTATAGGGGTTTTTATTCAGTAACAGGATGAGGGTAATATTCAGTCACTATGTGGTTATGGTGTGGTGGTATTATTCAGTAACAGTATGGGGGATTATTCAGAAACTATGTGGTTATGGTGTGGCGGTATTATTCAATAACAGTATGGGGTATTATTCAGTAACAGTATGGAGGTATTATTCAGTAACAGTATGGTGGTATTATTCAGTCACTATGTGGTTATGGTGTGGCGGTATTATTCAGTAACAGTATGGGGGTATTATTCAGTCACTATGTGGTTATGGTGTGGTGGAATTATTCAGTAACAGTATGGGGGTATTATTCAGTCACTATGTGGTTATGGTGTGGCGGTATTATTCAGTAACAGTATGGGGGTATTATTGAGTCACTATGTGTTTATATTGTGGTGGCATTATTCAGTAACAGTATGAGGTATTATTCAGTCACTATGAGGTTATGGTGTGGCGGTATTATTCAGTCTGTATGGCGGTATTATTTGGACCTTATATTGTGTTATTATTGGTAATATTGGTCTTATAATAGTGAGTTGTGTTCAGTAACAGAATGCAGTTAATATTTATCTGGTATAGTGGTATGATATAATAACTGTATATGCTATGTATATAGATAATTTTTTTGTATACTTTGGGTCTTGCAACACTACTGGATGTGCTAGAAATCAGTGATGTAGTTCTCTGCACACCGCCTTCTGAGTTGACTGCATTCTTGATACAGTAAGGGTGTGTTCAGATCAGCATTTGGTTTCGGTTGATGGATTCCGTCAGACCTTACCATCGGAAGAACCTATCAATAGAAAGGAAAAACGTAAACCATAGATTCCGTTTGCATTACCATTGATTTCAATGGTAATATTTGCTTTGCAAATGGTTTCCGTTTATTTCCGTTCCGTAAAGTTTCCGTATTTTTAAAGGAATCAATAGCGCCGTCGACTGCGCTATTGTTTCCGCCAAAAAATGGAAACCTTACGAAATGGAGACAAACAGAAACCATTTGCAATGGAAACATTTCCATTGAAATCAATGGTAATGCAAATGGAAAGCTATGGTGTCTATTTTGCTTGCATTCATGGGTTCCCCTGACGGAAAGGTCTGACGGAAGCTATCAATGGAACCCCGACGCAGATGTGAACAGGCCCTAATTCAGATAACTAATTTTTATTTTCAAACTAAACTAAGTGTCACGGCTGTGGGGTATGTGGTAGTCCGCTCCGGAGTAGCAGCTGGCCAAACAAATGTCAAAGATAGTCTTAAGACAAGAGTACCTGGAGAGATCATTTGGCAAATACTGGGCGTGGCAGACACTTGGCGTGGCGGACCTTTGGCGTAGCAAACATGTGGCGTAGCAGACACTTGGCACAGATGACACTTGGTACTCCGACAATAGACTTCGCATTGGACCAAACACAATTACTGGATACGGGATACAGGATATGGGAACACAGGATACAACTAAGGGACCATATGCAATAATGAATATGTGCAAACACAAAAACGCTTGGGCTAGAAGGAATAGGGCAGAGTCCATTTCATAGTCAAGGGTGAATTGGGATTGGGTAGGGAACATTTTACATGTGCTGGTCCCATAGGGCAGGGGACGAGCACGCGCACCCTAGGTGAAACAGATGAACAGTACAGCCGCGTGTTCTGGCGTCTCCGAGGAGGGAGTCGCCGGCAATCTTTCAGTGTCCTGCGGTCGCGGCTGCCGGCGGTCAGCAACCGTGGGCATTACAGTAAGCTGGATTCTCACTGCTTCCCATGGGCAGCACTGCCACTTGCCTGCGCTTGTTTAAGCATGATTTATGTGTGATGGGCTGAACCATTATACAAAGAATTTTAAATAGCAGCCCCCAAATATATAGGCCCTAGTAAAGATAACATACAGTCTGACTTAAAGAGGTTTTCTGGGCAACTAATGACCTATCCACTGGACAGGTCATCAGTATATGATTGGTGGGGGTCCAACAGCCGGACCCCGCACCCATTAGCTGCTCTGGTTGCCTCCAGGCATCGAACATCCATGCCGGAAGCAGATGGCTACTGTCATGGAATAGAGTCCGAGCTGCAGTTCTGCAGAACGGCCTCTATGCAGTGGTCAGAGCCATCTTCTTCGGCTCCAACTACTGCATACCGTTCAAAACATCTGACGCCCTGAGGCAGCCAGGGCAGCTGATCTGTATGGGGTCTGGGTGTCAGACTGATCATATACTGATGACCTATCCTTTGGATAGGTCATCAGTTGTCCAGTTGTGTAAAACCCCATTTAGGCCCTTTTACATGGGCCAATTATGGGGCAAATGTTCCCGATTACTGCCCTGTGTAAATAGGGCAACGATCAGCATTGAACGAGCAATTGCTCATTCATCGGCTCATTGCATCACTTATGCAGCCGAAAATATCATTGTTGTCGGCAGCACATCTCAGCCTATGTTTACACTGCTGCATTGATATGTTTTGCCCCTACATGTAACCATGACAGACAATCACTTGCTGCAGCAGAGGTTAACATGCCAACTCTGTGCGTTGTGATTGACTGCCACGCTAGCAAAGAGCTGGCGTAGATCTCCAATATAATTTATGGCAGTTTCTGGCGTAGACTATAGTAAATAAAGCACTGTGGGTGACCACACCCATTCCATTAAGCTCCATCCATATTAAAAACATGGCGACACCAGAAAACTGACGTAGAATTTTTTTTGTTGGTGGCCACATTTATTTGCGGTATTGCCACAAACTACAGTCTAAAACCGCACATAAGCAAAAAAAGGTGCATGGTCATTAAAGCTTAATGATGTATTCTATCTTGTCATCATTGTGTTCAACTGTTACCCGTTATCTGACAGATTAGTGAGCCAAGTTATATCATTTGAGAAAAAACTTTATAGCATACGCACTGATACATAAAATACTGGACCTATATAATACAGGTTACCACAATGAATATTCATTAATATGTTGTTCCTATAAAAAATATAACTTTAAAGGGGTTTTTCAAGTTAACACATTTATGTCAGTGCTTTTAACCTCTGAATGTGATTACATTGTAATGCACTTACTGTATCAACATTGGCCCCGTTTCCTGATGCTGCCATGGGGTACTTGACTGGTGAAGTCACTCTCTATGTCCCCTGTGTTTACAAGTCATATACCTATTACGTGGTCAAACTGTTAAAAGTATCTGCCTGGTAGACGGCACATCACTAGTGACGTGCCATGTATGGGCTGTTCTGTTATACAGCCAGAAACGCACATGCACGGTCCCTGCTGTTCTCTCGCTTGTCCACTTGTCAAGCGAGGGAACAACAGGGACCGCGCATGCGGGTTCCTGTCTGCACAAGGTAGTGTTCACATCAGTGTTGCCCTTCTGTTGAGGGGTTCTGTCTGAGGTTTCCGTCAGGTTAACCACTCAACGGAAAGACAAACTTAAATTCTAGCTTTCGTTTCCCTCACAACTGATCTAAACTTATATACAAGGGGGGCAGTGTGGCATTATATACAAGGGGGGCTGAGTGGCACTATATACAAGGGGGGCATTTTGGCACTATATACAAGGGGGTCTGTGTGGAACTATATACAAGGGGGGCAGTGTGGCACTTTCCTCACTACCTGTGTGGCACTATCTGCTAAGGGGGCCGTGTGGCACTATCTACAATGGAGGGGGGCCATGTGGCACTATCTACAAGGGGGGGCTTTGTGGTACTATATACACAATGGGGTCTGTGTGTCACTATATACAAGGGGGCTGTGTGGCACTTTATACAAGGGGGGCTGTGCAGCACTATATACAAGGGGAGGGCATTGTGGCACTATACACAAGGGGGGCTGTGTGGCACTATATACAAGGAGGGCTGTGTGGCACTATACACAAGGGTGGAGCTGTGTGGCCCTATACACAATGGGGGAGATGTGTGGCACTATACTAAGGGGGGTTGTGTGGCACTCCCTACTAGGGGGACTGTATAACACTATTTACAAGGGGGAGGACTGTGTGGCGCGATCGACAGGAAGCTATGTGTGGCGCAAGCTACAGAGGGCAGTGTGGCACTATCTACTAAGGGGGCTGTGTGACACTATCTACAAGGGAGGGGGGCCATGTGGCACTATCTACAAGGGAGGGGGGCTGTCTGGCACTATATACAAGGGAGGGGGGCTGTGTGGAACTATATACAAGGGAGGGCGCTATGTGGCACTATACACAAGGGGGGGGCTGTGTGGCACTATATATAAGGGGGCTTCGTGGCACTATATACAAGAGGGGCTGTGTGCCACTTTCTACTAAGGGGGGACTGTGTGGCACTATCTACTAGGGGGCTGTGTGGACCTATATACAAGTGGGAAGGACTGTGGTGCTATCTACAGGGGGCTGTGTGTGGCGCTATCTACAGGGGGGCTGTGTGTGGCACTATCTACACGGGCTGTGTGTGGCCATCTACAGGGGGCACAGAAGGGGCATTTCTGCTGTGGGGGCACAAAGGGGGCACGGTTACTGATGGGACATTTTTATTGAGTCATGCACTGAGGGACCATTAATACCCTTTGGGGCACTATGGACTATGGATTACAAATTTGTTTAGAGGATGGGGTATAGGTGTGGAGGATGCTGGAAAAGCGAGAAACCGATATGTCTGTGTCAAATTCTGCAAAGATGAGTTGTGGCTGGAATAAGTCGTCACAGTGGTCTGGGCCGGATGGAGAAAAAAGGGAAAGGGAATGACTAATCAGAGAAAACATCACCTGTGAGTCACTAGATATAAATGTGTTGTTATCACTTATATTTTCTGCAGAGCTCCTTTGTATAACTGGAATCTTCCATTATTTGGTCCCTACATGGTGGTAATATTGGTCTTTGTATAGTGGTTTTTATTCAGTAACAGTATGAGGATATTATTCAGTCACTATGTGGTTACGGTGTAGTGGTGTAATTCAGTAACAGTATGGGGGTTTATTCAGTCACTATGTGGTTACAGTGTGGCGGGTATTATTCAAAAACGGCTGTCTAGGTCTGGGTTTTTTTTACGGCCGTTTTGAATCTGTTCCGTGTCTGTGTTTTCCGTTTTTGACAAATTCTTAAAAACAGATGAATTTCATGTGTGGATAATGAAACAGTGCCCTCCGTAGATGATGCTGCAGTCCCCTCTGTATATAGTGCCACACACGCCATGTAGATAATGCCACAGTTCCCTCTGTAGATAGTGCAGCACAACCCCAGTAAATAATGAAACAGTGCCCTCTGTATATAATGGCAGACACCCCTGTAGATAATGCCGCAGTGCCCTCTTTAGATAGTGCCACACACCCCCTGTAGATAGTGCCACACATCCCCTGTAGATAATGCCACAGCTCCCTCTGTAGTTAGTGCCACACTGCTCTCTGTATATGGTGCCACACACCCCTGTAGAGAATGCCGCAGTGCCTTCTTTAGATAGTGACACACACCCCCTGTAGTTAATGAAATAGTGTCCTCTGTATATAGTGCCACGCACCCCCTGTAGATAATGTCACAGTGCCCTCTTTAGATTGTGCCACATACCCCCTGTAGATAATGAAACAGTAGATAATGAAACACTCCCTGTAGTACCACACACCCCCTGTAGATTATGCTGCAGTGCCCTCTTTAGATAGTGCCACACACCCTCTGTAGATAATGAAATAGCGCCCTCTGTATATAATGCCACACACCAACCTGAAGATAATGCTGCAGTGCCCTCTTTAGGTAGTCACATTCCCCTTGTAGGTAATGCCGCAGTGCCCTCTTTAGATAGTGCCACACCCCCTGTAGATTATGCTGCAGTGCCCTCTCTAGATAGTGTTCGGGTACTAATCAGTCTCAACCGGCAGGGATAATACGCTGAGTTCGTACGAAAGGAATCACACCACACAGAGTCTGGTACAAAGCTCCTCACTCAGCATCAGGCGTCACTGATTTATTTATTACACACATTTGTTCTATATCTCCTTTCTCCTGGGGGTGGGTACATGTTATCACACTTTTATAAAAGCACGTATCACTGTAAGCCTCTTGTTACTTTGTGTCATCCTTGGATAGGTTCACCCTTATCTGGTCCTTTAGATATGTCTTCATAGTTCATAGTTTGTTCATACCAGGAAGTGACTTGTTATTTTATTAGTGCGTAGTCCCTGTTCAGGGGCCATCTTGCCACGTATACTTATCTAATCCTATTACTATTGCTTCATCACAATTATGTACACAACTCTATAGTCTATATTTTATTAAGGAAAGAAAATTATTATAAACATTAACTTCTGTCCACTCCATCCTTCACAGTCCCCCCTTTTATCATTATTTTCTTCATTTCTTAACCTAAGTGTGTCCGTGCTCTGGGAAAGGGGAGTAAAAGGATTTTTTCACCAGTTTGAGACGAGCCTCCCCTATTAGGAGACCCCCCTTTGTAGCTGGACTTAAAGAGTCGGTGCACACCCTACACTATCTATTCATCTTCAGAACAATAGTCTCGATAAAGGGTGGTTGTTTTCATGGATGGAGTTGGTAAAAGTCCTTCAATTTCTGAAGAAAACATAAAAGTGGGAGTTACTTCAGTTATAGTTTTAGTCATTAATTTCTTCATACATGGTAATACACAACAAGCAATAACTGCGAAAAGCACTAGAAAGATTAAGATTACAATCCCAATTTGGGCCAGAATTTTCTGCCATCCGGTTAACCATGAGAAATACTGATCCCATGGGTCTGTGAAACCTCAATTTCGTTTTAATTCCTCGGATAAAGAAACAATCTGTTTGATTGCCATGGTTACTTTGCCGTTTGGTCCTGTGTTATCTGGAATAAAAGTACGACAGGTAGTACCTATCATGGCACAAACGCCTCCTTTTTCTGCTAGTATCATATCAAGGGCCATACGGTTCTGGAAAGTCATAGTAGATGTGGGTCCTAACTGGTCAGCTAGACCTTGTAAAGCGTCCCTAGTATAGTTAACAAACCGTTGCTGGTTGTAATAGATATAATTTATCCAATCTACATTTTTGTTAGCTGTGATCATAGGGATTAATGATTCAAATCAAGCTGCTACCTGATCCCGGGCCTTGAATTCATCTGGGACCCCCCTTGGGACTCCTATAGCATCTATATACACATGGGGGTCAAAACTTCCTTTCAGATCTCTTTTTTCCCCTTGTAAATATGTGACTATTTTGAGAGATGGTCTCTTGGGTTTCTAACTGTATACCATTCAATACTCCTAAATATCTCTTAAAATTGTTATCAAGAATACAAAATATCTCCTATTTCTTATTTGGCTATTATTCATACATAATATCATCCCATCAGTTTCTTTTATTACAATCGTAGAGTTGAGCCTCTCCTTGTTGCATCTTTCATAAGTCTTATTTATCATTTCGTTTCTATTTTTACTGGTTGTATATTTCTGTCGATACTGTAAATCTGGTTCATAACAACAAAACCACAGCCCCGGCGTCTCTTCTTGTATGCTAATGTTGGCTGTTTTGTCTATGTGAAGGTACACAGTCCCTCCATGTGGTCCTTTTTTCCAAGTCCCTTCGGTTGTAGTCACATTTGTAGTATAACACGGGGCATTGGCCTTACATGTGTAGTTACCCTCCTTTCTATCCACTGTGGCATTCGCCCACCCTGTCCTGAACTGTTCCAGTGATTCTGTACTGATTACGTGTACAGGAGTAGCAGTTCTGCCTTTTTGTATAAGAGCACACGCAACAACCGCCGCAACAACCGCAAAGATCTTCATTCTTCTGGCTGAAGAACCTTTTTACAATGACTGGCGTGAATCCAGCTTGCCTTTCCTTCGAGCTTCACTGAGGTGCTTGTAACGAGTAGGACTTGAAAAGGACCATCAAATCTTGGGTCTAGACTTTTCCTCACGTGTCTTTTAACAACGACCCAATCTGCTGGTTCTAGCTTATACGTCAACTGAATCAGGACCTGGAATGGAAGCAAATACTTGTGCATGCACCTTGGTCAATTGTTTGTCAAGCGTTGATACATAATCTGTTAGTCTACCATACTGCATTTGGAGCACCTGTGGAAAATAACATCCTAATCTGGGAGCCGACCCAAATAAGATCTCATATGGGCTGAGACCTGTTCTTTTTGTGGGCGTGTATCTTACTGAGAACAAGGCTAATGGTAGACACTCGGTCCATGGTTTCCCGTTTTCTACCATTGCTTTTTGGATTTTCAATTTGAGAGTCCCATTTAGTCTCTCAACCTTCCCACTGCTTTGTGGATGGTATGGTGTATGTAGGGCTTGACTTATGCCTAGAGCTGACAACACATGGTTCATGATTTCACCCGTAAAATGAGTTCCTCTGTCGCTCTCGATCACCTCTGGAACTCCATATCTGCACACCACCTCGTTGATCAGTTTCTTTGCTGTGGCTACGGCTGTAGCTTTGGTTACTGGAAAAGCTTCTGGCCATCCTGAAAAGAGATCAATACAAACAAGCACATACTCCTAGGTACCAACTTTGGGTAGTTGAATATAGTCTATCTGCAGTCTCTGGAACGGATATATAGGTCTGGGTGTGTGCTTCTGTGGTACTTTTACAGTTCTTCCAATATTATGTGTTGCACAGATCATGCATCCTTGTGTAAAACTGCTGGCCATCACACTAAACCCTGGGGCATACCACACCTTGTTTACCAAGTCCATCATTGCCGTTTTTTATTGGTGTGTCTCTCCATGTGTTATCTGGGCCATCATTGGGAACATTGTCTTAGGCAGGCACAGTTTATTCTGGCATTGCCAGAGGCCATCTTTTCGTAGCGTTGCTCCTTGGGCCGTCCACTTGTCTTTTTCTTCTTTTGTTGCTTGTCCTTGAAGTTTTTGCCGTAGTTCCGGGCTTACAGCTGGTCTTGTTTCCTCTGGATCTTTTATCTGACATACGGCTGCTAACACGGGTAGCTTCTGTGCTGCTTGCTTTTGCGGCTTGGTCTGCCAAAGCATTTCCTTTTGTCTCTGGTGAACTCACCTTAGTGTGAGCTTTTAATGTTTACTACTGCTAATTGAGAGTCAGAGTATATATTTGCTGTCTTTCCTTCTGCATGTTGGCATGCTGCTGCCAGGGCCTTAAGCTCCACTTCTTGTGCTGAGCGGGACGCTGGTAAGGAGGCTGCTTATTGTAGGACTACATCTTCGGTGGTTACTGCATATCCTGTAAGAAAAGATCCTTCTACAAAATACCTTGAACCATCCACAAAGAGTATTTAGGTCTGGGTTTTGGAGTGGGGTATCTTTTACATGTGCGAAGCCCACTGTTTCCTGGGCCATAAGGGCCATACAATCATGTTCATCAGTTTCAGACAAAAATTGTGACCATACTTTACCTACGTCTTCTCCCCCCTTGCTCCAAAGGCAGTAAGGTAGCTGGGTTCAATGTAGTACAGCGGTGTAAAGTAACCTGCTCAGGGAGAAGAAGCGCACAGGTTAAACTCAAATGTCTTGCAGTGGACAAATGCTTAGGTTGTACTTGAGTTAGAATAGCAGTAATATATATATCATGTGGTGGAAATGCCAGGACCAAATCTGAGGCCTTGTTTAACATTGAATTTACAGCAATGATAGCTCTCACACATGATGGGGAACCTCGGGCCACAGGGTCTAGTCTAGCTGAATAATATACTATCGGGCTCTGCTGTGGTCCATGACTTTGTGTGAGAACCGCAGTGTCATGTCCATTTTGTTCAGTACAGTACAAAGTATATGCTTGCGTAGAGGTACTCCATGGATTGGTGTCACAAGCCGCTACCAAACACAACTCCTCCTCATTCAGCTGATAATCCAGAATACTTTGAGAATCTCACTTTTATCAGGTTCTGCAAATACTTGATTAATACAAAAACAAATAAAAATAAAACATTCCCAAAAACTTTACATCAAATTAACAATGTCCAGACAAGTTTTGTTTTGCCTTCTCCCTCATCTAAATCCATAAAGACTCGTGTGAGTGATGTCAGTTCCTTCACCCTTCCCCCCTTTGTGGACTCTGCGAGAGTAATGTAGCAGAGTTCAAAACTACATCTCAACATAACACTAATTTAACCCCCTGTAATGTACAACAGCCTGAAACAAAAATGACTTTTTCCTGACAAACATTTGATCTTTACAATGACATAACTCATGTGTAAAATCAAAAACAAAACAATTGTAGTTAGTTATTCAATAAAACAGAAAATATTATCTCTGATAACATTAATTACTGCAAACCAATAAACAGTATATAAAAATAGGGAACGGTGGGGGGCACATACATTTTCAAAACCCCGTGTCTCACAGTATCTGTAGTTTAATACATCTGAATTAACATCAAAACACATGAAATCTGATCACATCATAACACATAAATATCGTAACTTTTATAACCAACAGCGCTTGCGCAAAAGAGAAGAAATGTATTTCGGTTTGTAGACATTACTGATATATATATATCTCAGCAGTGCATATTGAGATCCCTCTGTCTCATCAGCCCTGCAGACTGCACCCAGTCAGCCCCCCTCCTCCTCCTCTCAAACACAGCACACTTTAGGGGGGAGGGAGGTCACAAACTCGCAGCTTCTCACAATCTTAACACTTTCAATGCCGGCAAAACAACATACGTATCTGCAATCATTTATCACACCATTGTACAGGAATTATCTACGTTAATGTTTAACCGTACAATCTGACGGCCACCATCTCTATATTATGATGACGTGTTGTTTCATCAGTGAACTAAAACTGGAACTTCTGTAAATAGAAAAAACACTACAAATGACAAAATTAACAAGGTGATTATTTCATACTGATTTGGTTGGGCCGGGCGTGGCCACATCCTACGGAGGGGGCTTATAAAATCCTCCTTCTTGTGTGAGTACCGGATATAACGGAACAACAGGTTTAGGTGTACCAAGATGGCCTCCTGGGGCGGGGAGTGGTGCCGAAGGCGTGGCATATATGGGAGGATCGGGGCGTGGAAAGTGACATGATACACAATATTCAACTTGGGGCGGGTTCTGTTAACCACAACTGGGACACTCCCACGAAGTTAGAATTCCACCGTCGCCATTATAGGGCGGTGGCTGGACACGTTCTTTGTAATACACATATTTGATGATTTTACCCTTTCTGTCTCGTATTTCTTGCTCAGTAAACTTGTCTTTAGTTATGGCTATGGCTGTTCTTTGCCAAGCTAATGCTTCATCTAACTTTCCTTCGTCACTTAATCTTCCCTTGTTTTCCCTAAGAGCTGCAGCCCATTCTTCCATCTATAAATATGCCACATATGTGCATAACTTTCTTACTATTTTCTACATTCTTCTTGCCTTCTCTTTTTTCTACTATCTCTTTTGCGGTTAATGAACCACATTCCTTTGCCTGTCTCTTTGTTTTAAACACATTAAACATACTGTTCTATATTTAACACCGTCCTGAGAATGAAACCTTATTCTCGATGTTTCTGAACACAAAACACAATTTTTTTTTTATTTTTTTTTTAACACAATTATAACTGACTGTCTGTCTCTGTCGTCTTAATGGTATCAACCTATACCCTGCGACCAATTAAATTATTACACTTACACCTGTCGTCTTAATGGTATCAACCTATACCCTGCGACCAATTAAATTAAATTATTACACCTGTCGTCTTAATGGTATCAACCTATACCCTGCGACCAATTAAATTAAATTATTACACCTGTCGTCTTAATGGTATCAACCTATACCCTGCGACCAATTAAATTAAATTATTACACCTGTCGTCTTAATGGTATCGGGCGCCAAAATGTTCGGGTACTAATCAGTCTCAACCGGCAGGGATAATACGCTGAGTTCGTACGAAAGGAATCACACCACACAGAGTCTGGTACAAAGCTCCTCACTCAGCATCAGGCGTCACTGATTTATTTATTACACACATTTGTTCTATATCTCCTTTCTCCTGGGGGTGGGTACATGTTATCACACTTTTATAAAAGCACGTATCACTGTAAGCCTCTTGTTACTTTGTGTCATCCTTGGATAGGTTCACCCTTATCTGGTCCTTTAGATATGTCTTCATAGTTCATAGTTTGTTCATACCAGGAAGTGACTTGTTATTTTATTAGTGCGTAGTCCCTGTTCAGGGGCCATCTTGCCACGTATACTTATCTAATCCTATTACTATTGCTTCATCACAATTATGTACACAACTCTATAGTCTATATTTTATTAAGGAAAGAAAATTATTATAAACATTAACTTCTGTCCACTCCATCCTTCACAATAGTGCCACACACCCTCTGTAGATGATGAAATATTGCCCTCTTTATATAGTGCCACAAACTCCCTGTAGATAATGCCACAGTTTTCTCTGTACATAGTTCCACACTGCTCTCTGTATATAGTGCCGCACACCCCCTCTAGATAATGCAGCAGTGTCCTCTGTATATAGTGCCACACCCCTTATAGATAAAGCTGCAATGCCATCTTTAGATGGTGCCACATCCCCCCTGTGTATAGTGCCACACACCCCCTGTAGATAATGCCGCAGTGCCCTCTATAGATAGTGCCACACCCTCTGTAGATAATGCCGCATTTCCCTCTGTATATAAGGCCACAGTACCCCCTGTAGATGATGTCACACAGCCCCCCTGTAGATAGCACAACCCCCACTGTATAAAGCGCTACCCCCTTTCCCCTGTACATATAGCGCCCTTTTATTAACAGTGACGTCAGTGGCTACTCCTTGAGCAGAATCCCCATTGTCGACTCTGGCCGGGAATTCCACTCCAGGAGGAGCCCCTTATGTCAATGTCCATGTATGGACAGTAACCTCAGGGGTTTCCTCTAGGAGCAGAATCCCCGGCCCGATCATCGGCAACGGGGATTCCACTCAATCAGTAGCCATTGACGTCATCTGGGACTGTCCCCCCGGACGGTTGTGAGGTGCGACGTCAGATGCTCCTGAAGCAGAATCCCCGGCAATGCTATGACCGGGGATTCCGCTCCTAGAGGTAATCCTTGAAATCACTGTCCATATATGGACAGTGGTGTCAGGGGCTCCTCCTGAATGAAATCCCCGCCACAGCTACTGTAGAACTATATACATCCGCTCCTGCTCCCATCCACCTTTCCGCCAGGTGCTGCCGGAAGGTGGATGCGGCTGCACCCAGCGTTCATCTGGCCACAGTTAAAATAGATAGGAAACGGCGCCAGACCTCCCTGGGAGCCGGACCCAAAAAACGCTCCAGATAACGTTTTTGGATCTGGCTCCTGCACAGATCCAGCACCGTACGGAGCCACAACTGATGTCCCCTGTGCCAGGACCGATCCCATAGAAAGCTATGGGATTCGTTCAAGCATCAGTTTCCCTCCGGCTGTTCTGCAACACGCCGGAGGGAAACTGACAGGAGCAACGGACATATGTGAATGGCCCCTAACAGACGTGCCGTCTACCAGGCAGATACTTTTAAGGCCCCATGCACACGACCGTGCCCGCAATCACGGCCCGCGATTGCGGGCACGGCCGGCCACTGACTGACAGCCGCATTTTCGGGCCGTGCTCCCATACAAAGTATGGGAGCACGGCCCGCAAAATGCGAAAGAACGGACATGTTCCATAATTCCCGGAACATTTCCACGGCACTGACACCCTTCCGTAGTGCTACGGAAAGGTGTCAGTGTTCAATGAAAGTGAATGACTCCGTTTTTGAAAAAAACTGAGGTTTTTTGCTGTCGTGTGCATGGGGCCTAACAGTTTGACCAGAAGATAGGCTCAAAAACAGAGGGGGCAAAGAGAGTAACGTGACGTCATGTGCCCCATGGTATCATCGGGAACGGGGCCAATTTTGATACAGTAATGGCATTACAAATGTAATCACATTCAGAGGTTAAAAGCACTGACACATAAAAGTGTTAACTCAGAAAACCCCTTTAAGGATTTGTAAACTTTTGATGTAAAAAATAAATATTATTTTTTAATGTATGTATTTTGGGAAATTAAACATATTTCTGCTATATGTTTTATAAAAAAAAACAAATTGCTGAGTTTTAGATTTGCAGCTTCTAGTTATCCACTATACACAGTAGCTTTATATTTAATAACGATCAAACCTAAGTTGATGTATAGTGGATACATAGAAGCTGCATCTCTAAAACTATGCAACATTTTTTATAAAAATATATTAGAAATATTTTTCATTTCCCAAAACACATACATTAAATAAAAAATAAACTGACAACAAACGCTTAGATAGCCTTTATCACTTCATATAACTTTCTGTCAGTCTTTCATATTGCATTCATCTTTCATGAACTGCTTTAATACAGACATTGTTAGATTTTTTTGTGCATTCAATCCCCATGCACACGACCGTGCTCGTAATCGCTGATGGCTGTACTCATTTGCTGTCTGTGCTCCCATACAAAATAGAGGCTTTCTATGGCATGGATACCTTCCCGTAAATGTATACGGGAAGGTGTCCATCGGCCATAGAAATGAATTATTGCGGTCCATAATTACAGACAAATTCTACGGTCGTGTGCATGGGGTCTAAAGGGGTGTTCCAATCTAAAATGGATATGCCATAACCAGTGGCGGATTATCATATGGGCGGTTCGGGCGGCCGCCCGGGGCTCGAGGCTCCCAGGGGACCCATAGCAGCCCGAACCGCACATCGTCTTATAACCTATTCAGCGCGCTAGCGCTGCTAACTACCGAAGATGGGGAGGAGCAGGGAATTGGCCGGGATAGGGGTAGGACACGCCTCCCTGACAGTGCGGGCGCCACCATTGAGTAACAGAGCAGCGACGGACGGCTGGAAGAGAAGAGCCGGGGCGGGCGGTCACCGGCGCTGTGGTTAGTTGGCTTATCCTCCTGCCCAACTGGTTCCCGACCACTGGCTGTATTTTTACCACCAGCGGTCAGGGACGGGTCCTTAAAACCAGAGCCATAGACTTTCTACGGCTCGGGTTTTAACTTGCTGCCCGCGCGATCGGGCAGCTGAATGTCGGGTCTCCGGCAGTCAGTGACTGTCGGGGACCCTGAGGAGGAGACAGAAGCAGCTTTCGCTGCTTCTGTCTTCTCTGATCTCTTTTACACAGCGCTCAATGAACGCTGTGTAAAGAAATAGAGACAGCAGCAGCGGTATTAGTGACAATCGTCACTATGAGAGGGCTGATTTCCCCTGTAACTGGGGCTGCTGTGCAGCCCCAGTTACAGTGGAAAAACATGGTGTAAAAGAAAGAAAAAAAAGATATAAAGTTCCCCAAAGGTCTTTTTTGACCTTTGAGGAACAGACCATAGTAATAAAAAAAATAGTAAAGTAAAGTGCAAAAATTTTTTTAATAATAAATACACATAAAATACCCACCCCAAAAAAAACGTTCCCCCTGCCAATCATTGTTGTAACGCTAGCGCTGACCCAATTACCCTAATATAGACATGTAATATATTAAAATTTACGGTAAACAATGACAATTAGAAATAAAAGGTCTATTTTAGGGTAAAACTATGTTATTACCAAAAAAAAATAGCTGAAACGTAAAAAAGCTTATTTTTTTACTATTATTTTCAAACTTTATGAATACAAATTCTAAAATAGCAAAAAAGGTGTGTATAAAAATGATAAAAAAATGAAACCTGCATTGTCTACGGAAAAAACGTCGCAAAAATCACGCCATTTTTTTTTTTTTTTTAATAACAATGTGTGTTTGGTGCAACTTTGTAATTCCGTTTTATTAAAAAATATTTTCACTTTTTGAGATACAGCTGCTTTGTATCCTGTATCCGTCAGGTCAGCAGGACTGACGGGATCAGTGAAACGGGCCCTGTGCTAAATTATAATCTTAGATGTGATAGATTTGAGGTGGATCCTGCGTGTCACTGATTCTGTCAGTCCGGCTGACCTGACGGATACAGGATACAAAGCAGCTGTATCTCAAAAAGTGAAAGTATTTTTTAATAAAATCAATCAATCACACTGATACACACACACATACATTGTATATATATATATATATATATATATATATATATATGATTATAACATAAAGTTTTAAAATGTCTACATGTGGCACTATATACAAGGGGGAGCACTGTGAGGCACTATATACAAGGGGGAGCGCTGTGTGGCACTATATGCAAGGGGGAGCGCTGTGTGGCACTATATACAAGGGGGAGCGCTGTGTGGCACTATATACAAAGGGGGAGGGCTGTGTGGCACTATATACAAGGGGGGGCTGTGTAGTGCTATCCACAGTGGTATATGTGTGGCGCTCTTTATAGGAGGCGCTTTTTGGTGCTATTTACAAGAGGGGGAGGGCTGTGTGGCGCTCTCTACAGGGGGGCTGTATGGCACTATCTATAGGGGGCTGTGTATAACGCTCTCTACGGGGGGATGTGTGATATATAGAGGGGGCTGTGTATGGCGATATCTATGGGGGTGTGTAATATCTACAGGGGCTGTGTGTGGCACTATGTACAGAGGGCTGTGTGTATGTGGTGTTTTACAGTGTGTGGTATTATTATATTCAGGCGCGCAGTGTTTGGTGCTATTATATTTAGGGGTACAATATGTGGTACCATGATAACTTTATTTTCGTTTATAGGTGTGGAAATGTTGGAAAAGTGAGGAGACGTCTGAGTGGCAAATTCTGCAGAAATGAGTCATGGCCGGGAGAAGTCGTCATGAGCGCTGGACCGGATGGAGAAGAAAAGAGGAAAAAAACTACTAGAATCTGAGACGTCGTCACCTGTGAGTCACTAGATTTATAGAGAATCTGTCACCTCTCCTGACATGTTTATTATAGGAAATCCTTGTATTTCACAAAAAGTCTTTCTGCAGTCCAGGACTGATAGACAATTCCCCTTGTCAGGAGGTTGTGTCCCTGCACAGTGTGATACTGACAGTATGTAGGGACACCGCGCTGTGACAAGGGAAATCGTAACACTGTTAATGCTTGCCCAAAAAGGTAGTGTTAAAAATAGTTACGGCGCGGCAGGGCGGCGGTGAGGAAGGGGGGCCCAAGTTTGGGTAACAGCCCAGGGCCCATGGTCTACTTAATCCGCCACTGGCCATAACTGTCTTATAGAGGCAGACCCCAGTTTTAAAACTTACACCTATCTCCAAAACTGGGGTCATCTGACCACTGTCCCCAGTGGCGTTGCTAGGGTCTTAAAGATCAGGGGCACAAGCATCGAGACATATATCCCACCCCTGTAAAAAATGTTTTTACATATATATCAGAGATATTATATCTATAAGACTAAGGCTCCTATAGCTACACCGCTGGATAGAATAGAAATCATTGTCTCAGCAGACAGTATCATACATGATAGGCTTAGGGCTGATTCAAAACGAGCGTGATTCTCATCCGTGTACTGTGCGTTGAAACAACACACAGCATACGGACACATTGATTTCAATGGGGCCACACATGCGTGAGTTTTCACACAGCGAGTGTCCGTTACGTGAAACTCACTGCATGTCCTATGTTAGTGTATTTCATGCACCTAGTCGCCCACTGAAGTCAATGGGTGCGTGAAAACCACGGACAGCACACGAACGACATCAGGGCAAATTTGCCATTTCTGGAGACCCAAGCAAAGTTATGTCTCGGGGCTCCAATCAAATACACCTGTACAGCATTCCCCACACAATGCCCCCTGTATATAGTGTCACAACCCCCTGTATATAGTGTCACAACCCCCTGTATGGTTCCACCCACAGTCCCCCTGCCATACACTCCCCTTGTAGGCAGTGCCATGCAGTCCCCTGTAGGTAGTCCCACATACCCACCTTGTCTGAGCAGACAGTACAATACATGATATGCTTAGATACATTGCCCCAGCAAACAGTATCATACATGAAAGGCTTAGATACATGGCCACAGAGGACAGTCTCACACATGGTAGGCTTAGATACATGGCCCAGCAGACAGTGTCACACATGATAGACTTAGATACAGGGCCCCAGCAGTATGTATCCTTGTACTAACATATGTTCACCCCCCCAAAAAAACGTGTGTGTGTGTATATATATATATATATATACAAAAAAAGAGAAAGTAGCACAGCTCTTAGGCTCAAGCAACGAGCCCTCTGATAATCAGCAAGCAAAAAGAGTTGAGACAGCACACGAAAGTAGTAGGTGAAAAGCAGAAGTGAGTTTATTCACCCCAATAAATTGTGTGTGTGTGTGTGTGTGTGTGTGTGTGTGTGTGTATGTATATATATATATATATATATATATATATATATAAATAAAGTAGAGGAAAACACAGCACTCAATGCAAACTGAACATCAGGCCATGTGCACGTTACCAGTAGAAGGACAAATCAATTCCTTAGGTTAAAATACCAAAAGACAAAAGAGCAAGTAACAGCACCAGGACTTCAGCGTTGGGGAGATGTTGGTTTATTCACCACCAGGTGGAAGAGTGAGCAACGTTTCGGTTCACACCTGAACCTTTCTCAAGCTAATTCAAACAGTGTGCAGTACCACATATATATAGGAGGATACACAAAGTATACAGTACACAGTGCAATTATATAATATGCATAAACAAGTAAATCCATATATTGAATATATTCATATAATTAGTGAAAACATATATTAAAGTGACCAGTGCATTGATTTCAGTACAACATCTCTCAATATAAAATACAGACATGTATATAACACAGGTAATACTATAATTACCCTATCTAATGATATCATATCCTAATGAAGGGGCGGAGCAGAGGAATCATATCGAAAATTAGTAAAGTACAAGAAGATTTTAAACTTGTATTTGAGAAACTTACATTATCGGCTCTCGGTCAAGCATGGAGAAAGCAATGGCGTCCCACAATCAGTAGTGCGCATGCGCAAGATGGCGGACTGGCGGAAGTGCGTCACATGGAACGCATCCCCGGAACGCAGTGCAGCCACGCATGCGCAGATATCTAATACCGTCACAGCGCATATTATAGCAGGACAAAGTAATAATCAACTGCAGGATTTATCCGGCAATGAATATTTTAATTTAGATATCATACCACCAATGTATATGTATAGTTTTATGTCTATATATAATTCTAAGACTCAATATGGAGTCTAGAGAAGAAGGGGGCCACGGACTGTAACATAGGAAGGAGAAGTGGCTGTGTCACAATAGGACGAACAGCCATATATCCTAAACCAAAGGTTAAAGTAGTGTATCACACCCGTCTATGTATTTACATAGGACCTTGTTGATATGAATAATAGAACAAGACATATATAAAGGCGGGGGAGTCATATATAAGGTCAAAATGCCATATACATTTTATTCCAAGTCTTTCACAGAGAGCATAAATTATACAAATGTGTAAATAATGAGTAATCATTAAAACATAACTAGCCGAAAAAAACGTAGCCTCTGCTCCCATGTTGTACATCCCTTCATATGGATCAGTATCTGTAATAGAAAAGAAAATTGTCAGTGAAAAGATAGGTATATATAAGAAAAAAATTAAATTACGATTCAAATCTAAAGTTACGTGAATTTTTAAAAAAAAAATAGAATACTAGATAAATTATCCTAAGTATACTAAAGAACAAACTACCTATACTCAGAAAAATGCAGCAGACTCATGGACTATCAAATATGTGGAGAATATGTGTAATCCACATTAAGCCCCTTAGGGGCCATAGTTTCAAGAGTGAATATCCACTCAAGTTCTTTTCTTTTGAGTGCCAGTTCTCTATCACCTCCTCGTCTATGTTGGGGAACAGAATCAATAATTTTAAAACGCATTTGGGATACATTATGTTTACAATCTAAAAAGTGTCTAGATACTGGTAGATCTCTTCTCTTGGTCTTAATATTCGATTTATGATTCCTCATTCTGAGAGTTACTTCAGTTGTGGTCTCCCCCACATAATATAAACCGCAAGGGCAACTAAGTAAATAGATTGCAAAAGTAGTTTTACAAGTATAAAAACCCTGAATTTTGAACATTTTTCCAGTTTGTGGATGACAGAAACTATCTCCTTTGATCATATGATTACACATGTTACATCCCAAACAGGGAAAACATACACGTTTTGAAGGGGCTAGAGTGCTTTGTGTCATTTTAATTTTTGATCCAATATCTGCCTTTACCAACCTATGTCTAATGGTTTTACCTTTACGATATGCTAACAAGGGTGGTTCTTGAAACTCTTTAATAAAGGGAAAGGCCCTGGTCAGTAAACGCCATTCTCTTTTCAGAATATTCCCAATTTCAGAACTGGAAGTCGAAAAAGTAGAGACAAATGGTATGCGAATATTATTTTTATGTCTCGCTGACTGTCTATGTAATAATTGTTGTCTATCCATTGAAAATACTTGTTTTTTATGGATATTAAGCATGTCCACCGGATATCCTCTGCTAATAAATTTATTGCACATTTCGTCAACTCTGTTGGATAGCTGATCCTCATTACTCACAATTCTTCTAACCCTGAGAAGTTGACTGAAAGGCAATGATTTCACCATAGCCCTAGGGTGTCCACTGTTATAATGCAACAGACTATTCCTATCTGTTTTTTTAGAAAATATATCTGTAGATAAAATTCCATCATGTAGATGGATTTTAGTATCCAAAAATTCCACCGAAGAGTGGGAATAGGTCATGGTAAATTTAATCCCCTGGCCTATATCATTCAAAAAGACATGAAAAATATGTAATTCCTCCTCTGAGCCGGTCCAGATGAGGAAGACATCGTCTATGTATCTCCACCACCGTAGCACATGTCCAAAGTGGGGGGACACATAGACGAGGTCCTCCTCAATCCGCCGCATAAAAATATTTGCATAAGTTGGGGCCATATTTTACCCCATGGCCGTGCCCCTTTTCTGAAGGTAAAATTTATCACCAACCATAAAGTAATTTTTAGTGAGTATGAATTCAAGTAATTTGATAACAAATTTGATTTTTTTATCTGAAAATTTCAGACGTGTCAGATAATGTAGGGCAGCTTTAATACCTAGAGCATGATCTATGGAGGTATAGAGACTTCCCACATCAAGGGTAGCAAGGATAGACCGATCGGGGACCCTAAGAGAGCCAATCCGAACGAGAAAATCAGTGGTATCCTTGATGTAGGAGTCAGCCCCCATAGCAAATTGCCTCAAAATTTTGTCTATAAAAATCGCTGCTGGAACAAATAATGAATTACTCCCCGAAACAATAGGGCGACCTGGGGGCTTTAATGGATCCTTATGAATTTTTGGGAGAAGGTAAAGCACCGGAGTGACCGGATGCTTTACCTTCAAAAATTCACAGAGGTCCTTGTCAATGATCCTTAATGAAAAAGCCTCATCAACAAAGGATTTCAATTCATTCATGAATGACAATTCTGGATCACCAGATAACTCAGTATATACATCATGATCATTTAGTTGTGTATTCATTTCCTGCAGATAAGAGGACGTGTCCATTATGACAATGGCACCCCCCTTATCTGCAGGTTTAACAGTGATAGAAGCATTGTCAACCAATTCTTTCAGAGCTTTTTGTTCTAAACGTGTCATATTCATGTAGTGATTATCCCTTTTATTTTGCTTAGTTCTAAACCTTTGAATATTTTTCTCAACCAATGAAATATATGCCTCAACCTCATGTGAATTCTGGGGAGGCTGAAATCTGCTTTTTAAGGAAAGGTCTAGACTTTTTAAGTCAAAACCAACATCAGTAGACAGGGGCACATCAATATCAGTAGACAGAGGCACATTAGTATCAGAGGAACCTGAACTTGGTTGCCCTGAAAAATGTGCTTTTAACCTCAATACTCTAAAAAAATGTTTAAGATCAAGATCCAATTCAAACCAGTTAACATTATGAGTAGGGCAAAAAGATAGCCCACGATTAAGAATATTAAATTGCAGCTTATTAAGAGACATAGATGAAATATTAACCACAAGGTTTACGGATTCTTTTTCCTCGTCTCGTCAGGTGTGAACCGAAACGTTGCTCACTCTTCCACCTGGTGGTGAATAAACCAACATCTCCCCAACGCTGAAGTCCTGGTGCTGTTACTTGCTCTTTTGTCTTTTGGTATATATATATATATATATATATATATAAATATATATAGATAGATTTATACATATATATCTATATGTATATATATATATATATATATATATATATATATATATGAGACATCATATCTATAGCACTACGACCCTATAGCTATGGGTAGGATTAGATACATTGGCTCACGCTATAGGGAAAAAGGAAACAAAGCGCACATAGTGCATGAGCCTGTATTGGGTGAGAACAAAAGGAAAAAAGTGGTCAATTGTGCTGACCTGATGTTGTTATGCTCGGAGCATAACATCCCAAGGTGCGTGTCCAAGTTAGACTTAGGTAGAGACAGTTGCAGCCCAAATTCCGGTTTGAAGATTGGTAAAAATCCACTATGTAGATCCAGGAGATAGGGAGATAAAAAATGGAATATCCGAGGGCGCAGCTGTACTGGAAATGGCTTTTATTTGTACAAGAACAACAACAATGTGTTTCAAGGCCGTACCGGCCTCTTCGTCAGGTTAGGTACAAGTGTTAGGTCTATTCATGATGACTGTGCATTTATAGCTGGCCTAGGAATCAGTACCGGGTTAAGTTACAGGTCAAAGGTCAAAGGTCAATTGTGTAAGCAAGGTACGGCAGTGAGGTATAAAAATTATTCATTTAGAAACAAAACAGTTTTTCATTCATATTAAAGGTATAGACAAAGATACAAAACAAGGATCGTAGGTTCAAAAATATGAATAAGCATTTTTTACAGAATGATAATAATATAAAAATAATAATATTAAAATAAAACAATGATTAAAAAACATTAATGACAATATGTATAAAAGTATGTATAAAAAGATCATAGATGCATTTCAAGTGGAATGTCTCCGCAGTGTGTTTATTCGTTCGTTGTAGTATGAAGTTTTTTATTGTTGTTTTGTATTTTCAATTTAAAACATCGTTCATTCCAAACTTTCAGTGGTGTGTATCATCGTCCTGGTGATATGACGCTCCTAGGTATGAGTCATACTAGCACTTTGCTAATATGACTCATACCTAGGAGCGTCATATCACCAGGACGATGATACACACCACTGAAAGTTTGGAATGAACGATGTTTTAAATTGAAAATACAAAACAACAATAAAAAACTTCATACTACAACGAACGAATAAACACACTGCGGAGACATTCCACTTGAAATGCATCTATGATCTTTTTATACATACTTTTATACATATTGTCATTAATGTTTTTTAATCATTGTTTTATTTTAATATTATTATTTTTATATTATTATCATTCTGTAAAAAATGCTTATTCATATTTTTGAACCTACGATCCTTGTTTTGTATCTTTGTCTATACCTTTAATATGAATGAAAAACTGTTTTGTTTCTAAATGAATAATTTTTATACCTCACTGCCGTACCTTGCTTACACAATTGACCTTTGACCTTTGACCTGTAACTTAACCCGGTACTGATTCCTAGGCCAGCTATAAATGCACAGTCATCATGAATAGACCTAACACTTGTACCTAACCTGACGAAGAGGCCGGTACGGCCTTGAAACACATTGTTGTTGTTCTTGTACAAATAAAAGCCATTTCCAGTACAGCTGCGCCCTCGGATATTCCATTTTTTATCTCCCTATCTCCTAGATACATTGGCTCGGCAGACACTATCACACATGATAGGATTAGATACAGTGGCTCAGCAGACAGTATCACACATGATAGGATTAGATACATTGGCTCAGCAGACATTATCACACATGATAGTATTAGATATAGGGCCCAGCTTGCTGACATTGCGGATCCAGCGCTGGACCCAGGAAAGGTAAGTATAAGAATTGCTAAGCTTTTTTATGTGTTACTAGTTTTTTGGGTGTATTTGTGTTTATTTACAGGTTCGGTTATTGGACTACATCAGATTTGAGGACTACTTCAATTACGGCTTTTTTTTCTCAATAAAATGGTTAATGAGGGTTGTGTGGGTTTTTTATTTCAATAAAATATTTTTTCTAAGTCCTTGAATTTTTTTAAACTTTATTACTACCGCCTTAGTAATGGCTGCTGGCTGATTGACCATTAATACCAGCCTGCGGCCGACCCAGTGCCCGACCGTCCCTATAGATGATCGGGTACTGGATTGTACCCAGCTCTTCCCGTTACCCCTTGTGGCGGTGGGTACAGGGGTAATAATGGGGGTTAGTGTTAGCCTCTGCACCGGCTAATACTAAGCCCTGCCTTAGTAATGGATGCTGTTAATCAGCCAGCGGCCATTACTAAGGCGGTAGTAATGAAGTTTAAAAGAAAATACAAAGGCATAGAAAAAATATATTTTATTGAAATAAAAAAAAAACACACAACACTCATTAACCATTTTAATGAAAATAAAAACGCCGTCATCGAAGTAGTTCTCGAATCCGACGTAGTCCAATGACCGAACCTGTAAAAAAACACAAACACACAAAAAACTCATTAGTAACACAGGTGGTAGGCTTAGATAGAGGGCCCATGTGTGATAATGTCTGTTGGACAATGTATCTAAGCCTACCACAAGGCAGGCTTAGATACAGGACCCCGGACTCCAGCAGACAGTAATCTTGTGTGGCCCATGTGCGGAGGAAGGAGGGTAAGTATAGTGGTATCACTATAGTAACAGGGGCATTAGTAACACAGGTGGTAGGCTTAGATAGAGGGCCCATGTGTGATAATGTCTGTTGGACAATGTATCTAAGCCTACCACAAGGCAGGCTTAGATACAGGACCCCGGACTCCAGCAGACAGTAATCTTATACAGTATAAGATTACTTTCTGCTGGGGTCTTGTATCTAAGCCTGCAGTAATGATGTTACACTTATCAAGCTCTTCGGTGCAGCAGATGTTCCCATCCAGCATTGTGACGTCATGTGCGGCGGAGGAAGGAGGGTAAGTATAGTGGTATCACTATAGTAACAGGGGCATTAGTAACACAGGTGGTAGGCTTAGATAGAGGGCCCATGTGTGATAATGTCTGTTGGACAATGTATCTAAGCCTACCGCAAGGCAGGCTTAGATACAGGACCCCGGACTCCAGCAGACAGTAATCTTATACAGTATAAGATTACTGTCTGCTGGGGTCTTGTATCTAAGCCTGCCTTGTGGTAAGCTTAGATACATGGTCCAACAGACAGTATCACACATGGGCCCTGTATCTAAGCCCATGTGTGATGCTGTCTGTTGGACCCCGTATCTAAGCCTATTACAAGGCAGGCTTAGATACAGGACCCCAGCAGGCAGTAATGATGTTACACTTATCAAGCTCTTCGGTGCAGCAGATGTTCCCATCCAGCATCGTGACGTCATGTGCGGCGGAGGAAGGAGGGTAAGTATAGTGGTATCACTATAGTAACAGGGGCCCGTGTATTTTATGACATAGGCCCCAGTTACTATAGTACATTTCTATAGACGCGGTGCGGGGGCCGCGGCATGGACACAATCGCGACCGCTGCCCTGTCGCAATTGCAACCTCTGTAGCGGCAGTTGCCCGGGGATCCGGGGCATGGGCCAAAGATCCGGGGCTTGGGCCCCCGGGGTCCGTTGCTAGCGACGCCCCTGACTGTCCCCCAGTGAGGCAACTGTCTGCCTCTGTATCCAGGCAGAGAGTCAGTGGAGGTGGACCGTACATGTGCACGGATCTCTCCATTGATTCCTATGGGAGTTACGGAAACAGACAGGCTGGAACCTGCATCTATCAGACATTTATGTCATATACTGTGAATATGCCATTAATGTTTTAGATGGGAATAACTCATTAACTGCAAGTTTCAAATTCTGCCATTCTGCCATTCCTTTCCATTGGGTTCAATTCATTCTCTGGATGTGCTTCTGGTAAAATTTTTGACTTCCCTGATGAGTTGATGAGGTGCCATTGGAGTAATTTTGGCAAGCTTTAAAGTTTGCACATTGTGTCTTTACATGTGAGGTTCATAGCACACATTTTAATCAAATTCTGTAAGCCCACCACGACAAAGGGACCTCATTCAGATGAGTCCTTTCACTAAATATTATACCTGTATAGGAGACTTGTGCCCTCTCACCAGTGACTGCCTACAATTGTATAGCCCTTAAATTTATGCATAATAAAAATTACTTGCTTTTACCTCCAAACATACCCTGGTCAATAAAAGTGTGGTCCCGACTGTACAACCTCAGTATGTCCTTTTAGTGCATATTAATTGCCATTTAGGAAAGGAGGTCCCCCATAGGCCCGCTTTTTATTAGTCAGAGTGGAGAGCTGCGGCAAAGAGCAGCTCCCGCTCTGCTAGACTCAGGTCAAATATATATTACACAGCTGCAAATTAAATTGAATAGGCGCCATGTAAAACTACATTTTGCTGCATAGAAAATATTCAACCATCCGCAGCTTCCAATAGTCATAACATCTAATTGCCAGGGGCTTAAGAAGATGGACCTTCAGGAACCAACTGATTTAGAGAAGGGGTTGACCAGTTGGAACAACTCTTCTAAGAGTTCAATAGATACAAGGATCTAGAAACAATAGGAATAATTTTTTATATATATATATATATATATATATATATATATATATATATATATATATATATATACTGTAATATACAATTATAATATATGTAAGATTCATCTAATATAATCTAGTCATGGCAGTACATGGGGGCACTGTCTGGAATATACTGTTCACCTGCTGCTAAGCGTTATTTTGAAGAAGAGGTTCTGTGATTAAAAAGCTCCTGCTTTGCTTTAAATAGGTTATGCAGCACATGGAGCATGTATCACATTTCCACACAGTATTTAGGTCACTAAATCAGCCAGGCTCCATCTAGAACCGTTGAACAAACAGTAATGACGATGATAAAATATATACTGTATATGTTATATTATTTATTTGCAGACTTTTCATTAAGGCCCCATGCACACGACCGTGCCCGTAATTACGACCCGTAAGTACGGGCACGGACAGCCGCGGGCAGCTGGCAGTTTTCACGGGTTGTGCTCCCGTTATAAAGTATAGGAGAACGGTCCGTATAATAAAAAAATAGGACATGTCCTATTTTTTACAGCAGGTTTCTACGTCACGGACACCCTCACGTAGATATACGGGAAGGTGTCCGTCGGCCATAGAAATGAATGGGCCCGTAATTACAGGCGATTTCACGGTCGTGTGCATGGGGCCTAAGAAAACACAGTGGGCAGATTTACGAATCAAAATGCACCAGAATTTTGGAGCAAATTACATGCGCCACATTTATAAATAATAATATATGTGTTTTAGACGCTTTTTGCGATTTACCTGAGAATGGTTTGTGGCTTAGTGTAATAGAGTGTGGCTTAAGATGCACCAAACTGTGTTAAAATTGTCGCACAAAAAAGTTATCTAAAGAAAGGCAAACAAGAGGTGGTATAAAGTTAGACAGTGGTGTCTAAAGATGATCCATATTTATCATGCAGCACGAGCCACTGTCAGAAATTTGGTGCATCTAGACTAATTCTAAACTGTCTAAATTTAGGACACTATTAATAAATCTATCACAATATATCTAATAGACATATTAGAAACTATAAAATGGAAATAAGCTAAATTAAACTATATGAACCCCTTTTTTGGACTTTTCTAAATGGGATATTCTCATTCCTGTTACATGTATATCTGAAAACAAACCATTTAGTAACTATCTTATCATCATTGTGGTCTGTTCAACTGTTACCAGTTATCTGACTGATTAGGGAACCAAATTGTTTCTTTCTTTGTCATGTGAAAATGATATAATCATCAACCGTAAAATTTGATAGTATATATACTTACTGAATATGTAACTGCTACCTTCCACACATCATTCAAGTGAGTATGACAGAATGAATTGCCAATACTATTTTGTGCCTACATGCTATTTCATTTCTATAGTGGGATAAAATAAGGAAAACAATACCATAATGTAGGGGCAAAGCTAAGTAAGTGGCGAGGCATATGGGTGCTAGATGCCTGGGGAGCACCATCAAACTACTCTGCCTTGCCCAGGCTATTATGGCAGCACACAGGGTCTTTGCACCAGGTGAAGTAAAACTTAGCTGCAACTCTACCACGGTGTGGTGAAGGAGTTTTGTTGGTTTGTGCCTAGTTGTAATTTTGTACATAGCAGGGTACTACTGGACACATTGCTAGATAAACTGCATTAAATCCACTGTCTGTGGTGCTTTGCTTTATAATTTCACAATTTTTTATGAAAGAATGGTTAAAAAAAATCGAATATTTACACAATATATCACAAAATGATTCATTGTATAAACCTGTTTAATACATTTCCTCAGTGATGGTATCAAATATCTTTTTGCTATTAGGGTGGATACACACACGGTGAATTTTGTTGAAGACATTTTCGGCAACTGAAAATCAGTTTTATTCATTTAAATGGCACTGTCAGAAATCCATGGACCTGCAGCAGAAACAACCACATTCAGATGAATAAAACTGATTTTGAAAAATTTCTGAAACAAAATCTGCCGCGAGTGACTGCATGAGTTAACTGTGCAATATAGATGTAGACAAGGTTTTTACTCTTAGCAAAGCTGAGTTTGTCATATAATGTGTTAAACGTACTGTACTTGCAGGACTGTTGGTAAACCTTGTATTATCTAAATTCAATGGGGCAGATCTACTGAAGTTGGGCGTTTCATACAACAGTTTTATGCTTTCTGCTCCACAGGAGTAAGCTGCAACACATTTATTAATAGGCGCACGTCTCTATAAATCTGTTACATTTTCCCGCGGCCGTGCGTCATTCATAATCCCCCCGCATTATTGGACATAAAACAAAAAAGAAGTATACTTACCCCACCGCTCCACTTCTCCCCTCCGGATGATCCCCTCACGCTCCCTCAGCATGCTGCGGCTCGTACACAGTCCTGACACCGAGCAGCGCCGGCACTTAGTGCTGCTTCACATACAAAGTCCTGATACTTCCCTGTGTCAGTACATAAAATGCGGCATGCTGAGGGAGGCTGAGGGGACCCAGAGGGGAGTAGCGGAGTGGTGAGGTGAGCATACATTTTTTTAAATTATTGCCCAATGGGGAATTTTGGGTAGTCTGATCAGGGGGACACGGAAAGTGAGCCCAGAAACTATAGGCCTATAAGTTTAACCAACATTGTGGGTAAAATATTTGAGATGTTATCCTGGAGTATCTAAATGAAAATAAACTGTTAACGCAGCATCAGCATGAGTTTATGAGGGATCGGTCCTGTCCATCAACTATGAGGAGGTAAGTTCTTTACAATGTACAACTATATAAATGGACAGTACAGAGATCTTTCTAAAGTTATTTTTACACCTGGGTCTGTAAAAATGACAATGGGGCATCCTCTCTGTCTAGAGGAAAAAAGGTTTCACCATCATCACAGATGGGGATTCTTTACTGTGAGAGCAGTGAAACTATGGCTGTTGTGATGGTTGATTCTTTAAACAAGTTTAAGAAGGGCATTTATGCCTTTCTTGAAAAATATAATATTACAAGTTAGAAGTATTGGAGATGTATGTTGATCCAGGGACTTATTATGGTTGCCATATTTGGAGCATTTCCCCTATTGGGGCAAGGTAGGATTAAAGATTGGATTTGATGGAGCTTTGTATTTTTTTAACCTTCTCAACTGTGTAATTATGTAACTATGTACGGTGCCCGACACTCTACCTTGCTTCGTCCCACCGAGTAGGAGCTAATGTCGTTTTCCGCTATAATTCACTCTAGTTTTCTGACGTAAATGATAATAAATTGGATGGGCCGCAGAGAGCAAAAGTGGTGAGCTGCTGTAAAATTCCCAAAAGGCACAGCTTTTAACGTAAATTGCGACTTTTGGGCCTTTTGTAACTTTTCTACACCAAAAAACTGTCATAGAAAGGTTGATAAATTGCCCCCAGAGTTATCACAATTTTAAATAATAAGTCTGCACTTCTAGATGTTTACATACGTCATCAGCACAACTAATAAGCAGGCCTCAGCTAGAGATATATGCTTATTAAATACTTAATACTTCATTTAACAGGTACATTGTAAGCTGTAAAACCTCAACAATCAAAAAATGTGTCTATGTCTAATAATTTTGTAGTCAATAAAATGTGATAATGAAACCCTTCTTTTCCAAGTTCACACATGGGGAGCCCAGGTGATAGTATTATGCTTGGGAATGCACAAAAAATACTGCTGCAAAAACCTCACACGTTATATGCTGTTTTTATACTGGTGGTACTAATTACTATAGTAAAAAACTGTAGAATCCTGAGATCTAAGGATTGATTTATGTTCATATGTTTTACTATTTATATTGAACATTAAAATGGAAATAATCACAGCTGTTGGTTATTACTAGTGTTTCTGCCCTGTATTTTTCAGACTCGCTCCATTCTATGTTAAATTAGAATGCATATTTACAATTAATTCTTGCAATGGACCTAGTGGCTATGTACAATAGTCTTATACATTTATACAACAAAGGTATTTGGATATTCAATATCAGGGGACTCGGATCTTAGACAAGTACAGTACATTTCTAAGATCCCAGTCCCCTGATAAAGCCGTAGTAAACGGTGAAAGATGTCTGTGGGATCGGCATGGTAGTTAAGCTATTTTAACTAGCATGTGTTTACTGTAAGCACTGTAAACCCAAATCGAATCCCCAATCTGGAGGGGAGTTAGACAGTAGCATCATAGGGCTCATAGAGCGCTACATAAAATAAACTGATAAGGGGTAGAGATCCAAATGTAGAAATAGAATGTAGCGCTCTGAGGGCTATATAGAAACGAATAAGAGGAAGCTGATTTTTTAGCATTCTCGGTCTTCCAATATTGTTTGATTATCCACTTTTGTAGTTCATCTGTTAAATTACCATCCATACTTAATTATCTGAATAATGGAATATAAATTTTGGGGGACATTTATCAAACAGTCTAAACACAGAAATGTCCTTGTTGCCCATGGCAACCAATCACAGCATAGCTTTCACTTCTGATAGTGCTCTTCAGAAATGAAATATTTTTAGACTGTTTGAAAAATATTCCCCTGTATACCTACTTATACACCCCCTGTATTGATATTCTAAAAACACAGGATGCTCTAAACACAATCAAATAATTTACTGAGTTGTATTTATTTATTTCTCTATAGACATAATGGTTTATATGGATATCTGGTTAGACAAATACTATTCAAATACAATATAGTTTAATTTATATAGCACCATTCTGGAAGCCTGTTGACAGCCGCCAGGCTACCCTGCCAATTACAGCTGTTTGTGGGAGGCAAGCTAGTGGAGTGGTCCCCCACAATCAGCTAGCCTCTTTTTTGAAGCATAGAAATGATTGTTATTATTATTATTATTATTATTATTATTATTATCAGAACACATTCCTTATGCAGCCAATAAGCCATAAATGTAGCTTGTTGATTTTGGGCCATTTCATTTATATTGATCATTTAATTTTATCTCAAAGTGGACATTCTAAGCTTTAACATTCTCTAAACCTTTTTTTCTAGGATGCATCTGGAGAAACTCGCACTCGTTTTGTCTGCTGTCATTGCATGTGTCCTATCTTCAAAGTTTCTAGACCAGGAATGGAAAGCATGGAAAAACAAACACGGTGAGGAAAAATAGCAGCACATCACAGACCCAGTTCCTTTATGTAAGATAGTTTTTTCAAAATTCAGGTATATGTACGGTGCACGCAGTATTAGGTCGTAGCCCAGTCGACTCCAGGTATAGACATAAAAATAGAGAGAGAGGTTGCCCTGAAGTGGCAAGAGGGCTTATACAATTTGTTCAAAATGTTACCAAAGAACCTCATGTTCGTGTTTATAAATTTTTGCCTAGCAGCTATAGATCAAAACAAGTGGATGTGCGGTCCATGTCTAGTTCTACAATACTGATAAAAATAGAGAGACCGCAGCACACGTTTCTTGTGGTATAAAAAGAGTGTGAATGAAAGATTACTTTTATTCCACCATAATAAATAGCGACGTTTCAACCCTAGCTGTGGTTCTTTTTCCTGAAAAAGACCCACACCTAGGGTTGAAACGTCGCTGTTTATTATGGAGGAATATAAGCAATCTTTTACACTCTTTTGATACCACAAGAAACGTGTGCTGCGGTCTCTCTATTTTTATCAGTATTGTGGCTCCAAATACAATGCAAATACGAGGGGAGAGAGAGGAAAACCTTGTCGTGTGCCCCTAGTTAAAATAAATTCTTCTGTCAGCCCTTGATTCACTAGGACCCTTGCTCTGGGTTCCCTATACAGAATTTTAACCCACCTTCAGAAATTACTATGCACCCCAACCCTATTCAATGTTTGCCACAAAAAGGGCCACTCCACCCTGTCAAATGCATTAACAGCATCCAATGACAGCATCCCTTCCTCCCAAATCCAATTCCATGTTTTCAAAGAGGTGTCTAATATTAGTGTTAGTGGATTCATTGGGCATAAGCCCACACTGATCCTTCCCTACAATACAAGCTATGTTCCTAGCCAAAATTCCTGTCAAGATTTTTGCCAGGATCTTAGCATCAAAGTTGATAAGAGAGATCAGGCGATAAGCTCCCGGGTCCAACTCTTCCTGGTACATTGAATCCGGTAGAACATCTGATTCCAGTGCCTTATTAAAGACTCCTAGAAGCAATGGGGCTAATATATCACTATATGTTTTGTAAAACTCATATGGGAGTCCATCTGGTCCTGGTGATTTAAGACTGGGCATCTCCTTGATGGCTTTCACCACTTCCTCTAATGTTATCCTAGCATCCAATATAAGGCTTTGTTCTGGAGTCAGACTGGGCCCAATACATTCATCTAAGTAGTACTCTATCTCCGTTCCCCTTCCATCATATTCCGTAGTATACAATGTAGAGTAGAAGGAAAAAAAATACCTGTTCAATTTCTTTCTGGTCTCTACATATCTTTCCACTTTCATCCCTGATTGCTGCAATACCCCCTCGCATCTATTTACACTTTAGCATATTTGCCAGAAATCTAAAGTTTCAGGTCTCAGTTCTACCCCACCATTTAATCTCAGCCTGTCAATAGCTAAATAAAGATTATTATTATTATTATTATTGTTAATCTCGGTGACTGGGATCTCCTGGGGCGACAGATGATATGGTCCTTTTTCTCCAGGACCCTAACACCTCGTTACCACCTACTGTGCATCTTATTGACACCTTTTCTCAAATGTCTGGTCTGTATGTTAATTGGAAAAATTCTGCTGTCCTCCACACATCTCATACTGGACCCCTAGTATCGCAAAGTACTTTACCGGTGGTGACTTCATTCAAATACCTAGGTGTGGTTATGGTCCGAGATCCCTCAGATACAATCAAAGTAACTATAACTCCACTTTTAGAACTGGTTAAGCCTAAATTGAGATCTACACTGCCATTGTCAGTAGCAGGTCGGATTAACTTGATTAAGATGTTTACACAACCCAAATATCTTTACATTTTATAACATATGCCAGTTCCAGTACATATGAGTTTTTTCGGTCTTTGAACTCTAATAATTATAACATTTATTTGAGGTTCTTCCCGCTCAAACTTATATTCCCTACATTGCTTAGACCTAAACCTCAAGCAGGTATGGCTTTATCCCATTTTTAAGTTATTATAAAGCAGGCCAGTTGAGAAATCTTAGATCTTGGTTTCTATAGTCTCCATTACCATTAGCTGACTTCTACTTAGCCCAACAGATACCAGGTCATACTTTAGTTAGCTTTCTGCAAACACCTGAATATATTAGATTATCTGATTTACTACCTCTGCAAATACTAGCTATTTCAATATTGAAAATAGACATGGTGTTACTACATTTTAATGATGTAATATCAGACATCCCTCTATAGCATAACCCTACCTCACCATCATTGTTAACATTACCAGACCCTCAATACTGGTCCACACTAGGACTTCGAACACTAGGGGACATTTAGCTCGATGAGGGCCTGTTGTCCTTTATTCAATTACGGCACGAACTTTAAATACCTTCTCTACACTTGTATCGATACTTCCAGTTGCAACATGCCCTCAATACCCAATTTCCTCCTCCCTTAATTCCCATTTCTGATTACCATTTAATTGGAATATTAAAATCCCAGAGGGCCTAAAGGACTCATATCAGTGCTACATACTCACCTGCTGTCAGCCAAAGTTACCTCTACACCTTTCTCAAATCACATTTAAATGTTTCTCTTGTAATCAATAACCATCTAATTCAACTAAACATTATTCATCAATCCTATCTGACCCCAATACGTCACAGATTTTATTGCTCTGAAGCTGATTTTTGTCAATTGATATGCGTCTGCTCATACCTTACCACCTTTTGGTTCACTGTATTTCAATTTCTAAGTCCTATATTACCTGGCCCACTTGCACTAGATCCTAAAATTGCATTGTTTTGCTTGGCTGTGGACCGATCACATACGCATTTTTTTTTAAGAGAAACTTTATTTTTGCACATAAATCCATAGCAATGCATTGGATGTCTGACAGAACGCCCTCTCTTTAGTTTTGGATAAACTTAGTTAATTCTCTAGTGTTATATGAAAACGTTTTTTACCACTGTAGAGGATGCCCTACCAAATTCTACAAGACTTGAGACCTTTGGTTAGAATCTACCACTGCTCTGCAAACTCAGGGTGATATACAGTATTGATTGCACTCAGGATTAGTACTTTATGTGGACGCAGTTATGCTATAGTATTGTTTTGTTGTCTCTATATTTGTTACTACCCAGATATAATGTACTACTTTTGTATAACTGATCCTGATGTTGGTCTGTGTACCACATTTACCTTACTCTCTTGTTTTATACTGTACATTATCTGTAACATGTTAAATAAAACAAAAAAAGATATATATATTAAGCTAGCCATACACATTAAATATCTGTCGGCTAAACGCTCATTCAGCAAACAGCTATTTCTGCCGACTCCCCCATGCATGTTGATTTCTATAGAGAGATCTCTGGCAGGAATTTAGTTATGAATTCCGTTTTTCTGTTCCGTCATAGGAGCATAAACACAGAATCCAATACTGTGACGGATCTGTCACATGATGGACCCTATCGGAGTTCGATGGACCCTATCGGAGTTCAATGGACCCCATTGACTTTAATTGGGTTTGTCTGGTTTCCGTCATGGTGTACATAATTCCAACATTTTTTTTTCCAGAATTTGCAATCGACGCTCTTAACAAAATCTCAAATGCAAATGTAAACACAGTCTAATCTCCTAAGTAAATAAAGGATAGAGGATGTTTAAATCCTATGGCAGATGTCAGGGGAGTGCTGGCCAATCCTGTCAAAATAGCAGGTTCGGTGGACATATATCTAAGCAACAAAGTGACCTTATGACCTCATGAAAATGGTTTTCTTTCACTATGCATAATGGCTCATGAGTGGCCAATTAAAATATATAAGATTTATTTTTTTAACCCCTCACTTTTATCGTTACTGTGCAGCATGTAATAATCCATAAACAAACATAATAAATGATGGACTAACTATTGATCTTATTTCATAAACACAATATAGATAAGGAGTATAATACTCTTCATGATGCAATGTTTCGAAGGAAGGCTTGGGAGGCAACCTGGCATAAAGTGCAGAAACACAATCAATTGGCCGAACAGGGTCTATCCACATACAGAATGGCCATGAATAAGTTTGCAGATATGGTGAGTTTAAAAACTAGCCTAATAATAGTCAAGCCTTAAATGGACACTAACTTTTAAATAACTTATGCTAATGTAATAGTATACCTGACATAGATCAGCTTTGTAATTTACTTAGTGTTACAATTCAGTTGTTTTATCCATGCAAATTCTATGTGAAGTTACGGCCACTAGGTGTCTCCCTTCCTGTAATCTGTGGTTCAGCCCCTGTTGTCAAGCAAAATCCATTACTAGTTACAGAGCAGAATTGACAGACTGCAGAAAGTGAGGATGTGTCTCTTCACTGTTTGCCTATAAAAGTATGTGGAGAGGGGGGAGAATGGAGAGACACAGACACTGCTCATAGACTTCTATGGAGGGAAAGGAGGGAGCAGGAGTATAGTGAAAAAGGCATAGACAGATGCTGCAGCATCTTCCTGGTAAGTGTTATATGTCGCGCCAGTGCTGGATTCACAACTACAAAGCTCATTACTGCTGTATAATGTCCTCCATGCTGCTGCAGCTTCTATATATGTGATAGATAGAAAGATAGGAGAGCAGGATTCTCCTCTTCTATGTGTGCAGTGTATAGACGAAATGATAGCCCTGAAAATTTAGGTACGCTTTAAGTAAGAAGATGAAGATGGAAAGCAAGATAGTATATATAAAAAGCAACACAGGATTTACAGAACTGTGCAGACACCTACGAATGCATGGATCTCATTATATTTTGCCTAGCTAAACCTAAACTTGTACATAATACTTTACCTCCAGATCAAGTCCCGCAGAAGGTCTTTTAAATGTGTATCCACAGACACAACTGATATAATAGTATAATAAATTGCTCTTGCTATATACTTATATACTTCACCTCTCAGATGCTCTCTAGACATGAGACTCAGCTGGGTTCGTGTGCACACGGGGAAAGTAGACAAACGTTTGCCTCGATGAAGCAGATGGAAAACCGCTCTGTGTATACAATCTTCTGCAGAAGTTATTCTGAGCCCAGTGTTTCTAACTCCAACCAAATGTGCAGAGTGGAAAAAAGGCCCTATTTCAGGCTAATAGAAAAATGGGATGGCCACACAGTGCGGCCATGTTGCGTTTATGTTGCGTTATTGAACCGCAGAAAGTAATTTTTCAATAGAAGTCAATGGTGAAATTTTTGTTATGGATTGAAAAAGGGCTCAATATATATCAATATATATATAATGATATATATAATGAATACTCACTACACACTCACTCACGTGTGTAAAAGTGCTGGCATAATAGCTGGGTTTCACTTACTTGGTCGCCCACTATTACTACCCCCTTTATAATCAGGGTCACTAGGGTTATGCCTAGTTCCCCTACCTTTTCCTTATACTAACGTCTATTTGCTTTGCTTCTACTCAACGGAATAAGGCCGTACAATAAATACAATTGTATAGTAAATAAAGGGTAATATTTATTACTAACAATAAATCACACTTACATATAAAATACACCAAACTAAACACAGAACACAGTAACTGATCACCGTATAGTATCAGTATACCCCAATACATATAACACGTGAATATATACTGAGTATACTCACACTATACGTAGTACAGTATAAACACGGTATCCTATGTTATGCCTCCACCCACATACCTAAACATACATATGAATACAGTTACATTACAACACAATACACATGTACATGAACACTGTATTCTGTCACACTCCCTCCTAATATAACTTTCCCTATACAATGGGTTAACAAGGGGAATGGGTTGCTGTGTAGCAGGTAAATAGTGGGAAATGGTTAAACAGGTAAAGCAGGGCTAGCAAGTTACTCAGGGCACAAGGGGTAGTAGGGGAACTCAGGACTGTAAGGGTTACTTAGGGAACTCAGGGAACAGGGTATGGGAATGTGCAGGTGAGGAGCTGGAGAGAAAGGGTTACTTGGGAGCATAGGGGAGAAGATACTTAGCAGTTCATCTGGTCCAAGGTTGGTGTGGGGCCATCAGGGCCATGGGGCAGGAGCAGGCCAGGAGGGAAGAGGAGACCCTTAGTGGAGCCAGGGAGCAGGAACAAAGAGAGCGAGAACTTTGGGACTGTTTGTCCTTTTAACCCCTTAATGACCAGCCTATTTTAAACCTTAATGACCAAGCCATTTTTTAAGTTTTTCCATCGTCGCATTCCAAGAGCTATAACCTTTTTATTTTTACGTCGACATAGCTGTATAAGGTCTTGTTTTTTGCGGGACAAGTTGTATTTTTTAATGGCACCATTTTGGGGGACAGATTTATTGATTGACTTTTATAAACTTTTTTTGGGGGGGAATAGAAAAAAACCTGAAATTTCGCCACGCTTTTTCGCGTCTTAAATCAACGCCGTTTACCATGTGATATAAATAACACAATAACTTTATTCAGCGGGTTGTTACGATTGCAACGATACCAAATTTAAATAGTTTTTGTATGTTTTACTACTTTTACACAGTAAAAACGCTTTTTTTTCAAAATGATTTGTTTTTGTGTCTCCATATTTGAAGAGCTGTAACGTTTTTATTTTTTCGCCGATGCGGTTGTATGAGGGCTTTTTTTTTTGTGGGAAGACTTGTAGTTTTTATTGGTACCATTTTGGAGTAGATGCGACTTTTTGATCACTTTTTATCACATTTTTTTAAAGTCAAGATTCACAGAAAAAAGCAATTTTTCCATAGTTTTTTATCAAATTTTTCACGGCGTTCACCGTGCGGGTTAAATAATGTAATAGATTTATAGTCGGGGTCGTTACGGACGCGGCGATACCAAATATGTGTAACTTTTTTACTTTATTTTGTTTTTTTAATAGTAAAGCATTTTGTAAGGGGAAAAGGTGGTTTTTTAATTTTTTTTTTCACATTTTTTTTCAAATTAACTTTATTAAACTTTTTTTTTACTAGTCCCACTAGGGGACTTTAATATGTGATTCTCCGATCGCTATTATAATACACTGTTATACTTTTGTATTGCAGTGTATTACTGCCTGTCCGTTTAAAACGGACAGGCATCTGCTAGGTCATGCCTCCGGCATGACCTAGCAGGCATTCGCTCCAGGCAGACCTGGGGGCCTCTGGCAGCTGAGAGCAGGGAGATTTGACGGCTCCCTGCTCTGTTTACTTTATCCTGATGCAGTGCCGTAAAAAGGCATATGCATCAGAATAAAGCCCGTTAGTGGCCGCCGTTAAAAGGCGTATTGGCGGTCACTAACGGGTTAAACCCCCCCCGTGCACATTTGTGTGACCTCACAGGCTCATGCACGTGAAAGGGAGGGGCCTGGGCCTCATGGAATAACATTATCTAGTAGGGGGATGGTTATACACCTTTCTGGAGGGACAAATCTATACATATCTACACTCACATGTATATAGATATAAATATATAAATCACTTCCCTTTACATGGACCGACTGCTACTATTATATTACAATGTGTTTTTGTGCAGTTAACTGCATCTTCATAATATCCGACCGCGTGCGGTTAATGACCGCGCTGCCAAAGTTGTTGCTGAACTGCTTGCGTTTTTGCTAAAAGTTCTGCAATGCCTTGTAATGAACTATATACAGGAAGCAGCTAACAAACTTCAACACAAGTGAAAACTATGTCCACAAACTATGTACGTAAAAAACACAACAGAACTGCAGCATTACAGAAACAAAAAAATGCATGCAGTTGACCGCATGCGGTTTACAAACGCAATAAAACCACAACGAAACGGTGTCAACGACGAACCGTGTGGCCTTACGCCAATGCCACACGCTATTTGAAAGCAAAAACGTACTTTATTATACTCACAACAAGTATGATAAAAATGCGCATATAAAAAAATATCAAGCAGCTCTTGCTGTTGTCATTAGTGTATTGAATATTTTTGTTATATTGCATATTATATTTATTTTTTTTATAATTTCAGACACCAGAGGAACGTACTTCCAGGAAATGCTTTCTTTCAAATAAAAAATCAACATCCCAGAAAAATGTTCCTGTGCAGGTGTCGTCCACAACTCTCAACATACCAGAATCAGTTGACTGGAGGGATTCGAAATGTGTGACCCGTGTAAAAGATCAAGGTTTTTGTGGATCTTGCTGGGCATTTGCCACCGTAAGCAAACTTTCTGAAGTACTATTAAAATTTAAGGACATAATATGAAACATGGTAAGATACTGACCCTTGAACTAAAGAATTTATATGAAAAGGGATATAGCAATCAGTAGTCATTGTTCTCTATTCTACTGGAAATCTATATGGATTTGCCATGAAGTCACAGACAACATTTATTTTAGTTTACAACATTTAGTGAATGAAATTTGAGATAAATCATATACTAGGCATTTACTACAGAATAGAAGCGGATTTACGAGTGTTATCAATTGCAAAAAAAAAAAAAGTACACATTTTTAAGATTCTAGAAAAATGTTTCCAAAAATAAATTTCTGTGTCCTTTTTTCTGCTGCTGCTTTTCTTCTATGTCCTGCTGCTGTTTTTTTTTTTTTTCATTTCTTTAGTTAGTGTTAGCATATAGGAACATAACACATTTTAACTCTGGGGTTTTATAGTGATTTAAAGTCTATGGAAACCTTTGCACTGATTTCTTTTTTTTTATTGTTCATTTGCTTCCTAAATGCAAAATTAATCAACTTTCTAAATAGTCTTCATTAAAAAATGTCCTACCATTTTCCTGCTGTACAGTCTAACATAACTTCAACAGCACAGTGCTCGTGGCTTTGCTGCCTCTCCCTGCTCTCCCCTTCCCTTCTCTCAGCATTAAAAATAGCAGTAGGGAGTAGAAGGACGTTGTACACGGCATATCTGATTGTAGAGAGGGAGGAAAACACCCAAGACTTCAGGGAGGGAAGATCACATAGGTTTTACTGAATCGGTGTAGATAGGGAGGATAGCACACACAGCAGCCTGCAAGGGCAAAGATAAATCACACAGGCTATCAGTGAAGAGAGAGAGGAGGGAACCCATGGCAGCCTGTGCAGTGGGATCACACACTCCTCAGTATCAGTGTCTGTCAGCACAAGGTAGAAGAGATCCCTCATGGGCTGTAGAATAGGAAAACAGAAATTAAGCTCTGCTGATACATGAAAGCTGGTGAAGACAGCAGCATACTGGACACACAGGCCTCACACCTAGCATGTATTACTGGGAGGTATACGTCCACATGTAAAATCACAAACTAGGAGCAGGTTGCAAACTGAACATCCAGGGGGTCAGAGAATCAATAAAGGCTGCAGCCTGAAACTTACTGCAATTTTTTTTTTAAATCCCAGTAACCACTTACATGTCAAAGATGTCCAAAGTTATTATGGGAATGTTCCTCTGAAGTGTTTTTTTTCCATTAATTATTTTATTCATTTTTATAGTCCCAACATATTCCCTTGTGTGGTACACAGATTGCCATCATTCACTTTGGTCCCTGTCCCTATTTGAGTTCACAATCTAAATTCCAAGTGATCCTATCAGTATCCTTTTAAGGTGTGAAAGGAAATCAGAATACCCAGAGGAAACCGAGACATACCTGGAGAGGACATACAAACTCCACAACTTTAATGTGTTTTTGCATGCAGTACAGTATATAGGTCTTTTGGTATGAGTAAGACCATATAAAAAAAATATCGCAAAAACTATTGGTCCATGTCGGAATGAGACCTAAGAAAATGCTAATAACTCTCTTTCTTCATCATTAATTTTTGTTTTACACAGGCATTGACCTTATAAACAGCATTTCAAAGACAATAGACACAAGTTCCCTATTATTGCATAGTTTCCCTTACCTAGGTTACCAGAAAAAAAACAGAGACTCAAAAAGGTTATGTTGTATGTTTAAGGTGGGTGTATTCGAGTCACATCATTGTATCAAGACCAAGGAGCTTGTTGAATTCAGCGAGCAGCAGCTTGTAGACTGCGACAGCGGAAATGATGCCTGCTGTGGAGGATTGCCAGAGAATGCCATGGCGTATATATCAAAACACGGCATCATGAAAGCCAAAGATTATGAATATGCAGACAAGGTAAGCATTTTCCATGTTTTAATTATGTAAAAAAAAAAAAAAAAGACGTGAAATGCTAGAAGGGGATTGAGAAGTTAAGTAATTTTTTATTTTTGGCCTAGAATGAGGCCCCCCATCTGGAGAACTGATAGTTGTTTGACCCAAAACATCAAATCTATTATGCGACCTTAGGGCGGGTTCCCTATCTCCCTTGTTTGCTAATGTTGCAATGCCTGTGGCAATAGGCCCCTCTCTCTCCATTGGTCCTATAGCAGTTGGCTACCACGGTCATAGGCCTTTTCTTCAAAAACATAATCTGAAATTTACTTCCAATAAAGCATTACATAGAATACCCTTAAAATGTATTTATATTTACGTCTATCAGCGAACTACTGTCTGCATTTTTAACAAAAACAATCTTGTAAAGTAGAAAAACATTTTTAGGGTACAGTAAATGCTAGCAATTCAGTTTGTTAATAACTGTACAATCAATTCTGTTCTATATTATCCAGCACTTGGCATGTTCATACAAGCCTGATAATGCAGTAACGTTCAATCTGACTAAATATTACATTCTGCCTGGAGAAGAAAATATGGCATTGTCCCTGGCATTTGATGGACCAATGTCAGTTGGAATTGATGCAAGTGATGACTTTCAGTTGTACCGTGATGGTAAGTTATATCTGATAAAAGTCAAATTTAACAGTTTATATAACCTTTTGTCCTTTGAATTATCTTTAATACCACTTAAACTAGATCATTTAAAATTTTGAGAAACTTGCATACTTCCAGTTTGTACGCAGCTATATGCAATAGGCTCAGTGCTGACAGGTCCACTTTAACCCGTTAGTGACCGGCCCATAGTCTTTTTACGTCGGTCACTAATGGGCCTTATTCCGATGCCATAGACTTTTTACGTTGCGGCATTGGAATAAGTAAACAGAGCAGGGAGCTGTCAAATCTCCCTGCTCTCAGCTGCCAGAGGTAGTATCTTGGAATGCGACGATGGAAAAACGTAAAAAATAGCCTGGTCATTAAGGTCTAAAATAGGCTGGTCATTAAGGGGTTAATGGACTCATTCACATCAACAGCATTCTTGTTCACTTTGTCCTACACATATTTAACAAATAATAATAATAACAATAGATTCTGTGTCAGAAACCATTTATTTTATTCGATTAAAAGAGATGCCAAAATCCAAGGCCTCATTATAGACCTGCTATTTATTTTGTTTATTTATATATATATATAAAAAAGGTGAATTATTTAATTTAACAGAGTATACAAACCATATACAGATATTAGGAGTTTGTATTGGTGGGGGTCCGAGCACGGAGACCCGCACCAATCTCTAGAACAAAGCAGCTGAAGCACTCGTGTGAGCGCTCAGCTGCTTCGTGTCTGTTCGTTTTTTTCCGGAAAGCCGATGTATCGGAGAACGGGCTCATAGACTTTCTATTGAGTCCGTACGAGACATTTATTTCTGGAAAAACCCGAACAGACACGAAGCAGCTGAGTGTTCCCACGAGTGCTTCAGCTGCTTCGTTCTAGCGATTGGTGGGTGTCTCCGTGCTCTCCACCTTTACAAACTTCTGACATGTCACTATGGCATGTCAGAAGTTTGTCGAACGTTTAGTTACACTTTAAGAGTTTATATATCAATAGATTAATATACGTTAGACTATGTATAATATGCATTATTATTTTAGGTATTTATGATGGCGAATGCACTCCAGAGCCAAACCATGCTGTCATAGTTGTGGGATATGGTACAGAACATGATGAAGACGCTGATGAGGATATAGATTACTGGATAGTAAGGAACAGGTGAGTTCTTTCCTGGTAACCACACAGAATTTAGCAATATCTTTGATAAATTGTATGTAGATTACAGTATTGTAAAAGCAGGTGAATTCATTTATAGAGGTCGAAGAAAGTTGTTCAGGGTATTTAACAAATGGTACAGAATGGAATAAAGAAGAAAATATAGATTACTGGAAAGTAAAAAGTTAGATGAATTGTGAGTCCTGATATTAAAATGGAAAACTAAAACATAAGCACGTCTTGATTTCAGAGCTGGATCTTATAGATATGAACCCCAATGCAAAGTTAGTACACTAAAACATCCAAATCAATAGTTGTGGGGTGTTATTTACCGTCTTCTTAGCTCTGGGCCCCACACAATTCGTTTATTTCAGGATCATTTTTGTTAGCGGTTTGTTTAAATACTAATCACAGGGTAGGAATTGGGGGTTGTTATTAAATAAAACCAGGATGGTCCTTTCTCGGTATAATTTATAATGCAAATATGATATGGTTTAGTAAAGGATTCGTTGTCTTGTCTAATTGTGAGCTTTCTGTTATGTTTTCCTTTTGTTTTTTTTCATACAGCTGGGGTGAAGACTGGGGTGAAAATGGTTATGTGAAGATGAGGCGTAACGTTAACCTCTGTGGTATCGCAACAGATGCTTCCTCTGTGGACATGACACGCTAGTTCTTTAGTGCCTGAAGAATCAATCCAATCCATTTGAAATGTCATGAGGCAAATCCCTGTATTCACTGCTACATTGACTGTACATATCCTCTAAAGCTTAGCAATATATATCTACTTTGGTTCACATTGTTAATTGTATATTTGTTGGTTGGAATAAATAAAGAGAACATGCAAAAGCACATTTGATGTACATTAATTTACTACGAATACATTTGAAGAGGAACTTTAAAATGTAATTCCCCTAAAGATCTCCCTTAAATATTGAGTTGTCTTTTTCAAGAAGATTGTAAAACTTTTAAAGTCAAGACATATAGCAATGTAATGTAACACTGCCGGTTAAACTGCTGTCCAGTCCATTGAGAATAGGTTGAGCATATAGTTTGATACATTAGAGGTTTGCTGCAGACCAGAAGCATAAAATAATATATTGAACTACTGTGCAGAATATAACAATATTTCCCACCCAATACCCACCTGTAGTGTAGTATTCCGAACAAAAGTAGTAATCCAAACAAATGTGATGTAAAATTGTATTCCTTATTGAATAATTCACATTTTAATAATCTAATTGCTTCATAATATTCTACTCTTTCAGTACAGTTCTTTGGTCCCATATTGTCTCAGCCAGTAAGGACTGACAAATTGTTCTAAAATGTTGTATTTATATATTAACAATATTAAACAATAATAATACTGTGAACCAGGTCAATTCTTTGTAGCTCTATGGGCCACTTCCTCAGCAAAATTCTAAGTTGTAATCTTGACTGTTCTTCAAAATGTTCTTTGTATTAAGCCAACCAGAGTAAGAGTGACTAATCTATATTCTACGACTAATACCTCTGCGCTGAAGATATTTTTTGATTGCCTTCTTTATCTCTTTATTTCTTAGACTATACACAGCAGGATTTAATAATGGAGTCAAAATTGTATAGTTAATAGTTATCAGTTGGTCATATACAGGTGCATATACTCGCTGTGGTCTTATGTACATGAATGCTACACTTCCAAAAAATATCAGCACAACAGTGATATGAGCTGCACATGTTGAGAATGCCTTCCTACGTCCTTCTGCACTGTTCATCATAATTATTGTAATCAGGATTTTTGTGTAGGTCATGGCGATGAATGTAGAAGTTAAAATAATGATGCAAGAATTGATGACAAAGTCAGTAATAACATTGAGAAAAGTGTCTGCACAAGCGAGGTGTAGAAGAGGAGACAAGTCACAGAAAAGATGGTGTATTTCATTAACTCCACAAAATGGTAGAAAAGATACTAAAATCAGCTTGGTCACCGGACTCATGAAGCCACATACCCAACAAGCAAATACAAGACATTTGCAGCATCTAGAAGTCATGATAGTGGAGTATCTTAGAGGGTTACAAATGGCGATGTAGCGGTCATAGGCCATAACAGTCAAAAGATAATTTTCTGTTATCCCCAGAGAATGGAAAAAATACATCTGAAGTAGGCAGCCACTGAAGGCAATATAGACTCTTCCAATCCAAAAGATAATCAAAATTTGTGGAATTATGACCGCAGTGTAACATATATCTAGAAAGGACAACATTCCTGCAAACATATACATGGGTGAATGCAGATGTGGGTCAACCCAGATAATAAGAGCTATGATTAGATTTCCAGTGATTATTAGAAAATAAAGGAAAAGCAAAATTACAAAGATAGGATGACGCATTGATCCCAAGCTTGAAAATCCCAAAATAACAAATCCAGTAACAGTTTGATTCATGGTAGCATTTGGAAGTATTATTAGAATGGAGAAACTGAGCAATTTTCCTACCGTATGTCACCAGAAACATTACAGAACTGCCAATCCATTCATTGTGACCAATAGGTAATATAGAGTATGGAAACTGAACCTATTTGAATATACCTGTTGATTTCAATTTTGAGTTTTCCTGTGAAAAAAATAAAAATAAAAAATGGCATACATACATAGTAATTACATTGCTGCTTCCACTCCTCCAGAGATATTTTGACAATGTAGTGTTTAAATATATATATATATATATATATATATATATATATATATATATATATAGTAAATCCTTTCAAAATACGAGACAGCACACCTTGATAGTAAAAAAAGTGGATTTATTCACCACATGCAACGTTTCAGCCCTACTCCATGGGGCCTTTCTCAAGCATCTATATATCATATCATATATATATATATATATATATATATATATATATATATATATATATATATATGTGTGTGTGAGGATATATATATATATATATATACACACACATACAAATACTTCTACGACCTGGTTGTGTGCCATCTTCAGATTATTGTTTTGTGGCTTACAAGTCTACTGAGGGCCCTCATACCTTTCGATGAATGATGACATACTGTAGCTAATACTATACAACTACAGTACATATAGTTTGTTATACCAATAAAACCCACATGCATGAGAGTAAGTTATTCAGACGTGTGCTGCTATCTTGCGACATCAGTTTTTCTACATTCCCCACAACTAATGCTTCAGATATCTTGTACAATCCCTTGTTCTATATTTTCCACGATTAACCCTTCGTTTTTCAAAGAAATTAACTAATGATTTAAAAAAATGAGGGAAAGAGAATAATGAAATGATTCTGTGCAGGACTAAAGCTTCATTGCTGGCAGAGATTTACCAAATGTAATAGTGAAATCTTTCACAATAGATTAAACTGAATAAAAAGGAACAGAAAGCACTCTCAGTTCAAAGACTTTAATGAAGTCGATAGAATTTTGCATCATGATGTAGAGAGGGTAGATTAACTTCCACAGCTGGCCTTCGGGTGTGCGACATATGGGCTCACAAAGGTTGCATTACCTGCCACTACCAAAGGGGGCAACACTGGCCCCATTAGGCAGAGCACCCAGAATTTGCAACCTGATACATTTGGTGCCCAAATCTATAGATAGGCAGCTGCACAGGATGCAGCTACACACCCTAGTTTACTGATTGGGCAGTCTTATATGGGCACTGTATGATTGTATTATTTGAGAAAAATATGGTATCTGTATAAGGCGTACCATATTATGCCCAAATAATGCAATCATGCATAAAAGGTTCTGCATTTTGCACTAACCAACTTAAGGCTGGCCCTGCTGACATCTTTAGTTATTATAGAACTTTTGAGATGACAAGTTGCATCAACCAAAGTGTTTTTTTTACCTTCAAAGACATCAACACTGATCCAACATCCTACATATCTTTACTTACCTCTGTTTACCTTGCTTTCCATGTTCTCTGTTCTTTAGTATTATTTTTGATCAGTCATGATAAATTGGTATGACAAAATTAGTCACATGCTAGTATTACATGATCTCCATAAATCACTCACAGTAAAATGCTCTGCAGCTTTCTCCTGTTGGTCTTTTTACATTCTAAAATATGCACACAGTTGATATAGGGGAAAAGTATTGTGTACAAACTGCAGCCTATATATACATTAAATATATATACTGTATATATATTAGTATTGCATCTATGCCACCTACATGTACATTGTAAGGACAACAAACCTTTCCATTTTTATCTAAATTAAATGCATTTCAAGACTTGCTACCTGATTTATAAAGCTTGCCAACATCTTCCTTTGAAGGCATATGACTCCCTGTCCTATTCTTACTACCTAGGGAGGTGGACAAATAAATTGGACTTCCTCAGAGGCCTTTCTGTAACACTCAGTTGTTCAATAATATCACCTAAATTAATCATATTAAAAACAAAAACTGATATATATATATATATATATATATATATATATATATATATTTATTATTTTTTTCTAGAGCTTTATTTCTAATGTATACTTTATATAAACATCATTACTAATCCTCTAATATATAACAGGACGCTGGTCACTGGGCCTACTGGTGCAGCCAACTTCCATTTTCTTGTCTCTTTGACACCACTGGGATCTCCATAATGGCACAGACCCTGTGTAGGGCATGTCAGATGGTCAGTGCGCAGTCTATGACTGAGCACCTTTAATTAATTCAACCTGCTCAGAACTACCACATCTTGCCTGAGCAACAAGGTTCCTGTTCATTTGTGAAGGTGTTTAGGCCTAGGCTACACTGAGACCTTTTGTAGCGCTACTGATTATTTTTAAGTGACAGCAGCAGTACACAAGATTGCATGCAACCCAATGTATTCATTTGGACTACAGCTGTAGCTCAATAGTTAAAAACAATCAGCAGCACTACAATAAGTCTCAATGTAGCCCTGGACTTATCGTTTGCTATTTCTTTCCACAGATCCTCCGCACTGTCTGAAAAGTACAAAGCACCAGATTCACCAGTGCATGGTCGCTGCAAACTCTGTGGATGGCGAGTTCTTACCAGATGCCATTAATTTTGTCACCATTCCTTTGAATCCTCCTTTGGGTCTGCTTAATGAGGAAAAAAATTTTTTTTTTGCCATCCAAACATCTGATAGTCCTTTGCTCCTGGGTCTGCCGTGGTGTAATAAAACAGATTTTTATGGCAAACTAAAGTGTCTTTGACATGAATAAGTTAAATGGAATAGAAATTCATTACATTGCATTGATGTACCTGTGTGTATGTTTGTATTTCCTTAACTATATATATATATATATATATATATATATATATATATATATATATATATATATATATATATATATATATATATATATATATATGTATATATATATATATATATATGTATATATATATATATATATATATATATATATATATTTCCTGATCGTCCTACGGCAGCACACTTAAGGGTTAAGATACTTCATCTGACCGGATAGAAGAGACATATTACTCAGCAGTAATCAATTAAACAATTAGGAGGTCCCAGGTAACCTTAAATAGAGCCCAATACCTTCAGAAAGCGTATTTTTCTCTTCTATGAACATGGATAGTTGAAGACATCTATACTAAAATGCTTTATACAGAGGGTTTCCTCTGTCCCTAAGCTGTGACCCATGAGGACATGGGGGGCTGTATACTGGGGTTTCCTTGGTCCCTTGGCCTGGATTCTAATCTTACCTGCAGGTAATGAGAGGCCACGCTTCCAGTCTGGAGCGGCATACAGGTTTTACCTGTCCCTCGGCTCCTAGACATGGATCCCATACACCTCCGGATGGATATCCCAAGATGGCCGCCGCGAGGTAAGGTGTACGCTGGATTCCGAGAATGGAAGTCTCGCGGGATCCCGGCGGTTCAAGAAAGGACCGCGAATCCGGGGCTACGGCGCTAATTGAGCTGCTCGACCCTTGAGATTAAGGTACCCAAACTTTCATTGTGTTAATGTGAGAAGGGTTTTGCTTCCTTGAGGCCACTTACAGATAAAATTGTAAATTGCATGCCTTTTTTCCCAGATGGCAAGTCCTGCATCTCAAGGGAAACGTAAAAGGAAATCCAAGCACAATATGTGTAAAGGTTGTCAGCAACCATTGGCAGGGGATTGGGACCAGAGGTTTTGCTCCTCTTGCAGACCTCCTGAACAATCCTTCCATACTGAAGCCGTGGGGTTTCTGTAATGGTTTAAAGATCAGCTTACAGATACCTTTCAGGAGATTAAGTCGGCTGTATGCCGAAAAAAATCGAAAGGAAGAAAGCGGATGCCCTCGCCGCATTCCCCTTGCAAATATGATATAGCGGAGGAGGACCTGGATTCAGAGGACTCTGATGGGGAATCCGTAGATAATATTTATCTGTTAAAGACAAGGTCCCGCACTTGCTGAAAGCAGTCAAACTGACAAATTTTGTGTCTCATAAACGCAAAAAGGAGCAACTTTATTATTTTACGGTCAATAAAGACAGAGTCCTTCCCTTCCCATCCTGTTATTAAAGATTGGGTCCAGAAAGATTGGGATAAGCCAGAGAGACGCATCGATCAGGGGCAAGGTTTAAACACACCTATAAAACCGATCCCAAGTTCAGTTCTAACTGGGATGTTCCGCCCAAAGTTGATCTTGCTGTTGCCAGATTGTCAAAGAAATCTGTGTTTCCTTCAGAGGAGTCCTCACTCTTAAAGGATCCAATGGATCGCAGAGCGAATTCTATATTAAAAAAAGACTAAAGTGTAAAGTGGCATCAGCTTCCATCCCGGTTGCCAGAGCCCTTCGTACATGGCTTAGTCAGCTCTCTCAAGATCTTGAGGAAGGCGTACCGAGAGAGAAGATCTTTCACAATATCCCTCTCATGAAAGCGGCTGCAGAGTTTTTGTGTGATGAGCCGCTAGATGTCTTGAAGTTTTCTTCTAGATCCCTCGCTCTCTCTAATATGGCACGTAGAACCCTCTGGATCAAGCAATGGACAGGGGACATGCCATCTAAGAATAATTTCTGATCCCTATCATTTCATCCCTCTTCTCCCTTCGGCCCTCAGCTAGAAAACATCCTTAAATTAATAAATGATGAAAAAAGGGCCGCCATTTAAAACCTTTCAAAACCGTTCCAAAAGGTCCCCTAAGGGTCAAAACTATTTTCGTGGGGTTGACAGGCAGCGTAGATTCAAACGCAAGAAGGAGGGTAACCCCTCCTTCAGCAAGAAGTCCCCCTTTCATAGAAATCCTGTCCTGTAAAGAGCCTTATCTTAGGATCTTACCCGAGTGTGTTATCCTTAGAACAATGCCAGGGTTCTTACCAAAAGTACCATCCAGCTCCAACTTAAATCAAGAGATAGTTTTGCTGGTCCTACCAGTAGACTCAGCCTCTGATACCCCTATTGATTAACAATGCTTAGACGTAAGGAGGTCCCTACTTGCCTATCTAGAAAAACCGGCCCCCTTTAGACAATCCGAAGGGCTGTTTCTCCAATTCCAAGGGCCAAATAAGGGGAAAAAAGCCAGCAAAGCCTCACTAGCTCAAAGAAATCATCAGGGACTGCTACTCCTCGGAAGGCCTAGAGTCCCCATTAGATATTCGGGCCCACTCAACCAGGTCCACAGCCACATCGTGGACAGAAAAGCTCCACGTCCCCTTAGACCAAGTCTGCAAAGCAGCCACTTGGTCTTCTTCCTCGACTTTCATTAAACACTTTTGGCTCGACTTGTTTTCTTCTGAAGGTTCTGCCTTTGGCAAAAAAATACTAGTGGGAGCATCCAAAGCTTAAAACCCCCCATATTCTCAATGCTTGTTAAGTCCCTTAAATGTAGGACGATAAGGAAGTGGAAAATTTACCTGAAATTTTCATTTCCAGGAGTCCGTAGGCAGCACAAGTTTCCCACCCTATATACATATATACTAATGCATACGTTACGCTTTTTTTTATTTAAGGTTACCTGGGACCTCCTAATTGTTTAATTGATTACTGCTGAGTAATATGTCTCTTCTATCCGGTCAGATGAAGTATCTTAACACTTAAGTGTGCTGCCTACGGACTCCAGAAAATGAAAATTTCAGGTAAATTTTCCACACATATATATATATATATATATATATATATATATATATATACACATATATATATAGATAGATATATCTATATCTATATATATATATATATATATATATATATATATATATATATATATAGATATAGATATAGATATATAGATATACACTACCATTCAAAAGTTTGGGGTCACCCAGACAATTTTGTGTTTTCCATGAAAACTTGCACTTATATTTATCAAATGAGTTGCAAAATGACTAGAAAATATAGCCGAGACATGATTTTGATTTGAAATAATAATTTTCTCCTTCAAACTTTGCTTTCGTCAAAGAATGCTCCATTTGCAGCAATTACAGCATTGCAGACCTTTGGCATTCTAGCTGTTTATTTGCTGAGGTAATTGGGAGAAATTTCACCCCATGCTTCCAGAAGCCCCTCCCACAAGTTGGATTGGCTTGATGGGCACTTCTTGCGTACCATATGGTCAAGCTGCTCCCACAACAGCTCTATGGGGTTGAGATCTGGTTACTGCACTGGCCACTCCATTACAGATAGAATACCAGCTGCCTGCTTCTTCCCTAAATAGTTCTTGCATAATTTGGAGGTGTGCTTTGGGTCATTGTACTGTTGTAGGATGAAATTGGCTCCAATCAAGCGCTGTCCACAGGGTATGGCATGGCGTTGCAAAATGGAGTGATAGCCTTCCTTATTCAAAATCCCTTTTATCTTATACAAATCTCCCACTTTACCAGCACCAAAGCAACCCAAGACCATCACATTACTTCCACCATGCTTGACAGATGGTGTCAGGCACTCTTCCAGCATCTTTTCAGTTGTTCTGCGTCTCACAAATGTTCTTCTGTGTGATCCAAACACCTCAAACTTCGATTCATCTGTCCATAACACTTTTTTCCAATCTTCCTCTGTCCAATGTCTGTGTGCTTTTGCCCATATTAATCTTTTCCTTTTATTAGCCAGTCTCAGATATGGCTTTTTCTTTGCCACTCTGTCCTGAAGGCCAGCATCCCGGAGTCGCCTCTTCACTGTAGACGTTGACACTGGCATTTTGCGGGTACTATTTAATGAAGCTGCCAGTTGAGGACCTGTGAGGCGTCTATTTCTCAAACTAGAGACTCTAATGTACTTGTCTTGTTGCTCAGTTGTGCAGTGGGGCCTCCCACTTCTCTTTCTACTCTGGTTAGAGCCTGTGTGTGCTGTCCTCTGAAGGGAGTAGTACACACCGTTGTAGGAAATCTTCAGTTTCTTGGCAATTTCTCGCATGGAATAGCCTTCATTTTTAAGAACAAGAATAGACTGTCGAGTTTCACATGAAAGCTCTCTTTTTCTAGCCATTTGGAGAGTTTAATCGAATCCACAAATGTAATGCTCCAGATTCTCAACTAGCTCAAAGGAAGGTCAGTTTTATAGCTCCTCTAAACAGCAAAACTGTTTACAGCGGTGCTAACATAATTGCACAAGGGTTTTCAAGTGTTTTCTAATCATTCATTAGCCTTCTAACACAGTTAGCAAACACAATGTACCATTAGAACACTGGAGTGATGGTTGCTGGAAATGGGCCTCTATACACCTATATAGATATTGCATTAAAAACCAGACGTTTGCAGCTAGAATAGTCATTTACCACATTAGCAATGTATAGAGTGTATTTCTGATTAATTTAATGTTATCTTCATTGAAAAAAACTGTGCTTTTCTTTCAAAAATAAGGAAATTTCTAAGTGACCCTAAACTTTTGAACGGTAGTGTATATAGATATAAAAGTAGAAATCTTGCAGAACTCCAAATGTGAGAAAATAGTGGTTTATTCAGCCAACAAACAGTGACGTTTCTGTCCAACAATAGGACCTTTATCAAGCATAGTGACACAATAAGCGATAACAGTTTATATAGAGCAAGAAAGCGTTTACATAATTGATCTCATTAAAATACAAATAAAGTGAATAGTGCAGAAAATACATTGTATCTATGTGTTTATACGGTATCAAATACAATAAAAAAAATTGATACATAAAGTGCAAGTGCATATACATATATACTAAATAACAATACAGCATAACAAATAAGCAAAATTACATGATTATAACATAATCATATATACAACAGTTGTGTCAGAACTAATCTGAATGATACAAAACAAATTATACAAAACAAATTTATTAATATCAAGAAAATACTTAGAAAAAGTAATATAATGAAAACATGTGTCACCAAAAGACATGACCAATGAGGACCTATAAACAAGAATTCATGGGGAAGAAAGGGGGACAATACGTTACATCGTAATCCTATCTACATTGAACTCTACATTGAGTCCATTAGGTCTTAATGTATTCAGTGAGAATATCCATCTCAGTTCCCTTTTATGTAATGCCATATGTCTGTCACCACCATTGTGTAGTGGTGGGATGTGATCGAGGATCATGAACTTTAGGTCTCTCTCAGTGTGTCCTTTCTCAGAAAAGTGTTTCGCAACAGGCAAATCCATTTTTTTTCTTTCTAATTTAAAATCTATGATTATTTAGACGAGTTTTAAAAGTACAGGTAGTTTCACCTACATATACTAATTGACAAGGGCACCATAGCGCATAGACAACCCAATCAGAATCACAAGTAAATGTGTGTCTGATATTGTAAGTTTTCCTAGTTTGAGGATGTGTAAAGAAACTACCTCTGCACATGTATGTACAGTTTACACAATTATGACATGGAAAATTACCCATTTTCATTGGTTTTAATAAAGACTGTGAAACATTTTTACTTTCTTTTACCTTCGTCCTAACCAGTCTATCTCTAAAATTTTGTGTTCGTCTGTATTACGATGTAACGTTTTGTCCCCCTTTCTTCCCCATGAATTCTTGTTTATAGGTCCTTATTGGTCATGTCTTTTGGTGACACATGTTTTCATTATATTACTTTTTATAAGTATTTTCTTGATATTGATACATTTGTTTTGTATCATTCTAGATCCCAGCAGAACTTCAGGACCATTCTCTTATCATGTACACCAATAATAACATCATCATTGTTTTAAATGTATTCGCCAAATTGGTTGCTGTTGGTTTGTTTAGTCCCAACCTATACAATAAAGATAATTTTGTTCATATATTGCTTATTTCTTGTCTCTAATGGTGATAATCAGTTAGGTGATATTGGGTTGATTACCCAGGTACAAACATTTTATTAATATAAATATCAGTATTTTGGTTTGGTTACAGCATCGATATATGTAGGTCCAATACACGTCTGCGATCTTTTGGACTTCCCATATGCATGAATATGTAATTGGTTTAATCCTATAGATCCTGGGGACTGGAATCCTTTGACCAAGGAAGTGTGGCCAGGGATCTAGTATACCCGCGTGTGGACCTTTAGGTGCTTTTTATTCGTCAACATATATGAATTGTTAGATATGTCTTTATGTATCGCTATATCAACACTGATTATCCCTATGAGCATATTTCAGATTAAGTTATGATCTTTCTCTCGGTTGGGACCACACATTATACCATCAACAATTGTGCTACAATCCCTACCCCTTTAATGAGACAGAGTTCAGTGATTGGTGGTTGCCTGACAACGGTGGACACTCTGCGAGCGAGGTGCTCGGGGCGGAGAATACGTTGTCGTCATTACTCTCTTGAAGCATCCTGTTGCATAGTGACGTAAGACTTCCGGTCTCTCATCCGGATGTCGGCAACACATATACACACACACCCACATATTTTGAATACTACGTATTGTGGAATGATCACCAGGATACACACAACCTGAGAGTGATTTGTATTAAGAAGGTCCTGAAGCTCTGATTTGTGAGTGGAACTATCATGATTAGTTCTGACATAACTGTTGTATATATGATCATGTTATAATCATGTAATTTTGCTTATTTGTTATGCTGTATTGTTATTTAGTATATTTGTATATGCACTTGCACTTTATGTATCAATTTTTTTATTGTATTTGATACTGTATAAACACATAGATACAATGTATTTTCTGCACTATGCACTTTTTTTGTACTTTAATTAGATCAATTATGTAAATGCATTCTTGCTCTATATAAACTATTATCACACAGTGTGTCACTATGCTTGATAAAGGACCTATTGTTGGACAGAAACGTCGCTGTTTGTTGGCTGCATAAACCACCATTTTTTCACATTTGGAGTGCTGCAAGATTTCGACTTTTGTATACTGCTTTGTCATTGGATCGGAACGACTTGCTTGGCGCCTATACATTTTTTTCCAGTGAGTGCTGCTGCTTTCTGCTGTTGTGTATATATATATATATATATATATATATATACACATATACACTACCGTTCAAAAGTTTAGGGTCACTTAGAAAATTCCTTATTTTTGAAAGGAAAGCACAGTGTTTTTAATGAAGATAAGATTAAATTAATCAGAAATACACTCTATACATTGTTAATATGCTAAATGACTATTCTAGCTGCAAACGTCTGGTTTTTAATGCAATATCTACATAGGTGTATAGAGGCCAATTTCCAGCAACCATCACACAGTGTTCTAATGGTACATTGTGTTTGCTAACTGTGTTAGAAGGCTAATGAATGATTAGAAAACACTTGAAAGCCCTTGTGCAATTATGTTAGCACCGCTGTAAACAGTTTTGCTGTTTAGAGGAGCTATAAAACTGACCTTCCTTTGAGCTCGTTGAGAATCTGGAGCATTACATTTGTGGGTTCGATTAAATTCTCCAAATGGCTAGAAAAAGAGAGCTTTCATGTGAAACTCGACAGTCTATTCTTGTTCTTAGAAATGAAGGCTATTCCATGCGAGAAATTGCCAAGAAACTGAAGATTTCCTACAACGGTGTGTACTACTCCCTTCAGAGAACAGCACAAACAGGCTCTAACCAGAGTAGAAAGAGAAGTGGGAGGCCCCGCTGCACAACTGAGCAACAAGACAAGTACATTAGAGTCTCTAGTTTGAGAAATAGACACCTCACAGGTCCTCAACTGGCAGCTTCATTAAATAGTAGCCGCAAAACGCCAGTGTCAACATCTACAGTGAAGAGGCGACTCCGGGATGCTGGACTTCAGGGCAGAGTGGCAAAAAAAAAGCCATATCTGAGACTGGCTAATAAAAGGAAAAGATTAATATGGGCAAAAGCACACAGACATTGGACAGAGGAAGATTGGAAAAAAGTGTTATGGACAGACGAATGGAAGTTTGAGGTGTTTGGATCACACAGAAGAACATTTGTGAGACGAAGAACAACTGAAAAGATACTGGAAGAGTGCCTGACGCCATCTGTCAAGCATGGTGGAGGTAATGTGATGGTCTGGGGTTGCTTTGGTGCTGGTAAAGTGGGAGATTTGTACAAGGTAAAAGGGATTTTGAATAAGGAAGGCTATCACTCCATTTTGCAACGTCATGCCATACCCTGTGGACAGTGCTTGATTGGAGCCAATTTCATCCTACAACAGTACAATGACCCAAAGCACACCTCCAAATTATGCAAGAACTATTTAGGGAAGAAGCAGGCAGCTGGTATTCTATCTGTAATGGAGTGGCCAGCGCAGTCACCATATCTCAACCCCATAGAGCTGTTGTGGGAGCAGCTTGACCGTATGGTACACAAGAAGTGCCCATTAAACCAATCCAACTTGTGGGAGGGGCTTCTGGTAGAATGGGGTGAAATTTCTCCCGATTACCTCAGCAAATTAACAGCTAGAATGCCAAAGGTCTGCAATGCTGTAATTGCTGCAAATGGAGCATTCTTTGACGAAAGCAAAGTTTGAAGGAGAAAATTATTATTTCAAATAAAAATCATTATTTCTAACCTTGTCAATGTCTTGACTATATGTTCTAGTTATTTTGCAACTCATTTGATAAATATAAGTGTGAGTTTTCATGGAAAACACAAAATTGTCTGGGTGACCCCAAACTTTTGAACGGTAGTGTATATGTACTGAGTTTTGTTCTGGTGCTGTATTTATGTACTGAACTTAGTTCTGGTGTTGTATTTATGTACTTGGCTTTGTTCTGGTGCTGTATACATGTACTGAGCTTGGTTTTGGTATTGTTTATGTAGTGAGCTTGGTTCTGGTGTTGTATTTATGTACTTGGCTTGGTTCTGGTGCTGTATATATATACTGAGCTTTGTTCTGGTACTGTATACATGTACTGAGCTTTGTTCTGGTGTTGTATTTATGTACTTGGCTTGTTCTGGTGCTGTATATATGTACTGAGCTTGGTTTTGATGCTATATATATGTACTGAGCTTGCTTCTGGCACCATATCTGTGCATTACCCGGGGGAGATATGGTGGCTTACTGCGCACGCCGCACTGTCCTCCTCCCTTCTCACAGTCCTCAGCCTAACTAAATGATCTGAGCACGCTTAGGATATTGAATGTACGCATATATGTCTATACGTAATGGGTGAGTTTAATATAATGAGCGTCGGTAGGTAGGTACGCTTACAGTGAAGGAAATAAGTATTTGATCCCTTGCTGATTTTGTAAGTTTGCCCACTGTCAAAGACATGAACAGTCTAGAATTTTTAGGCTAGGTTAATTTTACCAGTGAGAGATAGATTATATTTAAAAAAAAAACAGAAAATCACATTGTCAAAATTATATATATTTATTTGCATTGTGCACAGAGAAATAAGTATGTGATCCCTTTGGCAAACAAGACTTAATACTTGGTGGCAAAACCCTTGTTGGCAAGCACAGCAGTCAGACGTTTTTTGTAGTTGATGATGAGGTTTGCGCACATGTTAGATGGAATTTTGGCCCACTCCTCTTTGCAGATCATCTGTAAATCATTAAGATTTCGAGGCTGTCGCTTGGCAACTCGGATCTTCAACTCCCTCCATAAGTTTTCGATGGGATTAAGGTCTGGAGACTGGCTAGGCCACTCCATGACCTTAATGTGCTTCTTTTTGAGCCACTCCTTTGTTGCCTTGGCTGTATGTTTCGGGTCATTGTCATGCTGGAAGACCCAGCCACGAGCCATTTTTAATGTCCTGGTGGAGGGAAGGAGGTGGTCACTCAGGATTTGACGGTACATGGCTCCATCCATACTCCCATTGATGTGGTGAAGTAGTCCTGTGCCCTTAGCAGAGAAACACCCCCAAAACATAATGTTTCCACCTCCGTGCTTGACAGTGGGGACGGTGTTCTTTGGGTCATAGGCAGCATTTCTCTTCCTCCAAACACGGCGAGTTGAGTTAATGCCAAAGAGCTAAATTTTAGTCTCATCTGACCACAGCACCTTCTCCCAATCACTCTCAGAATCATCCAGATGTTAATTTGCAAACTTCAGACGGGCCTGTACATGTGCCTTCTTGAGCAGGGGGACCTTGCGGGCACTGCAGGATTTTAATCCATTACGGCGTACTGTGTTACCAATGGTTTTCTTGGTGACTGTGGTCCCAGCTGCCTTGAGATCATTAACAAGTTCCCCCCGTGTAGTTTTCGGCTGAGCTCTCACCTTCCTCAGGATCAAGGATACCCCACGAGGTGAGATTTTGCATGGAGCCCCAGATCGATGTCGATTGACAGTCATTTTGTATGTCTTCCATTTTCTTACTATTGCACTAACAGTTGTCTCCTTCTCACCCAGCGTCTTACTTATGGTTTTGTAGCCCATTCCAGCCTTGTGCAGGTCTATGATCTTGTGAGCAAAAGAAAGAGAGGATCCAGCGATGAGTAGTATATGTGGGGAAACACAGTTTCCACTTTATTGGAATATAAGCAAAGAGCTATAACGAACACCAGGAGAATGACAAGGTGGTAGGGATGGCAAGTAAATGAAAGCCTACGCGTTTCAAGCACTGGCTGTGCTCTTATTCATGGCTAGTTCAAGTGAGCTGCTGCAAGCCGTGAAGGTAAATATATCCTGAGGCATATGAGAGGCACTGCCTGGATAATGACACCGCCCTCGGATTATGGAAATTTCAGGTGGGAGGTTAGACTCCCGTTAAACAATTGAAAAGAAACAATAAACCAATGTGTAAATGAAACCAAGCAAATAAAGGAATGGTCAATAATTAAAAAGTAGGGACCAAGAATGGAAGAATAATAATAGGTATGATGATAAATATGTAGCGTAATAGTAACAGGATAAGATAGGCTTGCAGAGCATCACCGGTCAATAACAATGAATATTGGAAGGTAGGGGAAAAAAAAAAACGCAGAAAGAAATACATTCGAGACAAAAAAGAAAAGAGACCATGCTTGACATAGGTGAACAAAAAATGGTTTGGTAACCGTAATAATAATAAACAACACACTATAAACTATAAATAGCACGGAAGTGTATACATTAATAATAGTAAAAGATCGCAGGCTTGTCGATATGTAAGACAAATAACAATCGGAGATAACGGTGTCCGGCAGCTGCAACCACGAATATCCAAAAACGAGATGTACTTTTGGTGCTATATCTATATTCTAAGGATGGCTAGCAAAAGCTATGCAGTAGAAGAATAATAGATACAACAATGGTCGTAGTAATAGAAAGTTAGTAACCATATAAAAAATGTCACAAGCATAAAACAATTAACGTAAAAACGGAGTACCTTAATTAAAGCAGCAAACTAGAAATCTAGATACGTCGGATGGTTCACAGGAGTAAATACTACAGATTTACGATTGAAGACTATGCATAAGTTAATGTATAATAATAAAATTGTATGATTAAACTATAGTGATGTTAACTGTATATGCATTATTTGTTGCAGAAAAGAGAGGGGGTAAGGGCGAAACAGTCATGACCCAAGTGGGAGCACCAAAGCGGATGTATGAGTTGGTGTATGGGGCAATAATCTGTAAATTGCAATAATGGTCATAACTATATGTGCTTTATTTTGCATGAAGAAAAATTTAGATTAGAGCGATAACAGAGAGGCAACAAGTATGGCCAAGACCAAGAACAACTAGCAGAAACAGCAAGGGCCGAAACAAACTGAGAAGGTGTTGTTAACCACAAAGAGTATAATAATACTGATTACGCTAAGATAAACAAGGGATGTATGATTAAACAATAGCGGTGGTAATAGAGTGGAATAGTTGAAACACAAGAGCAATGGCAGAGAGACAATGTATAACTAGATATGTCAGAACAATAATATGTAAGTATCAATACAGATATTGACTATGTGTACTTTGTTTTCTGTAGAGTATTTCAGAATTAGAGCAATCGCAGAGAAACAACAGGTGTGAAAGGGGCCAAATAAGGAAGACAGAAGTAGCACAAAAGGAAACAAGCTACGAAGGTGATGTGGATTTTAAGCAGTATGTCAGTATAATGTTGAGAAGCATCAATTGTATATAGTTTTACTATTCTGGTAGGAGGTGAACTAGTATATAGATGTCAATAATGGAACATCAGTTCTTTACTGAGATTGAGACCAGAGGGAAATCTTGTGTTAAGATGATAGATCCAAAATGCTTCCCGTGTCAATAATCTATGTTTGAGATCACCTCCTCTGTTGGTCCTAATCATTTTCTCGATGCCATATATTTTAAGAAAATTGATGTTTCTGTTGTGACAAGTTATAAAGTGTCTGCTGACATTTGAAATGTTGACAATGGCCGGATTTCTAATGTAGCTTAAGTGTTCTAAAATCCTAACCTTAAGTTTCCTTGTGGTACAACCCACATATTTTAGGTTACAATGGGAGCATTCAACGATGTAAACTACATGATCGCTGTTGCAGTTGATGTAAGTTTTTATTGAGAAGTTGGTTATAGCATTGGAATCTGAGAAGTTCTTAGTAACCTTGCTGACTGTGCATACCTTGCAAGGGTGAGACCCACATTTATAATAGCCCGTATAGTGTAACCAAGTTGGAGTTTTTGTGTTAGATGGCAAATAAGAGGGGGAAAGGATATTCCACAAAGTTGGTGCCCTACGAGAAACTATAGGGTAACCGTTTTTAAGTATTGATTCAAGTTTGGCATCCTCAAACAATATGGGGATGTAACGGTGCACCATGTCTCGTATTTCAGTGAACTGATTGCTAAATTGTAAAATAAGTGTGGGTTTTGACGTGCTAAAGGTTCCTGAGGTGTCGCTATTTGTCCGGACATCATCAATAGATAGGAAGTCTTTCCTGTCTTTGGAGCTGACTATAGCTTGTGCTCTATTCAGGGTCCATCTCTTGTACCCTCTATTGGATAATTTGTTGCATATTTTTTGTTGTTCCAGTAAGTAACTTTGATTGTTAGTGCAATTTCTTTTTGCCCTGGTCAACTCACCCACAGGTATTGACGAGATGGTATGCTTAGGGTGGCTGCTAGTGGCATGGAGGATTGTATTACCAGAGATGGGTTTGTGGAAAATCTCGGTCTGGATGTTTTTGCCTGCAGACCCTGACAATGTTAGATCCAAATAGTGGATAGTAGTTGGATGGAAGGTGTGCGTAAATTTCAGATTAGAAGAATTGGAATTAATGTAGTCCAGGAACTCAGGAATGGCAGAGACATCTCCCTCCAGATGATCAGGAGGTCATCGATGTATCTGCCATACCAATGCATCTGATGGAAGAACGGGTTGTGAACAGAGAATAGAGCAGTTTCCTCCCACCATGCCATAAACAGATTGGCAATGGAGGGGGAAAACTTGGCGCCCATGGAGATCCCTCTGTTTTGGAGGAAGAAATAACCTTCATAATGGAAAAAATTATGAGTCATGAGAAATAAAAGTACATCTAACATGTAAGCCTGAAATGTCTCATCATATGCGCTGTACTTTGATACATGATGTTTAAGGGCTTGAATGGCTGTGGAGTGGGGTATAGATGTATATAACGCCACCACGTCGCAACTTAACCAGGTGTGGTTGTGACCCCATATTTTGTTGACAAGAATATGAAGGACATTGTTAAGGATCTGCCAGGCACAGCTTCTGTATCCACGCCCATAGGTAATCAGTCTGCACCTGCTTCTATGTCTGTGAGACTGACTCCATCTTCCACCACTCAGGATGGCAGGCTTAGGAGTGGGAGAGCCTATCACAGCCTGGCCAGACGGAGCTAGCTCCCGCCCTCTGTCTATTTATACCTGCCTTTCCTGTTCCTCCTTGCTTGTGATTCTTGTTTTGTTTCCTGGCCCTGCTGCAGCTTCTTTAACCATTTGACCCTGCTTCATATTGACCCTTGCTTACTGACTACTCTCCTGCTCTGCGTTTGGTACCTCGTACACTCCTGGTTTGACTCGGCTTGTTCACTACTCTCCTGCTCTGCGTTTGGTACCTCGTACACTCCTGGTTTGACTCGGCTCGTTCACCACTCTTGTTGCTCACGGTGTTGCCGTGGGCAACTGCCCCTTTTCCCTTGCTTCTGTGTACCCTTGTCTGTTTGTCTGTCGGGCACTTATTGAGCGTAGGGACCACCGCCCAGTTGTACCCCGTCGCCTAGGGCGGGTGGTTGCAAGTAGGCAGGGACTGAGTGGCGGGTAGATTAGGGCTCACTTGTCTGTTTCCTTACCCCCATCATTACATAATCACAAGCCCATATACCTACTCTACCCTGGTCGCTCACACTACTATGGACCCCCTTGAGACCCTGGTTCAGCAAATGCAGGGTCTCTCCCTACAGGTCCAGGCCCTGGCTCAGAGGGTCAACCAGCCTGATGCTACCATGGTAGTGCCCCTCACCTCACCTCTTGAACCCCACCTCAAGTTGCCTGACCGGTTCTCAGGGGACCGGAATACTTTTCTCTCCTTTCGGGAGAGTTGTAGGCTCTATTTTCATTTAAAGCCCCACTCCTCAGGTTCTGAGAGCCAGCGGGTGGGTATAATTATGTCCCGGCTCCAGGAAGGGCCCCAAGAATGGGCCTTCTCCTTGGCTCCTGACGCCCCTGAACTTTCCTCCGTTGATCTTTTCTTTTCTGCTCTCGGACTCATTTATGACGAGACTGACAGGACTGCCTTTGCCGAGAGTCAGCTGGTGACCTTACGTCAGGGTAAGAGACCTGTTCAGGAGTATTGCTCTGACTTTAGGAAGTGGTGCGTAGCGTCTCGGTGGAATGACCCTGCCTTAGGCTTTATTCAGACGAACGTGAAAAACGTCCGTGCAACGCGCGTGATTTGCACGCGCGTTGCACGGACCTATATGTGTCTATGGGGCCGTGCAGACATGTCCGTGATTTTTGCTCAGCGTGAGTCCGCTGAAAAAAAGTCACGACATGTCCGTTCTTTGGGCGTTTTGCACGCATCACGCACCCATTGAAGTCAATGGGTGCGTGAAAACCACGCATGCCGCACGGAAGCACTTCCGTGCGAACTGCGTGATTCGCGCAAGAGCTGTCAAAAGGATGAATGTAAACAGAAAAGCACCACGTGCTTTTCTATTTACAAACATCCAAACGGAGTGTCTTTGAGAAGAGCGAACCCGGACAACCGAACCGAACTTCACCGGGTTCGGCCGAACTCGTTTTGGCCGAACCCGGCAAAAAAATTTCCGGTACGCGACGTCCGGATATAGTCACTGTCCAGGGTGCAGAAAGAGTTAAACTGTTTCAGCACCATGGACAGTGACTTCCGATCCCAATATACATGAATGAGTAAAAAAAAAAAAAAGTTCTGACTTACCGCTAACTCCCGGGTTCTTCCTCCAGTCTGACCTCCCGGGACGACAAATCAGTCCAAGTGACAGCTGCAGCCAATCACAGGCCAAGCACAGGCTGCAGCGGTCACATGGACTGCCGCGTCATCCAGGGAGGTGGGGCCAGATGTCAAGAGAGGCGCGTCACCAAGGCAACTGCCGGGAAGTTCTCGGTAAGTACGAACCTCTTTTTTTTTTTTAACAGGTTGCTAGATATGGTGATCGGAATTCACTGTCGAGGGTGCTGAAAGAGTTACTGCCGATCAGTTAACTCTTTCAGCACCTTGGACAGTGACTGACGTCGGCTAGCCTCATCTCTATGATGGCGGCTGCGCGAAAATCATGCAGCCGCGCATCATACACGGATGACACATGGAGCTGGCAAGTGATTTTTGCGCGCGCAAAACGCCGCGTTTTTGCGTCCGCAAAAACGCCACGTTCGTGTGGATCCAGCCTTAAGGTGCCAGTTTAGGTTGGGTCTGTCGAACGCCCTGAAAGACCTGCTAGTTAGCTATCCCTCTTCTGACTCCCTAGACCAGGTTATGGCTTTAGCGGTACGACTTGACCGACGACTCAGGGAACGACAATGTGAACGTTTTTGTGTTTTCTCCTCTGACTCCCCCATGATGCCTCCCGAGGTTCCGTTGCTTCATTCTTCCACGGAAGACTCGGCGGTACCTATGCAACTCGGGGCCTCCGTGTCTCCCCAACAACGTAGAGAGTTCCGCAGGAAGAATGGTCTCTGCTTCTATTGTGGGGATGACAAGCATCAAGTGAACACCTGTCCTAGGCGTAAGAATAAGCAGCCGGAAAACTTCCGCCCCTAAGTGATCATCGGGGAGGTCACTTGGGCGCACAGGTATTTCCCGTAAATATGAAACGTAATAAAATCTTGCTTCCCTTTCAGGTCTCTTTTGGTGGTAGATCTGCTACCGGCAGTGCCTTCGTGGATTCAGGGTCGTTTGCTAATATCATGTCTGTGGAATTTGCTATGTCTCTAGCTATGCCTTTGATTGATTTGCCTAAACCTGTCCCGGTAGTGGGTATCGACTCCACTCCTCTTGCTAATGGTTATTTTACACAGCATACCCCTGTTTTTGAACTCCTTGTTGGCTCCATGCATTTGGAGCAGTGCTCTGTACTGTTGATGCAGGGATTATCGTCCGATTATCGTCCGATTATCGCCTTCCCTGGTTGCAGTTGCATAATCCCACGTTTGACTGGAATACTGGGGATCTTACCAAATGGGGTAATGAATGCTAGACGTCATGTTTTTCTGTTAATTCTATTTCTCCCCCTGAGGAGGTGAACATGCTACCTGAGTTTGTTCAGGACTTCGCTGATGTTTTCTCTAAGGAGGCCTCCAAAGTGTTACCTCCTCATAGAGAATACGATTGCGCTATTGATTTGGTACCAGGAGCTAAGCTCCCTAAGGGTAAGATATTTAATCTCTCTTGTCCCGAACGTGAAGCCATGAGAGAGTATATCCAGGAATGCCTGGCCAAGGGTTACATTCGCCCCTCTACGTCTCCGGTAGGTGCTGGCTTCTTCTTCGTAGGGAAGAAGGATGATGGTCTTAGGCCATGCATTGACTACCATAACTTGAATAAGGTCACTGTAAGGAACCAGTATCCCCTTCCTTTGATTCCTGATCTCTTTAATCAGGTTCAGGGGGCCCAATGGTTCTCTAAGTTTGATCTACGAGGGGCGTATAACCTTATCCGCATCAAAGAGGGGGATGAGTGGAAGACTGCGTTTAACACGCCCGAAGGTCATTTCGAATACCTCGTCATGCCCTTTGGGTTGTGTAATGCTCCCGCGGTCTCCCAGAATTTCATAAATGAGATTTTAAGAGATTACCTGGGGGTATTTCTTGTAGTGTACCTTGATGACATACTTGTGTTTTCCAAGGACTGGTCCTCCCACATTGAGCATGTCAGGAAGGTGCTCCAGGTCCTTCGGGAAAACAAACTGTTTGCGAAGACCGAAAAATGTGTGTTTGGGGTGCAGGAAATACCATTTTTGGGTCAAATCCTCACTCCTCATGAATTCCGCATGGACCCCGCCAAGGTCCATGCTGTGGCGGAATGGGTCCAACCTGCCTCCCTGAAGGCGTTACAGTGCTTCTTGGTGTTCGCTAATTATTACAGGAGATTTATTGCTAACTTCTCGGCTATCGCTAAGCCTCTTACGGACCTCACTCACAAGGGTGCTGATCTCCTCCGCTGGCCTCCTGAGGCTGTCCAGGCTTTTGAGGTCCTTAAGAAGTGCTTTATCTCGGCCCGGTGTTGGTTCAGCCCAACCAAATGGAGCCATTTATCGTGGAGGTTGACGCGTCCGAGGTGGAAGTGGGGGCTGTCTTGTCCCAGGGTACCAGGTCCCTCGCCCATCTCCGTCCCTGTGCCTACTTCTCCAGGAAGTTTTCACCCACTGAGAGTAACTATGATATTGGCAACCGTGAACTCTTAGCCATTAAATGGGCATTTGAAGAGTGGCGCCACTTCCTGGAGGGGGCTAGGCACCAGGTAACGTTCCTTACCGACCACAAGAATCTGGTTTTCCTAGAATCTGCCCGGAGGCAAAACCCGAGACAAGCTCGATGGGCGTTATTTTTTACCAGATTCAATTTTTTGGTTACCTATAGGGCTGGGTCTAAAAATATTAAGGCTGATGCACTGTCGCGTAGCTTCATAGCCAACCCTCCTTTGGAGGAAGATCCTGCTTGTATTTTGCCTCCAGGTATAATCCTTTCCTCTATTGATTCTGATTTAGTCTCTGAAATTGCTGCTGATCAAGGTTCAGCTCCCAGGAACCTTCCTGAGAACAAGCTGTTTGTTCCCCTGCAATTCCGGCTAAGGGTACTTAGGAAAAATCATGACTCCGCACTATCTGGTCATCCAGGCATCCTGGGTACCAAGCACCTCATTGCCAGAAACTATTGGTGGCCTGGGTTGCCTAAAGACGTTAAGGCCTACGTCGCCGCTTGTGAGGTTTGTGCTAGGTCCAAGACTCCCAGGTCCCGACCAGCGGGCTTACTACATTCTTTGCCCATTCCCCAGAGACCTTGGACCCATATCTCCATGGATTTTATTACCGATTTGCCTCCATCTCAAGGCAAGTCGGTGGTGTGGGTTGTAGTAGACCGCTTCAGTAAGTTGTGCCACTTTGTGCCCCTCAAAAAACTACCCAATGCTAAGACGTTAGCTACCTTGTTTGTCAAACACATCCTGCGTCTCCATGGGGTCCCTGTCAATATTCTTTCTGACAGAGGGGTACAATTTGTTTCTTTGTTTTGGAGAGCCCTCTGTAAAAAGTTGGAGATTGATCTGTCCTTCTCCTCTGCCTTCTATCCTGAAACTAATGGCCAAACCGAGAGGACTAATCAGTCTCTAGAACAATATTTAAGGTGTTTTATCTCTGACTGTCAATATGATTGGGTCTCATTCATTCCCCTCGCCGAATTTTCCCTTAATAACCGGGTCAGTAACTCTTCAGGGGTCTCCCCCTTCTTCTGTAATTTTGGGTATAATCCACGGTTCTCCTCCGTTTCACCTGGTAGTTCCAACAATCCCGAGGTAGAGGTCGTTCATCGGGAACTGTGCACAGTCTGGGCCCAGGTTCAGAAGAACCTAGAGGCGTCCCAGAGCATACAAAAAACTCAGGCAGATAGAAGACATTCTGCTAACCCCTTGTTTATGGTCGGGGATCTGGTGTGGCTATCGTCTAAGAACTTGCGCCTTAAAGTCCCGTCCAAGAAGTTTGCTCCCCGGTTTATAGGGCCGTACAAGGTCATTGAAGTCCTCAATACTGTCTCCTTCCGACTGGAGTTGCCGCCATCTTTTCGAGTACACGACGTGTTTCATGCCTCCCTCCTTAAACGCTGCTCCCCGTCCTTGGCTCCCTCGAGGAAACCTCCTGTCCCCGTTCTCACCCCTGAGGGGGTAGAATTCGAGGTGGCCACGATTGTGGACAGCAAGATGGTCCAAGGCTCCCTCCAGTACCTGGTCCATTGGAGAGGATACGGGCCTGAGGAGAGGACTTGGGTACCCGCCCGGGATGTTCACGCTGGGGTATTGGTCAGGAGGTTCTACCTTCATTTCCCCAATAAACCAGGTCAATCTAGAAAGGGTCCGGTGGCCCCTCATAAAAGGGGGGGTATTGTTAAGGATCTGCCAGGCACAGCTTCTGTATCCATGCCCATAGGTAATCAGTCTGCACCTGCTTCTATGTCTGTGAGACTGACTCCATCTTCCACCACTCAGGATGGCAGGCTTAGGAGTGGGAGAGCCTATCACAGCCTGGCCAGACGGAGCTAGCTCCCGCCCTCTGTCTATTTATACCTGCCTTTCCTGTTCCTCCTTGCTTGTGATTCTTGTTTTGTTTCCTGGCCCTGCTGCAGCTTCTTTAACCATTTGACCCTGCTTCATATTGACCCTGGCTTACTGACTACTCTCCTGCTCTGCGTTTGGTACCTCGTACACTCCTGGTTTGACTTGGCTTGTTCACTTCTCTCCTGCTCTGCGTTTTGTACCTCGTACACTCCAGGTTTGACTCGGCTCGTTCACCACTCTTGTTGCTCATGGTGTTGCCGTGGGCAACTGCCCCTTTTTCCTTGCTTCTGTGTACCCTTGTCTGTTTGTCTGTCGGGCACTTATTGAGCGTAGGGACCGTCGCCCAGTTGTACCCCGTCGCCTAGGGCGGGTCGTTGCAAGTAGGCAGGGACTGAGTGGCGGGTAGATTAGGGCTCACTTGTCTGTTTCCTTACCCCCATCATTACAGACATCTTTGGTGTCTCTAAGGTGTCCAGGGGTTCTCTGAACAAGAGGCTGTAACAGAAAGTCAAGCCACTCAGATAATTTTTCTGTAAGTGACCCGATGCCAGAAACGATGGGGCGCATGGGTGGGGGGATGATACCTTTATGGGTCTTGGGTAGGGCATAAAGGATAGGAATAGTCGGGTTTTTAATTGACAAATAGTCATGTTGTTTTTTTCATGATAATGCCGTTGCCCAAGCCTCTGTTAAGCAGATTTCCGAGGAGCTGTTGAAAGCTAAAGGTTGGATTGTGGTCCAATTTAATTTATATTTCTGTGTCACTTAATAACTCTGTTATTTGGTTAACATACATGTTACGGTCCATGACGGTCACACTGCCACCTTTATCCGACATGTGGATCACAATATCCTTATTATCTTTAAGGGATTTGACCGCTTCTTTATGGCTGACTGTAAGATTTTGTTGGGATTTACTTCTGTGGCTATGGCTAGCAATTTTGTGTAATTCTCTTTCTATGATGGACTGGAATCTATCCATGGACTCAGTCCTGGACTGGATAGGGTAGAAAGTGGGATTAGATGTAGGAAATTTATCAGCTAATGAACATGTCTCAAGCACCTCTTACTTCCACTCACATTGAAGTACTTGCCCTTGGTCTTAACTTTGCTCCTAACAAGGATTTCAATATTTTTCATACGCTTTTAGATATTAATAAATTCATACGAAATCTGACTATCAAAAGGCATTTCTCTTTAGATACAGAAGCACATACAGAAATCAATTCTACTATTCCAGATAGGGATCTATTAGGCCACAATATCTTTCGCCCATTTATGTTTCAGGAGCAAGTTGACCTGTTAAACGTGGTAAAGCTGACTGAGCAGAACAAATGATCTCCATGTTCATCAGCTGAATTAAGATACTCCGTTTTTACGTTAATTGTTTTATGCTTGTGACATTTTTTATATGGTTACTAACTTTCTATTACTACAACCATTGTATGTATCTATTATTCTTCTACTGCATAGCTTTTGCTAGCCATCCTTAGAATATAGATATAGCACCATTTAAGTATACATTAAAGTACATCTCGTATTTGGATATTCGTGGTTGTAGCTGCCGGACACTGTTATCTCCGATTGTTATTTGTCTTACATATCGACAAGCCTGCGATCTTTTACTATTATTAATGTATACACTTCCGTGCTATTTATAGTTTATAGTGTGTTGTTTATTATTATTACGGTTACCAAACCATTTTTTGTTCCCCTATGTCAAGCATGGTCTCTTTTCTTTTTTGTCTCAAATGTATTTCTTTCTGCGTTTTTTTTCCCCCTACCTTCCAATATTCATTGTTATTGACCGGTGATGCTCTGTAAGCCTATCTTATCCTGTTACTATTACGCTACATATTTATCATCATACCTATTATTATTCTTCCATTCTTGGTCCCCACTTTTTAATTATTGACTAGAGATGAGCGAACCGGGACAACCGAACCCGGTTTCGGTCCGAACTTCCGGTAAAGTTCGGTTCGCAGCGAATCCGAACTTCACCGGGTTCGGCCGAACCCGTTTTGACCGAACCCGGTCAAAAACATTATACAAATCGGCAGCCACTTATCTCTATCAATCACTGATAGAGAAAAGAGGCTGCTGATTAAAAATAAAATAAAAAGCATTTCATACGTACCCGGTCGTTGTCTTGTTGACGAGTCCCTCTTCTTCCTCCAGTCCGACCTTTTCTGACGCGGCAGCCTGTGATTGGCTGCAGAGGCCTCTGCAGCCTGTGATTGGCTGCAGAGGCCGCGGAGGCCTGTGATTGGCTGCAGCGCTCACAAGGCTGCATCGTCATCAAGGAATGTCGGGCCGGATGTCGAGAGGGACGCGTCACCAAGGCAACGGCCAGGAGACCGGACTGGAGGAAGCAGAAAGTTCTCGGTAAGTATGAACGTCTTTTTTTTTACAGGTACTGTGATCGGTAGTCACTGTCCAGGGTACTGAAACAGTTACTGCCGATCAGTTAACTCTTTCAGCACCCTGAACAGTGACTATTTAGTGTATGTGCACACACACTAATTACGTCCGTAAATGACGGACGTATTTCGGCCGCAAGTACCGGACCGAACACAGTGCAGGGAGCCGGGCTCCTAGCATCATACTTATATACGATGCTAGGAGTCCCTGCCTCTCTGCAGGACAACTGTCCCGTACTGTAATCATGTTTTCAGTACGGGACAGTAGTTCCACGGAGAGGCAGGGACTCCTAGCATCGTACATAAATATGATGCTAGGAGCCCGGCTCCCTGCAGGGTGTTCGGTCCGGTACTTGCGGCCGAAATACGTCCGTCAATTACGGACGTAATTAGTGTGTGTGCACATACCCTTACTGACGTCACCTAGCAACGCTGCCGTAATGACGGGTGCACACATGTAGCCACCCGTCATTACGGGGCCTCATGCACACGACCATAAAAACACCCGTTATCACGGGTCGTAATTACGACCCGAAATAGCGGGCCCATAGACTTCTGTTAGCCACGGGTACCTTCCCGTTTTCTCACGGGAAGGTGCCCGTGCCGTTAAAAAGATAGAACATGTTCTATTTTTTTATTTTACGGGCCGTGCTCGTAATTACGACTCGTAACTACGAGCACGGCCGGCCGGCCACGGGCAGCCGGCCGCTTTTGCGAACCGTGCTGTCATTATAATTATAGCAGCACGGCCCGTAAAATAGAAAAATAGAACATGTTCTATTTTTTTAACGGCACGGGCACCTTCCCGTGAGAATACGGAAAGGTACCCGTGGGTAACAGAAGTCTATGAGCCCGTTATTGCGGGTCGTAATTACGACCCGCAATAACGGGTGTTTTTACGGTCGTGTGCATGATGGGAGCACGGCTCGGAAAAACGAACGGCTGCCCGTGCTCATCTCCTGAAATACTCTGTGCTGCCTTAAACTCTGTGGACAGGTCAGGATCCTGTTTCTTTTAAATGCTGCTAGGGAACCCGCTCGATCCACTATATAAGGCTACGCTACAGTGCAGCATTTAAAAGAAACAGGATCCTGACCTGTCCACAGAGTTTAAGGCAGCACAGAGTATTTCAGGAGATGAGCGTGCAGATTCAGTGCTGTTGTGAACTCTGCTCTTACCATTACGTAGCTCTCAGTCTGTTATCTCTCCTCCACTCCTGTCCTCAAGAACACCTTCACATGATTGCCAAGTCACCACGTAATGGTAAGAGCAGAGTTCACAGCAGCACAGAGTATTTCAGGAGATGAGCGTGCGGATCTTGTGCGTGGTGGTGACTTGCCAATCATGTGAACGTGTTATAGAGGACAGGAGTGGAGGAGATGTAACAGACTGAGCTACGTAATGGTAAGAAAAGAGTTCACAGCAGCACAGAGTATTTCAGGAGAGGAGCGTGCAGATTCAGTGCTGCTGTGAACTCTGCTCTTACCATTACGTAGCTCAGTCTGTTACCTCTCCTCCACTCCTGTCCTCAATAACACCTTCACATGATTGGCAAGTCACCACCCCGCACAAGATCCGCACGCTCATCTCCTGAAATACTCTGTGCTGCTGTGAACTCTGCTCTTACCATTACGTGGTGACTTGCCAATCATGTGAAGGTGTTCTGGAGGACAGGAGTGGAGGAGAGGTAACAGACTGAGAGCTACGTAATGGTAAGAGCAGAGTTCGCAGCAGCACTGAATCTGCACGCTCATCTCCTGAAATACTCTGTGCTGCCTTAAACTCTATGGACAGGTCAGGATCCTGTTTCTTTTAAATGCTGCACTGTAGCGCAGCCTTATATAGTGGATCGAGCGGGTTCCCCAGCAGCATTTAAAAGAAACCGTGTTTGTGTATGTGTGTGTTTGTGTATATATGTGTGTTTGGGTATGTGACTTTGTCTGTTTTTGTTTTTATATGTGTGTGTGTATATATGGGTGTGTTTGTGTATATGTGTTTTGTGTATATGTTTGTGTATATATGGGTGTATTTGTGTATATGTTTGTGTGTAGATGTTTGTGTGTGTTTTTGTATATGTGTATATGTGTGTATATGGGTGTGTGTTTGTGTGTATATATGGGTGTGTTTGTGTATATGTGTTTGTGTATATGTGTGTTTGGGTATGTGTGTTTTTGTTTGTATATGTGTTTGTGTATATGTGTTCGTGTATGTGTGTATAACTGTGTGTGTGTGTGTGTGTGTTTGGATATGTGTGAGTTCGTGTATATGTGTTTGTCTGTTTATGTGTGTGTGTATATCTTGTTGTGTTTGTGTATATATGTGTGTCTGTGTATGGTTGTTTGTTTGTGTGTGCGTGTATATATGTGTGTAGGTGAGTAGAAGTATTGGTATTGTTCACATTGATAACTGTTTTTTTATGTTGTTGCAGATTTTGATGTACCGATTGGACTACATCTACGATTCGTTGGACTACTGCGTAGATCTGCGTTTTTTCAAATTTTAATAAAATGGTTAACGAGGGTTTTGTTGGGGATTTCTTATTTCAATAAAAAAGAATTGTCTTTGTGGTTTTTTTTCAAACTTTATTAGTGCCTAGATAATGGCAGTTGGCTGATTGACAGCGTCCATTATTAAGGCGGTACTTAGTGTTAGCCGGTGCAGAGGCTAGCACTAACCACCCATTATTACCCCGGTACCCACCACCACCAGGGGTGCCGGGAAGAGCTTGGTACGATCCAGTACCCGACCATCTGTTGTGATGGTCGGGTACTGGGGCGGCCGTAGGCTGGTATTATGAGGCTGGGAAGGGCCAAAATCAGTGGACCTTCCCACCCTTGTAATGCTAGGCTGCTGCTGCTGTGTTGTATCGGGCTGGTTATAAAAATGGGGGGGACCCCCACGTCGTTTTTTTTTTGGAATTTAACAAATTTAGCAATAGACGGGTCCCCCACATTTTTAATAACCAGCCATATACAAGGCCGCAGCAGTCTGGCATTACATGGGTGGGAAGGGCCACTGGTTTTGTCCATTCCCAGGCTAATAACACTGTGTTGTATGTGGCTGGTTATGATAAATTGGGTGGAACCCCATGTCTTTTTAAAAAAAAAAATGTAAATAAATAAATAATTTAAAAAAATGACGTGGGGTCCCCCCCACTTTTATAACCAGCCAGATACAACACAGCAGCAGCAGCCTAGCATTACAAGGGTGGGAAGGTCCACTGTTTTTGGCCCTTCCCAGCCTCATAATGCCAGCCTGCGGCCGCCCCAGGGCCCGACCATCACAACAGATGGTCGGGTACTGGATCGTACCTGGCTCTTCCCGGCACCCCTGGTGGTTTTGGGTACCGGGGTAATAATGGTGGTTAGTGTTAGCCTCTGCACTGGCTAACACTAAGCCTCGCCTTAGTAATGGATGTTGTCACTCAGACAGCGGCCATTACTAAAGTGGTAATAATAAAATTTGAAAAGAAAAAGACAAAGATATAGATAAAATATTTTATTGAAATAAAGCACCCCCAACACAACCCTCATTAACCATTTTATTGTAGAAAAAAAACCGTCATCGAAGTAGTCCTCGAAACCGACGTAGTCCAAACACCAAACCTGTAAAAAAATAAAATAATGAAATAAAACATGTCGTAGGCTTAGATTCAGTTTAATGTGTGATACTGACTGTTATACCATGTATAGAAGCCTGCCGTGAAGTTGACTTAGATACAGGGCGCCAGCAGACAGTATCATACATGGCCATACATACATATATACAAATATACATACATATATACAAACATACATACATACATATATACAAGCATGCACATATATACATGCAAATATACATACATGCAAACATACACACATATATACATGCAAACTATCATACATACATGCATACACACACACACATGAAAACATACATACAAACAAACATGCAAAGATACATAATACATATATACAAGCATGCACAAATATACATGCAAACATAAATACATGCAAACATAATTACATACATGCACATATATATATATAAACATACATGCAAACATACATGCAAAAATAAAAACATGCAAACATACATACATGCACATATATACATACATACATGACAACATACATACAAACATACATGACAACATACATACATGCAAACATACATACATGCAAACATACATACACACATGCAAACATATATACATGCAAATATACATACAAACATGCACATGTATACATACATGCCAACATACATGCAAACATACATGCACATATATACATACATACATGACAACATACATACATGCAAATATACATACATACACACATGCACATATATACATACATGCCAACATACATGCACATATATACATACATACATACATGACAACATACATACATACATATATATATATACACACATGCAAATATACATACAAACATGCATACATACATGCAAACATACATTCATGCAAACATACATGCAAACATGCATACATACATACACACATGCACATATATACATACATGACATCATACATGCAAAAATACATACATGCAAACATACATGCAAATATATACATGCAAATATACATACAAACATGCACATATATACATACATGCCAACATACATGCAAACATACATGCACAGATATACATACATACATACATGCCAACATACATACATGCCAAAAAATAATAATAATACGTTCATACTTACTTTCCTCCTGTCCGGCCTCCAGCGATGACGTTTCATTCATGTCGCCGCTGCAGCCTGTGATTGGCTGCAGAGGCGGTCACGTGGGATGAAGCGTCATCCTGACGTGCGTGACCGCCACTACAGCCTGTGATTGGCTGCAGCGGCGAAAGGGATGAAACGTCATCGCTGGAGGCCGGACAGGAGGAAAGTAAGTACGAACGTATAATTTTTATTTTTTTATTACATTTAAATGGTATTTTCCGCGCGCCGAGCATGTACTGTGAAGGTTGCTGAAAGAGTTAGTGCAGCCCATTAACTCTATCAGCACCCTGGACAGTAGCATGCTCGGCGCACGTAAGTGACAGGTTCGGTCAGAACTAGTTCGGTCCGAACCGAACTTTTTTGTGAAATTCGGCGAACTAGCCGAACCGAACTTTTGATAAGTTCGCTCATCTCTATTATTGACCATTCCTTTATTTGCTTGGTTTCATTTACACATTGGTTTATCGTTTCTTTTCAATTGTTTAACGGGAGTCTAACCTCCCACCTGAAATTTCCATAATCCGAGGGCGGTGTCATTATATATATAAGATATATTTACCTTCACGGCTTGCAGCATCTCACTTGAACTAGCCATGAATAAGAGCACAGCCAGTGGGGGGCGTGGCTTGGCAGCTGAACCTGATGGCCGCTTGATACTTCGGCTCCGGCATGAAGCACTAAAAAATAGCTGTTTAAGCACCGAGGAATGAGAGAGGACGCTAAATAAACATACAAGCACAGAAGGGAGATGCCGAGGAAAAGAAAACCGGTGACGAAACCTGTAAAATTGACGGACTTTTACTATCCAAGGCGACCAGAGGAAGACAGGGAGGAAATGGCCTCCGACACACAGGCTAGCTCACTCACCTCTGAATCGTACCAACAAACCCCGAGGAGAGAAAGGGAAAAGCAGCTGCCGAGAAGAAGCAGATCAGTGTCAGCATCGGAGATTTGTCTGCTTGCAGAGGGGAGGAATGTGCACACAAGAGCATTCAGAGATGCAATCTCTATGAAAGAGCGCGCCTCTCCACATAGCCCTGCTTCACCACGTGGGCTGGTCTTCTCTGCGCCATCTTCCCCGACACACAGAAGCCCTGAGACACCAAGGGGGACAGTACAAGACCCGGAAGATACACAGGACACGGTAGGAGCTAATATATCTGTTACCTCTATCCCTGGGCAAGTCCTTGATCAGTTGCCCTCATCTTCCAACCCTGTAACAGAAGCTATGCTCAAGACCATGTTGCAGGCTTTACATCACTCACTTCATGCAGGCATGGCTGAGCTCATTAACCCCTTGGCTACCGCTGTTGCAGCAGTGGAACATAGAGTACAGCATGTAGAAACGAAAATGAGTGAAATCACCTCATCCCATAACTCTCTTATTGATGCCCACTATGACCTAGAAAATGACCTATCCCAAGTAAAAGCGAAAATAGCAGATTTGGAAGATAGATCCAGACGTAATAATCTCAAATTCAGAGGCATCCCGGAGAATATTGCACCAAAAGATCTAAATCAATATGTTGAGGACTTTATTCAAGCTCTGCTCCCAACTTGTTCTTCGCAAGACCTGATCATAGATCGAGTACATAGAATACCTAAGCCTAAACATCTAGCGGAACCCATACCCCGAGACGTACTGGCCAGAGTGCATTTTTTTCACATCAAAGAGAAATTCTTATATGCCTCTAGGAAAGAATCTGCTATCCCAGCAAAGTTTAAAGAGATATCAGTATACTCAGATCTATCTGCGATGACCCTGCAATTACGCAGACAACTACACCCGATCACTTTGGCATTAAGAGATCATAACATCCCTTATCGGTGGGGTTTTCCAGTTCGCCTCATGGTCTCATACGAAAATTCATCTCACATAATTAAATCGGTATCGGAAGGCGTTACCCTTCTGAAGAAATTGAATATTGTCGTTCCTCCTCCTAAACCACCATTTCTGGGCGCTCCACAACATATCAGAGAGGAATGGAGAACAACTGGCCAACGTGAGACATTACCCCGCTGAATGCTGGGACTGAGGCCTGGATGGCTGTAATAAGGAACTCAGCGTTATGTCCTTGGACCCTCTCTTGTTCTTACGGGCTTTATTAGCCATTAGAGATGCCGGCGGGCGGCAATTGGAGTTCGGTTTCGGATGGACTGCTCTACCCCAGACACAAGGGATAACGAGATACTTCGTCCATCCCTGAAATGTGGTTCGATGTTACTTTGTGTTGTTGTTTCTATCTTGTTCTTTTTCTCTGTGCACCAGTTGTTTACGATCAGATTCCTAACCAGTGCTTACATGATTGCTTTACATATGTCTTGCTATATGAAACTCTGGGAACCCTACACTAGGCAAGGAAAGGGGCAAATCCTGTTACATATGTATGTGCGGAGATTAGGTATGATGCTAGCATATATACATACGGTATAATGGTTATCTCAATTTTGTCCTTGAATGTGAACGGCCTGAATAGCCCTCAGAAACGAGCTCATATGTGGAGAGAGGCAAAATCTAAGATGTGCGATGTTTTGTGTATACAGGAGACACACCTCTTGAAGAAAGATGCTGATCGCATAAAACATAGATTATTTCCTGACATATATCAGTCACATTATCCCACTAAATCTAGAGGCGTCTTGATAGCAGTCAAAAATACTGTAGCCTTTCAAATGCTTCAAACACATATAGACCCGGAAGGAAGATATGTAGTGATTATATGTCTGCTTAATAACGTTAAATACACATTGGTGAATCTGTACGCTCCTAACAGACACCAAATTAGATTTTTTCATAAAATTTTTAGAATTCTAGATAAATGTAAAGAAGGGAAATTACTTATATGTGGAGATTTTAACACAGTGATGGATGCCTCAATTGACTCTACTTCCAAAACTAGACTATCTCAGACACATCTGAGAGATCTCTGCTGGAATAGAGAACTGTATGATGTATGGCGTCTACAACATGGCTCTGAGACGGATTTCTCTTTTTATTCACAGCCTCATAACAGCTACTCACGCATCGATATGTTTATCGTAGATAAAGAGGTATTACTCCTGTCAAAAGAGACGCAGATTCAAGATATCACGTGGTCTGATCATGCGACCTTGTTGTTAAAACTTGACGAAAAACATAGCGTCAATCAGACTTACTTTTGGCGTTGTAGCTCTTTCCTTTTGTCCCATGGTAAATACAGGGGAGAACTTGAAAGAGATCTTAAGGAATACTTCCAGACTAATGACACCCCTGATATTAATATAGACACCCTTTGGAATGCTCATAAAGCATTTATACGAGGCTCCTTGATCCGCCTTGGACATATCGCTAAGAAGCAAAGATTAGCAAAATTGATGTCACTGACGGAAGACATACATAAAATAGAGGCTTTGAATAAATCAGCTCCGTCTCAGAGATATTCGACTCAGCTTTTCCGACTTAGACAAGAAATGCGAAAATGTTTACTAACGGAATATGAGAAATCTCTTAGGAAAACGAAAGCCACATACTACTCACAAAATAACAAAGCAAGTAAACTATTGGCCGCTAGACTCAAAATTCAGAATAGGAAATCCAGAATTCCCTTTTTGATCGACCCCCACACTAAACACAAAATTATGCATCCTAAAGACATAGCTGGTCAGTTTAAAAAATATTATTCGTCACTATATAACTTGAATGAGGACCCATTCACGGCTCATCCGACTCCATTAGACATTAAAAAATTTTTAAGACATATCACACTTCCTCACTTGTCACCTCTTCAACTCTCCACTCTAAATGCCCCAATCTCGGAATCAGAAGTAAAAGATATCATCCGTGGATCTCCTTCTGGTAAATCCCCTGGCCCAGATGGGTTGACTAACGATTATTATAAAACGTTCAGAGATATTTTAACACCTGTTCTGAACAAATTTTTTCAGAAAGCTATGTCCTCGGGATCGCTCCCTCAAGAAAATCAGATGGCATTGATTGTAACGATACCTAAGCCAGGGAAGTCTCCGGATGTCCCACAGAATTTCAGACCCATATCTCTGTTAAATACAGATATTAAGATGTATGCAAAACTTTTGGCAAACAGGCTAGCCTCCCTACTCCCTTCCTTAATTCAAGAAGATCAGGTCGGATTTGTCAAAGGCCGACAGGCTTCGGATAACACCAGGAGGATAGTGAGCCTTTTACATCATATTGATAAACATAAAATTCCATCTGTTTTACTAGCATTAGACGCAGAGAAGGCATTTGACCGGATTCATTGGACATATGCATTTAAAGTACTGGATAATATGGGGTTCAAGGGAGGGATTTATACTGCAATCCAAGCCCTTTATTCCCACCCGTCTGCAAAGGTATTTACAAACGGGGTTTTATCAGAAGATTTTAAAATCACAAACGGTACGAGACAAGGTTGTCCGCTATCCCCCCTCATATTTATATTGGCTATGGAACCCTTGGCTCAGATGCTTAGAATGCATGAACAAAGTAGGCCCGCTAACGCATACTATCTCACTATTTGCAGATGACATACTTTTGTCTTTGTCGCATCCGGAGACCTCCCTGGCGGCAGTCCTAGAATGTATACAATTATTTGGTAACATCTCCCTTTATAAACTCAACACCCAAAAATCACAAATCCTCCCTTTGTGTTTATCCCAATCCAAGTTACATTTCTTACAAAACAAGCATCGGTTAGATTGGAGGATGGTAGAAATATCATATTTGGGACTTCATTTGACTCCCAAACATGAGTCTTTGTATGTAAATAATTACACACCGCTCCTCAATGACATAAAAAATGAAACTAATAGACTGCAAAAATGTGAGATCTCCTGGATCGGAAGGATCGCTTCTTTTAAAATGCTTTTACTCCCGAAACTCTTATATCTATTCCGCACCCTGCCCATATACCTTCCCAAGACATTTTTTCAACAAATCCAGAAAATATTATCACAATTTGTGTGGGCTAGTAGGAAACCCAGAATTGCATTTCACATGTTGACCAGAGATAGGAAACTAGGGGGAATGGGAATCCCGAATATTCATAGATATTACATAGCCACGGTAGTAGCTCAAATTTCCGCGTGGTGGAAAACGCGAAACCTTGGGTTCATATCGAGGCTTCTTATATTTCCCCGGCTTCACTAAAGGCACTTTTATTTCTTCAATACTGGGACTTACCTTGCCATTTATACCTATCCCCGCTCACTATAGTTGCTCTACATTGCTGGAAATATCTGCATACATATTCTAAAGAGAATCTTCCTATGCCCAAATCAATTATACCCATAGACTTATTGGAGTTGGCTATTTCAGACTTGAACATTTCTATATGGAAAAAAGGAGGTATTACGGATATAGCACAACTCTTCCAAAATAATCAGCTAGTAGACTTTTCGTACCTGAGATTCAAATACTCAATCCCTGCACGAGACCTATATAAATACTTCCAAATTAGACACTTTCTGAAGAGTCATGGTAATCTGGAATCTGTATACAATCATACAATATTTGGGGGTTTCAATAGAAATCTCAAGGGTCTTAAATATATATATGATTCAATCGACACTCAAGCTATATTTGTCAAAACCTACCCTATTAAAATGTGGGAAAGAGACTTGGGAACAGGTTTCACAGATAAAGAATGGTTGAAGGCCTTTAAACTCGCACATACATCCTTAACATGTGCGTCTCATGCAGAAGCAGCGATTAAAACCACCTTACGGTGGTATTATACACCTGATCGACTCCAACAGATGTTTCCCCAAACCCAAGCCCTATGTTGGAGAAATTGCAAGCATAAGGGTACACTGATTCATATACTATGGGAATGTCCGGTCATTGGAGAATATTGGGAAAAAGTATTTGCCCTCTTGAGAGAGTTGCTGGGGAATGGGGTACATATGTCACCACAGAAAGCTCTACTATTCCTCCAGATGGATGAAATTCCTCCACATGCTAGGGTCTTAGTATGTAAAATTTTAACTATGGCTAAGCTGGTCATAACTCGTTATTGGAAGACTAATACATCCCCTCTCTTATCAGAACTAGTGGAACTGATTAATACATCTCATGCATACGAGAAAATTATTGCATATGGTAATTGTACGAATGATACATTTGATACGAGATGGAAGTTGTGGAACCAGAGTTCTTATTACAAACTTAACTGAGAAGGGAGTAAATTATGTAGGTAAAGCAATAGATACTGAAAGTATATAAGTTAATGTAAAAAACTGGTGTAGTTCTAATTCTGTTTGTTTACTGTTTTGGTTAATTTTATACTGGAACTCATGTGATTTATTTACATTTTCTGAAATACAAACGAGAGTTGACATTATATATGCAGAGGTTTTGTACAAATGATAAACGTAATTTCAACCGGTCTAAATGTAATTTGAGCTAAGAAAATGTAATGTTCAAAATCTATACATTTCTTTGCAAAAAATTTCAATAAAAATCATTGAAACGAAGAGCACAGCCAGTGCTTGAACCGGGTAGGCTTTCATTTACTTGCCATCCCTACCACCTTGTCATTCTCCTGGTGTTCGTTATAGCTCTTTGCTTATATTCCAATAAAGTGGAAACTGTGTTTCCCCACATATACTACTCATCGCTGGATCCTCTCTTTCTTTTGCTCTCATTACCTACCGTGTGCCATCGCGGAGATCCGGGCGAGATCCGAACGCAGGAGCGTGGAGCTGGTGGTTGCCTCCCACCCCCTACTTCCCTGCTACTACTACTCTATGATCTTGTCCCTGACATCCTTAGAAAGCTCTTTGGTCTTGCCCATGTTGTAGAGGTTAGAGTCAGACTGATTAATTGAGTCTGTGGACAGGAGTCTTTTATACAGGTGACCATTTAAGACAGCTGTCTCAGGCACCAAGTTGATTTGGAGCGTGTAACTGGTCTGGAGGAGGCTGAACTCTTAATGGTTGGTAGGGGATCAAATACTTATTTCTCTGTGAACAATGCAAATAAATATATATAATTTTGACAATGTGATTTTCTGTTTTTTTTTTTTTTATATAATCTATCTCTCACTGGTAAAATTAACCTAGCCTAAAAATTCTAGACTGTTCATGTCTTTGACTGTGGGCAAACTTACAAAATCAGCAAGGGATCAAATACTTATTTCCTTCACTGTATGTAATTATATACATAGTGTGGAAATCCACACTAAAACATACTGGACGGGGAATTTCTTTATTTAGAGTCCACTTTAATATAGGGCGTATTTGAAATATTGTAATTGTTTTAGTTTATTATTAGAATGATTTTCCATGGCGCGATACACCGCAAAATAACACGACCTTCCCCGACGTGTATATGTTTGTCCGCACAATATGGAACCTGTCCTTAGATACAATTAACAACAAAATGGCAGCCGCATTCGAATGAAACCATGCCTACCTGCAATGGCGAATGACTATACGGTTGTGCCAGGGTTACCACTGTTTTACCTGAAAACTCATGCTGCCATTCGCCACCACATGTGGACGTGGTTTCACCTGCGTGCGGCTGCCGCTCCGATTTTTCTTACGTTAATGAGGGGCCCTGACTCTTTGGCAGTATGGGGCCCAGAAATTCCTGACGGCGGCCCTGTGTGCAGTATATTCACTGCTCGTATATGCACTTCTCAACATTGAATTGCAACTCCAAGAGGGAAAAGCTTTGGAATTGTGGAAATCACAGGATCGATAGAAAATTATAAAAAAAATGGAAACAAGGGGGGCGGAGCTTGCCGCTGACTGAGATGGCGGTGTAAGACAAGTTCTCCTGCATACCGAGTAGCTAAGTAGCGGCTCACAGCGACAGATCGCCTTGAAAAGAAGCGGAAACACGAGGGTTCCACTCCTTAAACTTCCTAGCACCGGGGAGCAACATGACTAAGAGGAGGGGAGCAAAGGTAGAGCTGAAAAAGCTCCCGGACTACTTCCCAGCGACGGACCGCATCCAAGATGGCGCCGGCTCGCCTCATGAGAGGGAAGACACGCGTCCCTGTGCCTCAACAACGGCTAACCCAGGTCAGTCAGCAGAAAGGGATATATCTATCCAGGGGAGCTCAAAAGATGTGGGCAACCCGGCCAAACGGGGGGCGACTCGTTCAGCACCCTCCCCGCCTAATAGCATGAACCCGAGGCAGGAGAAAGCACAGTCCCCTGCTCCATTAACGGCCTGCGTGGGCGGCCTTACAGCAACCAACGTTCCTGAAATGGCGGCCATCTCAGACGATGCACCCCTTACTACTGCTATCATGAAGGGGTTAATACAGTCGTTGCAAAGCTCAATATCGGAGACATTACATAAAATGATGTCACAGATTCAAACGTCGGTGGATGACCTGGAGTGCCGCACCGACCACATTGAACGCAAAATGGGTGATTATGCTGCAGCCCATAATACGCTTATAGATGCTCACTCTGCCCTTAAAGACGAAGTGGTATGGCTGAAGTCCAAACTAATGGATCAGGAAGATAGATCCAGACGTAATAACTTGAAGGTACGGGGGGTCCCAGAGACAGTCTCCCCTGGGGACTTGCAGAATTATCTACAGGACATGTTTAAGGCTTTGTCTCCTACGATAGCTCCTCTAGACCTGACTCTAGATAGAACGCACAGGATCCCTAAATCCCGCTCAGCTCCTATTGATTCTCCAAGAGATCTATTAACAAGAGTACATTTTTATCAAACTAAATACCGCATCCTTCAAGAGTCCAGAGGATTGGGAAAACTTCCTGAACCCTACAACCAAGTCTCGATTTTTCCGGATTTATCTGCTTCTACGCTGATGCTTCGCAAGCAATTCCAACCAATTACAGTCACTCTCAGGGAGCACAATTTCAAGTATAAATGGGGATTCCCGGTCAAGTTGATCGTCAATAAGAATGGTTCTACTCATGTGATATCGTCTCCTTCGGATGGAGTATCGCTGCTGCGACAATGGAATATCCCAATCACTAACTTGGCGGCCGTCCCTTCAAGAGCATCTCCACGCCGTATTCCCCCCGAGTGGGAAACAAATTAAGGACACCCTACGGATGGACTCTCAAAGGTGACTGTCTGATAATAAACGCGCGATATATGCTACCTTGATGCCTTTTTCTCTCCCCCCATGGAGGTTCTTTCGGCGCAGTGTAGGCGCCATGTGTTTCTCATTTATGCTTTAATGCTTTTGGTTTTTATGTTTAACGTTGCCAAGTTTTGTCCATCCAGATGTCTTGCTTGGATCACCCGCAGCCAGCGGGCGACAACCAGGTATTTAGCTCTCACTAACGCACCTTCAGATTTAACACTATGCCGGTTACAATATCCTCCTTGAATGTTAAAGGGCTTAACAGCCCCTTCAAGCGCCAAATGATGTGGAAAGAGGCGCTAAACTTGAAATGTGAGATTTTCTTTGCACAAGAAACTCATTTCTCGCAACTCAACCCCCCTAAATGCACACACTCTAAATTTGCGCATGTTTATCAGGCCTTACGGCAATTAAGGAATCGGTGGTTTTTAAAGAGCACGAGGTGATCTTAGATCCCCAGGGCAGATTTTTGATCCTCATTTGTGATATTAATCATATTACGTATACTTTGGTTAATCTATATCTCCCGAACTCTCATCAACTCAGGGCCTTCCATAAAATCCTCCGTAAAGTTCGGAAAGTTGAAAAGGGCTTACTAATTATTGGCGGCGATTTTAATGAGGTAATGCACCCTATAATTGACTCCTCGAACGCACTTAGGCCACGCTCCCAATTACACCACACGATACATGGGGAGGAGCTGTATGACATTTGGAGATGTCAGCATGGAAACGAACGTGACTTTACGTATTTCTCAGCACACCACAGGGTGTATTATAGAATTGACATGTTCCTGGTATGTAAAAGAAGCCTGCGATATATGTCTACATCGTTGATAGGACATATATCGTGGTCTGACCATGCCCCGATTACTGTGGTGGTTTCGGATACGTCCCCCTCCCCTCCCTTCTCTTCTTGGAAATTGAATGATCTGGTCCTAGATCACCCAATGACTGAGGATTTTATGAATAACCACCTCAATTTATACTTTGAGGTGAACTCTCCCTCCTCCGAGAATAGTTTCTCCCTATGGAACGCGCATAAGGCGTATATGAGGGGAATGGGGATTCAGGCCGTGTCTAGATTAAAAAAGCATCGGGAAAAAACGACTGCTGACATTCTCTCCCAATTACATAGTTTAGAATCCCTTAATAAAAAAACAGGTAACTCCGGACACTTCCTTCCGCATCAAAGCTCTTAGAGGGCAACTCCAGAGTGTGCTTACGTCAACATATTTGACATTGTCAAAGTCTATGCAGCTGGGGTTTTACATTCAAGGGAATAGACCGGGAGCCTTACTAGCCAAAATGATCAAAAAGCGCAATGCTAAACAAAGAACTGCACACCTTTTAGATCGACAGGGGGGCCACATCACTCACCCTCAGGAGATAAGTGAACAATTCAGGAACTATTATTATAGTCTGTATAATCTGAAAGAGGATCAATTGACGCACCAGCCTTCCCCGGAGGATATAAATAACTTCTTGGGCGGCCTGAATCTCCCTTCCCTCTCAGAAACCGATAGTACGGCCCTGAAAGCGCCTTTTACAGAATTGGAGCTCTCCCGAGCCATTAAAAGTTTGCCGCAGCACAAGGCACCGGGCCCTGATGGGTTCACTAATTATTATTATAAAAAATTTACGAAGGTGTTGTCCCCACATCTGGTGGGGGTGTTCAACAAGGCGGCGGCAGTAGGCTCCTTCCCAGAGGAGATGCTGTCCGCTACTATAGTCACACTCCCAAAACCTGGGAAGTCTCCGGACTCCCTGGCAAACTTCCGTCCCATTTCACTTTTGAATGTGGACATTAAACTTTACGCCAAAGTAATATCTAATAGATTGATTAATCTGCTCCCTACCATTATACATGAAGACCAAGTGGGATTTGTTGCAGGTAGGCAGGCACCTGATGGCACAAGGCGATATGTTAATCTGATAGACTGGGCTGTAAAAAGACGAGTGCCTTCTGTGCTCCTTGCTCTGGACGCGGAGAAGGCATTCGACAGGGTTCATTGGGGATACCTGGAAGCGATCCTTATCAAATTCGGATTTACAGGATGGATTAAATCTGCGATCCTAGCGTTATATTCTAACTCTTCTGCCCGAGTCTTGGCATCAGGCTTCTTTTCCACGCCATTCCCCATTACTAATGGTACTCGACAGGGATGCCCACTCTCCCCCCTGATATTTGCTTTAGTAATGGAGCCATTAGCGGCGGCAATCCGGCAAAACACTGATATTCAGGGAATTCAGGTTGGTCACACCCTGCATAAAATAGGGCTATATGCGGACGATGTGATTCTCTCCTTAACAAATCCGTTAGCTTCTCTGACAGAAGCTCAAAAGACGCTAGACAAATTTGGGGAGGTGTCATACTATAAGGTTAACTGCAACAAGTCCCACTTGCTGAATGTAGGTCTCCCTTTACATGTCCAAACCTCCATACGAAGTACATTTCCCTTTCAATGGAATCCCCTTAAAATTTCGTATCTCGGCATTTCTCTTACCAAGTCCACTAATCTCCTTTTTAAGCACAACTTTAGCCCATTATTGCAAACCATTCCTCAACAATTGGCATCATACTCCCATGTCAGTACGTCCTGGGCGGGCAGAATCGCGGTCATTAAAATGATGATCATTCCCATAATCTTGTATCAGTTTCGTACGGTGATAATACCCCTTCCTAACTCGTATTTGAGAGAGCTCCAAAGATTGCTGAATAATTTTATATGGGCGCACAAAAAACCACGAATCAGGATGCACACGATGTACAGACACTGGAGGAAGGGGGAATGGGGGTGCCAGACGTCCAGAGATATTACCGGGCGGTTATTCTTGATCATCTAAAATTTTGGTGTACGCCTACGCCCTCAAAACAATGGGCCCAAATAGAGCAGACCATAATAGAGCAACCTCTTTTATCACTCCTGAGGGTAAACCCCAAGGTAAACATTAAGCCTTCCGGGGTAATGTCCCCGCCTATCTCAGCTTCACTTAAATTTTGGAAACACTACTCAACACATCTCCCCTCATCGGCTCTTACACCTATAAAAAAATTTACCTTTGAAATTCCTGACCTCGGAGCTCCCGGGGGTGTCTCTGGACAATTGGATATCATCTGGAGTCTCCCACATACACAAGCTGTTCACGGGTAGCACTCTGCGGGCATTCTCTGACCTGGTGTCGGAGTACTCTATCCCGAATAGGGATTTTTATAAGTATCTATGTATCAGGCATCTCTTTACCTCTCTGAATGTTAATGTGCCATTATTCCCTTCTGTGGCCCAAAATTATTATTTCGGTCCTGTAAATCAAAAGAAGGGAATCTCTATCTTTTACGAAGATTTGTGTGCCCGCCTTCTCTCCAGCAGGCCTCCTTACTGTGTAAAATGGGAGGGAGAATTACGCTCCTCCTTCACATTGAGGGAATGGGGTTCGGCCTTCACGTGGACTAGGAAAATATCGAAAGGGGTAAAACATTGGGAATCGTCTAAAAAACTACTACTACGATGGTATATGACTCCTTCACAGATTGCGAGATCAGATCCTACTTACTCGGAGGCGTGCTGGAGAGGATGTGGGTGCAGGGGTTCATACTTTCATATGTGGTGGCAATGCCCTGAGGTCCACTCATTCTGGGTTAGGGTATTTGCAATGATTTCCCAAGTGTCTTCATGCATAGTAGAACCAAGTCCGGCTATGGCATTATGTTTTCTCGATATGTCAGAGATCCCAGCGGTATCCAGGACGGTGTCTAGCCACATTATTATAGCGGCTCGTTTGTTGATTGCTAGATCATGGAAATGCAGTGACACTATTTCCAGTTCTGAACTTGTCAATCTAGTGAATGTTTCATTCACGATGGAACGCATGCATGCGTTACGAACACATCAGTTGCCAAAAATTTTAAGACTATGGGAGCCATGGCAGAATTATCTGGCTTCTTCAATCCCGGGCTCCAATTCAGGAGCATCTATATGTCCCATAGTTTGACCCTGTCGAAAGCAGACACTTGGGACTTCATAGGAGACCTAGAAACCCGTGGAAGGGAAGTGCCTGGCCACGGCCGGAGGCTCGGATACCAGAGCACGGGTAATGCCAGCCGGTATTGTGTATGGTTTTTCTACCTCATCCATAGGCATGTAACAAAGCCAAGACATGTTTAGTTCTGGATGGACGATGTTTGTTTGTTGTTCTTTTTGTTCCTCTGGTTTTGATTATTTTAATTGCTGTAATTTATTTTTCTTTTCTATGAATAATGCACTGATAAGCACTGTAACTGCCCGGGCTTTATGTCTCTATGTAAGATTGTAACAAGAATTGTTCATTGTGAATACCGTGGGTTATGTATACATTTTGTCATTGATAACCTGATTAGAGATATATTGCCGTATGCATTGTCTTTGTATTACCTGAAAAAACTTAATACAAATTTAATGTTGAAAAAAAAAAAAAATGGAAACAAAATATTCCAAGCATCTTCATTTATTCAGTATCGAGTTTGAGCGCCACACAAAAAAATACACGCACTTACATGCCTTGGCATGCTATCCATGTGATTATTAATGGTTGTCTGAGGAATGTGCCACACTGAATGCACTTGGACACGCAAATCATCAAGATTGGCTGCTGGCAGATCCCTTTGCAATTGACAATGACATTCCAGATGTGCTCGATGAGAGAAAAGTGCAGAGACGGTGCAGGCCATGGTAGCACGTTCAGGCCACGCAGGCTGCTCACAGTAGCACGAGCAACATGTGGCCTGGTGATGTCCTGTTGAAAAACAGCTTATGGTACACTTTGGAGAAGTGGCCGTACCACTGGTTCCACAACTAAACCAATGTAACGCCGAGCAGTTAGTGCACCTGAAATGAAGACTAGGGAGATCCGGCTACTGTACAATATGACACCCCACACCATAATCCCGGGAGTAGTACTGGTGTGACAATTCCTTGTGTAAAGGCCTCTTCATGGCGTAGCCCACGTGGTCTCCAGACCAATATCCGGCTATCATTGCATCCAAGACAATAGCAAGACTCATCAATGAAGAGGATAGACCTCTATTCCAGCCTCCATTGACGTCTTGCTGTGCACCATGAAAGCCTTTGAGAGTGGTGGTGTATGGTCAATGAAACACCTGTAGCGGGACATCTGGCTCGTAGCCCAATGTCCTGCAAACGCCTTCTGATGGTTTATGTCGACACTGGTTGCCCTAGGCTTGGGAAAGACGTCCAATTTCACTTGCAGTACAAAATCACTACATGCAATTCTTCCAATTAGGTGATCAATCCGTGCAGAGGTCCACCTCTGCGCACTTTTGCTGTCATTTACATTTGATGTTGTTTTCCCAACATCCGGGACACGCAATGTTGAACAGTGCTGACATCTTGGACTAGGTGCATAGCGATCTGCCAGATTGATAAACCAAGGTCTCTCAGGTCAAGGATTCTGTCCTTCTCAGTTTACGACAAGTGGCGATAACAGGCACGTCGACGAATAGGAGGCATCGCACAATCATCCCACACCACTTGATCTGATTTTTGAGGTTTCATGTGGCTAAAAAACGTTGCTTTCAATCTGGCCTTTATGCCTCTCACACATGCCACAGATTGGAGCTAGGTTCTTGAAAATTTGATCATTTGCAGATCTTAGCATCACATGCTACTTCCTCAATTTTCATAACCTTACAGTTTGCCCTTCTTGGTTTTGCAATTTTTAATGTTTAGGAGTGTCTTTATCGGTGCGGTATATATTCACTGCTGGTGTATACTTATCTATGTGAAACAGTAAAGGGTCCGGCACACGATGAAATGTATAAATGCAAGGCTGTTTATTGGTATCAAATGAAGATAAAACAAATGTTTAAAATCCCGGGCAGAGAAAGCGTGCGCGTTTCGAACTTCTCAGTTCTTAATCATAGCAATTCTCCTAATTTAATGAGTCTGCTTTTATGGATCAGGTGTAGAAAGGGTGTACGGCCATAGAAGTAGGTTTAACCCCTTCTTTACTTTCTAAAGTAGGCGGTGCATGGATGGCTTGGTTATAATTTTTGTAAACCACACCCGGGCTCAGGCCCTGATAGTAAACGAGTATATCAGGGATTTTGTTGATGGGTTGATATAATAAAGTGTTCTGATAATAATACTAGAATGATGCACATCACAAATTCAAGCTGGGCTCCAAAACCAAATCATATTAGTTAATTTACAGAAGTAATTGTACATGAAATAAGGAAGGTGTTAATACATCTCATTAAAAAAAAAACACAACCAATACATGATACTGCTATACACATACCATGTGTCCCAGGCATTTGAATGTCTAAGGTGTCTGTTTACAACTAAGAAAAAAGATCAAAAGGTATATATACACGCTGCAACTTTCTCAGTGAAAATGTGTCAATATCAATGAACAGTACGTCAGAGATGTGTGTGTGTGTGTGTGTATATATATATATATATATATATATATATATATATATATATATAAAAAGAACCAAGGAAATGTTAACCGCACAGTCAGCTCATAAAGATGAGGGTGCAAGCCCGCCAGGGACACGACCAAGGTCACCCAAAATATATATTTCCAAGAATCAGGCAGCACTCCAGAAATGTAGCAAATATAGAAAATGTGCTTTATTCCATCCGTAAAAAATTGCAACGTTTCAGCTCTTCAATGGAGCCTTTCTCAAGCTAGTGAATACATGTTTTAACAGTATATATATATATATAGGGAAATTTCAATCAAGAAGGAAGTGTTTGCTTCAAGTGATAATTAACCATAAACAGTAAATATGGCAAACAGCAAATACATAATAATAAAATAGTGGTACAGCTAATGCATGTGGTATCGTAATTTACACATATACAGGTTTCGATTTACAAATGGCATAGTGGCAATAAGTGTATATCCTTGATTGTACACAATTAGACATAAATAACACCTGTGAGTAAATAGAAAGTAAGATACTCACCATAATGATACCGGCCATGGAGATTCAATACAACCGCGCTATTCACGGCGTCCCCTGTGCGCTACTGCGCATGCCCAGGGGACCAGATATGTCAAAAGTGTATCGCTCCACTGCGCATGTCCGCGCATGCGCTAACGCAAGTAGTGTGTCTAAATCGCCATATTGGATGTGGGCAAGAAGAAACCGGCCGTCAGTATCGCTACATGGCAAATGGCATAGGGAATGTAAGGAAAACACAGGGAAGATACGGTGCAGACTGTAATCATAAGATACACAGTGCTAAAACCAATCTGGAAAAGGTCCACAAATAGGACCAAACTATGCACCTTTTAACCCACAGCATGGCCCATTTATACGTATGTAGATATATCATGTAGGAAGGCAACCTGGTCTATTTACATTCATGCATGAAACCAAATGAGCAAATGCATACACATAGAAACCCACAGGAGGGCACCATAGACTCACCCCTCAATTAAGAAGGAAGAGTCAAAGGATGCATGGGTACGAAAAACGCACACTAGCCACATATATAATGTGGATACGTACCTATAAACCCACCCACTCAATCCTGTATAGGTTATCTGTTTGAGGACAATAAAGTTAGTCACATAGATAAAACTATTTGAAGCTCATGGTTACTATAAAAGAGAAACTCTACATTTAATAAGGTCAAACAGACCCAGAATCAATCTGAGGGGAATATAAAGGGCATAATACCATCCTGTTTAATCCTTACTCCTCCTGCCCACATAATCATAAATAGACACAACAGTTCTGATATCTAATGTATACACCACTGACATTTATAGATAACAGCATAGTATGTCAAGATATAATTTTTATTGAAAAATACAGAACAATCATTATTAGCCCGGTTACACTTCTGGTGAGTTCATCCTTTACTCTCAATATCATGATCTGTAGATAAACAGAGAAGTGAAAATTAAAATCCAACACATAATATAAAAACAAGAGACAATCATATAGCATTACCTAAAGGGAAATCTACATTTAGCCCATAGGGTCTCAGGGTCTTAAGTCTATGGATCCACTGTAATTCTCTTTTGTTACATAATTTAATTTGGTTACCTCCTCGTCTAAGCGGGGGAATATGATCAATTATGCAGAATTTAAGATCCCGCTGATTATGTTTTAAATCAGTGAAATGTTTAGATACCGGAAGATCCAGCATCTTCTTTTGTATTGTATTGCTGGTTAAGGCGGGTCTTGACATCAAGTGATGTTTCATCCACATACAATAGGTTATATGGACACTGGAGTATGTATATAACAAAAACGGCATCACATGTGAGAAAATGTTTAATAGGGTATTGTATTACCTGTATCTGGATGTTTAAAAGAGTTACCTTTCATCATTAGTGTACAATTTGTGCAGCTAAGACACGGAAACCAACACAATAGATATGATTGTTGACCAGCTCTACTGGGACCCATATCCGATTTAACTAGCCTATCCTTAAGATTCGGTGGTCTCCAATAAGAGAACATAGGCATTTGCTGGAATTCCACCACCGTTTGAAGGCACCTGCCTAGCATAAACCAGTGTCTTCGAAAAATGTCATTAATCTGGCAACTCATCTGTGAGAATGTAGAAATAAAAGGAATACGTTTATCATGGGGCTTATGATTCCTATTTTTTAACAAGTCAATTCTAGGGATTGATTCAACTCCTTGTTTATGTTAATCTAGTAGTCGACTAGGATAACCTCTGGTTTTAAACTTCTCGATCATCCCCTCTACTCCAGGTACAAGTCTGTCAGGTTTGTCTATAATTCTTTTAGTATGTAATAGTTGAGTAACTGGTAGAGATTTGATTAAACCCCTTGGATAGGAGCTCTTATACCGTAATAAATTATTCCGGTCAGTCAGTTTGAGAAAGAGATCAGTTGTAAATATTGTACCATCTAACTCCACCAGGACATCCAAGAACTGCAGTGTCATCTTTGAACTAACAGTCTGATCTATAGTATTAAGAAAATTGTGAAATTCAGTCAGCTTTAATGATCCCCCTGTCCAGACAAGGAAGACATCATCTATGTACCGCCACCACCTCAGCACATGCCGAAAGTGGTGGGATACATAGATAAGGTCCTCCTCGAGAGAACACATAGATATTTCCTTACATAGGTGCTATATTAGAGCCCATTGCGGTCCCCTGGCATTGGACGTACAATTGATCACGGAACAGAAAATAGTTGTTGGTCAATATAACACTCAATAATGATAGTAATAATGAGCTACATTCAGTCGAATATTCCGATTTAGTCAACATCCTCTCAACTGCTCTTAAACCACATTCATGTTGTATTGATGTGTATAAAAATACTACATCAAATGAGGCCAGGATAACCTCACTGTCCTCTTCCAACTCCAAACTCTGTAGTTTGACCAAAAAATCTGTGGTATCCTGTATGTGTGATTGGGCATCAGTAGCAAAACGCCTGAGGGTTCTATCCAAAAATATAGCAATATTAGAAAAAATAGACTCTGTACCGGAGACTATTGGTCGTCCTGGTGGGTTAAGTAATGTTTTATGGATTTTTGGTAATATATATAATACTGGAATAATGGGGTATTCAACCAGCAAAAATCTTTTTAAGTCGTCATCAATGAGACCACCACCCTTTGCTTCATCAAGAATTCTCATGATTATTTTGGAAATGGCAAATTTAGGATCACAAGGGATTTTCATATAAACATTGGTGTCGAGGAGTTGTCAGTTAACCTCCCGTGCATACATATTTGTATCCATGACGACAGTTGCCCCGCCCTTGTCTGCAGGCTTCATGGTTAAACTCTTGTCATGGGTGAGTTAATTCGGAGCCGTTATTTATTCACTAGACATGTTAGCATATTTAATTTTAAGATCTTCATTTATTGTTCTCAAATCACCAATATCATTCTTGACTGCGTTTATAAATGCATCGATGACCGGTGCATTAGACAAAGGGTACAAATGAGCTCCTATTGGACAAGTCAAAGTCCTTCAATTGTAGCTCAAGTTCCCTAGGTTTACAAATCACAACATTATTAGAAAACCAGGCCTTGAGTTTAACATTTCTAAAGAATTGATATAAATCCGTTTCCACATGGAACTTATCCACCTTATTAACTGGGCAGTAAGACAAGACTTTACGTAGTACCTTTAATTGGACATCAGATAATGATTTTGTGGAAATATTTACCACTATGTCCTCTTCTTTACTGTGCTCGCCCCTCGGGTCACAGGATGGCGAACCCTGTTGAGTGATGATGGCACGCCACTGATGATGCCTCCTACCGCCTGTCCTGATGCGTCTCCTGTCGTTAGGGACATTTCCAAGGTTTCCCCTAAAAAAGAAGAGGAAGAAGATGCCCCTTCATGTGTCCTTTTGTAGTCAGCTTGGACCCTTTTCTTTTTGTTATCTCGTACATATCCAATCTTTTTTTGATCCTTGTTTTGCCAATTATAAATATGGCCAGGGCTACAGTCCTCCATATCTCTGTACTACTTCTTTCTCTTAGTCACCTCCAGCTCCAAGTTAAGTTTAGACGAAAAAAGATTTGATTCCTTCATTAATTGTATCATATTCACCAGTAGTGCATAAAGATTTCAATTTGGTGTCAGTCTCCTTTATGTAAAGGGTCAGAGCAGATATTGCATTCTGAAGATATTCGATATTAAGTAGCAAAATATCCATGGCATATTTATTTGAAATCTGTTGAAAACGCAGGCAAAATGCCGGATTTTCTGTAAAGAGGTTAGGCCTCATACTAGACCGCATCCCCCTCGGTATCCTCTTTACCTTATAGTACTCGCCGAGTGTAGCCAAATGGAGCTGTAAACTGGTAAGACGTTTAGATTGAATTTATTTTTTGTTCTTTAAATCCGCAACTTACGGCATATTCAGGAAATCGGCCTCCCATAACTCCTCCAAGAATCTGTGCCGCATCAACCTCAGTATAAGTGAAGACATCAGGACATAAACCACCAGCATTTTGTAGATTAGACGTCATATTCAAGACGTGCAGGTTAACCAGCCAATATGGAGAAACAAGAAAATATTAACCGCACAGTCAGCTCATAAAGATGAGGGTGCACGCCCGCCAGGGACACGACCAAGGTCACAAAAAATATATATTTCCCTGCTTTTTCCTTACATTCCCTATGCCATTTGGCATGTAGCGATACTGACGACCGGTTTCTGCTTGCCCACATCCAATATGGCGATTCAGATACACTACTTGCGTTAGCGCATGCGCGGACATGCGTAATGTAAACCCCTTTAATACAAGCTATCCAGGCTTCCAGGACAATTGACATGGGTAAGGTTCTTTCTAACAATTTATGATACTCGAACTCTCCCTTCTGGAAACTGCCCCCAGGACTATTATGTCCATTACTTTATGGGTGCTCACATGAGGGATTGGCCATTTATAGGACAATACACCTCCCATCTCCTGTATCCTTAGTGTAAGGAACACAGTGCAATATTTATTGCTATATAGACTTGGATAGCCTGTTTACTTGGATATACAATATTATAGAGTCTCTCCATTTCTTTATGTACCTTTTTAAATGTTTGTCTTACATGTGTAATTAATAACATTTGTTATATTTTATATATACTTGGCTTCGTACTCCGCGTTCTTTGTGCATAAATACGATATTATTATTATTTCTTAGTTGTTTCAGGGCATGTTCTTCCCTCTTGGTTAGGTTACCTCTAAGATCAGTGTTGTCATTATGCAGCTCTGAGTGGGCTTTTTCAACCAGGTGTTGGAAATCATCCATAGCCGTAGATCGGGACTTCACAGGATAAATAGGACTAGGGGTCCTAATAGGTTTACAGTTTTCTTGTATATGAGTGTCATCGTTATCCCAGCTCAATGATTGTAGTATCAGACTGGTTAATTGTTCCACAAAATTAAAGTCGGCGTATTCATTTTGTGGCGATTTAGATAGGGGTTCATCCATAGTACTATCATTTGTAATGGGATTAACATCTGAATTCATAAAATGCTTCTTAAAGAGGCTCTGTCACCAGATTTTGCAACCCCTATCTGCTATTGCAGCAGATAGGCGCTGCAATGTAGATTACAGTAACGTTTTTATTTTTAAAAAACAAGCATTTTTGGCCAAGTTATTACCATTTTTGTATTTATGCAAATGAGGCTTGCAAAAGTACAACTGGGCGTGTTGAAAAGTAAAACTACAACTGGGCGTGTATTATGTGCGTACATCGGGGCGTTTTTACTTCTTTTACTAGCTGGGCGTTCTGACGAGAAGTATCATCCACTTCTCTTCAGAACGCCCAGCTTCTGGCAGATCATGCTGTGACGTCACTTCCCCAGGTCCTGCATCGTGTCAGACGAGCGAGGACACATCGGCACCAGAGGCTACAGTTGATTCTGCAGCAGCATCAGCGTTTGCAGGTAAGTAGCTACATTGACTTACCTGCAAACGCCGATGCTGCTGCAGAATCATCTGTAGCCTCTGGTGCCGATGTGTCCTCGCTCGTCTGACACGATGTAGGACCTGGGGAAGTGACGTCACAGCGTGATCTGCCAGAAGCTGGGCGTTCTGAAGAGAAGTGGATGATACTTCTCGTCAGAACGCCCAACTAGTAAAAGAAGTAAAAACGCCCGATGTACGCACATAATACACGCCCAGTTGTACTTTTACTTTTCAACACGCCCAGTTGTACTTTTGCAAGCCTCATTTGCATAAATACAAAAATGGTCATAACTTGGCCAAAAATGCTCGTTTTTTCAAAATAAAAAAACGTTACTGTAATCTACATTGCAGCGCCTATCTGCTGCAATAGCAGATAGGGGTTGCAAAATCTGGTGACAGAGCCTCTTTAACTGTTAGTAATCGAACAAATCTATTAACGTCAAGTAAAGTACGGTATAGGTCAAAATGTCTGGTGGGAACGAACTTGAGACCTTTTTTGAGGATACTAATCTGTTCTGAAGAGAGGATCGTGGCAGAAATTTTTTTTAAACTGTGAATTAATTTACTTGTTCTGTTTGCGCGCCGGATATCTCCGGTTTCTTCTTTCTATATTTTGCACCTGCTCGTCTAATGCGCTTTTTGCCTTCGTGCCGGACCCTAAAAAAGATCTACCCGCATTGTGTTGGGTATCAGTGTGATTAGATCCCTGTCCATAGTGGTGTCTGGTGGTCTCGTGTGACTCTGGAAAACTATCAGAGTCTGATAACTCTATGGTTGCATCAGTAGAGACATACTCCGCAGAGGTGAAATCGACTCTATGTTGGTTCCTATCATAATTCCTCCATGTGTTAGACCGTTTTTTAAAAAATTGGTCGTGGGGTTGCATTATCTCTGCGGTTTTCCCGCCAAGTGTATACTAAGACTTCATTATAATCCTTTTGATCCCGTTCAAATTCGTATTGACCCTCAGAATAAAGTTAACATGTTGTTTTAATTGCACAGTGAATTTCGTAAAAACGGTGCGCAAAAAAAAACATGGAGGAATCGCAGTTTTTTTCATTTTCTACCCCACAAATAATTTTTTCCTGTTTCCTAGTACATTATATGGCAAAATAAATGGTGCTACGAAAAACTACAACTCATCCCGCAAAACTCAAGCCCCCATAGTACTATATCGATGGAAAAATAAAGACGTTATGGCTTTTGGAAGGTGGGGAGGAAAAAACGAAAATGAGAAATCTGAAAAAGGGCTGCGGCGGGAAGGGGTTAAAGGGGCCCTAATGCAAGTTTGAAAATTGACACTTGTTTCATTTTTGGGTTTGCATTTTGATGGTGTGGGCTGCCATGTTATTTTCAAGAACATTTCCCATTATAAATAAGAGTATTTGTGTAGGTTTTTTTTCTATCTATCTATCTATCTATCTATCTATCTATCTATCTATCTATCTATCTATCTATCTATCTATCTATCTATCTATCTATCTATCTATCTATCTATCTATCTATCTATCTATCTATCTATCTATCTATCAGTCCTGTAGCTAAGTTAAATATTGCCATATGTATTGATTTCCGTTATTACTATATTAAGAAGACATTATAAACATAAATGACCTATTTTCACAGACAGAAAAATGTGTGACGGAAGAAAGCGCCTCTCCAGAGCGGCATACAAAGAGGCGAGAAGCTAAAATTGTTGCTCTTGCTAAACAAAGTTTTTTGACAGATCCTATTATCCTATTAGTTGTTGACGTTTTTGTCATCAGAACCACAATGTGAACCCTCATCTGAGCACAGTGAAAATGTCAGCATTTCAGGCAGTGTTAATCCCAGCACAAGTGCTTCTCCAAGTAGCCTTGCACGAGCTGAATTTTCCAGTTCTTCACTCCCATCTCTATCATCTACTGAAGTTTCACATTTCCTGAGTACAAAGTTCAGAAGACCCACTTGCAGAGATGTCATTTAATGCATAAACATCACAAATGGATGTTATAATGGTTCAAGAACAAACTGAACTAGAACCTAGAAGTACTGCTACTGAGATGGAGCTAGTTGTACAGTCTGAAGCCAGCTTGGAATTTGACCCATTACTATGACAAGATCCAAGTCTTTGTAAGGATATGAACAAAAAGCGAGGAGATTTCCTTGAATTGCATGGTCCACAGCAAGTGAAACGTTTTGGATATCCTAAGGATGCAAGTAAAAGAAGATTTGATTGCAAGCATTACTATGGTGAACTACCCAACAAGGAGATAACAATAAGGCAATGGCGCATGTATTCAGTCAGCAAAGATGTGGTGTATTGCTTTTGCTACAAAATCATCCCTCCTCGATTTATTGTAGCTGCCATGTGTTCTACTGGAACAAATGATTGGAAAAACTTGGCACGAGTTTTGGCTACTCATGAAAAAGCGACTACCATGAAAGAGCATTCTAGAAATGAAAAGAGCCTGAGACAAGAATTATTATGAAGCTAACAATTGAAGACCAAAATAAAGAAGTTATTGAAGCCGAAACTCAGCACTTGGCCGAGTGTTTTAAAAAGATTGTGCTTGTTAGAACATTGGCTATGCAAAACTTATCTTTCCCTGGGACGTCGTACACATTTTTAAAAAAAACAATGGAAGCTTCCAGAAGTTTGTAGAGGCGATAAGTGAATTTGATGAGGTCATGAAAAAACATGTTAGAAGAGTAACCACTCATAAAACTCACAATCATTATCTTGGAAGTGCAATTCGAAATGATCCAAGTACTACCGCAAGAAGTGAGGCAAAAGATATTAGCACAACTGCATTTGGTGAAATACGACTCTGTTATCTTAGACTGCACTACTGACACTAGCTATAGAGAACAGATGACTTTAACCCCTTCAGGACTGAGCCTGTTTTGGCCTTGAGGACGAAGCCCATTTTTTCAAATCTGACATGTCACTTTTTGTGGTATTAACTTGGGAATGCTTTTACCTATCCACGTGATTCTGAGACTGTTTTCTCATGACATATTGTACTTTATGTTAGTGAAAAAATTTGGTCGATAAATTCAATATTTATTGATGAAAAACACCAAAATTTAGAGAAAATGTGCAAAAATTAGCATTTTTCTAAATTTAAATGTATCTGCTTGTAAGACAGATAGTAATACCACACACAATAGTTACTATTTCACATATCCAATATGTCTACCTTATGTTTGCATCATTTTATGAACATCCTTTTATTTTTCTAGGCCGTTACAAGGCTTAGAACTTTAGCAGCAATTTCTCATATTTTCAAGAAAATTTCAAAAGGCTATTTTTTCAGGGACCAGTTCAGATCTGAAGTGGCTTTGAGGGACTTATATATTAGAAAGTCCCAATATATCACCCCATTTTGAAAACTGCACCCCTCAAAGTATTCAAAACAGCATTCAGCAAATGCTTTAAGCTATTAGGCCTCCTGCACACTTCCATCACCATTTTCACGGCCGTTTTTGACGGGTCCGTGAACCCGTTTCAGCGGCCGTGTGATTTCCGTGTGCACTCCGGTGTGCACTCCGTGTTTCCGTTTCCGAGCGCCGAGCATGGTACTGTCCAGGGTGCTGAAAGAGCAGGGTTGTTCAGCGCTAGTCACTGTACGGGGTGCTGAAAGAGTTAATGGGCTGCACTGATCGGCGGTAACTCTTTCAGCACCCTGGACAGTGACTAGCGCTGAAGAATGACCATGCTCGGTGCTCGTAAAATACAATTTCTGAAATAAAAATTAAAAAAATAAGTTCATACTTACCCAGAACTCCCTGCGTTTTCCTCCTGTCCGGCCTCCTGGGATGACGTTTCATCCCATGTCACCGCTGCAGCCATTCACAGGCTGTAGTGGCAGTCACGCAAGTCTGGATGACGTCAGAAGGCCGGCCTCCAGGGATGACGCTTCATCCCACGTGACCACCTCTGCACCCAATCACAGGCTGCAGCGGCCTCTGCAGCCAATCACAGGCTGCCGCGTCATACAGGAAGGCTGGACTGGAGGAAGAAGAGGGACTCGTCACCAAGACAACGACCGGGGTACGTATGAACTGCTTTTTATTTTTAATCAGCAGCCTCTTCTCTCTATCAGTGATTGATAGAGACAAGTGGCTGCCGATTAGTGTAATATATCTGTAATGTACTTCTGCCCGCCCAGCCGTTGCTAGGCAACGGCTCCGTTACACACGGACGGCACACGCCTTCCGTGTGCCTTCAGTTTTTTTGACGGCCCCATTGACTTGCATGGGCCTCACGGTCACGGAATCTCGGACCAAAGTAGGACATGCTCTACTTTTGTCGGAACGGAGCAATGGGACCGTAAAAAAACCTGAAGTGTGGATGGCCTCATTGAAATGAATGGGTCAGGGTGCTAGCCGTCAGAAAAACGGCTAGCACCCTGAAGAAAAAGACTGAAGTGTGCACTTAGCCATAGGCGTTTCACAGGAAAAAAAAAGCAAATTAGGGGTGAGATTTACAAATTTCATTTTTTTTGGCCAAAATTAATTTGTAATACATTTTTTTCTGTAACACAGAAGGTTTTACCCGAGAAATAAAACTCAATATTTATTGCCCAGATTCTGCAGTTTTTAGAAATATCCCACAAGTGGCCTAGTGCGGTAATGGACTGAAACACAGTTCTCAGAAGCAAAGGAGTACCCAGTGGATTTTGGGGCCTCCTTTTTTAGAATATATTTTAGGCACCATGTTAGGTTTGAATAGGTCTTGTGGTACCAAAACAGTAAAGACCCCCCAAAAGTGGCCCCATTTTGGAAACTACACCCCTCAAGGAATTTATCTAGGGGTATAGTTAGCATTTTGAACCCACAGTTTTCTTTGCTAAATTTATTTGAATTACTATGTGAAGATGAAAGTCTACTTTTTTTGTGAATAAAAACGTAGAAATTTAACATTTTTACAAGGAATAAAGTAGAAAAAACACCCCAACATATGTAAAGCGATTTCTTCCGATTATAGCAATACCCCATATGTGGTATCAAACTGCTGTTTGGACCCACAGCAGGGCTCAGAAGAGAAGGAGCACCATTTGGATTTTGAATTCCTGATTTTGCTGGAATAGTTTTCAGTGCCGTGTCGCGTTTGCAATGCACTGGAGGGATGAAAACAGTGGAAACCCCCCAAAAGTGACCCCATTTTGGAAACTACACCCCTCAAGGAATTTTTCTAGGGGTAAGGTTAGCATTTTGACCCCACAATTGCTTTGCTGAATTCATTGGAATTAGTCTGTAAAGGTAAAAATCTACTTTTTTCTGTAAAAACGTAGACATTTTTAATTTTTACAAGGAATAAAGGATAAAAAGCACCCCAACATTTCTCAAACAATTTCTCCCGATTACGTAAATACCCCATATGTGGTAATAAAGTGCTGTTTGGACCCACCGCTGGGCTTAGAAGGTAAGGAGCGCTATTTGGCTTTTGGAGCTCAAATTTAGCTGGAATAGTTTTTGGGTGTCATGTCGAATTTGCAAAGCCCCTGAGAGACCAAAACAGTGGAAGCCACCCAAAAGTAACCCCATTTTGGAAACTACACCACTTAGGCTGGATTCACACGAGCGTGGTGTTTTGCGTGCGCAAAAACCACTTACCAGCTCCGTGTGGCAGCAGCATATGATGCGCGGCTGCGTGCTTTTCGCGCAGCCGCCATCATTATGACACTCCATTTGGATGTTTTTAAACAGAAAAGCACGTTGTGCTTTTCTGTTTACATTCATCCTTTTGACAGCTGTTGCGCGAATCACGCAGTTCGCACGGAAATGCTTCTGTGCGGCATGCATGGTTTTCACGCACCCATTGACTTCAATGGGTGCGTGATGCGCGCAAAACGCCGAAAGAACGGACATGTCGTGACTTTTTTTCAGCGGACTAACGCTGAGTAAAAATCACGGACATGTCTGCACTTCCCCATAGACTAATATAGGTCCGTGCAACGCGCGTGCAAATCACGCGCGTTGCCCGGACGTTTTTCCCGTTCGTCTGAATAAAGCCTTAAGGAATCTATCTAGGTGTATAGTGAGCATTTAGACCTCACACGTCTTTTGCAGAATTTGTTAGAATTAGGCCGTCAAAATTAATATCAACATTATTTCCACTAAAAAGTTGAATTTTTTCAATTTCACAAAGGATAAAGGAGGAAAAAGCACATCAACATTTGTAAAGCAATTTCTCCCGAGTACGGCTATACCCCACATGTGGTCATAAATGCTTTTTTCATTAGAAAGTAATTAACCCTTTCCGAACTGATCCATGTTTTGCTTTTTCTTCTTCATTTTTCTTCCCCGCTTTCCGAGAGCCACAACTTTTTTATTTTTCAGTTAATAGAGTGGTGTGAGGGCTTATTTTTTGCGGGACGAGCTGTAGTTTTTGCTGGTACCATTTTTTGGTACATTTGACTTTTTGAGCACTTTTTATAAAAAATTTTGGTAGAGCCAAGGTGATCAAAAAACAGAGAGTTTGCCGTTTAAAATTCTTTATTTTTCACGGCGTTAACCGTGCGAGTTCAATAATGGTATATTGTAATAGTTTGGACTTTTACGGATGCAGCGATACCAATTTTGTGTATTTTATTTATTTTGATACATTACTTTAGAGAAAAAATGTGAAAAGGGTTTATTTTTGGACTTTAAATATTTATTACATTTTTCCCACTAATAATAACTATTTACTTTTGTTTTTACACATTTTATTAGTCCCCTTAGGGGACTTGAACCAGCAATCGTTAGATCACTGGTAGAATACACTGCAATACTAATGTATTGCAGTATATTGTCATTTTTACAGGCTTCTGTAACAGCGCGATCGCTGTTTCTGTCCGTTAGTCCCGGGTATCAGCTGTAATACACAGCTGACACCCGCAGCGTATGGCTGGGTTCACACGCACTATTTACGGACGTAATTCGGCCGTTTTAGCCTCGAATTACGCCCGAAAATACGGCTCCAAAGCGTCGGCAAACATCTGCCCATTCATTTGAATGGGTTTTACGATGTACTGTGCCGACAGTCAAGACGGCGCCTAAAAAAGACGCCCGCGTCAAAGAACTGCATGTCACTACTTGAGACGTAAATGGAGCTGTTTTTTATTGGCACCATTGAAAAACAGCTCCAATACGTCCGTAAAACGCGAGTACGAGCAATTACGTCTGAAATTCAGGAGCTGTTTTTTCCTGAAAACAGCTCCGTAATTTCAGCCGTATCTAACGCTGCCGTGTGAACATACCCTATGGCGCAGGCTCAGCGCGTGAGACAGTCCATATATCACGCCCCACACCACGACATGCTATTAAGTCATGGTGCGCAAAGGGTTTAATGCGCAGCGGATGGTGCAGAGTAAAAATTTAAATTTTCCATTGATGTGCCATTTTAGTGCACTATATGTTGTGCCCAGTTTGTGCCGCAAATACCTCATAAAATATTAACCGGGTTCTCCCGGGTATGGTGATGCCATATCTATGGACGTAAACTGCTGTTTGGGCACGCTGTAGGGCTCAGAAGGGAGGGAGCGGCATTTGGCTTTTGGAGCGCAGATTTTGCTTGGTAGTAGCTCTGGCATTTTGCTGGTATTTCAGTTTATAATGTGGAGGCATATGTAAGCTGGGCAGAGTACATCAGGGGCATAATAAGAGGGTATAATAATGGGGTAAATAAATAATAATCCGCAGATATGTGGCCAGTGTCGCACTTATAAATGGCGCCCGATCCTATCCGCTTTTGGAACACTGCACATTTTTCATCACCATAATCTGGGAGCCAGAACTTTTTTTATTTTTTCACCACCGGAGCTGTGTGAGGGCTTATTTTTTGCGGGACAATCTGTCATTTTCATTGGTACCATTTTGGGGTACATGCGATTTTTTTTACGGCGTTCACCCTGGGCTATAAATGACCACTATATTTTATTCTGGTACGATTATGGCGATACCATATGTATATAGTTTTTTTAAAAAATTTTGCAGTGTTTGCGCAATAAATGAACTTATTTATAAGATAAATTATTTTTTTGTCACCATAATCTGAGAGCCATAACTTTTTTATTTTTCAGTCAAAAAAAGCTGTGTAAGGGCTTGTTTTTTGCGGGACGGGTTGTAGTTTGTATCGGTACTATTTTGGTGTACATGCGACTTTTTGATCACTTTTTATTGTATATTTTGAGAGGGTTTTTGACCAAAAAATAGTGATTATGGCATTGTTTTTCGTTTATTTTATTTGCGGTGTTCACCATGCGGGAAAAATAATATTATAGTTTTATAGTTGGGGTCGTTACGAACGCGGTGATACCAAATATGTATACTTTTTTTTTACGTGTTCATTTTTTTTCCTATAATAAAAGACTTATTATAGGAAAAAAAGCATTCTTTGTTTATGTCACTTATAACTTTATTTTTACACTTTTTTTAAAACATTTTTATTCTTTTTTTACATTCACTTGTCCCATTAGGGGACACTTAGACTTGCAGCTCTGATCACTGCTGGAATACATTACACTACCTACGTAGTGTAATGCATTCCAACTGTCATTGTGACGTGACAGTCACACGGGCAGGAAGCCTACGATGATCAGCCTCTGGCTGGTCCTCATAGGCTTCTGTACATGGCAGCCGAAAGCCATTGTCTGGCGTCCGGTTGCCATGGGTACCATCACCAGCCCAAGTGATTTCACGTGGGGCTGCCGATCTGCGCTAAACAACTTAAATGTGGCGATCACAATCGAACGCCGCAATTAAGGGGTTAACTGCCGAAATCAGCGGCGATGGGCCGCTGATCGGCAACGGGGAATGCAGGGTAGACACCCTGTACAGTTAACCGCCGCTGCGGTGTAGCGCCGCGCGGCGGTTAACTGTCAAAGCACTGACGTAACTGCACGTCGAGATGCACGAAGTGACTGCTCACCTCGACGTGCAGTTACGTCAAGGTGCGGGAAGGGGTTATGACACTCTGTTTTTATGTTTATAAACATAAAAGCAGGAGGTGCTTTTCTTGTTTCGTTCATTTATTTTACTACTGTAGCGCGAATCATGTAGTGTTTCCGTGTGCCGTGCGGGATTTTCACGCACCCATTGACTTCAATGGGTGCGTGATGCCCGAAAAACGGCCAAGTATAGGACATGTCGTGAGTGTTACGCAGCGCACATACGCTGCGTGAAAATCATGGACTGTCTGAACGGCCCCATTCACTTACATAGGTCCGTGCGACGCGCGTGAAAATCAGTAGCACGGACGTAATATACGTTCAAGTGAATAAGGCCTAAGGCTGAGTTCACACGGAGTTCTTTGCAGGAAGAAAATTCTGCTTTAAAATTCAGTTTGGAATTTTGAGGCAGATTTTGATTTGCCTGCACGCCGTGTGCCGCAATTTTCACAGCATTTTTCGTTCGCGCCCAGTGAGCGCCACGGGCAAAAACTCTGCAAAATACGCTTTCTCTGCCTCCCGTTTATGTCAATGGGGGGTCAGAGGCGTAAATTGCCGAAGATAGGGCATGCTGCTTCTTTTTCCCGCAAGCGTTTTTTTACCGCTCGCGGGAAAAAATGCCTCCCATCGAAATCAATGGAAGGCATTTTTGGATATTTTTTGGCTTGTTTTCCGACGCTTTTCCGCGTCAAAAAACGTGTCAATAAACTCTGCGTGAACAGTGCCTGCTTCTAAGGCTACATTCACAAGCACGTGAATCCAGTCTGTTATGCATCAGTGTGGTTTGCGTGGCATGCGTTATTCACTCCCTCGCAAAGCACATGCTTTTTTTTTTTTTCTCGATTGAACTCAATGGTGACGGAAACCTAGCAAATGGTTTCCATCTGCCACCGTTGTGACAGGGTTCCGTTATTTTGACGGATTCAATAGCGCAGTCGACTGCGCTATTGGTTCCTAATATATATATATATATATATATATATATATATATATATAAATAGAAAAAAACTTAAAGGAACAGCCATGCGGTCCAACATGGCTCCGACCTATGCCAACATTTTTATGGACATGATGGAGGAGATGTCTATCTATGTGTCCCACCACTTCCAATGGGTCTTGAGGTGGTGGCGATACATGGATGACATCTTCCTCATCTGGACTGATACAGAAACCTCATTAAAAGAGTTTCATCAATTTCTCAACTCTTTAGATACTGATATTCAATTTACTATGGTATATTATTCAGAATCCATTCAATTCTTGGATGTTACAGTGATGGCCATCGATAACACTCTGAAAACGAAATTACACGTGAAGGATACTGATCGCAATACACTCTTGAGATATGAAAGCTGTCACCCTAAAAATATGATCAAATCATTACCTTACAGCCAGATGATCAGGGTAAAGAGGATCACAGATGATCATGATGATCTATTTAGATCTTTGGATATCATGACCTCCAATTTTTTGGAGAGAGGATATCCTAGATCATTAATTTCAAGACATAGAGATAAAATTTGTGATATACCGAGAGAGAAACTATTCGAAACCTCTAAACAACATAGACCCAAAATAATCCCTTTTATCTCCACATATAATGAATTAAGTGGGGACATCTCTAGGATAATGAATAAACACTGGCCTATTTTGAAAGGGAGTTATGAACACATTGAGGAACTAAACAATGGACCATTGATGTCATATAGACGTACACAAAACTTTAGAGATAGACTGGTTAAAACAAAAGTCAAAGAATGTAAAAATGCTTCACAGCCTTTATTACAACCACTGAAACTGGGCAATTTTCCTTGCTATCATTGTGTAAATTGTACATATATGTGCAGAGGTAAGGTTTTTATACACCCTCAAACTGGGAGAAACTATGATATCAGACACACATTTACCTGTGATTCTGATTGGGTTGTCTATGCGTTATGGTGCCCTTGTCAATTAATATACGTGGGGGAAACTACCTGCACGTTTAAAACTCGCCTAAATAATCACAGATTTTCAATTAGGAAGAAAAAACTAGATCTACCTGTTGCAAAACATTTTGCTGAGAAAGGACATACTGAGAGAGATCTAAAATTTATGATCCTTGACCATATTCCACCACTATACAATGGTGGTGATAGACATATGGCTTTGCATAAGAGGGAACTGAAATGGATATTCTTATTGAATACGTTGAGACCTAACGGACTCAATGTAGAATTTAATGTGGATAGGATTACTGTGTAACGTCTTGTCTCCCCCATGTACTCTCGTATATGATCCTCATTGGTCATCTTTTTTGGTGACATGATTTTATTATATTATGCTTTATCAGTAATTTTTTCCTTGTTATTAACATATTTATTTTGTATTATTCTAGATTCCAACGGAACTTCGGGACCATTCTCTCATCTTCATTTGATCCAGCTGTATTTGCAAAAAATTGACTGCTGGTGTTAGATCTAGTCCCAGCCCATATAATAAAGATAATTCTCTATATACATTGCTTATTTCTTGTCTCGTATGGTGATAGTCAGTAGATAAGATGGGGTTAAATACCCAGGTATATATATATATATTTTTTTTATATCGCTTTTGCGGACTTGACATTGCATCGACGAACATAGGTCCGTTACACGTTTGTGATCTGCTGGGATTCCCCATACACATTACATTGTGTTTGGTTGGATCCTAGAGTTCCTGGGGACTAGTTCCCTCTTAACCACGGAAGTGTGGACAGGGATCTAGTATACCCGCGTGTGGACCTTTGGGTGCTCTGTATCCGCCAACATATATGAATCGTTATAAACATCGCTATAATAATACTGACTGTCTCCACGAGCCTATTTTTAGATCAAGTTTTGATCTTTTACCTGATTGGGACTATATACGATACCAGCGGTAACTACGTTACAACATGTATCTCTTTAATCACACAGTGCTTTGTGATTGGAGGTTGCTTGACAACGGTGTACGCTTTGCGAGGGAGGTGCTCGGGGCGGTGAATGCGTTGTCATCACTGCGCTCCTGAAGCATCCTGTTGCATAGTGACGTAAAAACTTCCGGTCCTCTAAGGGTATGTTCACACGACAACTGCAAATACGTCTGTAAAATACGGAGCTGTTTTTGGAAATACAGTCTCTGAATGTGAGTCGTTTTCGAGTTGTATTTTGGTGCGTTTTCATGTTGAGGCGTATTTCGGTGCGTTTTTACACACGTAAATGAGTTGGTATTCCATGCGTTTTACAGACGTATTTCAAGGCGTTTTTAGAGTCGTTTACAGGCGTATTTTGTGGATTCAAGAGGCGTTTCAAGACCCAGCCCACTAGGGGGCTGTACTTCTGCCCCAAGCGTTTAAAAAGCCTGTGCAAACACTGCCATTTCCCTTTTGGATAGAGCAGTAGTAACTGAGACAATTATTTGTTACCAATGAATTCCCTCTGTCCGGCAGGGCCATCCCAGCAGGGCCAACAAGTGGTGCTAAGGCCCATCAAAGTGCGACGCCGCCACATGGCGGCCCTCATGCAAATAGTGCACAATGTGATTAGACGTAAACGAATTCGTGAGGTAAGTGGCTCCATTTATGCAGTATGTTGGCTATGTGGCTTGTATTATTGCACATGATCCTTCTAATTTTCCTTTTGTCACACTTGATGTTTCATAGGAGCATGCACGTGGACGCAGGTTTTGGGTTCACCCCATTAATGTCCTGCGCTACGAAAGGGGTCATATCGGCCACCTTTATGATGAATTACGACGGTGAGTTTTTGTCTGGATGCTTAATGCAAAAGTACCTTAGGGATATTTCCTCTCGTTTCAATGTGTACTTCAGCAGCTATTGGGCCAAGTACTGCTGCACAGAGTGTAGCATCAGCCAGCAAATGTTGCATGACACAGTCTGGTTAATTGTCCATGGAGAAATGTCTACCACATGTGGCAACATGTGGTGACGCAAAAATGTGTTGATGTTAACCTCTGGTTTGCTAACTGGAACCCAAATTACAACAATGCTACGTACAAATCCGAATACATCTTGACATTAAAAATTGGGGTTGCATTGCCATTTTGTGGGAAGCTTTCCCGAATGTATGTTGCACATGCTGTGTTTGTCCATGTGGCTTGCAATCGCCGTTCATTAAACCCACATTGCATGTGTAACGTTATAACCTTTTGGGTCTGTACTTGTATTATAACGTGTATGTCTCTGCAGCTTCCCTCGCAAATTTTATGAATTTTGTCGGATGTCTATCCCTGCATTTGATGCTTTGGCGGAGATACTGGCAGTCCATCTAAGGAGGCATGATACCGTTATGCGCAACGCCATTAGTCCTGTGGAGAGGCTGCTGATCACGTTGCGGTGTGTTTAAATTTATTGAAAGGCTTTTCTAAAACATTGGCAATTATGTTGGGTCGCAAATTCATCTTTAGTCATTTATCATTTTGCTATGTGAATGTCCTCGTTCTGCTGATGTTGCATTACGAATACGTGTTCCTAATTGTTTTGTTTTTTTTAAGATTTCTGGCAACAGGGGAGAGTTATTCATCCCTGCACCTGCAATTCCGGGTGGGCAAATCCACGATTTCTGGAATTGTCAGGTGCACATGCCAGGTGATTTGGCAGTATTTGCAGCCCATCGTGATGCCCAGTCCGTCTCGGGAGATTTGGTTGCAGGTGGCAGCAGGCTTTCAATCTGTGGCCAATTTCCCCAATTGCATAGGCGCCGTCGACGGGAAGCACGTACGTGTGCAGCAGCCACCGCGGTCTGGATCACAATACTTCAACTACAAGAAGTATTTCTCCGTGGTCCTGATGGCGGTGGCTGATGCCTCGTACAAGTTTGTTGCAATTGACGTCGGCGCATATGGAAGCACTGGGGACTCCCGTGCGCTACTGACCTCTGATTTAGGGAAGCAAATCCTGCTAGATCAGGTAACTCTACCTCCACCCCAACCTCTTCCGGGTACCACGCATCCAGTCCCCTTCGTGATGGTATCGGATGAGGCTTTTCCACTGCTGCCCAACCTGCTGCGCCCATACCCACGGAGGAGACTAGATGCCCGGAGGAGGGTCTTCAATGAGAGGCTGAGCCGGGCACGACGCTTCGTGGAGTGCACCTTTGGGATCATGGTTAGTAAGTGGAGGGTCTTCACCTGTGCCCTTCAGTTGGATGCGTACACAGTTGATGTTGTCATTAAAGCTGCCTGTGTTCTCCACAACTATGTTAGGGATCAGGAGCGAGGTGAGGTTGATGTGGAGACACAGACAGCTTTCCGTGATGCCATCATCAACTGGGGCTTAGGAAGGCCATCCAACCGTGGAGTACAGGTGAGAGATGCCTTCACGGACTACTTCATGAGTCCCGAGGGTGCCGTGCCCCGGCAGGATTCCAGCCACACTGTTCAGCAGCCGCTCCCGGACTAGGACCAAGTGTATTCTGTGTTGTGAGGATGCAATTGTGGCTCTGAAGCCAAATGAACGTTATGACACAATGTATGTGAAATTTTTATATGATATATTATTTAATGTGTTGTGTTGGTGTGAATAAAGCCACAATGATTTGTGTCTAGGTGGACAGTATGAGCCCTGTCAAAATAAAATGTGTCCAAAAAAAGGATATGTTGTATTGTTTGCTCATAGAACGTTGATAAGTAGTGTGGGGTTGTGCTCCCTTTGTGAACGCCAAAGCACATGGGACAACAGAAATCTGGTGGTAACATTTTTTTTATTTTACATTACCAAAGGGGTAATGTATCAACCCAAACTTAACAAATTAGTGCAAAGAACACAAGGTGCTTTGGTTCTATGAAACTGGTAAGTTACCAACATATTTTTAGGACCTCCACCCAGACACATGCACAGTTACATGTTAGTAAAGCGGGGAGGAGAGTCATATGTAGAGGGAGGTGGGTAGTTTGTGGGGTAGCTTTGGTGATAGGCATTTGTGCTGTATTGGGATGGTGGGTAAGGGTAAAAAGATTGAGCAAAATGTGAGGCTGTCGAGGGATTGGATTGGGAGGGAGGTGGGTTGGTGTGCTCCGTCTGGGTGGAGGCATTTTGAACGAACCGGCTGTGGGGCATCTGGGATCGGGCCTCCCTACGGCCAGCGACACGATTTAGGCTGCCAATCAGCTCCTCTACAGGGGGCATGTGGGCAGCGAACTCAAAGACTGCCACCGCAGCCTGGAAGTAAGTGATCACATCTTGTGCTACTTCCGGTGGCAGCCGACGGCAACGAGAGGCTATGGCATAGCCAAAATAATCAAACTCGTCGTCGCCGTGGACCCTCCGGATAAAGGACATGGCGTCCGACTCAACCTCCAGTTGCCTGTCCATTGTCCGGAGGGTTCTTCGAGCCCGCTGCCGGGTTGCAGGTGTGCGGGTGGGGGGAGCCGGACCGGTTGGGGATGCCCTTGGCAACTGGGCCGCAGCAGGTGCTTCTGGCTGCTCCTCCGACCCATCAGCTTCAGTGTGCGCCCATGAGGGACCAGCCTCTTCCTCCGAGTGGCCCTCCGCCTCGGGTGTTGCCTGTTGGGAGGTAGCTGACCTGGTTGGGCTCTCCCTGTGCTGGTGTTCGAGCTGAGCAACTGGCTGGCGTTCCACTTGCCGGGCAACGTTACCACTGGATCTAGGGTAAGGCCAAAAAACTAGTAAGAAGCCGGTTGTGAACGCAAGTAACATGTGTATTAGCGTCGCAACTATGTTTAATCAAGAACCTATTTCACACCCAATAATAGGACATCCAACACATTAGTTAAACAAACCCCTGGGGCCAATTGAGCAGATAATTTCCCTTTGCAAGCATCCCAACTTGCAGGACGCATGTAGTGGTTCTCGAAATATTGCGTACAATGCCGAGCAAACACAAATCCTTGCCTCCTTCTTGACACTTTGGGACTACGTAAACAGGGGGAAACGGTGGTTTGGGGAATCAGGACAATGTTTCTTGTCCAGGGAGCAGGCCACTTAGGGGCTCACATGAGCATGTATGCTCTCTATAATGTTGCTTGTTAACTGCACATCTCCACAAACCCACACATTGAATGTTAGCGATACGCATTTCAAACCCCCTAATCGTAAAGAAACCCAAAAATGACAAGCAACATTTAGGTTTGGGGTTACAACGTCGGCATTGTGAAATGTTCTTGGAGGAATTTACAGGACCCAAATCATACCTGGATGTATGCTGTAAACGGATGCGGACAAATGAACAGCATGTGTTGTTAGTAAAATTGCCCGACTTCAGAATAGAATATACCACAACTTACGGGCGTAGTGCTCTGTTGGGCAGGAGGAACATCAGCTCCTGATGGTATGGGCAGGTGGAGACTTAGGAGGGAGAGGCCCCACTCCTCTCACCCTTCCTTATCACACGCTGGAATCGATCGCGTACGCTTTTCCAGCGATTTTGCAGATCCTTCTCTGAAAAGTAATAACCCAAATAAAAAGTTACGTTCCAATCCTTATAGTATAGCTTGCTAAAAGTGGCACTTGTTTTGGTTGTTTGGTTCAAAACCGATTTGTGCTTGAAACAGCACCATAGCAAAAATGCGTGTGTATGGTCAAAAATTTTGGTTGCTCCTCTGAGGCGTCCCAGACTGTTCTCTGTAAAGCTTTGTTCTGCACATACTGAGCTTTGGACGTTACAACGCAACTACCTCATTATGGGGAAAAAACTTATGTGGAGATATTCCGAACACTCACCAATCACTTCCTGCTCATTGCTGGATCGCGCCAACCAATCGGGGTACAGGGCTGTGCAGATCTCCTCCCATGCATCCTGCCGGCGGACTCGATTGCAGTAGGACGCATTGCTTTTATCCCATATATTTGGGCGGGCCTGCACCTTTAAGAAAACCAAACACATAAATAAGACTATAAATTCGCGTAACACTCAAATGTAGGCTTCACAAGCAAGTGTGGACAAAGGCCCGGTTTGCCACCGAAAAATTACTGCAGTATACTCACAAAAACCTGAACTCCAAACATGCTAAGCTCAATATTTTAAATCGTTCCAACACCAACCCTTTAACAAAATGTGGCTCCTAAGGTGAATTCGTGTTGTTAAGTGCGTAATGGTATCCGCATGGGTTGGACATGACAAGAAACACAGGGAATTGTGTGGGGTGTACATGATGATGTGCTCCAAACACAGAACAAACAAATGCACGTCGTCACTTTAAATAATCAATAACAGGGAGTGGAGATTTGTCACACATTTTAGCACACCATGAAGTAGTCCCAAATATGCAGGCAAAAGTCCACCTACAAGTTCCATACACAGTTCACAAAAGGCAAGCCACGTAGTGTTTCAATGCATAGAATTACCTCATGAAAACATACAGTGTCAAGTTAATAACTGCTGCACATACGCCGTGAGGTGTGAGGGTGTGAAATGTCACCTGTACATCTTGCAAACAACATGGATGCGTACAATGCATTGCTACAATAGGATACAATTGTAGGTAAAACGCAATACCGTCTTGCAATACATGCAGATGTAAGGAACACATTACCTCACATTATGCAAACTGTATAGACACATGTTTGTCCTGCAAGACTGTCTGCACCTTTAGCCCAAACATTTGAAACCTAACAAGATGGAAACTCCAAAACATACATGAATGGTGGTTCAAACTGTTCCTTACCTCATTAATTAGGGCATCCACATCGATGTCCATCCTCTTATAAGGTCGGGGTGGCATGGTGAAGCTCCTGCTAATATTTTTATTCAAAACTTTATCTTTCACCCAGAACTGGCCTTCCAAAATGGCCGATTAGGCAACACCCCTTGGGGGAGTGTTTACCAAGTCTCATCCCTATTTCGAGGCGTATTTTGAGGCGTAAACGCTGCATAATACGCATCTAAATACGACTCAAACGGACCGACACTGTATTTTACACTTTACATTGACTTCTATGGAATTACGCTTCGGCAAATACGTCCCAAGAATTGCCCTGCACTTCTTTTTACGAGGCGTAATTTTACGCGACGTAATTGCCGTCCGACGCGTAAAATTACGCGTCGTGTGGACAATACAGCGTTCTACACATAGAAAGTAATGGGCAGATGTTTGCCGACGTATTTGAGACGTATTTCCAGACGTAAAACGAGGCAAAATACGCCTCGTATACATCTGAAATTTGGCCGTGTGAACATACCCTAACCGGATGTCGGCAACTTATATACACACACCCACATATCTTACAATACTATGCTCTGTGTACTGAGTGCTGTTATACACATAGCCTGTACGCAATTTGGATGATGAAGGTCCTGAAGCTCTGATTGGTGAGGGGAACTAATGTGACTAGTTCTGACACAACTGTTGTATATTTGATTATGTTGTAATCATGTATTATTGCATGTTTATTATGCGATAATGTTGTTTATTTTAAATGTATCTGCACGTGCACTTTATGTATCAATATTTTGATTGTACTTGATACCATTCATATACACAATGCTCTGTAATTCTGTCACTTTGCACTTTATTTGTATTTTAATGAGATGAATTATGTATATGCTCTTTTGCTCTTTATAAACCGTTATCACTCAGTATGTCACCATGCTTGATAAAGGTCCTATTGTAGGACAGAAACGTCGCTGTTTGTTGGCTGAATAAACCACTTATTTTTCACACTTTTGGAGTGCTGCAAGATTTCTATTTTTATATACTGCCTTGTCCTTGGATCTGGATGACTTGCTTGGCACCTACACATTTGTTTCTAGTGAGTGCTGCTGCTTTCTATTGCTGTATACTTTGATCCCATCAGCTGGCACCACGTTGATTATTTTTGATCACATTGTTACATGGAGCAGGTCAAACTACCTGTTGGTATATCTACAGCCAATAATGCAATCTTTTCTGATGAGGACATTGCGAGAATTTTAAATGGAGCGGAGGATGATATTTCGTTTCTTAGTGTTCCTTCCACACCGGACATCAAACGGAACCTAGAGTTTGAATCTAAACGTCTAATCAATGTCGAGCTTCACTTACTCACGTTGGGCCAATATTACAGGAACAGGATGGTTCCCCGCGGCATGAGATCTCAACTTAAACCAACGATGCACATGCAGCATGAGGAGTTCCGCAACAAACATGAGCAATTGGCAAGTAAAAATGCGCTTGATACTATATTACTTAATATGGACTTTTTACAAAGAGATTTAGCTGCACTCAAGATCAAGACCATTAAACTTAAAGACACATTAAAGACCCTCATCTCTACGGATGACTTCAATATGCATATGGAGAAATTACATACTACCCTGGGTAAAGTGAGAACCGAGATTGAAGAAACAAAAAAGAGGAAATGGCACCGCGATCAAACAGATTACCAAACGGGTCGCGTATATACTTGGGATAATACCCTTGATTATACAAATGTATCATCTAGACGAGATAAACAACCAAGAGTTCAAGTGTTCAACAGGGACACAAGCACACAGGGTCCAGTCCGGAAAAACGCACAACGAAGTGAACAGGATGATTTTTTAGAGTTGAATATACTGGACACTACAAAAGGAAAATCACCAGACGAGCAGGACGCAGGAGAAATAGAGGGAGGAAGAACCCGCCTCCAGAAACAAGCACAATACAGAGGACAAAGACCACCGAACAACAGCAACAGGAAAATACTATCCAAACAGTGGTAAATATCTCTACTCATAATCTGTCTGATATACAATTACAGACCCTGTCAAAAGGTCTTTCGTTTGGCCCCAATCAACATACTGATTGGTTCCAATTGGAGTTAGATCTGTATAAGTTTATTAGAGCTATCAAATTGAAAGTCTGGTTTAATATACAATCTAGTGAAGTGGTGGAGCATGATACTCCTCCTAAATTATCTCTGGGTAAAGTAGGACTTTATAATAAAAGTTCGTTCCAACCCCCGATTATGTCACATGCTATTGAGACATTTAGAGAGTTGGTTCAAAAAGACCTAAATACATTAAAAACACAGACGAATAATGAATTTTTTAAACACCCTAACATGACCTCTTCTGAGATCATAGCTCTTGAAGAACTTATCCATAACCACGATCTCACGATCAAACCCGCTGACAAAGGGGGTGCGATCGTGGTTATGGATACAATTATGTACATTAATGAATGCAATAGACAGTTACTTGATACTAACACCTATAGGTTGTTAAAGGGAGATCCTAGATATGACATTGAAAAGAAAATTGGATTATTAATCACTCATGCAATGGAAGAGGGTACTATAGATCAACATTTTAAAAAATTCTTAATAATAGAACATCCAACTACCCCCTGTTTATATTTGTTACCCAAGATACATAAAAATCTGTCAAATCCACCTGGCCGTCCCATAGTGTCTGGCAGAGGGTCATTGTTGAATAATATCTCTATTTTCGTTGATAAAGTTCTGAGAGATTTTGCGATCAGTGCTAAGTCGTATGTAAGAGACACCTCAGATTTTTTGCAAAAACTGAGGATGATTACCCTACCGGTAGGTTCACTATTGGTTTCTTTCGATGTTACATCACTGTACACTTCAATTAATCATAGTAAAGTGCTAGACTCTGTGAGACGCAAGTTATCTGGCTCTGACTATGATGCCACATCTTGTGAGTTTATCATGGCACTTGTTGAGCTAATTTTGACATCCAACTATTTTTTGTTTAATGACAAATATTACATTCAACTTAAAGGAACAGTGTCATCACAAATTTTTTTTTAATATGTTAAAGATGTTAGTGCTTTATTAAAAACGTTTATATTTATTTGTGTGTTTGTGTTTTACTTTTTCTTATTTTTACACTTTTTCTTCCCTATGGGGGCTGCCATTTTTTTTTTCCATTTCTGTATGTGTCGATTAACGACACATACAGACATGGAATACGGCAGCCACAGTCCCATAGGGACTGCGAACGGGTCCCGTCCCATCCACTTCTGTGTACGCCGTCTGTGTGGGAACTGCGCATGCGCCGCTCCCACACAGTCCAATTTGAAATGCGCGCCGTCCGGCGCCATTTTCCTGTGGACCTGAAGTCGCGGCCGGACAGTAAGATTACTACTTCCGGTCGCGGCTTCCGGACTTGTGCACTTGGACCAGCGGCAGCAGACGGAGCGGATGGGCCGGAGGGAGCCGCGGCGGCAGGAGCAGGTAAGAGATTTCTATGTATGTTCGTGTTTGTGTGTGTTTACTACTGTATGTAAACCTACTACACTGTGTGTTAGCTCAAAAAATGGCGACACACAGTGTAGGAGGTTAGACCGTTCAAACCGCTCGTTTATCCCGGCACTAGCCAGGATAAAGGAGGGGGGGATTCTCAGAGCTCACTAGAGCGAGTGCTTTTTTCCCAATTTTGCAGCAAAAAGCAATGTGGTTGCTTTACCACATGCAATGCTGCAATTTTGGGAATAGCTCCATCTAGTGACCAGCAATGGGAAATATTATAAATTAGAATCTAATTTATAATATTTCCTGACTCGTGAAAAAAATAAAAAAAATTTGAACAATGTTTAATCACCTACACACTAAATGTTTAATTAAAAAAAAAAAAACATGTTTTGCTGGCAACACATTCCCTTTAAAGGAACAGCCATGGGGTCCAACATGGCTCCGACCTATGCCAACATTTTTATGGACATGATGGAGGAGATGTCTATCTATGTGTCCCACCACTTCCAATGGGTCTTGAGGTGGTGGCGATACATGGATGACATCTTCCTCATCTGGACTGATACAGAAACCTCATTAAAAGAGTTTCATCAATTTCTCAACTCTTTAGATACTGATATTCAATTTACTATGGTATATTCTTCAGAATCCATAAAATTCTTGGATGTTACAGTGATGGCCATCGATAACACTCTGAAAACTAAATTACACGTGAAGGATACTGATCGCAATACACTCTTGAGATATGAAAGCTGTCACCCTAAAAATATGATCAAATCATTACCTTACAGCCAGATGATCAGGGTAAAGAGGATCACAGATGATCATGATGATCTATCTAGATCTTTGGATATCATGACCTCCAATTTTTTGGAGAGAGGATATCCTAGATCATTAATTTCAAGACATAGAGATAAAATTTGTGATATACCGAGAGAGAAACTATTCGAAACCTCTAAACAACATAGACCCAAAATAATCCCTTTTATCTCCACATATAATGAATTAAGTGGGGACATCTCTAGGATAATGAATAAACACTGGCCTATTTTGAAAGGGAGTTATGAACACATTGAGGAACTAAACAATGGACCATTGATGTCATATAGACGTACACAAAACTTTAGAGATAGACTGGTTAAAACAAAAGTCAAAGAATGTAAAAATGCTTCACAGCCTTTATTACAACCACTGAAACTGGGCAATTTTCCTTGTTATCATTGTGTAAATTGTACATATATGTGCAGAGGTAAGGTTTTTATACACCCTCAAACTGGGAGAAACTATGATATCAGACACACATTTACCTGTGATTCTGATTGGGTTGTCTATGCGTTATGGTGCCCTTGTCAATTAATATACGTGGGGGAAACTACCTGCACGTTTAAAACTCGCCTAAATAATCACAGATTTTCAATTAGGAAGAAAAAACTAGATCTACCTGTTGCAAAACATTTTGCTGAGAAAGGACATACTGAGAGAGATCTAAAATTTATGATCCTTGACCATATTCCACCACTATACAATGGTGGTGATAGACATATGGCTTTGCATAAGAGGGAACTGAAATGGATATTCTTATTGAATACGTTGAGACCTAACGGACTCAATGTAGAATTTAATGTGGATAGGATTACTGTGTAACGTCTTGTCTCCCCCATGTACTCTCGTATATGATCCTCATTGGTCATCTTTTTTGGTCACATGATTTTATTATATTATGCTTTATCAGTAATTTTGATAAAAATTTCAAAAATCAATCAATCACACACATACTAATATATATATATATATATATATATATATATATATATATATATATATATATATAAAATTATAATATAAAGTTTTTAAATGTTTACATAACCTTGTGGCACTATATACAAGGGGGAGCGCTGTGTGGCACTATATACAAGGGGGAGCGCTGTGTGGCACTAAATACAAGGGGGAGCGCTGTGTGCCACTATATACAAGGGGAAGTGCTGTGTGGCACTATATACAAGGGGGAGCGCTATGTGGCACTATATACAAGGGGAGTGCTGTGTGGCACTATATACAAGGGGGAGCGCTGTGTGGCACTATATACAAGGGGAGTGCTGTGTGGCACTATATACAAGGGGGAGCGCTGTGTGGCACTATATACAAGGGGAGCGCTGTGTGGCACTATATACAAGGGGGCTGTGTAGTGCTATCCACAGTGGTATGTGTGTGGCACTCTTTATAGGGGGGGCTTTTTGGTGCTATTTACAAGAGGGGGAGGGCTGTTTGGCGCTCTCTACAGGGGGCTGTATGGCACTATCTATAGGGGGCTGTGTGTTAACGCTCTCTGCGGGGGGATGTGTGATATATAGAGGGGGCTGTGTATGGCGATATCTATGGGGGTGTGTAATATCTACAGGGGCTGTGTGTGGCACTATGTACAGGGGGCTGTGTGTATGTGGTGTTTTACAGTGTGTGGTATTATTATATTCAGGCGCGCAGTGTTTGGTGCTATTATATTTAGGGGCACAGTATGTGGCACCATGATAACTTTATTTTCGTTTATAGGTGTGGAAATGTTGGAAAAGTGAGGAGACGTCTAAGTGGCAAATTCTGCAGAAATGAGTCATGGCCGGGAGAAGTCGTCATGAGCGCTGGACCGGATGGAGAAGAAAAGAGGAAAAAAACTACTAGAATCTGAGACGTCGTCACCTGTGAGTCACTAGATTTATAGAGAATCTGTCACCTCTCCTGACATGTTTATTATAGGAATCCTTGTATTTCACAAAAAGTCTTTCTGCATTCCAGGACTGATAGACAATTCCCCTTGTCAGGAGGACGTGTCCCTGCACAGTGTGATACTCTCAGTATGTAGGGACACAGCCCTGTGACAAGGGAAATCGTAACACTGTTAATGCTTACCCCAAAAAGTAGTGTTAAAAATAGTTACGGCAGGGCAGCGGTGAGGAAGGGGGGCCCAAGTTTGGGTAACAGCCCAGGGCCCATGGTCTACTTAATCCGCCACTGTATATATATATATATATATATATATATATATATATATATATATTAGCAATCTGTATAGTTTCCTTATGTGTAAATAAAATAATAAAAAAAGTAAAAGTGGACAACCCTTTCAACTTTTTTTGGTGCGGAAATGGAAAAATACCTAGCAATTCCGCAATAGTCTTTGGGTTTCTTTTTTTACAGGGTTCATCGTGCGGTATATAGGACATATTAACTTTATTCTTCGAGTTAGTGCGATTAAGGTAATTCCAGATTGATATTTTTTCTATGTATTACTACTTTGACACAATAATAACACTTTATAAAATAAAAAAAAACATGTTTTTGTGTCGCCATATTCTGAGAGCCATAACTTTTTTTTAACTTTATGTCGATGGAGCTGTATTAGGGCTTGTTTTTTGTACAGGACAGACTTTTTTGATCGATTTTAGTCAATTTTTTGGGAGGCAAAGACGCAAAAAACCTCAATTCTGGCAGTTTGTTTTTTTAACGGCGTTCACTGTGTTGTATGAATATGTTAACTTTATACTGCGGGTCCATACGATTACGCCGATACCAAATTGACATGTTTTTTTTTATGCTTTACTACTTTTACACAATAAAAACACTTTCTAAATCATATTTTTGTGTGGCCATATTCTGATGCCAAGACTTTTTTACTTTTTATATGGAATCGTGTGAGGGCTTGTTTTTTTTGCAGGACATGCTGTAGTTTTTATTGGTATCATTATGGGGGACATGTGACATTTTGATTACTATTCATTCCATCTTTTAGTAGCAAGGTGACCAAAAATAAGCAATTCTGGCATTGTTTATTAATTTATAACGGCGTTCACCCCACGGGATCAATTATGTGATATTTTTAATTTACTCCCAATTATCAAGGACTTCAGAAGGGGAAAAAGGCATTTTTTGTTCATATAACTTGAAATTTTTATAAAACATTTTTTTTGTACTTTTTTATTTTTAGTACACTTGAGAGCAAAGTGCTATCTCTTGCAGCCCCATAGAAAGTGGATCGAGCGTTGGCCGAGCATGCGCAGTACCGCTCCATTCATATGGGGTGCACAGGGGCAACCAGGTAAGCGCATTCTCAAGATCGGTGGGGGTCCCAGCGGTCAGAACCCCGCCAATAAGATATATTTCACCTATTCGTTAGATAGGTGATATTAATTATGGGAAAACTCCTGGAAGGCCCAAAATAGGTCAGTCGCTACTAGTCAAGACATTGAATGTAGAGCAGTCCCCCTTAGCGCCCCTCCTCCCACTGGTCCCCCTGACCCCTGCTACTTCACACAAAGGAAATAATTCTGATAATGGATACAGGGGGGCCCTATTCAATTATTCACTGTTGCTTACAGTAGAGAGCACCAACATACTCCGCATCGTTGTGCATAGGTTGTCAGCATGGACATTAGTCCCTGTCCCCAACAGGGATCACAGTCTAATTTCCCTATATAAAACACACGCGCACATGTCTTAACTTCTTAACTTAGAACTATAGGGGCTCGTACACACGTAACGGAATTGCCGTGTTTTTTCCGGCAGGAAATAAAGCAGCAGAATGCAGTAGCAGCATAGAGGATGAGATTTAACAAATCAGATTTCCGAGCCAACATTGACCTGCGGTGCCTATTTTTCGGATCACAGCGTTTTTCAGAGGTCTCCATCTCCTAACATTGGGAAAAACGCAGCAATTTACACACCGTTTTCTGTTGTAAAAACCGCAGGAAATGGTGCGTCTTTGCCGCAGCGGAAAGCCTTTGACTTTCAATGAGATTGCTGCAGAAATTTTATTGCAGGAATTCCGTTGCGTGTGGACAAGCCCTTAGAGTAACGTAATAATATACTAGTTACATAGTTACTACTGTATGGGATTATGAGGAATAATATACTAGTTACATAGTTACTACTGTATGGGATTATGAGGAATAATATACTAGTTACATAGTTACTACTGTATGGGATTATGAGGAATAGTATACTAGTTACATAGTTACTACTGTATGGGATTATGAGGAATAATATACTAGTTACATAGTTACTACTGTATGGGATTATGAGGAATAATATACTAGTTACATAGTTACTACTGTATGGGATTATGAGGAATAATATACTAGTTACATAGTTACTACTGTATGGGAGTATGAGGAATAATATACTAGTTACATAGTTACTACTGTATGGGATTATGAGGAATAATATACTAGTTACATAGTTACTACTGTATGGGATTATGAGGAATAATATACTAGTTACATAGTTACTACTGTATGGGATTATGAGGAATAATATACTAGTTACATTGTTACTACTGTATGGGATTATGAGGAATAGTATACTAGTTACATTGTTACTACTGTATGGGATTATGAGGAATAGTATACTAGTTACATAGTTACTACTGTATGGGATTATGAGGAATAGTATACTAGTTACATAGTTACTACTGTATGGGATTATGAGGAATAGTATACTAGTTACATTGTTACTACTGTATGGGATTATGAGGAATAGTATACTAGTTACATAGTTACTACTGTATGGGATTATGAGGAATAGTATACTAGTTACATAGTTACTACTGTATGGGATTATGAGGAATAGTATACTAGTTACATAGTTACTACTGTATGGGATTATGAGGAATAGTATACTAGTTACATAGTTACTACTGTATGGGATTATGAGGAATAGTATACTAGTTACATAGTTACTACTGTATGGGATTATGAGGAATAGTATACTAGTTACATAGTTACTACTGTATGGGATTATGAGGAATAGTATACTAGTTACATAGTTACTACTGTATGGGATTATGAGGAATAATATACTAGTTACATAGTTACTACTGTATGGGATTATGAGGAATAGTATACTAGTTACATAGTTACTACTGTATGGCATTATGAGGAATAGTATACTAGTTACATAGTTACTACTGTATGGGATTATGAGGAATAGTATACTAGTTACATAGTTACTACTGTATGGGATTATGAGGAATAGTATACTAGTTACATTGTTACTACTGTATGGGATTATGAGGAATAATATACTAGTTACATAGTTACTACTGTATGGGATTATGAGGAATAATATACTAGTTACATAGTTACTACTGTATGGCATTATGAGGAATAGTATACTAGTTACATAGTTACTACTGTATGGGATTATGAGGAATAGTATACTAGTTACATTGTTACTACTGTATGGGATTATGAGGAATAATATACTAGTTACATAGTTACTACTGTATGGGATTATGAGGAATAATATACTAGTTACATAGTTACTACTGTATGGCATTATGAGGAATAATATACTAGTTACATAGTTACTACTGTATGGGATTATGAGGAATAGTATACTAGTTACATAGTTACTACTGTATGGGATTATGAGGAATAGTATACTAGTTACATTGTTACTACTGTATGGGATTATGAGGAATAATATACTAGTTACATAGTTACTACTGTATGGGATTATGAGGAATAATATACTAGTTACATAGTTACTACTGTATGGGAGTATGAGGAATAATATACTAGTTACATAGTTACTACTGTATGGGAGTATGAGGAATAGTATACTAGTTACATAGTTACTACTGTATGGGATTATGAGGAATAGTATACTAGTTACATAGTTACTACTGTATGAGATTATGAGGAATAGTATACTAGTTACATAGTTACTACTGTATGGGATTATGAGGAATAATATACTAGTTACATAGTTACTACTGTATGGGATTATGAGGAATAGTATACTAGTTACATAGTTACTACTGTATGGGATTATGAGGAATAATATACTAGTTACATAGTTACTACTGTATGGGATTATGAGGAATAGTATACTAGTTACATAGTTACTACTGTATGGGATTATGAGGAATAGTATACTAGTTACATAGTTACTACTGTATGGGATTATGAGGAATAGTATACTAGTTACATTGTTACTACTGTATGGGATTATGAGGAATAGTATACTAGTTACATAGTTACTACTGTATGGGATTATGAGGACTAGTATACTAGTTACATAGTTACTACTGTATGGGATTATGAGGAATAGCATACTAGTTACATAGTTACTACTGTATGGGATTATGAGGAATAGTATACTAGTTACATAGTTACTACTGTATGGGATTATGAGGAATAGTATACTAGTTACATTGTTACTACTGTATGGGATTATGAGGAATAGTATACTAGTTACATTGTTACTACTGTATGGGATTATGAGGAATAGTATACTAGTTACATAGTTACTACTGTATGGGATTATGAGGAATAGTATACTAGTTACATAGTTACTACTGTATGGGATTATGAGGAATAGTATACTAGTTACATAGTTACTACTGTATGGGATTATGAGGAATAGTATACTAGTTACATAGTTACTACTGTATGGGATTATGAGGAATAGTATACTAGTTACATTGTTACTACTGTATGGGATTATGAGGAATAGTATACTAGTTACATAGTTACTACTGTATGGGATTATGAGGAATAGTATACTAGTTACATAGTTACTACTGTATGGGATTATGAGGAATAGTATACTAGTTACATAGTTACTACTGTATGGGATTATGAGGAATAGTATACTAGTTACATAGTTACTACTGTATGGGATTATGAGGAATAGTATACTAGTTACATAGTTACTACTGTATGGGATTATGAGGAATAGTATACTAGTTACATTGTTACTACTGTATGGGATTATGAGGAATAGTATACTAGTTACATAGTTACTACTGTATGGGATTATGAGGAATAGTATACTAGTTACATAGTTACTACTGTATGGGATTATGAGGAATAGTATACTAGTTACATAGTTACTACTGTATGGGATTATGAGGAATAGTATACTAGTTACATAGTTACTACTGTATGGGATTATGAGGAATAGTATACTAGTTACATTGTTACTACTGTATGGGATTATGAGGAATAGTATACTAGTTACATAGTTACTACTGTATGGGATTATGAGGAATAATATACTAGTTACATAGTTACTACTGTATGGGATTATGAGGAATAGTATACTAGTTACATAGTTACTACTGTATGGGATTATGAGGAATAGTATACTAGTTACATTGTTACTACTGTATGGGATTATGAGGAATAGTATACTAGTTACATAGTTACTACTGTATGGGATTATGAGGAATAGTATACTAGTTACATAGTTACTACTGTATGGGATTATGAGGAATAGTATACTAGTTACATAGTTACTACTGTATGGGATTATGAGGAATAGTATACTAGTTACATAGTTACTACTGTATGGGATTATGAGGAATAGTATACTAGTTACATTGTTACTACTGTATGGGATTATGAGGAATAGTATACTAGTTACATTGTTACTACTGTATGGGATTATGAGGAATAGTATACTAGTTACATAGTTACTACTGTATGGGATTATGAGGAATAGTATACTAGTTACATAGTTACTACTGTATGGGATTATGAGGAATAGTATACTAGTTACATTGTTACTACTGTATGGGATTATGAGGAATAGTATACTAGTTACATAGTTACTACTGTATGGGATTATGAGGAATAGTATACTAGTTACATAGTTACTACTGTATGGGATTATGAGGAATAGTATACTAGTTACATTGTTACTACTGTATGGGATTATGAGGAATAGTATACTAGTTACATAGTTACTACTGTATGGGATTATGAGGAATAGTATACTAGTTACATAGTTACTACTGTATGGGATTATGAGGAATAGTATACTAGTTACATAGTTACTACTGTATGGGATTATGAGGAATAGTATACTAGTTACATAGTTACTACTGTATGGGATTATGAGGAATAGTATACTAGTTACATAGTTACTACTGTATGGGATTATGAGGAATAGTATACTAGTTACATAGTTACTACTGTATGGGATTATGAGGAATAGTATACTAGTTACATTGTTACTACTGTATGGGATTATGAGGAATAGTATACTAGTTACATAGTTACTACTGTATGAGATTATGAGGAATAGTATACTAGTTACATAGTTACTACTGTATGGGATTATGAGGAATAGTATACTAGTTACATAGTTACTACTGTATGGGATTATGAGGAATAGTATACTAGTTACATAGTTACTACTGTATGGGATTATGAGGAATAGTATACTAGTTACATAGTTACTACTGTATGGGATTATGAGGAATAGTATACTAGTTACATAGTTACTACTGTATGGGATTATGAGGAATAGTATACTAGTTACATTGTTACTACTGTATGGGATTATGAGGAATAATATACTAGTTACATAGTTACTACTGTATGAGATTATGAGGAATAATATACTAGTTACATAGTTACTACTGTATGGGATTATGAGGAATAATATACTAGTTACATAGTTACTACTGTATGGCATTATGAGGAATAATATACTAGTTACATAGTTACTACTGTATGGGATTATGAGGAATAGTATACTAGTTACATAGTTACTACTGTATGGGATTATGAGGAATAATATACTAGTTACATTGTTACTACTGTATGGCATTATGAGGAATAATATACTAGTTACATAGTTACTACTGTATGGCATTATGAGGAATAGTATACTAGTTACATAGTTACTACTGTATGGGATTATGAGGAATAGTATACTAGTTACATAGTTACTACTGTATGGGATTATGAGGAATAGTATACTAGTTACATAGTTACTACTGTATGGGATTATGAGGAATAGTATACTAGTTACATAGTTACTACTGTATGAGATTATGAGGAATAGTATACTAGTTACATAGTTACTACTGTATGGGATTATGAGGAATAGTATACTAGTTACATAGTTACTACTGTATGGGATTATGAGGAATAGTATACTAGTTACATAGTTACTACTGTATGGGATTATGAGGAATAGTATACTAGTTACATAGTTACTACTGTATGGGATTATGAGGAATAGTATACTAGTTACATAGTTACTACTGTATGGGATTATGAGGAATAGTATACTAGTTACATTGTTACTACTGTATGGGATTATGAGGAATAATATACTAGTTACATAGTTACTACTGTATGAGATTATGAGGAATAATATACTAGTTACATAGTTACTACTGTATGGGATTATGAGGAATAATATACTAGTTACATAGTTACTACTGTATGGCATTATGAGGAATAATATACTAGTTACATAGTTACTACTGTATGGGATTATGAGGAATAGTATACTAGTTACATAGTTACTACTGTATGGGATTATGAGGAATAATATACTAGTTACATTGTTACTACTGTATGGCATTATGAGGAATAATATACTAGTTACATAGTTACTACTGTATGGCATTATGAGGAATAATATACTAGTTACATAGTTACTACTGTATGGGATTATGAGGAATAGTATACTAGTTACATAGTTACTACTGTATGGGATTATGAGGAATAATATACTAGTTACATAGTTACTACTGTATGGGATTATGAGGAATAATATACTAGTTACATAGTTACTACTGTATGGGATTATGAGGAATAATATACTAGTTACATTGTTACTACTGTATGGGATTATGAGGAATAGTATACTAGTTACATAGTTACTACTGTATGGGATTATGAGGAATAATATACTAGTTACATAGTTACTACTGTATGGGATTATGAGGAATAATATACTAGTTACATTGTTACTACTGTATGGGATTATGAGGAATAATATACTAGTTACATTGTTACTACTGTATGGGATTATGAGGAATAATATACTAGTTACATAGTTACTACTGTATGGGATTATGAGGAATAATATACTAGTTACATAGTTACTACTGTATGGGATTATGAGGAATAATATACTAGTTACATTGTTACTACTGTATGGGATTATGAGGAATAGTATACTAGTTACATAGTTACTACTGTATGGGATTATGAGGAATAGTATACTAGTTACATAGTTACTACTGTATGGGATTATGAGGAATAGTATACTAGTTACATAGTTACTACTGTATGGGATTATGAGGAATAATATACTAGTTACATTGTTACTACTGTATGGGATTATGAGGAATATGGTGCAGCTACTAAACCAAGCTATTCAGGGTTTGTACGTGAATTGCAGCTTGATAACTATGCCATTCAGCCTGAGTGCTATTCTTTTTGATGCAATTTCACACACAAAAAAAAAACTGGGGTTATTGCACATTACACATTGCAAAGAAATAAGGCTCCATAGGGCATTTCAGAACCCAGATAACCATGGTTGGGAATTGATAATATTGTATATATGTTGTGATACACGGTGCTGAGGACAGCTAGTATTATTATAAAATGATAGCGCTCAGAATCTACCTCAGAACTGTAGGAATGTCTCTGTTGCTCGTGTAAATAAAGTTTATTTAAAGGAGAGTTGTTGAAGATCATATGAACGCGGTCTGGTCAGCTGACTAAAGAGGCTCCGGATTCCGGCGACATGGTGAGCCTAGTCCTAGATCCTGGTTATAAATGACGTTTTGTACTATGTAGATGTCTCCACTTTATGGTCACGTGATTGTTAAACGGGTTCGTGCAGTAACCGCAGCGTTAGATAACGGGAGTGTGCCTTGTAAATGTGACCGGAGATGTGGACATCATGCAGAGTGATCTGTAGGCATGATCTGGTTCAGTTTAGATTCTAGTTTGCTAGTCTTCCTCCTTAAAATGGTAGCATTTTAACGAAAATCAACTGAGAATGCATCATAGTAATGACATATGACTTGTCAAATATTTGACAAATAGTTAATTGAGTGCAATAGCTGCAAGATGCCCCTCCCCTACACAACTAGGATTTAATATGCACTGTATATGTGATATACACCACACTATATACAGGGGCGGGTAGCTAGTTGTCTTTTCGGAAGCCACACTATAGGCTGGATGGCTTTCAGGACCCTTATGGAAGCATAGAGGTACTACCACAAGAATTATTTCTTGACGGAAATACAATGTTAACCATGTCTCTGTAAAACATCCAGATAGTCTAAATTTCCGCTGTCATTGTAACTTCCCTGGTGGGCTAGGGCAGTGAAAGGGTTAATGAGAATACTTCTGGTGCACTAGTGTTGTGTAGTGAGGGGGTTAATAACCTGTACTGAAGGTTGCAGGACACCTTCCTCTTGATTCTTTTTTTATCTGTCTGTACTCTGCTCAGGCATACAAATACTGCGTTATCAGCCAATCACAGAGCAGCTCAGATAATCATACAGGCTCTGTGATTGGCTGACAAGGATGAATCCAGGTCTATGTAATCTATGAGAGACATAGAAAATGTGAGCTGGGTAAGGCCTTGTTCACACAGTCCAGATTTGCTGCAGATTTTACGTGTGGTTTTTTTAAGCCAAAACCAGAAATGGAACATAAAAGGAAGCGAAATATATAAAGGAAGGTCTGATGGGTCTGCTCTCCCTGATCCATTTAGCCTAAAAAATATATGCAAAATCTGAAACAAATCCGCACTGTGTGAAATACTTGTTTTAGCACCTTCTGTGGTCAAAGCGGGACCCTCCCTATTCTCCCTAATAGCAGTTGGAGTTTTTTGCCGCGGGAACCCGCGACAAAAAACACGTCAAAAACGCTACGGTCGTTTGAGGCGTTTTTTCTCACGGGAAAAAGGTGACATGCTCCATCTTTAGGCGTTTTCCACCTCAAAACCCCAATTGAAATCGATGGGAGACGGAAAAAACTTTTTCCCACTGCCTGTTGAAGAAAGAGGTTAAAAAAAATGCGTAAAAAAACGCCTGTAGTGCAAAACCACTTCCAAAAAACTGGAACTGATTTTTACAGGCAGAATTTGCTGCCTGCAAAAAGCTCAGTGTGAACATATAGTCCGCCCCTGTACACCGTGGTGCCACCCTGCATGAAGAAGTGTATTTAAATAAAGAAGTGCCAGCACAGTAAGGCTATGTTCACACTGAGTTTTTTGCAGGCGTAATTTCTGCCTCAAATTTCCGTTTGGAAGTTTGAGGCAGATTTTCCTCTCCCTGCATGCTGATTTTCACTGCGTTTTTCGCCCGCGGCTATTGAGCGCCTCGGGCATAAAACGTTGCGAAATACTCTTTCTCTGCCTCCTATTGAAGTCAATGGGAAATCAGAGGCGTAAACGCTGGAAGATAGGGCATATCCCTTCTTTCTCCCGCCTCGTATTGAAATCAATGGGAGGCGGTTTTACCGCTCGCAGGAGAAATCCGCCCCGCCTCCTATTGAAATCATTTTCGGGACGTTTTTGACCAGTTTTGCGGCGCGGTTTCCGACTAAGGCCTCGTTCACACAGAGTTTTTTTGCAGGAGGAAAATTCTGCCTCAAAATTCCGTTTGGGATTTTGAGGCAGATTTTGTCCTTCCTGCACGTCGTTTGCCGCGATTTTCGCCACGTTTTTCACCCGCGGCCATTGAGTGCTATGGGATAAAAACTTACCGAAATACTCTTTCTCTGCCTCCCCTTGATGTCAATGGGAGGTCAGAGGCGTAAACGCGCGAAGACATGTCCCTTCTTTCTCCCGTCATGTCCCTAGGGCATATCCCTTCTTTCCCCGCCTCCCATTGAAATCAATGGGAGGCATTTTCGGCCGGTTTTTGACGAGTTTTGCAGAGCGGTTTCCGCTCCAAAAAGCTTGTCAAAATACTCTGTGTAAACAGGGCCTAATAGCACAACAGAATTGTCCAGACCATACAGGTGTTCAGCATCTATATTTAAACAAGAATGTTTCAACTCACTAACAGCAAGTAGAGTTCTTGGAAATGGTGAGGAATTGAAACACTTAGAAAGTTGCATAAACTTCTTATGTAATGGATCCATTTGTTTCCATAAATTTGATAAGGCCTATAACTCTGTTTGCATGCATTTGTTTTATTAGGTTTATATCTTTTAGTTGTCTACGTTCTCAATATATTTTGCTGATTTTTCTTTACAGAGGTTCCGGTTCTGTGGGGATCTGGATTGCCCTGACTGGGTTTTGGCAGAGATTAGCACATTGGCTAAAATAGTTGAGTATACTTTGATATTTAGCTGTGAAATGTGGAGTAAAAGCATTAAGGGATTTTTCCCACAATTAACTCTTAAAGTGTCCCTCCAGTTGTACTCTCCCGCCCAACCTGATATTGGGCATAGAGAGACGCTCCTGCACTCTGGGCATTACAGCTGCCGTGGCAGCCACTCTCCATAGACATGATGGGAGATAATTAAATAGCTGAGCAAGCATGCTTGACTGTTTCCATATTTCTCATTCAATTCAGTGCAGACTGATCGCACATATGTGGCCCCCTTTCTATCTAGAACTGAAACCAGGGAAACCATTGTCAGCATCGTTGGACTCGCTCCAGTCAAACTTTTTCAACCCCTTAAAGGGAACCCGACAGTAGGTTTGGAGCCACTAAACCACCAGCATGCCATTATTCAGCAAGGGTTTAGTATTCAGACCTGCCTACCTGAAATAAAAACCTAAACTTTAGGAAATAGTTAGTAAAGTGAAATGCAACTTACAAAAAAAAGTCCAGGTAAGAAGTCTGGCAACATCGGTACATTTGCATTGCACACATGAAGCCAAAAACACAAGACCGCCTCGCTTCACTGCCCATTCACTGTGTACTGTCCTGGGCTTCATCTGCGCAATGTGCATGCGCTCGATGCCATTCCCGACTCCTCTCAGTAAGATACTTTACTAACTATTACCAAAACAGCCGTTTTTGAGTTGGGCGGGTTTGGAACCCCAGCTGAATAACGGCAGCTGGTATAGTGGCTTTAATCCTTCTTACAGGTTCCCTTTAAAAGCTCTTCTGTCGTGAGTGACTGTATACTCTGTATAACAATAAAAAGGACACAGTAAGGATATAAGAAATGCTGAAAGCAGGTGACTAACAGAGCTCAACTCACAATCCACATTCCTCATGTCCTTTTCAGTTTGATATAGAGCCACAAGCTTCTGAAACGGTGAGGTACGGCTGGGGAGCCAGTTTTTATAGAAGTAATTATAAGCTACGCAATCCTTTCTTTGGCCCTGTTCACACTGGGTTTTTTTGTCGAGTTTTTTGACGCGGAAACCGCGCCGCAAAACTCCTCAAAAACCGCCCGAAAATGCCTCCCATTGATTTCAATGGGAGTTGGACGAGTTTTTTTAGCGAAAGTAAAAAATCGGCGTCACGGTAAAAAGAAGCGTCATGACCCATCTTGAGGCGGTTTCCACCTCCAAAACGCCATTTCAATTAGTCAGAAAGAGGAAAACAACGCCTCGATGAGTGTTTTGACGAGTTTTTGTCAAACCACTGTGCAAAAACCGTCTGGAGCAGTTTTTGCAGGAGGAATTTTCCTCCTTCAAAAAACTCAGTGTGAACATTTGTCTGCATCAGACTCTGGTTCAGCAACAAAATTGACTACTTGTTCTACTTTGTTCAGGAGACAAATGAAAGGTAAATTAAGCAACATTTTTATTCTGGCATGGCGTGCGACCAGTGGTGGTGAGGCCCCTGTAGAAAAAGTTTAGAAGCTCTGGTATTAAGGTGATGAAGTTGCATAAATCATGTGCTCTTTTATAAAACTGCTGAATACTAATATTGATGGAGATTAATGTCAATTTGTAGCCAAATATTGGACTCTTAATTTGGCATGGAAATTCTGCCTCTGCAAGATCAGGGGATACGTGCATGGGCGTTTATCCCGTCAGAAATGTCATCTTCTAGAACCATACCTTTTACAGTCCTGCTTCCTGCATAATAAAATGCTCTCTTGGATCGGATCTGAGTGAGTAGGGAAGAAGTAGTCCTGACTGGCTAGATCGTCATCAACTCAAACCTTTTCGCCAACACCCTACCATTGGCCCTACACTACTATGCTGCTCTATACCTTCAGTGAGGTCCTCCCTACTCCCAGTCCATTCTTCAATGTACCCCATTCTGGGGAACCCACTCTTCCCTTCAGGTCTGAAAGATTCAGTATTCCGATCATGGTTCGCCTCCGGGAAATTTAGGGCATCCCATTTCCTGAGTGGTTCGGAGTAGCTCTCTATTGCTGAAATGTCTCGGTTGCCTAACCTCGCGCCCTTGGGTCATTGGAGATCTCTTCAGCACATGATTTCATGCACATGAGAAAACTTAACCTCTTCTCCCAATGACTCATATAAGAAGTTTTATCAAATATGGGCTCCCTGGATAGGCCTTCAGAGCTCTGACTCCTACAAAGACATCCTGCGTGTGATGAGTCTTGACCAACAACCTGATTAAGAGTCCGCCATAGCGAAGCGGCATACTACACCCTGATGTTCTACAATCCCTCCTCCTCCCCCCCCCCCCTTTTTTTTTTTATTTTTTTTTTCTCTCCTTCTTTCCTACCTCCTCTTTTCCTCTCCCCTTTCTTCTAGTCCTTTATCTCGCCCTGCATATTGAATACTTTACTCCAAGTGTTATTAGCTATTTGTATATTGCCTCATACACCCTATGTGTGCAGGGACTATTGTACTGATTTATTCAACCTGTTTAGAGCCTTTGTATTTCTTTTCTGTTTCTTTGTACTCTGTATCCCTTATGCTGTGAAAATGGACCGTCTAGGTCATGTAAATAAAGAATAAAAATAAAAATAATTCCTGGCTAGGAGTTCACAGCCTGGGCACCATACTCATTAATACTGGACCCGCTGTATTGGGAGGTTGAATCCCCAGTGGAAGCCGAGTAAGTAAGTTTTCAGCAATAGAGTTAGTGTTAGGTAATCTTCAACATATTATAGTTCATGTACTGTAAATGGTGTGCAAGAAGTTTATTTTCTAATTTTTTCCTTCAACAATAGCAATATACATTATGTACCAAGATATCACCATGCATCGCATCAAGCTGCCAATCAAGCATAGCCCAGCCTTCCCCCTCTCTTGCAAAGAAAAAAAAAATAGAGTTAAATGAATACGTAACCTCCTTGTCTTACCCAATTCTGTTATTCAACAAGATCCTCTCTTTAGTTGATATAGATTGTCTCCAAAGATTCCATATTTGGCTAACTTGTTTTTATTCCTATAGTAAACCTGTTCCATATCTGTATTTATTATTAACAACCTTTTTCATTCTATCCCTAATGGCCCTCTCCGAGCCATCCATTACTTTCGAGTGTCAATCTTGCGGGGAAAAAAGTAGTGTAAATATTAGATTCCTGAAGCATTGAGTGTGCATGACTTTGTGTTGTATTTAGATGAGGCAGATTTTGTGCCTTGCCTTTTTTATGTTTGCATAGCCTCCACCCCCAAATAATTTATAGTTGTCTGTATTCAAGGAGTGCTTCGGTCTCCGTCCACCTCTCCATATTTTCATGGTCTTTTATTTCCTTTCTCAGTCCTCTGTTAAATTGAAGTTGATCTGTGCCCAAGTTCTGAAGGAACAGCTGGGAGAAGCAGTTGATGTAAGTGTTAATGCAAGACGAGAAATTAGTTTCATGCTGATGATATTGGTGGACTGACTAACCGATCTCTACTTGTGTATTTAACAGTATGAAAAGATACTGAAGCTAACTGCAGATGCTCGCTTTGGTGAGATACTTCACTGTGTATTGTGAACATTATTATTTCTTTAATTTTCTTACAACACTGATATGGATAATCCTCCAACATTGTCAGGTTATACATGAATGGCTGTTTGCACATAATCAATAATTTAGCCTTTAATGGCTATGTACACCTTCAAAAGAGATTTCTGTTTTTTTAAATAAACTCTGTGTTTGGTGCAACTTTGTAATTACATTGTATTAAAAATGTATTTTACTCTTTGTATTCTGTATAACGGAAACTTAGTGGGACTGACGAGAACTTAGATGTGATTGTGCTGTTACTGACCACATCTAAGTTCATAATTTAGATTAAATCGATTACAGTTGGATCCTGCATGTTGGAGACCCGCTGACACTGAACCCGTCAGTCCCGCTGACCTGACAGATTCAGGTCTCATACGGAATACAAAGCAGTTGTATCTCAAAAAGTAAAAATAATTTTGAAGAAAAACTAATCAGAAAGTTGCATTAAATACACTGATAGACATGTTTATTTAAAAAAAAAAAAATCGCTTTCAAAGGTGTACATCGCCTTTAAAGAGAAGATAATTTGGATGTATTTATATAGAATAAATAACAAATCATTTAGACAAATGGACTTTGCACCATCTTTTAAATGGGTTTTCTCAGACACCCCTACCTAAATGCAACTGCCTGTGCCGTAGCTTCGCCCAGTGATGACAGCTGCAAGCCAGGAGTGTAAGTGGCTAGACCTTTGGTGATCGACTTTTCATCACTGGAAGAAGCCCTAACCCGTAAATTGAAATAAATTGTTGACCAAGGTAATACATGGTCCCATCGAGTCCTCAAGCGGAGTAGCTGCTTTTTGCTAATAGGGGACTTTTTCTCATGCGGATGACCTTCTCTATGACAACCTATATTCTTTTCTAAAACCTACAGAAAAGGGTTCTCCAGCTCCTTTAAATTTCGACACTTCATGTTACAATTCTGTTTCACTTTTTTCCCCACATTATTTCTTGTAATGTCCCAGAATGCTAAATTTACACAACCTAGAACCATGGATCAACAGATAAAGTTCAGAATAATAGAATTGACAATGTTTTATTGTAGGTGTGTGGTTTTGTTCAGACAGCACTAGTTTTTCTCGGGTGCTCGGAATAGGGTGCCAACCCAGTTCAAGATAGAAAGAATTGTATTCGGCACACTCTTGGAATGTTTAACGTAAATTTATTTTGATTATTTTTTTCGTCATGCCAGTGGCTACATGTGCAACGCTTCGGTCGTGAGACCTTCGTCGGGCAAGAAATAAACATATATAGGTGATTATAGTATACTATACAGATTCCATAAATAAATACAGGATGTATGATCTATAGATTTACATGGAAATGCATTCAAGAAAATATATATGAGACAAGTACAACATTGGGTAATGAAAAAAGGAGGGGACGGTGTCAAGCATCCTGAGACCGTGAAGAGCAAAATGCATGCATATGGAAACGATAAATAAATGAATAAGTCCATAGGAGAAGTGAACAATACAAATAAAAATCGAAATAAATTTATGTTAAACATTCCAAGAGTGTCCCGAATACAATTCCTTCTATCAATGTTGCATTGTAAGAAGTTGGTGACAATTTTTATTTTTATTTTACAGCTTGCTCTTTTGCTGCTTTGATATCTCAAGTCTGGCACTTACAGCTTCTCTGCACCTCTTTCCAAATGACAGTATTTTTCACCTCCCCTCTGGCCTTGTAATACAGACATAATGTGAATCCAAATCAATGTGCACGCTTATACCCAAATTACTGTCACTGTTGTAGCCATTTTTTATGGGACATTGATGTGGAGAGTAATTTTAAATCCACACATTATCGTAATGACAAGGCTGAACAAGGCCACAGCAAAGGCTGGAATTGTTGTCACGTAGAAGAAGAATCCAAGCAACGGCCATAGAACTGCAAGCATTGACCACATGGCAAAATTGCTGGCTAATAAAATAACACTGATGTTTTTCATGTTCTTTAAAAGACAATAGATAAGACTTCTGGCCTAATTCTTACATAAGTACGTGCTTAGCGAAAACCTATAATAATCACAAGGCTTCAATTTCTTTCTTTTTTTTCCTGCAGAGTCGGGTGACATCAAAGCCACAGTTGCTGTCCTCTGCTTTATTCTCTCAAGTGCTGCCAAGCATAATGTAAGCGGTGACAACCTGTCCAGTGAACTTCAACAGCTGGGTCTTCCAAGAGGTGAGTAAAATGGTCTATTCGTGTACTAATAACTATTCTTAGCATTTTATCCATTGTCATATTCGTAAGATCCGTAGGTCTTGCATGCTGTATACAAAAGTTCAGTGAAATATCTACTTCTCTCCCGTTTTTTCACAAAACATGCTGTCGCTTTGTGCCGCACTTATGAAGAGAAGCAAACTGCCTTACAAGAAACGCTGAAAGAAAACAGCCTCCGCTGTGAGTATTTTGCGGTGTTCTGCTAAATATCTAGTTGTCCTATATTCTTGTGTATGACCATAGGCATTCTTATCTCCGTTGCAGCATGTCCACTACCTTAAATAGTATCTGTGTCCTCAGGCTTTGCAATAATTTCACCCTATGTGTTTATATAGATCTATTAGAAGTGTCACTTTTGCATTGTGTCATCCATATGGTCTTTGTGCTGTTTGTCACTATATGTGTCCCTCTAAATTTAAAAAAACAAATAGACCAGTATATAATATGCTTATTTTTCCAGTTGATCTGCCTCTAGACTTGCATGTGAGAACAGTATGTGGGAATTTGTCCTTAAAATCTGGTTTTAAAAAAAAATGGTCCAGTGTTTTTCCTATGCCAGCATAGTGGACACTATATATAAATGTCCATTATGAAATAATGTTTGCTTTGCTCATCATTTACTCTCTCCAATTTGCTACTTTAGTAAGTTTAATGGATTGTTGGTTTTACTTATTATAGATGTTTTTCCATCCCTTCATATGTTTATAGCTGTCCTTTTTTCACCTGCAGTATCACGCTTATCTTCCCTGAGCTGGCGAGTAGACCAGACCCTCAGCTCCAGTATACTACAGGAGGTGAACGAGCCGGTTGTCCATCTAAACATGTGTGTGAAAGATTCTGCTGTCTCCAGACCTATCAGCGTAACTATGTCTGCCAGTAAATTAAGAGTTTTGTTGACAGGTAAGATGATACTGACATGACATGGTAACAACCTTACCTTTCCTTGCGACTTGTTGCAAGAAACAAATGAGAAAAACAAAGTTAGATGTGGAAAATAAAGTATTTTACCTTGTTTTATTCTATATGTGAGAAGGCTTACACCGGTTAACAAATATCTGTAAACGCACTACGCGTAATATACATACTTGTACTCTGGCCATTTGAGTTCTGGTTGGGAGCGTGGTTATTAGTGTACTTGCGCTCTTTCATAGACGTAGAATATGCTATAGGAATCTATGTACATATCCTTTCCATCATATAAATAAAACCGTAAAATTCCTTTAATTTGGCATTAAATGGATTTATGAAGTAGTCTGAATTATTGGGCAGTCATCAAAACTATATAAAAATCACTTGTAAAGGTAGAGAGACTTGGTGACATGTTTTGTGTTTTATTTTTTATTTTTTAGTGTGTCTCTTAGGCCCCATGCACACACAAACGCCCGTAATTACGGGCCCGTAAACTTCTATTGGCCATGGGTACCTTCCCGTTTGCTTACGGGAAGATGCCCGGGCCGGTGAAAAATATAGAACATGTCCTATTTCAGGCCGTAATTACGGCACGGACAGGCCCATGAAGTCTATGGGGCTCCCGTAATTATGGGTGGCTACGTGTGTGCACCCGTAATTACGGGAGCGTTGCTAAGCAACGTCAGGGGATAGTCATTGTCCAGGGTGCTGAAAGAGTTAAACGATCAGAACTGTATAGAGAGAAGGGGCTGCACTGATCGGCAGTAACTCTTTCAGCACCCTGCACAGTGAGTACCATGCTCACAATATAGATTTCTAAAAACCCGCAACAAAAAAGTTAATACTTACCCAGAACTCCCTGCTTCTTCCTCCAGTCCGGCCTCCCGGGATAAAGTTTGAGCCCATGTGACCGCTGCATCAAGTCACAGGCTGCAGCGGTCACATGGACTGCCGCGTCATCCAGGGAGGTCGGACTGGATGTCAAAAGAGGGATGCGTCACCAAGACAACGGCCGGGGTACGTATGAACTTCTTTTTCTTTCTATCGCTGCGGAAACTCTGCATGAAGAGGCTGCCCCTTCTTTACCCAGCACTGATTAAGAAAAGGGGCTGCCGATTAGTGCAGTATAGCCGATAAAATGGGTCCGTAAATACGGGTGGAATACAGGTGACAAAGGACCCGTATTTACGGACGGAAAAAATACGGTCGTGTGCATGGGGCCCCAATCTGTTATTTCTGCTGATCCTACTGCTTCTGATTTTGAGAAATTTCACATTATTGTAATGTTTAAAGTCGTATCCCAGATTAGCTGCTATTTATCTGGTGCCTAAGGCTCTGTTCAGCAGATCCGTTCTGGTTTTTATTCACCAATAAAAGAATGGATCCCAACTGAGGGATATGGTAAAGCATTCTAGTCTAGTCTGAACAGAGCCTAAACTAGTGGCATTTCATATTTAACAGGAAAGTTCTCTTAATTTTGTTTTTGTAAATGTTTTGTTTACTCGCTTTGATTTATGAAGTTCTCTTCTATTCCTAGAACTGAAACAGGCTCTTGAGATAATGAACTCTCTAAACTGAGCTAGAGTCTGGCCAGTAGCCACTCTTAATGTATAGGAGATCATGAATTCTGCTAAAAACCGCTTGGTTCCTGACAGCTGTCATCCACAGAAAAATTATTTTGCAACTTGTGAAAGCTGGATTCTTTTGGATTATACAGACTTTTGTGGCATACTGTGCAGTTTTGTACACATGCACTTTGGTATTTTGGGATTGTATAGAGTTTGAGCAAGACATCTCATACTGTTCTGTGGGATATATCAGACTCTGATCTTCAATGATTCCGGAGGAGCAGAATTCCACTTCTGGAAAAAAAAAACTCTTCCCTGACTGGCCACTGCACTTCCAACTGTTTTCAACCGATATTTTATCCCAGAAAATAGTTACATCATAACCTTGAGTCTTGTCTCATGTCTTCGCCCTGGACAATATGTAATTATTATTTCTCATTAGTTATGTTTTGTTACCCGGGTCGCATGTCAACAGATGTTTTCCAGTTTCCTAATATGTACAATTCTGCTTTTAATATAAAGTTGTCTTTTGAAATGAATACAAATATTTACTGGTAACCTAAAGTGTTTGCTTGGTTTTGGAGTCCCTTTCCGAATACCCTTTCGTGTCATATTTGGATTTCGATACCGATACTTCATGTAGTATTTCGATACTCGATACCAAAACGATACTTTGCCAACAACAATAATAATAAAAAAAAAGTTCTTCCATTTTCTGATGTGAGGCATGAGGTGTGGTGAATTTTGAACCTCCGTATGCTGACATTAATAGTAATTAACCCCATCATGTTCCTCAGTCATAATGGACAACATTGGGTTAATGTGTGAGGTACATGATCGAGTTAATTACAATTTATGTGAGGCACATGGAGGTTCAAAATTCATAATACCTCGTGCCTCGCATTAATAAGCGAAAAAGCAGTTTTTATTTTATAGCCGCGTAAACCTCATACATGACACTATAAATTTGTCATTATGGTCGCGATGATACCAAATATGTGTATATCTTATGTATTGAGACTTCTTTAACCCCTTAAGGTCTAAGCCTATTTTGGCCTTGTGGACACAGCCGATTTTTGCACATCTGATATGTGTTACTTTATGTGGTAATAACTCCAGAATGCTTTTGCCTATCCAAGCGATTCTGAGATTGTTTTCACGTGACATGTTGTACTTTATGATATTGAAAAATTTTTGTTAAATTCAATATTTATTTGTAAAAAACACCAAAATTTAGAGAAAATTTGCAAAAATCTGCATTTTTCTAAATTGTAATGTATCTGCTTGTAAAACAGATCGTAATACCACACAAAATAGTTACTAGTTAACATTTCCTATATGTCTACTTTATGTTTGCATCGTTTTTTGAACGTGCTTTTATTTTTCTAGGACGTTACAAGGCTTAGAACTTTAGCAGCAATTTCTCGCATTTTCAAGAAAATTTCAAAAGGCTATTTTTTCAGGGACCAGTTCAGTTCTGAAGTGGCTTTGAGGGCCTTATATATTAGAAACCCCCTATAAAACACCCCATTTTAAAAACTGCACACCTCAAAGTATTCAAAACAGCATTCAGAAATTTTAACCCTTTAGGCATTTCACAAGAAATAAAGCAAAGTAGAGGTGAAATTTACAAATTTCAATTTTTTTTTTACGAAATTCATTTGTAATACAGTTTTTTCTGTACCACAGAAGGTTTTACCAGAGAAACGCTACTCAATATTTATTGCCCAGATTCTGCAATTTTTAGAAATATCCCACATGTGGTCCTAGTGCGGTAAAGGACCGAAACACCAGCCTCAGACGCAAAGGAGCACCTAGTGGATTTTGGGGCCTCTATTTTATTAAAATATATTTTAGGCACCATGTCAGGTTTGAAGAGGTCTTGTGGTGCCAAAACCCCCCAAAAGTGACCCCATCTTGGAAACTACACCCCTCAAGGAATTTTTCTAGGGGTATAATTAGCATTTTTAGCCCACAGGTTTTTTGCTAAATTTATTGGAACTTGTCTGTGAAAATGAAAATCTACTTTTTTTCTGAAAAAACATACGATCTTTTTGTTTTTACAAGGAATAAAGGAGAAAAAGCCCCCAACATTTGTAAAGCAATGTCTCCCGATTACGGCAATACCCCATATGTGGTAATAAACTGCCGTTTGGACCCACGGCAGGGCTCAGAAGGGAACGAGGGCCATTTGGATTTTGGAGCGCAGATTTTGCTGGAATGGTTTTCGGTGCCATGTCGTGTTTGCAAAGCCCTGGAGGGACCATAACAGTGGAAACGCCCCAAAATTGACCCCATTATGGAAACTACACCCCTCAAGGAATTTTTCTAGGGGTATAGTTAGCATTTTGACCCTACACGGTTTTTGCTGAATCTATGGGAATTATGCCGTGAAATTGAAAATCTAAATTTTTCTAATAAAATGTAGTTTTAGCTCAGATTTTTTCATTTTTACAACAGATAAAGGAGAAAAAACACCCCAATATTTGTAAAGCAAACTCTACTGAGCACAGCAATACCCCATATGTGGTAATAAACTGCTGTTTGGACACATGGCGGAAGTTAGAAAGCACGGAGCGCCATTTGACTTTTGGAGCTCAAGTTTTGCTGGAATGGTTTGCGGCCCCATGTCACATTTGCAAAGCCACTGAGGGGCCAAAATAGTGCAAACCCGGCAAAAGTGACCCCATTTGGTAAACTATACCCCTCATGGAATTTATCTAGCGGTATAGTGAGCATTTTGACCCCACAGTTTTTTTGCTGAATTATTGGGATTATGCAGTGAAAATGAAAATCGACATTCTTTCCACTAAAATGTTGAATTGTTTTCATTTTCACAAGGAATAAAGGAGAAAAAGCGCCCCAATAATTGTAAAGCAATTTCTCTCGAGTACGGCAATACCCCATATGTGGTTATAAACTGCTGCTTGGATACACCGCAGGGCTCAGAATGGCAGGGGTGCTACTTGGCATGTAGATTTTGGTTGATTGTTTTTTGGGCGCCATGTCGCATTTACAGAGCCCCTGAGGTACCCGTACAGTAGAAACCCCTGAGAAGTGACTCCATTTTGGAAACTTTACCCTTCAGGGTAATCATCTAGGGGTGTACTGAGCATTTTGATCCCACAGGTGTTTCATAGATTGTATTAGAATCAGGCAGTGAAAATGGAAAAAAAAAATTCCCACAAGGGGTAATAGGAGAAAAAACAACACATAATTTGTTACCCAATTTCTCCCGAGTACGGCAATACCCAATGTGAGGCCCTAAACTGCTGTTTGGGCACATGGCAGAGCTCAAAATGGAAGGAGTGCCATGTGGCTTTTAGAGCACAGATTTTGCTGGACTGGTGTAGGGGCGCCATGTCGCATTTGCAGAGCGCTCTTAGGTACCAGAGTAGAGTGTAAAACCCTTAGAAGTGACCCCATTTGGTAAACTACACCCCTCAAGGCATTTATCATTTGCCTGGACATATGACAGGGCTTAGGAGTGAAAGGCGCATGTGAGACCTATTTTGGTGATTTACGCAGCATTAGCCCACAACGGCAGGGCTCTGGGGTCAAATAGTAAAACAAACTCCCAAGTAGTGACCCCCATTTTGGAAACTGCACCCCTGAAGGCATTTTATTAACGGGTGTAGTGAGCATTTTGACCACACAGGTTTGTTTTTTTTTATATTAGAAATGAATGCTCAGTGGATGGTGCAAAGTGAAAATTGCACATTTCCACAGGTATGTGCCATTTTAGTGCACAATATTTTGTGCCCAGTTCGTGCCACTGTAGACAAATACCTCAAACTGTTAAGCGGGTTCTCACGGGTATGGTGATGCCATATATGTGGACGTACACTGCTGATTGGGCACGCTGCAGGGCGCACCATTTGGCTTTTGGAGCGTGGATTTTGCTCGCTAGTTGTTTTGTTTGGGGTTTTGCTGGTATTTCAGTTATGATGTGGGGGCATATGTAATCTGTGTGGAGAACATCAGGGGTATAATAAGAGAGTATAATAATGGGGTAAATAAATAATTATCCACAGATATGTGGCCGGTGTCGCACTGATAAATGGTGCCCGATCTTATCCGCTTTTGGACACTATGCACATTTTGCATCGCCATATTCTGAGAGCCAAAACGTCTTTATTTTTTCTCCCCCGGAGCTGGGTGAGGGCTTATTTGTTGCGGGACAATCTCTAGATTTCATTGGTACCATTTTGGGGTACATGCGATTTTTTTTTTTGATCACTTTGTATTTCATTTTTTTGGCAAGCCAGGTGACCAAAAACCTGCTATTCTGATGATTTTTATTATTACATTTTTTACGGCGTTCGCCATGCGCTATGAATGACAATTTTACAATATTCTGCGGGTCGGTACGATTACGGCGATACCATATATATTAGGGATGTCACGATACCAGAATTTGGACTTCGATACCGATACTTCGTTTAGTATTGCGATTTCGATACCAATTTCGATACTTTTGCCAACAGTAATAAAAAAAAAAATCTTCCGTTTTCTGATGTGAGGCGCGACGTGTGATGAATTTTGAACGCACCTCACATTAATAGTAATTAATCCCATCATGTTTCTCAGTCATATTGGGTTAATGTGCGAGGTACATGATGGGGTTAATTACTATTAATGTGAGGAACATGGAGGGTAAATTCATCGCACCTCGCGCCTCACATTAATAAGTGAATGAAAGCCGTGTTTATTTCATTTTTTTACAGCGTACACATCATAAATGATGCAAAAACATTGTTGTCCGCGCCATTACTGAATGTGTGTATTTTATGTATTGAGACTTATTTTAATGTTTATTGTAAAAAAGGTGAAGGTGTATTTTTTTTAAAATTTAACAATACTTTGTTTTTACTTTATTTTTAAACTTTAATGTACTGACATATATCAGATATGTGCCAGTACATTAACCTGTGGACGGATAATACACAGGCAGTTGTTAGGACATACTTGGGTATGTCCTAACAACATGAAATATGGTAAGACAGCCCTGGGGTCCGTCAATAGACCCTGGGCTGTCTGCCCATATATGGTATGGCCCTCGATCGCGTCACAGGAATTCCCTGTGACGCGATCCAGGGGCATCCCCCCTTCTCACTTTCCCCTGAATGCTGCAGTCAGCTGTGATCGCAGCATTCAGGGGAATAACGGCGGAGATGAGCGGTTTCTCTGATCTCCGCCGTTATAGAGCGGGGCTGCGGCTGTGTAATACAGCCATTGCCCCGCTCCTGACAGGAAGTGCGCGCGCGGTCAGCATGAGGTGATGCGGCCGGCGCTGCACTAATGAGCGGCAGTTCAGGCACTGAAGACAGAACATGGGGGTGTTTTGTAGCGCGCCCGCCATGTTCTGTCTCCAGTGCCGCCGCTCATTAGTGCAGCGCTGGCCGCATTGCATCATCCTGACCCCGCAAACTTATCATGACTCAGGAGCGGGGCTGTGGCTGAATTTCACAGCCGCAGCCGCGCTCCCATACATTCATGTGTTACTATACTGAGCTGTGCGGCTGCGCAGCTCAGTATCGAAATACAGGAAATAGCGGTATCGAACCGTTTAGGGATGCACAGTATCGAAACAGTATCGAAGTTTCGATGCACCGTGCATCCCTAATATATATATAGTTTTTCTTATGTTTTGCAGCGTCTGCACGATAAAATCACTTTTGTTTAAAATGTATTTTTGGTGTCACCATATTCTGAGAGCTATAACTTTTTTATTTTTCCGTCAAAAAAGCGGTGGGAGAGCTTGTTTTTTGCGGGACGGGCTGCCTTTTTTTAATGGTATAATTTTGGGGTACATGCAACTTTTAGATCCCTTTTTTTATTCTGTTTTGCAAGGGGTAGTGACTAACAAACAGCGATTCTGGAATAGTTTTTTATTTAATTTTTTTACGGTGTTCACCGTACGGGTAAAATAGCATGATATTTTTATAGTTTGGGTCGTTACGGATGCGGGGATACCACATATGTGTACTTTTTTTTATGTTTTTTGGTTTTTCCTATAATAAAAGACTTATTATAGGAAAAAAGGCTGTTATAGAGTTTTTTAAAATTAAACTTTTTTTTTTTTACTTTTTTACAACATTTTTATTAACTTGTTTTAACTTTTTCTTTTGTCCCACTAGGGAACTTGAAGGCATGAAGCCCTGATCGCTATTCTAATACACTGCACTACCTACATAGTGCAGTGTATTAGAGCTGTCAGCTATTCACTGACAGCAAGCCTATTAGGCTTCGCCTCCCGGCGGGGCCTAATAGGCTTCCGTACTAGGAAGCGATTGTTAGGCTATGGTTGCCATAGCAACCATCGGAACACCCGCGGGTGCCGATTTTTGTCATTAGCAACCATAGGGTACGATCTAATCACTTAGATGTAGCGATAGCTGCATCTAAGGGGTTAATCGTCCGGATCGGAGCCTTGCTCCGGTCCTGGCCGTTAGGGCATGATGTCAGCTGTGATAAACAGCTGACACCCGCACCCGTGGCAACCATCGTGGTTGCCGACAGGCTACAAGCCACTTCGATGCATCGATCACGTTTATCGATGCATCGAAGGGGTTAATCGGCCGGATCGGAGCCTAGCTCCGACGCCCCTCTGCAACGGCCAGGACCGGACAGCTGATTCCCGGCGGTGATAACGCTGGCTCAGCTTCTGAGCCAGCGTCATCACATACACACGTCATAGAGCTGTGATTGGTCAGTCTGCTTTGACTGACCAATCACAGCGATCGCCGGCAGGAGACTGCTGTGAATGGTCCCCAGCCGTCTTACTGTGCCGATCAACTGTCATAAACCGTTGACGGCACAGTTCTGTCACCTTGTCCTTTGACAGGGTGACAGTTTTTAGCCAGGACGCACCGGTACGTCCCTGTGGCTTAAAGCACTTCAATGCAGGACGTACCGGTGCGTCCTGGTGCGCTAAGGGGTTAAACCCCTTAGAGATAGACAGTGTTGGCCTTGTGGACACAACCTATTTTTTAAAATCTGACATGGGTCACTTTATGTGGTAATAACTTGGGAATGCTTTTACTTATCTAAGCGATTCTGAGATTGTTTTCTCATGACATATTGTACTTTGTTACTGAAAAAATTTGATCGATAAATTCAATATTTATTTGTTAAAACCGCCAAAATTGAGTGAAAACTTGGAAAAATTAGCATTTTTCTAAATTTTTATGTATCTGCTTGTAAGACCGATAGTAATAACACACAAAATAGTCACTAGTTAACATTTCTCATGTCTATTTGATGTTTGCATCATTTTTTGAGCGTCCTTTTATTTTTCTAGGACGTTACAAGGCTTAGAACTTTAGCAGCAACTTCTCACATCTTCAAGAAAATTTCAAAAGGCTATTTTTTCAGGGACAAGTTCAGTTCTTAAGTGGCTTTGAGGGCCTTATATATTGGAAAGTCCCCATAAATCACCTCCTGCACCCGACAAAGTATTCAAAACCGCATTAAGAAAGTATCTTAACCCTTTAGGCGTTTCACAGGACTTAACCCCTTAATGGCCTATTTTAGACCTTAATGACCAAGCTATTTTTTACGTTTTTCAATCGTCGCATTCCAAGAGCTGTAACTCTTTTATTTTTGCGTCAACATAGCTGTATAAGGTCTTGTTTTTTGCGGGACAAGTTGTATTTTTTAATAGCACCATTTTGAGGTACATATTATTTATTGATTAACTTTTATTAACTTCTTGGGGGCTTCCACTGTACTCTTGTACCTCAGGGTTTTGAAAATGCGTCATGGCGCCCAAAAATCAAATCAGCAAAATCTGCATGCCAAATAGCGCCCCTGCCTTTCGGAGCCCGGCCGTGTGTCCAAACAGCAGTTTATGACCACATGTCGAGAATTGCCGTAATCGGGAGAAATTGCTTTACAAATGTTGGAGTGCTTTTTCTCCTTTATCCCTTGTGGAAATAAAAAAAATGCAACGTTTTAGTGTAAAAATTTTGATATTCATTTTCACGGCCTATTTCCGCTAAGTTCAGCAAAAAAACTGTGGGGTCTAAATGCTCACTATACCCCTCGATAAATTCCTTGAGGGCTTTAGTTTCCAAAATGGGGTAAATTTTTGGAGGTTTCCACTGTTTTGATCCCTCAGGGGCTTTGCAAATGAGACAGGACACCCAAAAACTATTCCAGCAAAACTTGAGCTTCAAAAGCCAAATGTCGCTCCTTCCCTCATGAGCCCGGCCGTGTGTCTAAAAAGCAGTTTATTACCATATATGGGATATTGCCGTAATCGGAAGAAATTGATTTTCAAATGTTGGGGTGCATTATCTCCTTTATTCCTTGTAAAAATTGAAAATGTCCAAGTCTTATCCCAAAAAAATTGCATTTTTAATTTCACAGCATAATTACACTAAATTATGCAAAAAAACAGTGGGGTCAAAACGCTCACTATACCCCTTAATAAACTCCTTCAGGGATGTAGTTTACCAAATGGGGTCACTTTTGGGGGGTTTCCACCGATTTGGTCCCGCAGAGGCTTTGCAAATGTGACATGGTGCTGCAAACCATTTGAGCTCCAAAACGACAAATAATGCGCCTTCAGTTCTAAGCCCTGTCTTGGGTACAAACAGCAATTTATGTCAACATATGGGGTATTGCCATGCGCAGGAGAAATTTCTTTACAAATATTGGAGTGCTTTTTCTTCTTTAGCCCTTGAGAAAATGAAAAAATGTAAGCTTAATCTAAATTTTATGGGAAACAAAAAATTTAGATTTTCCTTTTCACAGCCCATTTCCAATTAATTCTGCAAAAAAATGTGTGGGGTCAAAATGCTCACTATACCCCTAGATATATTCCTCCAGGGGTGTAATTTCCAAAATGGGGTCAATTTGCGGGATTTCCCCTGTTTTTGTCCCTCAGGGGCTTTGCAAATGCGACATGGGACTGAAAACCATTATAGCAAAATTTGAGCTCCAAAAGACAAATGGCGCTTCTTCCCTATTTGGAAAAAAAATGTAGATTTTCATTTTTATGGCTTAATTCAAAGAACTTTAGCAAAAAAAAACAAAAACCGGTGGGATCAAAATACTTACTATACCCCTAGATTAATTCCTTGGGGTGTAGTTTCCAAAATTATGTATTTTTAAGGGTTTTCCCTATGTTTTGGCACCACAAGACCTTTTCAAACCTAACATGGTGCCTAAAATATTTTCTAGTACAAAGGAGGCCTGAAAATCCTCTAGGTGTTCCTTTGCTTCGGAGGCTGATGCTTCATTCCAGTAGCACACTAGGGCCACATGTGGCATATTTATAAATACTGCAGAATCTGGGCAATAAATATTGAGTTGCGTTTCTCTGGTAAAACCTTCTGTGTTACAGGGAAAAATTTATTACAAATAATTTTGGCAAAAAAAATGGAATTTGTACATTTCACCTCCATTTTGCTTTAACCCGTTAGTGACCGGCCCATCGTGTTTTTAAGTGTCACTAACGGGCCTTATTCCGATGCCCTATACTTTTTACGTTGCGGCATCGGAATAAGTAAACAGAGCAGGGAGCTGTCAAATCTCCCTGCTCTCAGCTGCCAGAGGCAGCTGAGGGCTGGGAGCGTCCCTGCTCTGCCGGGTGAGATCGATATTAGTATCGATCTCACCAGTTTAACCCCTCAGATGCGGTGCTCAATAGCGAGCACCGCATCTGAGTGGTTTTGGAGAGAGGGAGGGAGCTCCCTCTCTCTCCCACCGACACCCGGCTCGATACGATCGCCGAGTGTCTGTGTCTCCCATGGCACCCCATTTTTTAAGCTACACCCCTCAAGGCATTTATCATTTGCCTGGACGAATGACAGGGCTCAAAGTGAAGAGCAACATGCGAATTTTTAGGGTATGTTCACACGGCCGTTTTTGAGCCGTAAACGGCTTAAAAATCGGAAGCAGAACGCCTCCAAACATTTCCCATTGATTTCAATGGGAAAACGGCGTTCTGTTCCGACGGAGCGTTTTTCGCGGCGTTTTTTTACACCTAAAAAAAACGGCCGCGAAAAACAAGTGCAGAACACTTCTTGGGACTCTTTTGGAGCCATTTTTTAAGCCGTTTTCCATAGACTATAGTGAAAAAAGCTGCACTCTTGCCGGCCAGCGGTCCTTTGCCGCTGATATCGGCGAATTAATCCCTTAAATTCCGCGATCGGTTGTAATCCCCAAATTTTAGGGGTTTCTAGCATATCCGGCAGACCCCGGTCCATGCAATTGTGGGGGTTGCTAATGCTTGTGATGGCATCCGGAGGCCAGGCAACGGCCTCCGGGTCTGCCATGTATGGAAGCCTATGAGGACCAGCCTCTCTGGCTGGTCCTAGTAGACTTACTGTCAGAGTGACTGTGACGTCACACTGACAGTTGGAATACATTACACTACCTAGGTAGTGTAATGTATTCTAGCAGCGATCAGAGCTGCAGGTAAAAAAAATAGTGTAAAAAGTTAATATTTTATAAAAGTGTAAAAATAGACGTTTTTGTTTTCCTATAATAAGTCATTTATTATAGAAAAAAAATGAAACCGTTAAAAAAAAGTACACATATTTGGTATCACCGTGTTCGGAACGACCCAAACTATGAAACTACAATGTTATTTTTTACACACGGTGAACGGCGCAAACAAAATAAACGGAAAACTCTGTCAGCATCGCTATTTTTTGGTCATCACCCCTCTCAAGATAACGAATAGAAAGTGATCAAAAAGTCGCATTTACCCCAAAATAGTACCAATAAAAACTACTACCCGTCCCGCAAAAAACAAGACCTCCCACAGCTTTTTTGACTAAAAATTAATAAAAGTTACGGCTCAGAATAGGGTGTCTCAGAAAATAAATTATTTTATAGAAATGTAATTTTATTGTGCAAACGCTGCAAAACTTAAAAAAAAAACTATACACATATGGTATCGCCGTAATCGTACCGACCCGCAGAATAAAGTAAAACGTAATTTATTGCGCACGGTGAACACTGTAAGAAATAAAGAATTTAAAGCGCCAAAATCGCTGTTTTTTGGTTACCTTAACTCTAAAATAGATGTAATAAGTGATCAGGAAGATGTATGTACCATAAAATGGTACCAATAAAAGCTACAGCTCGTCCCGCCAAAAATAAGCCCCCACAGCGCTCATTCGACCAAAAAATAAATTATTTTTTTTAACAGTCTTTTCTTTGTAAAAGTAGTAAAATATTTTAAAAAACTATATAAATTTATTAGCACCGTAATCGTATTAAGACGTAGAATAAAACTAAAGTTGTCGTTTTTACCGCACGGTGAAAGACTTAAAAAAAAAAAAACAAAAACAGTTTCAGCCCGCAAATTTTTTTATTTTTATTTCCCAGTACATTTTATGGTAATTTAAATGGTGTTAATATAAACTACAACTACTCCCGCAAAAAATAAGCCCTCACACTGCTCTATTGACGGAAAAATAAAAAAATTATGGCAGGGAGTGAAAATCTAAAATGAAAAAGCAAAAAAGGATCAGTCCTGAAAGGGTTAATTAACTTCTAATAAAAAAAAACATTTATGACCACATATGGGGTATTGCCGTAATCAGGAGAAATTGCTTTACAAATACTGGGGTGGTTTTCCTCTTTTATCCCATGTGAAAATTAAAAAATTCAACATTTTAGTGGCCTAATTCCACTAAATTCTACAAAAAAAAAAACTTGTGGGGTCAAAATGCTCACTATACCCCTAGAAAACTTCCTTGAGGGGTGTAGTTTCCAAAATAGGGTCACATTTGAGGGGTTTCCACTGTTTTGGTCCCTCCGGGGCGTTGCAAACCCGACATGGTACTAAAAACCAATCCAGCAAAATCTGCGCTCCAAAATCCAAAAGGCGCTCCTTCTACTCTGAGCCCTGCTGTGGGTCCAAACAGCAGTTTATTACCACATATGGGATATTGCCATAATCGGGAACAATTGCTTAACGAATGTTGGGGTGCTTTTTCTCCTTTATTCCTTGTAAAAATGAAAAAATTATATGTTTCCACAGAAAAAAAGGTGATTTTCATCTTCACAGACTAATTCCACTACATTCTGCAAAAAAGACTGTGGGGTCAAAATGCTAACTATACGCCTAGAAAAATGCCTTGAGGGTGTAGTTTCCAAAATGGGGTCACTTTTGGGGGGTTTTGACTGTTTAGGTACCACAAGACCTCTTCAAACCTGACATGGTGCCTAAAATATATTCCTAAAAAAGGAGGCCCCAAAATCCACTAGGTTCTCCTTTGCTTCTGAGAACGGTGCTTCAGTCCATTAGGACACCAGGGCCACATGTTGGATATTTCTAAAAACTGCAGAATCTGGGCAATAAATATTAAGTTGCATTTCTCTGCTAAAACCTTCTGTGTTATAGAGTTTTTTTTTCCTTTCTTATTACAAATGAATTTCGGCAAAAAAAAAATGAATTTGTAAATTTGCCCTCTACTTTGCCTTAATTTGAAACGCCTAAAGGGTTAAAATACTTTCTGAATGTGGTTTCTTAATACTTTGAGGGGTGCAGTTTTCAAAATGGGGTGATTTATGGGGACTTTCTAATATAGAAGGCCCTCAAAGCCACTTCAGAACTTAACTGGTCCCTGAAAAAATAGCCTATTGAAACTTTCTTGAAAATATGAGAAAATGCTGCTAAAGTTCTAAGCCTTGTAATGTCCTAGAAAAATAAAAGTATGTGAAAAAAAACTATGCAAACAGAAAGTAGACATATGGGGGATGTTAACTAGTAACTATTTTGCGTGGTATTACTATCTGTTTTACAAGAAAATAAATTTAAATTTAGAAAAATGCTAATTTTCGCTAAAATGTGAAGTTTTTCACAAATATTCAATTTATCGACCACATTTTTTAAATAACAAAGTACAATATGTCATGAGAAAACCATCTTCGAATCGCTTGGATAGGTAAAAGCATTCCCAAGTTATTACCACATAAAGTGACACATGTCAGATTTGAAAAAATCATATGTGTCCACAAGGGCAAAACAGGCTGTGTCCTAAAGGGGTTAATGCGCAGCGGATGGTACAAAGTAAAAATAAAAAAATTCCACTGATATGCCATTTTAGTGCACAATATGTTGTGCCCAGTTTGTGCCACTGAATCCAAATACCTCATAAAATTTTAAGCGGGTTCTCCCGAGTATGGCGATGCCATATATGTGGACGAATACTGCTGTTTTGGCACACTGTAGGGCTCAGAAAAGAGGGAGCGCCATTTGACTTTCGGAGAGTGGATTTTGCTTGGTAGCCGTTCTCTTTTGGAGTTTTACTGGTATTTCACTGTCACACTTATAAATGGTGCCAAATCTTATCCGGTTTTGGAACGCTCTGCACATTTTGCATTGCCATATTCTGAGAGCCAGAACTTTTTTTAATATTTTCTCCACCAGAACTGTGTGAGGGCTTTTTTTGTTGCGGTACAATCTATAGCATTCATTGGTACCATTTTGGGGTATATGCGTTTTTTGTTTTGTTTTTTAAAATCCCTTTTTCTTCCATTTTTTGGCAAGCGAGGTGACCAAAAACAAGCAAATTTGACAAGGTTTTTTAGTCTTTTTTTAAAAAATTTTTTTTACAGTGTTTACCGTGGGCTATAAATGACATTTGACTTAATTCTGCTTGTCGATACGATTACGGTGATACCATATGTATATAGAGTTTCTTTTATACTTTTCTGCGTTTGGACAATAAAAGCAGTTATTTTTTTAAATAAATTTTTTTGTGTCCCCATATTCTAAGAGCCATAACTTTTTTTTTTTTTTTTTTTCATCAAGAAAGCTCCATAAGGGTTTTTTTTTTTTTTTTTGTGGGACGGGTTGTAGTTTTTATTGATACTGTTTTGGGGTAAATGCGACTTTTTGATCACTTTTTATTCTAGGTTTTGTGAGGGGTGGTGACCAAAAAATAGTGATTCTGGCATTGTTTTTTATTTTTTATTATTATGCGGTGTTCACCGTGCGGGAACAATAACTATACTTTTACAGGTTGGGTCGTTACGGACGGGGTGATACCAAATATGTGTACTTTTTTTTTAACGTTTTCATTTTTTTCCTATAATAAAAGACTTATAGGAAAAAAGGCAGTGTTTGTTTTTTCAACTTGAAACTTTTATTTTTACACTTTTATTTAACATTTTTATTAACTTTTTGTTTTGTCCCACTAGGGGACTTGAGGACCTGCACTTCAGATCTTTACTCTAATACATTGCACTACCCACGTAGTGCAATGAATTAGAGCTGTTTGTTATTCACTGACAGCATGCCTATTAGGTCCTGCCTCTGGGCGGGGCCTAATTGGCTTCCATATGTGGCAGACCAGGAGGCCATTGTTAGGCCTACAGGTGCCATAGCAAATATCGGCAATGCTGCGCATCGCAGCTATGCCGATCGGCTAAAAACCACTAAGATTCCGCGATCGCTTTTGATCGCTGCATCTAAGGCGTTAATGGCAGGGATCGAAGCTAGCTCCCTATATTACAGCCGGTGTCAGCTATAACATACAGCGGACACCGGCAGTTGATGTCTCAGGCTCCGCTTCTGAGCCTGCGCTATCTTGTTTCTGGGGACGGAAGCCTGTTAGGCACCCCCCTCCGAGCGGGACCTAACAGGCTTCCGTACTTGGCAGAAAGGAGGCCATTGTTAGGCCTCCGATCTACCAGAGCAGTCATCGGAACTTCGCGATTAGATCGCTGGGTTCCATTCTGCTGGTAAAACACCATAGAGTAGCTCCGGTCCTGGCCATGCAGCAGGGTGTCAGCTGCAATATACAGCCGACACCCACTGGCGATGGCTCAGCTTCTGAGCCCGTACCATCATCATCATCATCACGTACTATTACGTTGCTTTGCCTTATGACCTTGGCGTCAGCAACGTAATAGTACATGACCTGTCGCCAAGCAGTTAATGAATGTATTGTAAAAAATGTTTGTATTTTTTTTATTTAACAATTTTTACTTTTTTATTTTTAAAATGTAATGTACTGGCATATCTCTATTTGACAGTACATTAGCCTGTGTACTGATCGTACACAGGCAGTTGTTAGGACATACCTAAGTATTCCCTAGCAACAGGAAATAGGGTCAGACAACCCTGGGGTCCTTCAATGGACCCTGGGCTGTCTACCCATATATGGTATGTCCCTTGATCAGGTCACTGGAATTCCCTGTGACGCATCCAAAGGGCATCCCCCTTCTCATTTACCCCTTGAATGCTGCGGTCAGCTTTGATCGCAGCATTCAGGGGAATAGCGGCAGAGATTAGAGGTTTATCTGATCTCCGCCGTTAGAGCTGGGCTGCGGCTGTGTAATACAACTATTGCCCTGCTCCTGACAACCAGTGTGCGCGCACGGGGTCAGCATGAGTTGATGCGGCCGGCGCTGCACTAATGAGCAGCGGTGCAGGCACTGAAGACAGAACATGGGGTGTAGTGCACCAGCCGTGTTCTATCTTCAGTGCCAGCCACCATTAGTGCAGCGCTGGTCGCATCACATCATGCTGACTGTGTGCGCACTTGTCAGGACTCCCCGCTCTGACTAAATTCATGTGTTACAATACTAAGCTGCGCGGCCGCACAGCTTAGTATCAAAATACATGAATTAACGGTATTGAACCATTTGAGGGTGCACAGTAACGAAGCAGTATCAAAGTTTTGATGCATCGTGCAACCCTATATTACAGTAGCATCAGTGGATGAGATTTGATACACTGTGCGAATGCATATACAGTGGAGGAAATAAGTATTTGATCCCTTGCTGATTTTGTAAGTTTGCCCACTGTCAAAGTCATGAACAGTCTAGAATTTTTAGGCTAGGTTAATTTTACCAGTGAGAGATAGATTAAATAAAGAAAAAAAAAGAAAATCACATAGTCAAAATTTTATATATTTATTTGCATTGTGCACAGAGAAATAAGTATTTGATCCCCTACCAACCATTAAGAGTTCAGCCTCCTCCAGACCAGTTACACGCTCCAAATAAACTTGGTGCCTGCATTAAAGACAGCTGTCTTAAATGGTCACCTGTATAAAAGACTCCTGTCCACAGACTCAATTAATCAGTCTGACTCTAACCTCTACAACATGGGCAAGACCAAAGAGCTTTCTAAGGATGTCAGGGACAAGATCATAGACCTGCACAAGGCTGGAATGGGCTAAAAAACCATAAGTAAGACGCTGGGTGAGAAGGAGACAACTGTTGGTGCAATAGTAAGAAAATGGAAGACATACAAAATGAATGTCAATCGACATCGATCTGGGGCTCCATGCAAAATCTCACCTCGTGGGGTATCCTTAATCCTGAGGAAGGTGAAAGCTCAGCCGAAAACTACACGGGGGGAACTTGTTAATGATCTCAAGGCAGCTGGGACCACAGTCACCAAGAAAACCATTGGTAACACATTACGCCGTAATGGATTAATATCCTGCAGTGCCCGCAAGGTCCCCCTGCTCAAGAAGGCACATGTACAGGCCCGTCTGAAGTTTGCAAATGAACATCTGGATGATTCTGAGAGTGATTGGGAGAAGGTGCTGTGGTCAGATGAGACTAAAATTTGAGCTCTTTGGCATTAACTCAACTCGCCGTGTTTGGAGGAAGAGAACTGCTGCCTATGACCCAAAGAACACCGTCCCCACTGTCAAGCATGGAGGTGGAAACATTATGTTTTGGGGGTGTTTCTCTGCTAAGGGCACAGGACTACTTCACCGCATCAATGGGATAATGGATGGAGCCATGTACCGTCAAATCCTGAGTGACCACCTCCTTCCCTCCACCAGGACATTAAAAATGGCTCGTGGCTGGTCTTCCAGCACGACAATGACCCGAAACATACAGCCAAGGCAACAAAGGAGTGGCTCAAAAAGAAGCACATTAAGGTCATGGAGTGGCCTAGCCAGTCTCCAGACCTTAATCCCATTGAAAACTTATGGAGGGAGCTGAAGATCCGAGTTGCCAAGCGACCGCCTCGAAATCTTAATGATTTACAGATGATCTGCAAAGAGGAGTGGGCCAAAATTCCATCTAACATATGTGCAAACCTCATCATCAACTACAAAAACCGTCTGACTGCTGTGCTTGCCAACAAGGGTTTTGCCACCAAGTATTAAGTCTTGTTTGCCAAAGGGATCAAATACTTATTTCTCTGTGCACAATGCAAATAAATATATATAATTTTGACAATGTGCTTTTCAGTTTTTTTTTTTTTTTTATATAATCTATCTCTCACTGGTAAAATTAACCTAAAAATTCTAGACAGTTCATGTCTTTGACAGTGGGCAAACTTACAAAATCAGCAAGGGATCAAATACTTATTTCCTTCACTGTAGTTGCATCATGTTGAGTAGTCTTGCGGAGTCTAAGGGTATGTGCACACGAGAACAGGCTTTTACGTCTGAAAACAGCTGCGTCGTTTCAGACGTAAAAGCTCCTCCTCGCATTATGCGAGGCGTCTTTGACGGCCGATCATTTGAGCTGTTCTTCATTGAATTCAATGAAGAACGGCTCAAATTACATTTCAATGAAGTGTCCAGCACTTGTTTGACGAGGCAGTCATTTTACACGTCGTCGTTTGACAGCTGTCAAACGACGACGTGTAAATGACAGGTCGTCGGCACAGTACGTCGGCAAACCCATTCAAATGAGTGGGCAGATGTTTGCCGACGTATTGTAGCCCTATTTTCAAACGTAAAACGAGGCATAATACGCCTCGTTTACGCCTGAAAATAGGTCGTGTGAACCCAGCCTAAAGTGAAATTCCTTAACAAATGCGAATTGTTGCAGCATTTGCTGTGATTACACTGCGCCAGTGTATAAAATCTCCAATATATTTCATATCCAACTTTGTTGATTATCATGTAGATGAGAATTTAAAAAAAGACCATGCAGAAAGTCTGTTGTACGGGGAGAAGTTGCAGTACCAGCAGTTAGCAATTCCATAACAGGAGTACAGTTATTACAAAGATTTAATTGCAGTACCAGGAAAAGACGCATTTATGAACAAGCTCCTGCATCTTGATAAACATTAACCCCTTAATGCTGAGTTCACACAGCGTTTTTTTGCAGGAGTAAAATTCTGCCTCAAAATGCCGTTTGGAATTTTGAGGCAGATTTTGATCTGCCTGCACACAGTTTTCCGCGATTTTCACAGCGTTTTTCGCTCGCGCCCATTGCGTGCCATGGTCAAAAATTACGCGAAATACGCTTTCTCTGCCTCCCATTCATGTCAATGGGAGGTCAGAGGTGTAAACGCCCGAAGATAGGGCATGACACTTCTTATTACCATGAGCATTTTTTACAGCTCGCAGTAAAAAAAAACACGTCTGCCTCCCATTAAAATCAATGGGAGGCATTTTCGTCCATTTTTTTTCCGAGTAAAAAAAACAAACGTGTCAAACTGTGTGAACAGGGCCTAAGGACGCAGCCTAGTTTGGGCCTTTAAGGGCCTTTTCAAATCTGACATATTTCACTTTATGTGGTAATAACTTTGGAATTCTTAAACCTATCCAAGCGATTCTGTGATTTTTTTCTCGTGAGACGTTGGGCTTTATGTTAGTGGTAAAATTTGGTCAATATGTTCAGTGTTTATTTGTGGAAAAATAGCAACATTTAGAGAAAATGTGAAAAAAAATTGAATTTTTCTGAATTTAAATGCATCTGCTTGTAAGACAGAGGGTTATACCACCCAAAATAGTTAGGCCCCATGCACACGAACGTGCTTTTGCGGCCACAATTCCCCCGAAAATCCACGGGAGAATTGCGGCCCCGTTCATTTTTATGGGGCCATGCACACAATTGTGGTTTTCACGGTCCATGCATGGCACAGGAGCCCGGGCTCATTGAAAATAATGGCCCTGGCCATATGCACAGCCCGCGATTTGCCCGCGGTACAAGTTCAGTTCTAAAGTGGCTTTGAGGGGCCTATATATTAGAAACCTCCATCAAACACCCCATTTTAGAAACTAGACCCCTCAAAGTATTCAAAACAACATTTAGAAAGTTTATTAACCCATTAGGTGTTTCACAGGAATTTAAAGCAAAGTAGAGGTGAAATGTAAAAATTTCATATTTTTTTTGTCAAACTACTTTTTTTTTTTTTTATTCCATTTTTTCTTTAAAACAGAAGGTTTTACCAGAGAAATGCAGCTCAATACTTACTGCTCAGATTCTTCAGTTTTTAGAAATATCCTACATGTGGCCATAGTGCGGTAATGGACTGAAACACCCGCCTCAGAAGCAAAGGAGTACCTAGAGGATTTTGAGGCCTCCTTTTTCTTGCATTATATTTTAGGCACAATGTCAGGTTTGAAGAGGTCTTGTGGGGCCAAAACTGTGGAAACCCCCAAAAGTGGCCACATTTGGCAAACACCAACCTTCAAGGAATTTATCGATAAATACTGGGGATTTTCCACAACGGATTTTGTTGCATAAATTTCTCAGCATAATACAATAGCAGCAGAGTGGATGGATCTGAACAAATCTCTTCCACACGCTGCTTAAATGATCAGCAGAAAAAAACGCTCAAATTGAAATGCGGTGCGTTTTCTTTAATCCGCAGAATGTCAATTGTATTTGCGTAATCGCTGCTTTTTCTTTTGCAATTATTCCCCATTGAATTCAATGGGGGGATAAAACCTGCAACACATAGCAGATGTTGCGATTTTTGCAGTGGAAAATCAGCGGATTCGCCGCCAAATTGCAAATTAGAAAAAAAGATTATTTTACAATTCTGTTCTTCTTCGTCTAGGCCGGCCTCCTGGGATGACGTTTCATCCCATGTGACATCTGCAGCCAATCACAGGCTACAGCGGTCACATGGGATGAAACGTCATCCCAGGAGGCCTGGCTATGGGTAAGTATCTTTTTTTTTTTAACGTGCAGTGGACATTGCGGCCAAAAATTCCCTGAATTCCCTGTGGCGACCAGGTGTGTGCTTTTATGCAGCGTATCCGCCCTGTGTGAACATACCCCAATAGTGTGTTTTAACATAAAGGTAGCAAGGATAGCCGTACAATGTAGTTTACCTTTTCACATATATGATCAAAGCTAGCATCAAGATTCGCTGCATTCTACAGATTCCTATGGAAGTCATAACCTACGACCTCCATGTTCTTGCAGCTTCTATATTGCTGCTCAGTTTAGACATTGCACCCGGCTGACAGACATCTGGAGTGCCTATACAGCCTGTCATATAAAGGTAGCTGCACAGCACAGTTCAATACAGTGCTAATAACATCAAGGTTGTTCGATTGATTCTCGTACAGGCAAATTAGTTTTGACAGACTTTTGTGCATTCCTACATTGTTCTGAGATTGATGACCCGTTGAAGACCTTGCCAATTTTTACCTTGAGGACGAGAATAATATTTTGATAAACCTACATATGATATCTGGAATGGGGGTCACACAACCCTTGTCTTGCCTAGTGAGGCGGCCGCCGATTCCAGACAGGGAGAGGTGGCAACACAGGCTCTCTCCTTTATATTCTATGAGAGTTATGGAAACAACTGAGCAAGCACTGCTTGGCTATTTCCAAAAATCCCATTGAACATAATAGAGAACCACACGCATGTGTGGCCGCACCTCCACACAGTTCCCGCCTAAAATTGGCAGTCAGCGGCCACCTCACCAGATGGGATTGGGACCGGTCCATAGCTGGGACCTACAAGACATTTATGGCATATACTGTGGATATGCCACAAGTGTCTAAAATGGGAATAACCCTTTACGTCCCCTAGTTTGATTAAGTCTTTGGCCTTTTTACGCTGCCCTTGGCACTTTTGTAAAAACAAAAAGGGGCATGGCTCCTCAAAAGTGGCCGCGTCATAGTGGCCCTACAAATATATTAATTATGCCAGTAAATTATAGCTGGAATCTACGCCAGCTCCTACCCTAGATTTTACTTTGGGTGTAGCAAGGTAGAGGCCCGTGCCGGGCTCCATACCATACCCTCCCTGATTGGACTAACCTCCCTCATTCCTCATCATACATTTTAAAAAAAATTGTATGCTCGACTCACCGCTCCTTTTTTGCTTCTTCACTCTGGGTACCATCTGCCTTGCGTCTGCCCTGTGTGACTCCATGCTGTACTAGCTTGATCTTGTGATGCACTACACCACGCTATGCTGGCAAAACCATTTTGGCCACATAGAAGTGGACTAGCCCTTTCCGCCTGAAACAAATTTTGAGCTATACGAGCCTGGACCAGCTATTGCTGCTTGAAAACGGCGCTAGGCTATTTTAACCCGGACCGGGATCAGCCATCTTCCATCTGAAATATTTTCAGGCCATAAGGACCTGGCTACGGCATAATCTGACTGGAGATAATCCTTTCTGCAAATATTAAAACCTACTGCAGCTATCCATTAAATCACGTAGTGCACTAAGAACCTGGTCAGTGGATATGGAATGGTCGATCAAAAGTAGCCTTCATTTCGTGCATGCAGAAGAATAATTGGGGCCACATAAAGACTCCTTCAAATAGATGTGTATACTTCACTCAGGATTAATGTGCTTTTGCTGCATTTGCATTCAGGAAAAGCAATCCAAGAGGGACTAGCTTGGATCATTATGTTCTCCACTCCTATTATATAAGTCTCTAATTAGCTATATTTCTCCTGACTTTGTATCTTTGTGTCCTCATATTTGAATACCCTATATGTTGGTTTTTGTGACCTAACATTCTGCATGTTATATTTGGGTACTATTTTTGTACTTTCCTGGCCAGGTGATTTATGTGGTCGTTTTAATGCTCTGTTTTTTTTGTATATTTATTTATGGTATTAACCTGTGAAATTGTATCTAAATAAGATATTCAAATATATTTATAATTATTTTTTTTTATTTTTGCATCTCAGTATGTGCTGGTCATGTCCTGGAATTGTTGTTTGTTTTTTTTTCTCCTTTTTTGGTCCTATATCCTATCTGGGATGTGTAATAATAATTGCATTTACGGAGCTATTTAATTAGATCAGGGGTCTCAAACACGCGGGCCTCATGCGGCCCCTGGGGCTGTCATCTGCGGCCCGCGGGACACAGCCGCTAGTATAGGCTCTGCTCCGAGACTGGAATTCCCTGACATCGCTGTCCACATATGAACAGCGATGTCTGGGGCTTCCCTAAACCCGGAGTCCCGTGCAAAGTGCTAGTATAGGCTCTGCTCCGGGACTCTGTCCATATATGGACAGCGATGTCAGGGAATTCCACAGAGTCCCGTAGCAGAGCCTATACTAGCGCTCTGCCCGGGACTCCGCTCTGGGTAAGACCCTGACACACTGTCCATATATGGACAGTGTGTCAGGGTCTTACCCAGAGCGGAGTCCCGGGCAGAGCGCTAATATAGGCTCTGCTACGGGACTCTGTGGAATTCCCTGGCATCAGTATCCATGTTTGGACACACGATGTCTGGGGCTTCCCCAGAGCCGAGTCCCGGGCAGAGCGCTAGTATAGGCTCTGCTCTGGGACTCTGGGGAAGCCTCTGACATCGCTGTCCATACATCGACAATGATGTCAGGGGCTTCCCCAGAGCAGGAGTCCCAGTGATGTCTGCCTACTAGCGCTCTGCTCAGGACTCCAGCTCTGGGGTTGCCCCTGACATCTCTCTCTGTCCATATATGGACAGTGATGTCAGGAGCAGAGCTGGAATTCCAGGCAGAGTGCTAGAAACGGCTCTGCTCCGGGACTCCAGCTCTGGGCAAGCCCCTGACATCACTGTCCATATATGGACACTGATGTTAATGGCTTCCCCAGAGTTCCGACGCAGAGCCTATACTAGTGCTCTGCTCCGGGACTTCGGCTCTGGCGTTGTCCCTGATATCTCATTCCGGTCCAGGAGGATCCCCTGACGTCACTGTGTAGGGACAATGACGTCAGGGGCTCCAACAGTAGAGGAATCCCCAGCCAAAGCGTTGGCAACGCTCCTAGAGGGAGCCCAAATGGATCTATCTACTTGGGGTGTGTGTGGCATTATCTGCGGAGGGCACTGTGGCAGCATCTGCGGAGGGCACTGTGGCAGCATCTGCGGAGGGCACTGTGGCAGCATCTGCGGAGGGCACTGTGGCAGTATGTACAGAGGACACTGGCATTATCTAGTGGTGTGTTGCATTATCTACAGAGAGCACTGTGGCATTATCTAGTGGTGTGTTGCATTATCTACAGAGGGCACTGTGGCAGCATCCACCGAGGGCACCGTGGCAGCATCCACCGAGGGCACAGCGGCAGCCTCCACCGAGGGCACTGCAGCAGCATCCACCGAAGGCACTGTGGCACTTTCTTAAAAGAGGCTGCCCAATCCTGACATTTGTGTGTCTGCCAAACGCTGCTAACTGAGCCGATGGACTGCATTTAGCGACACTTAAACTGGAAAACTGGATTGTTGAAATAAGCACGTGGAGAAATATCTCAAATTTTAAACCTAGCGGTATTATTATAGTAATGTAGTATTATTATTATTATAGTAATATAGTGTTATAGTAGTTCAAATAACTAACTGATTAACAATAATATTGTATTGTATCAAATTTGAAAGTAATGCGGCCCGTCAACTTGCCATTTTTTCTATATGTGGCCCACTTACCCGGCCGAGTTTGAGACCCCAGAATTAGATAGTCTTTTGATTTACTCTCACCTGTGTATAAAACGGACATAGCTGAACTAGAACACATGCACAGAAGGGCATTCAAGGTAATTAAGGAAATGGGTGGTTTGCAGTACCAATAAAGCTTTTAAACTTGAGGTTATTCAGTTTAGAAAAAAGACGGCTAAGGGGTGATTTCATTACATTGTACAACTATATAAATGGACAGGAGAAAAGGTAGATCCAGCGCTGATTGTATTTAAAAAGGAAACTCTTTCCCAGTTTTATTTCTATATCGCTTAAAAAATTAGGATCATTGATCAAGCCATGATTAAGAACGCAGGCGGCGTTCGAAACGCGTAGGCCATCTACCCAACAATTATTCTTTTGGCAACACAGGACACTATCACCCATTTTTCAATGATCCTAATTTTTTAAGCGATATAGAAATAAAACTGGGAAAGAGTTTCCTTTTTAAATACAATTAGCGCTAGATCTACCTTTTCTCCTATCCACAATTAACCGATCGTGTGCCGTCACGAAGACCCGTGCGCAAGGACCAACATAGAAGTCCATATAACAAGGTGAGCTGGAGGCATCTCTTGTTTCTTTTGTTATATAAATGGACAGTACAGAGATCTTTCTAATCTTTTTACACCTAGACCTGTAACAATTACAAAGGGGCATTCTAGATGTCTAGAGGAAAAAAGTTTTACCATCATCACAGACTGGGATTCTTTACTGTAAGCGCAGTTAGGTCGATGGAACTCTTTGCAACAGGCTGGTGTCATGGTTGATGGACTGAGCATGTTCAAGAAGAGCCTTGATGCCTTTTTAGAAAAATATAAAATTTGTACCAGTTTCTAGAGATGGAATTTATTCTGATAGCTATATTTGGAGTCAGGGAGGAATTATTCCCCTAATGAAGAAATTGGCGTGCACTCCTAGGCAGTTTTTGCTTTCCTCTGGCTCAACACAGCAGGTTTTTAGGTTGGATTTGATGGACCTTTTTTCAATATTATCAACTATTCAACTCTGTAATAAGCATTTACCTTGTGTGCTAACAAAAGTGAGCTTCCATGGCCCGTCCTCGGATCGAACTCGCAACCTTGGCGTTATTAGCACCACGCTCTAACCAGCCACATTTATAGCAAAACTTCACGTCACGTCAGTAGAAAATACATGAAAACATTGATATCCTATTAACCCCTTAACGACCGCACACCGTCTTTTGACGTCAGGCGGTGCATGTACTCAGTCTACAACGACGCCTTTTGGCGTCGCTGTAGTAGAGGGGGTTTAGCGGCACCCTGGTGAAGTCTGCACTAAAAACCGGCTGTAAGTAACAGGTCCGGTTCTTAGTGCAGCCATCAGGACCTTCCGATTTCGTCGTAACAGCATGTGACCGCTGTGACAGCCAATCACAGCGGTCACATGCTGTTACTGTGTAAAGAGCCGCCGGGAGTGTCTAAATGACAGCTCCTGCTCTAAGAACGAGCTGTTGCTACCAGCTCTGTTCTTAGAGCAGTGATCAGGAGCCAATAGTATTGGTTCCCGATCTTTTGTGTTCACTATGAGATCCAATCATAGTGATCACTACTGTAAAATAAAAGTAAAAACATGTATCTGTTTCTCCTCACTCTGTTCTAGCTGTGGAGAGAAACAGATACAAGTGTTTCAGTGTCCCCACACAAAATCACTTGTTCCTCACACACAGTTTCAAAAAAAAACAACCATTTTTTCAGTATTTTATAGTATATAGTATATATATATATATATATAAGTATATTTACTGTATATACAAAGAATCGTACTATAAACTACTTTATTTTTAGGGTACGCTGTTAGACAGCGTGTACGCTGTTAGACGGCGTAGGGTGCTGTTCTGGGCTTGGGTTTATGGTTTGTGTTAGGCGTAGGGTTTAGGTTTAGTTTTGTTTTGTTTTTTTAAACGTAAAAAAAAAAGTTTCATTCCTTTAGTGTTCTTAGTTGATTAGTTGATAAAAAAAATTAAACCGCTAGTTCCATTTATTATTTGCGGTTTAGACTGTATTATCATTATTTATCACAAAGAGACAAATCAGAGCCTTTAACACCAGTATATATATAAAAATTTCAATCTTTATTATACAAACACAATAAATATTTAAAATCACATAAAGAAACGACTCTAGTATACATGGAGACTGTAACAAGTAAAGTTACTGCCTAGCATCTAAGGGTAGCTATGTGAATGGTTAAATACATTTCTGTTACAATTGCATCATGACAGTAGTGCACCACTTCCAAAGGAGTATAGAGAGAATTAGTCAATAGTAAAGAACAGGGTAATGTCTCTATAGATAGAAGTTTATAAATAGGGAAAAGTGCAATGCCTGTCAGACAGAGTAACAGGAAATAAAAGGCATAACTGCTAGATTATAAAGCTTACCCATAGATAAAATCACGCCAGTGCAACGAAAAGAGGTATCTGCTCCACTACATAGACCCCAACGCGCGTTTCGCCACGATGTGCTTCCTCAGGGGGATGTATATTGGTGTGTGTCCTGTCCCTATCTTTATATAGTGTTCCAACCATAATACTATGACGCCGTTCAATGGTGCATCATCGCCGGGACCGCCGGAAGCGAGGCAGTCCCCACATCCGGCTCTCGGCACGGCAGCACGTGTCCGGATTCCCGACGCGTAACGGGAGTTCCGGACATGCGCAGTGCGCCTCAAGAGGCGGAGGGGGAGAGCATCGCAAACAGCGGCCACAGCAAGCATGCGCACGACGGCGCCAGAGTCCAGGTATATCGGACCAACTAGATACGATGTATCAGCTACTATAGTTGCGATCTGCATCTACCCTTCTCTGTATATATTTATTTTATAAACAATGTGGTTGTGTATGTATGCAATAAAGATGATTACCCTATATTCATTAACCAGTATGTGTATCTGTCTATGTGATAGACAGAAAAGATCGAGATTTGCAGTTCAAACCATTTATGTAGCTGCAGATAAGTGAATGTAACTACAAGATAAATGTAGAAGTGAAAAATATAATATTTAAAGGAAAATAGTAATGAAAAACAGAAAAAAATAAAATAATTTTGTTTGAATATATAATAAAAAATAAATAAAAATTAATAAATAATAAATAAAGACTAAGGAAAAAAACGTGCTACCGCCCAAGTGAAAAATTATATATAATAAGGGGTCCGAAAATGACCCAATTAAGTGACAAAAGAAGAGGCATATGCCAAATATTAAGAGAGCCATTAGTTTATATGGAATATACATTGCATATCAAAATTAAGATAATACAAAAATATATAAATATATATACAGTCAAACTCCTTTAGTGCTTTAACTAACTCAATCACCAGAAAGAATTAATAGCCAAATGAGTGAAAAGAAAACAACCCATGAATCAAACAATTAGGGCATTGATTATATACATCAACATTTATATCTAACCACAGTGTGTGGTTCATATAGGATAATCCTATTCCATAAATATACCCCAGATGGCCCAACATATATGGGAATGACTAATAGGGTCCCACTATATATATCGAAGAATTTTACATCCACATTGCACAAATAGACATATCTCAGCTGGTAATCACATTGTGTTTTCAAAATTTATAGACCATAAAATATCCCACAATCAATAGTTAAAAATAAGTAATGATATTATCCACACATGATGGTATAACTATTTAGAGGACATCATATCCATCTGCCCACAAAGACATTTCCCATACAACGCAATGAAAAATTCGCTCAAATATCCACATGTTTAAGGTCCATACCACACAGAGGAGTGTTTACCCACTATCTATACATGAAAGACAAAATTTACATTTAGCATGAAATATGGAGATAGATGTTAAATAGGTTGTCCCACGAAGTTCCAGAATGTTCCGGCCCACTCCGTGGAGCCAGGTCACAGATGTTTAGTACATCGCATCTAGTATCTAATAAGAGGGACATATAGAACAACACAAAATCCTTGAGAAATATCTATGTAAAAATCTGATCCCCCGTGGGTTACGGGTCCAGGTATTTCCCTCGTTTGAAATGAACGATGCCAATTTTAAAAAACAATGGGAGGAGCTTTCAGACAAATGCTCTAGGGGGTATATGGAATTACTGGTCCTTTCAAATCAAAATAACCTTATACAGATTGAAAAGGAAATAGAGGGTATTCAGACAATACTTAGATCTGAATTGTCTGCTGCTGCACTGGACAAAATATCTGAAGATCTAGATAAAGATTTTATAAAATGGGAGAAGGAGATTTGCACGGTTAAAGCCGGCAAATTCCAAAGAGATGTCCAGGATTATCAGCAACATAGGGTCTATAGATGGCATAGAGAGAGAGGAAGATCAAGAAATACGAGCTTTGTATCGCACTCAAGGTCATCATCCACCTCTTCCCGCACCTCAAATGAGGAACCCCCTAGATTGAGAGTAACCAGAAATATGGTTGAATCTGAAAACACCCAAAGTTCACAAGGACCACGATGGCAATTTGATTGACAAGTCAAACGGAAGAACCTATTTAACCATCAACGCGACAAAAAATTCAGAAACAACTTGGAGGTAATAAACCTATCCTCGCATGCCCTCTCTGATGCCCAGTGTGATGTGTTGGGGAAGGGGCTAACCTTCTCACCAACAAACTTTTAATTTTTTCACAGCTCTAAAGGACTTACACCTATTCTCTAGAAAGGTAGTCCTGAAAAAATTACACAATAGGGGTGGTGAGGAGCTTAATAGTCAAGCAGAAAGGGAGACTTTACGAGCATTGGAAGATCTCCTATTGGAACAGACCTCAGACACACAAGGTACGTTTCCATCTGCTGTTGTGCCCAAATCCACCAAGTTTCCCCCCTTGTCCCTTTGCCCACAAGTAGAAATCTTTACAAAGATGGTTGCCGAGGACTTTAGAAAATTATCAAGCAGAAACACAAGAGACAATTTAACTCACATCCAAAGAAAGGCATTGAAAGAGCTTCAAGCCTTGGATGACGTAGTGTTTAAGGCTGCGGACAAGGGGGGAAATGTTGTGGTTTGGCCAACAGTCAAATATGAGAAGGAAGTTTTCAGACAGCTACGTGATAGGGCGACATATGAGAAATTATCGAACAATCCAATTGTCCGTTTCTCCGAGGAACTAAGAATTATTGTAGATAGGGCTTTAGATGCAGGTATTATTCCCAAGAAAATTCATGATGGGCTTATTACTGAGGATCCCAGAATTCCGACTTTATATTTGTTACCCAAGATCCACAAGGATCCCATTGACCCCCCGGGACGTCCAATTGTGTCCGGGATAGATGGATTATGTGATCCAATATGTAAATTCATTGATCACTATTTGAAACCTATGGTATATGATTTACCTTCCTATGTCAGAGACACAACGGACGTCCTTGGGAGGGTTAGTGGTATCCAGGTGGAATCAGACATGTATCTTGTGACTGCAGATATTGAGTCACTTTATACGAGCATTAGGCATCAGGACAGGCTGGAGGCGGTCCGTTTCTTCCTGGGGACCGGCAACCGGGATGGCCAATTATGTGACTTTATCCTTGAATTATTACAATTTATTTTGAGTCACAATCTCTTTGTATTCAAGGACTGTTTCTATCTGCAGCGGCAGGGTCCTACGCGAACCTGTTTCTGGGACTTTGGGAGAGACAGGTTTTTCTGGGGGACGGCGCCCACGCTGCCGACCAGGTACAGATGTGGCTGCGATATATCGATGACATTTTCTTTATTTGGAAGGGATCGGAGTCTGGCCTGATGGGGTTCATGCAGCAACTGAACCTCAATCCGTTTAATATTAAGTTAACATACAAATACCATCGTCACCAAGTAGAATTCTTTGACATACAGATTTTTTCTGACAACCAAGGTTTTTTGCATACAGATGTATTTCGCAAATCTACATCGGTTAACTCGTTGCTGCATGCCTCATCGGCCCACACCCCATCCACAATTAAAGCCATCCCGGTTGGCCAATTCCTGAGGATGAGGCGGATCTGCTCGTCTGATGCCCTTTTTGAAAAACAATCAGTAGATCTGAGGAATAGATTTATGGACAGAGGATATAGTAATAGGTCCATTAAGTTGGGATATAGAAGAGCTAAAATTACACCGCGTAATGATCTTCTCAAAACGAAAAAACAATGTGATAGCCCGCGGTACGTTTTATTTCTACCTATAATGGGCAGTGGAACATTCTTATGTCGGAACCACATCTAGCTCTGAATTTATCCGACAGACCTCTTATGACTGCAAGAAGAGCAAGGAACCTAAGGGATTTCCTTGTTAAAAGCCACTATGTCCCTCATCAGATATCACCCTTTGGTTCCCGTGGACCCAGAAAAGGATGTTATCCTTGCGGCAAATGTAGAGCATGTGCTAATATTTGTCGAGCAACCAATTTCTCCTCAGCAGATGGAGAACGACATTTTGATATCCGTGAATATATTTCATGTAGTACTACACATGTGATCTACTATGCTACATGTGGTTGTTCAAAAATTTACATTGGATTGACCTCTCGCGAACTCGAGAACATGTACGTGATATACTGGGGGCCAAGGAGGTGGATGACCTGACACAATTGAAAACTATACCTCGGCATTTTAAGAGGTACCATGACTGCAACCCGTCAACCTGTGGCATCAGGGGGGGCAATGTGAGGAAGGTTTTGGCGCAAAGGGAATGCAAATGTATTGTCATGCTGGGATCCATGACACCAAGGGGACTTAATGAAAATCTCAGCTTTGTCCCATTTCTATAATAGTGTACGTGATAATCTCTATTACCCATCGGTTTTTTACTATATATATTCTGTGTATTTTAATTTTGTGTTGTTCTATATGTCCCTCTTATTAGATACTAGATGTGATGTACTAAACATCTGTGACCTGGCTCCACGGAGTGGGCCGGAACATTCTGGAACTTCGTGGGACAACCTATTTAACATCTATCTCCATATTTCATGGTAAATGTAAATTTTGTCTTTCATGTATGGATAGTGGGTAAACACTCCTCTGTGTGGTATGGACCTTAAACATGTGGATATTTGAGTGAATTTTTCATTGCGTTGTATGGGAAATGTCTTTGTGGGCAGATGGATATCATGTCCTCTAAATAGTTATACCATCATGTGTGGATAATATCATTACTTATTTTTAACTATTGATTGTGGGATATTTTATGGTCTATAAATTTTGAAAACACAATGTGATTACCAGCTGAGATATGTATATTTGTGCAATGTGGATGTAAAATTCTTCGATATATATAGTGGGACCCTATTAGTCATTCCCATATATGTTGTGCCATCTGGGGTATATTTATGGAATAGGATTATCCCATATGAACCACACACTGTGGTTAGATATAAATGTTGATGTATATAATCAATGCCCTAATTGTTTGATTCATGGGTTGTTTTCTTTTCACTCATTTGGCTATTAATTCTTTCTGGTGATTGAGTTAGTTTGACTGTATATATATTTATATATTTTTGTATTATCTTAATTTTGATATGCAATGTATATTCCATATAAACTAATGGCTCTCTTAATATTTGGCATATGCCTCTTCTTTTGTCACTTAATTGGGTCATTTTCGGACCCCTTATTATATATAATTTTTCACTTGGGCGGTAGCATGTTTTTTCATTAGTCTTTATTGATTATTTATTAATTTTTATTTATTTTTTATTATATATTCAAACAAAAAATTTTTTTTTTTTTTTTTTTTTCTCTTTTTCATTACTATTTTCCTTTAAATATTATATTTTTCTCTTCTACATTTATCTTGTAGTTACATTCACTTATCTGCAGCTACATAAATGGGTTGAACTGCAAATCTCGATCTTTTCTGTCTATCACATAGACAGATACACATACTGGTTAATGAATATAGGGTAATCATCTTTATTGCATACATACACAACCACATTGTTTATAAAATAAATATATACAGAGAAGGGTAGATGCAGATCGCAACTATAGTAGCTGATACATCGTATCTAGTTGGTCCGATATACCTGGACTCTGGCGCCGTCGTGCGCATGCTCGCTGTGGCCGCTGTTTGCGATGCTCTCCCCCTCCGCCTCTTGAGGCGCACTGCGCATGTCCGGTACTCCCGTTACGCGTCGGGAATCCGGACACGTGCTGCCGTGCCGAGAGCCGGATGTGGGGACTGCCTCGCTTCTGGCGGTGCCGGCGATGATGCGCCATTGAACGGCGTCATAGTATTATGGTTGGAACACTATATAAAGATAGGGACAGGACACACACCAATATACATCCCCCTGAGGAAGCACATCGTGGCGAAACGCGCATTGGGGTCTATGTAGTGGAGCAGATACCTCTTTTCGTTGCACTGGCGTGATTTTATCTATGGGTAAGCTTTATAATCTAGCAGTTATGCCTTTTATTTCCTGTTACTCTGTCTGACAGGCATTGCACTTTGCCCTATTTATAAACTTCTATCTATAGAGACATTACCCTGTTCTTTACTATTGACTAATTCTCTCTATACTCCTTTGGAAGTGGTGCACTACTGTCATGATGCAATTGTAACAGAAATGTATTTAACCATTCACATAGCTACCCTTAGATGCTAGGCAGTAACTTTACTTGGTACAGTCTCCATGTATACTAGAGTCGTTTCTTTATGTGATTTTAAATATTTATTGTGTTTGTATAATAAAGATTGAAATTTTTATATATATACTGGTGTTAAAGGCTCTGATTTGTCTCTTTGTGATAACTGATTATCATAGAGCCACCTTAATGATATGGGGGGACATTTTTGGCTTATAAAAGAGTTCCCAACCCTTATTACAATCCTGTTTGGAGTCTATATATTGATTCTGTATTATCATTATGGCTGCCAGAAGATACAGCGTTGAGGAAGCCTATCAGATGCTATGCTCAGATACGGATTCTGCATCTGAAGTTGAGCTTTTACTTGAAAGCGACAGCGAAAGTGTCGCTTCAAGGGATTCTACGGATATGAGACCCAGTACCCGTGATATGGGAGACGGTGCAGTTGCCACAACGTCCGTTCAAAGTGCAGCCCCTGAAATTGCACAACCCCACCAAACCGATTTAGTGTGGGAACCCACAAGTTTATTTTCTCCCACCATAAATGACTTTATTGCTACTCCTGGCATAAGTCCCAATGTCAGTAATTTTTCACCACTAAATTATTTTAATATTTTTATTACGGACAAAGTTTTGGAACATTTTGTGCAGGAAACAAATTTGTATGCCAGGCAGTACATTGCAAATAAGCCTTCGTCACCTCATGCCAGGTTTTGGAATCCCACAAATGCAATGGAAATAAAAAAAAAATTCTGGGCCTCACCCTTAACATGGGAATTATAAAAAAAACCCTCTATTAGGTCATATTGGGCATCAAGCCCTATACATGCCACCCCCATTTTTTCTGGCATTATGTCACGCAGCAGGTACGAAATACTTATGCAATTTATCCACTTTAGTGACAACCTACAGGCACCCCCTTCCAGCGACAGAAGCCGTGGCCGGCTGTATAAATTAAGGCCTTTGCTAAATTTTCCTAATTCCTCCTTTTTAGGAGCATATACCCCTGAACAAAATTTAGCAGTGGATGAATCGCTAATGAATTTCAAAGGGCGTCTCTCATTCCGCCAATTCATACCCTCAAAAAGTGCAAAATACGGGGTAAAGATCTACAAGTTATGTGAAAGCACTACTGGCTACACATGTGCATTTAAGATCTACGAGGGTAAAGACAGTGAATTTAATCCACCAGGGTGCCCTCCAAATATTGGTACCACTGTTAAGATTGTGTGGGATTTAATTGGCCCTTTCCTACACAAGGGGTATCATGTATACACTGACAGCTTTTATACCAGTGTGCCTGTGCCATTGTTTAGCGCCCTTCATTGTGCCAACACCGGAGCCTGTGGCACAATACGCAGGAATCGCAAAGGTTTCCCACGTCAACTTGTGGATAAAAAACTACGAAAGGGGGAGTCATGAACTTTTCAAATTGAGAAGATGCTGGCTTTAAAATTTCGTGACCGCAAGGATGTCTACATAATCAGCACTATCCATACAAGTGCAACAGCAACTGTTAGAGAACGTGGGGCCTCTGCAGATAGACAAAAGCCTGTGTGTGTCATCGGCTATAACAAATTCATGGGTGGGGTAGATTTGTGTGACCAGATGTTACAACATTATCTGGTTAAAAGGAAAACCAGAACGTGGTATAAGAAAGTGGCAATATACCTCATCCAGGTTGCGATGCACAATGCATTTGTCCTGTACAAAAAATCAGCGGGCAGGGCTACATTCTTTGAATTTCAGGAGAAAGTGATTGAAGATCTCCTATTTCAATCTGCAGACCAGAGAGTAGTCCATGAGTCAGAGGATGTACGCCGACTTGTTGAAAAACATTTTTTACACCCCATCCCTTCAAAATCTAAACAAAAATACCCCAAAAAACGGTGTTGGGTCTGCAGCAAACGAGGACAGCGAAGTGAGTCACGATATTATTGTTCCGCTTGTCCTTCCAACCCTGGTCTATGCATAAGTCCCTGTTTTGAAATCTATCATACCGTCGCACATTACTCATTTTCTTTTGTGAGCTATAAAAGTTAAAATGCAGGATTTATTTAGGATTTTATTTTTCTGTACACCTCTTCTTTTTTTTTTTTTTTTAGGGAAGCAGCTTCGCTGTATAGTTAGGAGATGCCAAAATTTAGGTTTCTTTTAGAGATTTCTTTTTTTTAATCACTTTTTTTTTGGGAGGGAGGGAGGGAAATATACTTTTCTAGATTGAGTGATTTTGGGATATAACCCAGTTATATAAAGTGGAATAAGGCCCTGAAATTCATTCAAGATAACATTGTGCCCTGAAATCTTTTTATTTCCTTTTCCGTTATGACTATGTCCTACAATAAATAGCTGTTACTGACTGGGGATACGGCATCATTTTTTCTTTTTATTCTGAGGATTTCTAATAAGCGAGCTGTTCCTTATCAATACGCTATGGGCTTTATTACAGTTTTGTTCGGGTTTTTGGTGGACCTCTTACACCCGACAATACTTCTAGAAATAGCGACATTAATTTGGGGAGTAGTGGTCCTTTACTGTATCTATACATACGGTGTGGGACACTGCCCCTTTACCTATTCTACAGGTGATTGGTTGTTTTGTGCACATGGCGGTTCCTACCTTGCCGGGCAGGGGCTTGTTATGGTGTACCGCGTCACTTGGCACATTCGTCCCTTATATAGGGATTGATGGAGCTAAAGAGACGTTGTATGACCAGTCACTTTGAATAATAAAGTCATTACCGCCTCAGAGCGGGTTGATATACATAATGTCTATGGACTGACATGATTTCAGGACAGCTGCTTTCTTAACACGACATAGTCATAGGGTGTAGAAACTGTTAGGGACATATATTTCTCAATCTAGAAAAGTAGAATCCTCCCATTTTCAAGCAAAATGTGTGTCCTGAAAGCCTCCGGGTGCTCCCTTCCTTTTGGGTCCTGCCGTGTGTCCAGGAAATACATTAGGGCCACAATGGGGATATTTTTGAACACAGGAGAAACAGGGTGATACATTTTCTGGTGCATTTCCTTATTCTCATGTCCTCTGTACAAGAAATCTGACCTTAAAATGACACATTTGTGAAAAAAAGTGAAGTAAAATTTTCTTTCCACCTGCTTATTAATTCCTGCGAAAACTGTGGGGTCAAAATACTAAGTACACACCTCAAAACCTCTCCAAATGTACAGTGGGGCCTAAAACATTTTCAAGTAAAAATGAGACCTGAATGCCTCCGGTTGCTCCCTTCCTTTCGGGCCCTGCCGTGTGTCCAGGCAACGCATTTTTGAAAACGGGAGAAACAGGGTGATAGATATTGGGGTGTGTTTCTTCATTCTCATGGTCGCTTTACAAAGAAATCGGTCTTCAAAGTGATACTTTTATGAAAAAAGTGAAATTATATTTTTTTACGCCTGCTTTGCATGAATTCTTACAAAAAAACTGTGGGGTCAAAATACTTACAACACCCCTTAATAAATACCTTAAGGGGTGTAGTTTTCAAAATGGTGTCACTTGTGGGGGTTTCCACCATTCTGACACCTATGAGCCTCTGAAAACCTGGTTTGGTGCAGGAAAACAAAATGTACTTCAAAATGTATAAAATTATTACTAAACTTGTAAGTCATCTAAATTGCTCCAAAAAAATTTTTTTTTTCAAAAGTGCTGCCAAAATAGAGTAAAGCGATGGAAATATATATTTAATAAAAAAAATTGTACAGTATGTATGTACATATGTGACATATTGCAGTTAAAAATAGGGAAAAATTATAATTTTTACAAAATTTCTTACATTTTTCTATTTTTTAATTAATTTCTGCAAATCGTATCAGTCTACTTTTACCACTAAAATAAAGTACAACATATGACGAAAAAACAATGTCAGAATTACTTGGATATTCAAAACTTTCGCAGAGTTATTCTCTGATAAAGTCAGACATACCAGATTTAACAAATCTGGCTTGGTCATTAAAGTCTTTTCAGGCCCGGTCATTAAGGGGTTAACCTCAAAAATGAAAAAAGCTTGTCATTTTTACTACTCAAAAAGCATTGGACAAATTGCTTTTGTGTTTTCCATTCCATACCACAAAGAATTTTTCTTTCAGTACATTATATGGTACATTAACCCCTTCCCGACATTTGTTGTATGGATACGTCATGGAAAGCTAGTGCTTCCGCATTTTGCCGTATCCACACGACAAATGGTGGACACTAGCTCAGAAGCTGATACATGAATGTTACAGCGAACACCCTGCTGTAATGACGGGGACCAAAGTTAGCTTTGATCCCCGCCATTATCCCCTTAAATTCAGTGGTCAAAGAGGTCATTTAAGCGGTTTACACCACATCGGCACCCCAGAAATGAAATTGCCGGGGTACCGGTGGCTGCGATGACAACCGGAGGCCTAATACTGGGCTCCCGTACTGCCAACTACGAAGCCTTCCAGGCCCCATCCGGAGGCGTGGCCTAAAAGGCTTTCGTAGCTGATGGCAAGATGGCGCCGGCTCAGGAGCTGAGCCGGCGTCATCAGCAGTGGATGTCAGCTGTTTGTTACAGCTGACCTCCACCTGTACCCTCAGGAACCGGAGCTAGTGCCGATCCCTGCCTTTAACCCCATTAGATGCAGCGATTACTGCATCTTAGCGGTTGGTAGCAGATAGACAGCCCTCCCATGCGATTGCAGGGCTGCCGACTTCTACTATGGCAACAGGAGGCCTAACAATGGCCGATTAGGTCCTGCCCGGGCTGAAGCCTAATCAGCTTGCTTTCAGTAAACGACTGCCAGATCTAATACATTGCACTACATAGGTAGTGCAATGTATTAGAAAATAAATCAGACAGATGGACCTTCAAGTCCCATAGTGGGACTAAAAAAAAAAATGAAAAAAACTTTGTAAAACATAATAAAAGTTTCAAGTAATAAAATAAAACACAATCACACTTTTTCCCTTATCAAGTCCGTTTATTATTGAAAAAAAAAATAAACCATACGTATTTGGTCCGTAACGACCTGAACTATAAAAATATTATGTTATTTATTCCACACGGTGAACGGCGTAAAAGCAAACGTAAAAAACAATCCGGACATTCTGTTTTTTGGTCACTCTGCCCTACAAATATTGGAGTAAAAAGTGATCAAAAAGTCGCATGTATCCAAAAATGGTACCTATGAAAACTATAGCTTGTCTCGCAAAAAACAAGCCCACATACAGCTCCATCGACGAAAAAATTAAAGTTATTGCTCTCACAACTTGGCGACAGAAAAAATACATTCTCTTTACAAAAGTAATTTTACTGTGCAAAAAGTTGTAAAACGTAAAAAAGTGCTATAAATTTGGTATAAACTTTGCCAGAATTGCTGTTATTTGGTCACTTTGCCTCCCAAAAAATAGGATAGAAAGTGATCAAAATGTACCCCAAAATGGTACCAATAATAACTCGTTCCACCAAAAAAAACAGCCCTCATACCACTACGTCTATGAAAAAATAAAATTAGTTAATGCTCCAATAAGTCAGGAAAGAAAAAATATACAGTTGTGCAGGCCTGAGGGGAGCGTCGTTTCTGTTTTAAAAGGCGATTTACCAAGGCCCTAAAATTAGGGAACCAGGAAGGGTAGGGCCCAAACAAAAGGGATAAGAAAGGACACCATTTATCAATGCAACACACCTACAACTATGCCCGTAGATGAATTCCACAAGGGGTGTAAGTTCGTAAATGGAGTCTCTTTTGGGTAGTTTCCACTGTACTGGTACCTTAGGAGCTTTGCAAAAGCCACATGGTGTCAAGAAACCAATCCAGCAAAATGTGCACTCCAATAGCCAAATGGCGCTCCTTCTCTTCTGATCCCTACTGTGTGCCCAAACAGCAGTTTCCTTATCATGCTCGGCAGCACAATACAAATGGGGTTAGTCATGCTTCCTGGCTACTAGGACAGAAGAAAAAAAACACATGAACAGTTAATCAATTAATCAGTACACTTAGCCAGCATAGCTAGGGTATATAAAAAGGGCTGAGCCACTAATCACTTGTTTGTTTCTTCTGTCCTACAGGACACAGTGTCTTGTTCGTTACATGAATTATACCTTCTGTTTCCCGGGTTTTAAGCGTACGCTTTATTAAGCCGAGGTTTATCACCTATGGATATTCAGGTGTTCCTCTTATTTATCCTAGTGTGTTCAAGGCGTCTGTCCGGCCCGTAGGCCGATTCCCTGGGGATCCATCCTCCATTCTGCAACACTCTGTGTTCCTGCCTTAGCTCCCATGCTTGACAGTCGGCTCCGTTTGGTAGTGGAGTCTCGTCTCCCTACTCTTCTATTGGCTATACGAGTATGACAAGCAGCTTGCTCAATCCAATGGCGTGACGGCTGTTTTGAGCATGCACGAGATTCGGGAAGTCTCGCGTTACCTTCCTGGTTAAAAGGGTACCTGTGTGAGATATCAGTGCAGCACGTTGCCGGGCAGCCGCTCTTTAAAGCAACTAAGGTAGGAGTTTTCTACCCTAGAGCTCTGACTTATGCGCTCTTTATATATAGACCTTTTTTAAACCAGGACCTAAATGTTTCCTATCTGTTTCTTTTAGACGTTCATCCTCTCTAGTGGTAAAAGAAAGCGTAAAAGCAGACACAGACAATGTGTTACATGCCTACAGCTTTTAGCTGATGATGTAGAGTCTGGCTTATTCTCCAGCTGCACTCCTCCAGAGGATCCCTCCTTGGGCTCAGAAGCCAAAGAATGTTTTTCATGGTTTAAAACCAATTTATCTCAAGCCTTCCATGAAGTAACTTTTTCACATAAAAATAGAGGTTCTCAGAGAGTAACAAGGAGAATTTCCTCTTCAGACCAGTCCCCTGGACCATCTGCCCCACGGTCTAAGGGAGAATTATTATCTGAAGACTCAGATAGCTCCTTAGGAGAAGACTGCCATCTTTTTCATAAAGATAGGGTTAGTTCTCATGTAAAGTTGGTGAAAAAGACCGTTGAAACGGATGATCTCAGAGAGTTCAGTTCAAAGTAGGAGAGGCTCTTCTATTTTCCCAAAAAGAAAGCACGGGTACTCCCTCACCATCCCATTTTTGATGATCTCTTAAAATCAGACTGGAAGAAACCAGAGAAAAGTGCACATCCAGGGGCTAGGTTTAAATCTGTCTATTTATTAGCCCCAAGTATATCTCAGGAATGGCAGGATCCTTCTAAAGTGAATTTAGAGGTTCCCCGCTTATCAATGAGATCTATTTTTCCTTCTGACCAGTTATCACTTTTGAAGGATCAAATGGATCGGAAAGCAGATGCTCTCATTAAAAAGTCTTATATAGCCTCCTCCTCAGTTTGTAAAGCCTCCCTGACTTCGGTCTCTGTTGCTAGAACATTACGCGTTCTACTTAGCCAACTTACTAAAGACCTCAAAGAAGGGGTCCCTAGGGACAAAATGTTACAGTCTATTCCTGAGATGAAGTTAACCTCTGATTTCTTATGTGATTTCCCTATTGATACCCTTAAATTGGCATCTAAAAACCTAGCCGTCACCAACACGACTAGGAGAGCACTCTGGCTGAAACCATCCAAAAATAATTTTTGCTCTCATTTCAACCTGACTGATTTTTTGGGCCGCAACTAAATAAAATTTTAGAATCTCTAACAAGATAAGGGTGTCTTTTTTTTCCCTCAAGTTAATAGAACCAAACAGCGTAACTTTCACCCCCAAAGGAGATCTTCCCCTAAGTTCAGAAGGAACAAAGATTCCAATCTAATCCAGGATATAGAGACCCTGGTTTCAGGAGGAAGAACGTCAATGATTCCTCCAAAAATCCTCAATTATGAAGCCATAATTCAGCCTCCTCAAGTGGGTGCAAGGCTTTCAAGATTCTCCAGGGTATGGGAGAAAACTGCTTCAGACTTTTGGGTGCTTTTCTGTGTACAAAGAGGATATTCTCTGGAATTAATCTCCCCTCCTCCCCCTCCTCAGGTTTCTACTGAATTCTCCAAAAAGATCTAAAGGTTCTCCACCTTTTGCAGGAATTCATCGTGAAAGGAACTCTATAAGAGGTTTCTATTCATCAAGGAGATCTGGGGGTATATTCAAGAGTGTTTACTGTTACAAAGCCAGATCATCAGTGGAGGCTAATCATAGGCCTTACCTATCTAAACAAATTTCTTCTAAAGAGAAAATTCAAGATGGACTCCATAAAGTCAGTCATATTTTTTACAGCAAGGGGACTTTCTAGCATCAATCGACCTCAAGGATGCATACCTACACATTCCTATTTGTCCAACTCACAGGAAATTTCTGAGGCTAGCAGTAAAAAGAGGCAAGGACATAATTCATCTACAGTTCAAATGTCTTCCATTCGACATTTCAACTTTTCCCAGGGTTTTCACCAAGATCATCATAGTCATAGCAGCAGCTCTCATAATGCAGGGCATCTACCTGGTCCAAAACCTAGACGATTGGCTACTAAGAGCTCCAACTGCACATCTTCTTTCTGTCCATTTAGCCACCACTCCCTCATGTCTAAGTCAGCACGGGTTCCTAATCAACAGAAATCTCAGCTTCTTCCTTCTTAAAGGTTAACTTACCTAGGGTTCCTGGTAGACACAAGGTCCTTTAACATCACTCTATCCAGAGCGAGAATCCTAAATATAAGACAAGTTGTCAACTTCCTTCTACATCATCAGGGGATATCTCTGAGATCTGCAATGAGAGTCCTGGGCCACCTGACATAGTCCATAGATGCAGTCCCCTTGCCAGGATACACCTCAGAAGTCTCCAGTCCAATATACGGTCCCAATGGAACAGACATCATCAAGCTCTCCACAATACCCTAAAGATTCCTTCCACAAACCAAAATACACTCGAGGTGGTGGCTCAAGAAGAAGATTCTCTCTTAAGGCAAATCTCTGGTCCCCCTTGTCCAGTCAGCGGTAACCACAGATGCTTCAATGCACGGCTGGGGAGCTCATTTCTGCGCCCTTTGGATACAGAACAATTGGTCTCCCATGGAAAGAGCACTCTCATCCAACTTGAGAGAACTCAGGGCGGTGAAATTAGCCCTTCATCATTTCCAACCTCTTCTCAAAGGGAAATCTGTTCTTGTCCAGTCCGACAACTCTCCCAAAGTATTTTAGATAAAGAAGCAAGGGGGGACCAGGAGTCCGCTTCTGTTAAAGGATTGAAGGGCCATCATGACATGGGCAGAGAAAAATGTGACCGATCTCTCAGCTGTACATATCAGAGGTGTCCTCAACCAACGAGCAGACTGGTTGAGCAGGAATTCTCTCCTCCCAGGAGAATGGAAACTAAATCAAGAGATTTACCACAGCATTATATCCCGTGGAGGATTCCCTCCATAGACATACTGGCCACGAGGAATAACAGGAAAACTTTGAGGTTTGCATTGCTGAACCGTCTGGACTTTACAATGTTTTTAGATGGCCTCTCAGTCCCCTGGAAATCAGAGTTAGTTTATGCATTTCCTCCCATTCCTCTGGTTCCGAATGTCCTCAAAAAGATCTGGGAGGAACAAATAGAAGCTATTCTAAAAGTTCCATTTTTGCCCAGGAGGGCTTGGTTTCCTCTCTTATTAGATCAATCGAGGGGAGAATATTGGAGACTACCAGTCCAACAAGACCTTCTCACTCAGAATGGGTTTCACCAACAAAACATCAAGTTCCTTCATCTTACGGCCTGGAGACTGAGAGGTCACTACTAGCAGATAAAGGGCTGTCAGAAGAGGTCATCCAGACCCCATTGTCATCCAGGAGACCTTCAACCATTAAAGCTTATGATATAAACATATGTCTCAACAGGAAACTGGTTATAATGGTTAGGTCACCAGCAAGTGCGGATTTAGACCTCCCTAATGTCAAAATAGAAACTCCAAAATGATTTAGGAAAACACTGAGAACAAAGGAGTCATGCACTATTAGAATAAAGTTTGCCAATGGCATAGAAAAATAAATTTTATTGGACAATACAATATACATATAATTTAAAAGGGACTACAAATCCGAGAACTGTACACCTCCTAAGTAGCGTAGGAGAACATAGAGGAACCACTCCTTTATAGCACAGCTAAGGGAAGAGAAAGCCTTTCCAACAGACAATGAGGTATGAGCTGAGACTAAGGCAAGGATAGGTAAGAATGAAGGTCAAAAGCCAGGATACAAGGTCTGAATAGATTGCATCATAAATACAGCCCGGCTCGTAATGACATTATAAGTAACAAGATGTAAGATGAACATTTAGTAGCAACCGCAATGATGCTTAACTAAGCCTAAATGAGGCAAACAAATCTTCCCAACAAATATAGCCACAGGAGATAGACAAGTCAAGAGTATAGGGCACAGCAAAGAGCATTACTAACCCATATGGTTCCTGCAGTTCGGTAGCTTTCCAGGTACGGAGGGACCCCGACGCGCGTTTCGCGTGGATGGCTTTTTCAAAGGGGTATATTATTCTAATAGTGCATGACTCCTTTGTTCTCAGTGTTTTCATTAAAGCTTATGGCAGAATTTGGAAGGTTTTTAATGAATGGTGCTATCAAAGATCTATAGCCTCCATCTCTGTTCTCGTGATTTTACAGTTTCTCCAAGAGGGGTTCTCCAAAGGTTTAAAGCTTAACACCTTAAAATCAAATTTTTCAGCCATTAACGCACTGAATGTCTGTTCTACAATCAGTACCTAGTCTGTGTTTTTTTCCGTGCAGTTAAGAATTTGAGGCCTCCAGTTAGATCTCCTTTCCCTTCCTGGGATTTATCATTGGTTCTTAATCACCTTACAGGTCCACCCTTTGAACCTCTACCCGAGGTCCATTTAAAATTCCTCTCCTGGAAGACCTTACTTTTAGTCGCCATCTCTTCAGCGAAGAGGGTTGCAGAACTTGCAGATAACCCTATCATGTAGAGAACCGTATTTGAGAATTCTACTGCATTGTATCATTATATGTGCCATACTTACCAAAGGTCTCTTCTGATCGTAGCATCAATCAGGAAATTCAGTTACCCACCTTTTTTCCAGATCCACAAAGTGAAGAGCAGGAAAGATGACATCTTTTAGACTTAAAGAGAGCTGTTACTACTTACCTAGAAAGAACACAGGAATTCAGGGATTCTGATGTTATTTATTCAATTCCAAGGCAAAAATAGAGGCAAAAGGCCAGTAAATCCTCGCTAGCTAGATGGATTAAGGACACTATTTGTTATTCCTCTGAAGGTCGCCCACTTCCAGCAAACATCAGTGCTCACTCTACTCGTTCTACCACTACCTCATGGGCAGAAAGGAATAATGTATGTTTTGACCAGATTTGCAGAGCTGCAACATGGGCCTCTTCATAAACGTTTGAAAACCACTATAGACTGGACATCCCTGCCTCTAGAGATGCAGCCTTTGGCAGACATGTGCTTGAAACAGTTGTTTCATCCCCCCCTTAATATTGCTTCTCAAATCCCATTTGTATTCTGCTGCCGAGGATGATAAGGGAAGCTAAAATTGTCATACCCTTAATTTTCCGTTCCTTGAATCCATAGGCAGCACAACTTTCCCATCCTTAAAGTTTTTTGCTACATATTTAAACAAGTGGTTAGTGGCTCAGCCCTTCCTATATACCCTAGCTATGCTGGTTAAGTGTACTGATTAATTGATTAACCAATCATGTGGTTTTTTTCTTTTGTCCTCGTAGCCAGCAGGCATGATTAACCCCATTTGTATTGTGCTGCCTTCGGATTCAAGGAAAGGAAAATTACGACAATTTTAGCTTTATACCCACATATGGGGTATTTCTGTACTCCAGAGAAGTTGCTTTACAGATGTTGGAGGGCTTTTTCTTCCTTATTCCTTCTGTACATTGTTGTTTTGTTTTTTTTGCTATAACTATATCTTATTGTGGAACAATAAAATTTTTCATTTTCACGTCCAAATTCTAATAAAATCTATGAAACACCTGTGGGGTCAAAATACTCACTACACCCCTAGATGAATTCCTTGTGGGTGTAGTTTCCTAAATAAGGTCTTTAATTGGGATATTTGTTTTGTTTTGGCATCACAAAACCTCTTCAAACCTGACATGGTGCCTAAAATATAGTCTAATAAATATAAGGCCCCAAAATCATGTACGTGCTCCTTTGCTTCTGAGGCCTGTGTTTCAGTCCATTAGCACACTAGGGCCACATGTGGGATATTTCTAAAAACTACAGAATCTGGGCAATACATATTGAGTTGCCTTTCTCTGGTAAAACCTTCTGTGTTACTGAATTTTTTTTTATTAAATATGAATTTCTGCAAAAAAAAAAAAATATTTGTAAATTTTACCTCTACATTGCTTTAATTCTTGTGAAATGCCTAAAGGGTTAAGAAACATTCTAAATGCTGTTTTGAAAACTTTGAGGGTGCAGTTTTTAAAATAGGGTGACTTATGGGGGTTTGTATTGTATAGGCCCCTCAAAACCACTTCACAACTGAACTGGTCTCTGAAAAAATAGCTGTTTCAAATTTTCTTGAAAATGTAAGAAATTTCTGCTAAAGTTCTAAGCCTTGTAAAGTCCTAGAAAAATAAAAGGATGTTCCAAAAATCGATGCCAATCTAAAGTAGACATATGGGAAATGTTAATGACAACTATTTTGTGTGGTGTTACTATCTGTCTTCCAAGCAGATACATTTTAAATGTAGAGAAATGCTAATTTTTGCAATTTTACGCTAGATTTTGGTGTTTTTCATAATTAAATACTGAATGAATCGACCAAATTTTACCACTAAAGTGTAGTTAAACGTTTAACTAACTTGTGACATGTCAGAAGTCTTGATTGGTGGGGGTCCAAGCACTGAGACCCCCACCAATCTCTAAAACGTATCAGCTGAAGCACTCGTGTGAGTTCTCAGCTGCTTCGTGACTGTTTGGCTTTTTCTGGAAATAATTGTATCTGAGTACGGGCTCATAGACTTTCTTTTGAGTCAGTACTCCGATACATTCATTTCCGGAAAAAGCCAAACCGACACGAAGCGGCTGAGCACTCACGTGAGCGCTTCACCTGCTTCATTTTAGCGATTAATGGGGGTCTCAGTGTATTGACACCCACCAATCAAAACTTCTGACATGTCACTAGGACATGTTAGAAGTTAGTTAAAGGTTCAGCTACACTTTAAAGTCCAATGTGTCACGAGAATACCGTCTCTCGAATGATTTTACCTATCCAAGCGATTCTAAGTTATTACCACATAAAGTGACACATGTCAGATTTGAAAACTAAGGCTCAGGAAGGTGAAAAGTGTCTGCAGCAGGAAGAGGTTTAAATGCTTCCATTAAAAACAAGAACTCGTCTCGTGAAAAACAAGCCCTTATATGACTAGGAGGACGGAAAAATAATAAAGTTATACAAAGTGGCAAAATCAAGATATTATTTTTGTCGTTAAGGTTGAAATTTGACCTCTAAGATGATTTCATGCAACAAAGTCGGCATAGATGTTTATGACAAAAACATAGTTATGCAGATGAAGTTTAATGTGAATAAATGTAAGGTTGTGCACTTGGGCCTGAGGAACAAATTCTAGAATTATGCATTAAATGGTAAAACACTGGGGAAAACTACTAGTAGGAAAGACTTGGGGACATCGGTGAAAAGCAAATTTTACTTTAGCAACCAGTGCCAGGCATATGCTACCAAGGCAAATAACATCAGTGCATGCAACAAATGAGGCATAGATGCTGATGACAAGAACATAGTTTTGCCTTTCTATAAATCACCGGTTAGACCATTGTCACGAAGGGTCTGTGGACCCACTGGGCCATACCGCCTTGGCAGTAAGGCAGCTTGTTCACAGGGAGCAGGTGAATGTCTAGTTCTATAGGTACCTGTGGCAGCTCAGACAGCAGCAGGGAAAGCTCGGCTAGGTCTTAGGCAGCAGGCGGACGTGAGGCGAGGTGAAGCAGGTCAGACATGGATGCAGCACGATACGACTTTGGCACAGCACAGTGCTAGACCAGGAAGATATGGATTGCTAGGAACAGGAACTGGAAACAAGTATAGGTACAGGGACTGGAACAGGAAACACACTAGGCGGCCATCACATAGACAAACTAGGGAACACAACAACGCTCAGGCATAGAACTAGGGGGCTGGACACCTCTTATAGTCCAGGGTATCACGGGTCAAAGTTCATCCATGAGGTCCGGTGCGCGCGCTGCCATTTTAAGAGCGGGCACGAGCGTTCGCGCACACCCTACCAGATCCGGCAGAGGTGAGTGGACGCGTGCGCTGGCATCTCCTGAGGAGGAGGCTGGGGCCAGCGCTTGCCGACTCATGGCTGCGGCTGTCAGGGGGAGGTTGGAGCTGACAGCACGCAGCCACGGACATTACAACCATACATGGAATATTGTGTACAGTTTTGAGCACCTGTGTATGAGAAGGACATTGCTGAACTAGAATGCGTGCAAAGAAGGGAAAGCAAGGTAATTAAAGGACCTCATCACAGACGGGGATTCTTTACTGTAAGAGCAGTTCCACGATTGAACTCTGCCACATTGAAAAGTGTTTTTTTGAAAAATATAAAATGTCATCATATTTGTACCAGATTCTGGAGATGGAACTTTGATCCAGGAATTTATTCTGATAGCCATATTTGGAGTAAGGGAGGAATTTTTCCCCTAATGAGAAAATTGGCATGCACTCCTAGGCAGTTTTTGCCTTCCTCTGGATCAACACGGCAGGTTTATAGGTTGAATTTGATGGACCTTTTTTCAATATTATCAACTATTCAACTCTATAACAAGCATGTACCTTGTGTGCTAACAAAATTGAGCTTCCATGGGAACGAACCCGTGACCTTGGCGTTATTAGCACCACGCTCTAACCAACTGAGCTAACCAGCCACTTTTATACCAAAGATTCACGTCACGTCAGTAGAAAATACATGCAAACGTGTATTCATATTGATATCCTATTAACCTGAATAATAAAATAAACTTGCAATTTTTACTACTCAAAAAGCATTGGACAAATTGCTTTTGTGTTTTCCATTCCACCCCACAAAGAGTTTTCTTTCAGTACATTATATGGTACATTAAATGCTGCCATTAAAAACAAGAACTTGTCTCGCTAAAACAAGCCCTTATATGACTACGAGGACGGAAAAATAATAAAGTTATGACTATCGGAATACAAAGAGGCAAAATCAAGATATTATTTTTGTCCTTAAGGTTGAAAGTGGACCTCTAAGATGATTTCATGCAACAAACTCGGCATTTCTATAAATCACCGGTTAGACCAGGGGTCTCAAACTCGGCCGGGTAAGTGGGCCGCATATAGAAAAAATGGGAAGTTGGCGGGCCGCATTACTTTCAAATTTGATACAATACAAAATTATTGTTAATCAATTAGTTATTTGAACTACTATAAAACTATATTACTAGAATAATAATACTACATTACTATAATAATAGCGCTAGGTTTAAAATTTGAGATATTTCTCCACGTGCTTATTTCAACAATCCAGCTTTCCAGTTTAAGTGTCGCTAAATGCAGTCCGGCGGCTCAGTTAGCACACATGTCAAGATTGGGCAGCCCCTTTTTAGATAGTGCCGCAGTGCCCTCTGTGGATGCTGCCGCAGTGCCCTCTGTGGATGCTGCCGCAGTGCCCTCTGTGGATAATGCAACACACCCTAGATAAGGCCACAGTGCCCTCTGTAGATAAGGCCACAGTGCCCTCTGTAGATAAGGCCACAGTGCCCTCTGTAGATAAGGCCACAGTGCCCTCTGTAGATAAGGCCACAGTGCCCTCTGTAGATAAGGCCACAGTGCCCTCTGTAGATAAGGCCACAGTGCCCTCTGTAGATAATGCAACACACCCCTAGATAATGCCAGTGTCCTCTTCAGATACTGTCACACACCCACTTTTAGATAACGCCACAGTGCCCTCTGTAGAGGCTGCCACAGTGCCATCTGTAGAGGCTGCCACAGTGCCCTCTGTAGAGGCTGCCACAGTGCCCTCTGTAGAGGCTGCCAAAGTGCCCTCTGTAGAGGCTGCCAAAGTGCCCTCTGTAGAGGCTGCCCCAGTGCCCTCTGTAGACGCTGCCCCAATGCCCTCTGTAGAGGTTGCCCCAGTGCCCTCTGTAGAGGCTGCCCCAGTGGCCTCTGTAGAGGCTTCCCCAGTGATGTCAGGGGCTTGCCCAGAGCTGGAGTCCCAGGCAGAGCGCTAGTAGGCTCTTCCTGGGACTCCAGCTGTGCTCCTGACATCACTGGGACTCCTGCTCTGGGGAAGCCCCTGACATCATTGTCGATGTATGGACAGCGATGTCAGAGGCTTCCCCAGAGTCCCGGAGCAGAGCCGATAATAGCGCTCTGCCCGGGACTCCACTCTGGGGAAGACCCTGACACACTGTCCATATATGGGCAGCGATGTCAGGGAATTCCACAGAGTCCCGGAGCAGAGCCTGTACTAGCGCTCTGCCCGGGACTCCGGCTCTGGGGAAGCCCCAGACATCGCTGTTCATATGTGGACAGCGATGTCAGGGAATTCCATAGAGTCCCGGAGCAGAGCCAACACCAGCGCTCTGCTCGGGACTCCGGCTCTGGGGAAGCCCCAGACATCGCTGTTCATATGTGAACAGCGATGTCAGGGAATTCCAGAGTCTCGGAGCAGAGCCGATACTAGCGGCTCTGTGTCCCGCGGGCCGCAGATGACAGCCCCAGGGGCCGCATGCAGGGGCCGCGTGCTTGAGACCCCTGGGTTAGACCATATATGGAATATTGTGTACAGTTTTGAGCACCTGTGTATGAGAAGGACATTGCTGAACTAGAATGCGTGCAAAGAAGGGAAAGCAAGGTAATTAAAGGACCTCATCACAGACGGGGATTCTTTACTGTAAGAGCAGTTCGACGATTGAACTCTCTGCCACATTGAAAAGTGTTTTTTTGAAAAATATAAAATTTCATCATATTTGTACCAGATTCTGGAGATGGAACTTTGATCCAAGAATTTATTCTAATAGCCATATTTGGAGTAAGGGAGGAATTTTTCCCCTAATGAGAAAATTGGAATGCACTCCAAGACAGTTTTTGCCTTCCTCTGGATCAACACGGCAGGTTTATAGGTTGAATTTGATGGACCTTTTTTCAATAGTATCAACTATTCAACTCTGTAACAAGCATGTAACAAAAGTGAGCTTCCATGGCCCGTACGGGGATCGAACCCGTGACCTTGGCGTTATTAGCACCACACTCTAACCAACTGAGCTAACCGGCCACTTTTACACCAAAGATTCACGTCACGTCAGTAGAAAATACATGCAAACGTGTATTCATATTGATATCCTATTAACCTGAATAATAAAATAAACTTGCAATTTTTACTACTCAAAAAGCATTGGACAAATTGCTTTTGTGTTTTCCATTCCACCCCACAAAGAGTTTTCTTTCAGTACATTATATGGTACATTAAATGCTGCCATTAAAAACAAGAACTTGTCTCGCTAAAAACAAGCCCTTATATGACTATGAGGACGGAAAAATAATAAAGTTATGACTATCGGAATACAAAGAGGCAAAATCAAGATATTATTTTTGTCCTTAAGGTTGAAATTGGACCTCTAAGATGATTTCATGCAACAAACTCTGCATTTCTATAAATCACCGGTTAGACCATACATGGAATATTGTGTACAAATTTGAGCACCTGTGTATGAGAAGGACATTGCTGAACTAGAATGCGTGCAAAGAAGGGAAAGCAAGGTAATTAAAGGACCTCATCACAGACGGGGATTCTTTACTGTAATAGCAGTTCGACGATTGAACTCTCTGCCACATTGAAAAGTGTTTTTTTGAAAAATATAAAATTTCATCATATTTGTACCAGATTCTGGAGATGGAACTTTGATCCAGGAATTTATTCTAATAGCCATATTTGGAGTAAGGGAGGAATTTTTCCCCTAATGACAACATTGGAATGCACTCCAAGACAGTTTTTGCCTTCCTCTGGATCAACACGGCAGGTTTATAGGTTGAATTTTGATGGACCTTTTTTCAATATTATCAACTATTCAACTCTGTAACAAGCATGTAACAAAAGTGAGCTTCCATGGCCCGTACGGCGATCGAACCCGTGACCTTGGCGTTATTAGCACCACGCTCTAACCAACTGAGCTAACCGGCCACTTTTACACCAAAGATTCACGTCACGTCAGTAGAAAATACATGCAAACGTGTATTCATATTGATATCCTATTAACCTGAATAATAAAATAAACTTGCAATTTTTACTACTCAAAAAGCATTGGACAAATTGCTTTTGTGTTTTCCATTCCACCCCACAAAGAGTTTTCTTTCAGTACATTATATGGTACATTAAATGCTGCCATTAAAAACAAGAACTTGTCTCGCTAAAAACAAGCCCTTATATGACTATGAGGACGGAAAAATAATAAAGTTATGACTATCGGAATACAAAGAGGCAAAATCAAGATATTATTTTTGTCCTTAAGTTTGAAATTGAACCTCTAAGATGATTTCATGCAACAAACTCTGCATTTCTATAAATCACCGGTTACACCATACATGGAATATTGTGTACAGTTTTAAGCACCTGTGTATGAGAAGGACATTGCTGAACTAGAATGCGTGCAAAGAAGGGAAAGCAAGGTAATTAAAGGACCTCATCACAGACGGGGATTCTTTACTGTAAGAGCAGTTCGACGATTGAACTCTCTGCCACATTGAAAAGTGTTTTTTTGAAAAATATAAAATGTCATCATATTTGTACCAGATTCTGGAGATGGAACTTTGATCCAGGAATTTATTCTAATAGCCATATTTGGAGTAAGGGAGGAATTTTTCCCCTAATGACAACATTGGAATGCACTCCAAGACAGTTTTTGCCTTCCTCTGGATCAACACAGCAGGTTTATAGGTTGAATAGACCATACATGGAATATTGTGTACAGTTTTAAGCACCTGTGTATGAGAAGGACATTGCTGAACTAGAATGCGTGCAAAGAAGGGAAAGCAAGGTAATTAAACTACCTCATCACAGACGGGGATTCTTTACTGTAAGAGCAGTTTGACGATTGAACTCTCTGCCACATTGAAAAGTGTATTTTTGAAAAATATAAAATTTCATCATATTTGTACCAGATTCTGGAGATGGAACTTTGATCCAGGAATTTATTCTAATAGCCATATTTGGAGTAAGGGAGGAATTTTTCCCCTAATGAGAAAATTGGAACGCACTCCAAGACAGTTTTTGCCTTCCTCTGGATCAACACGGCAGGTTTATAGGTTGAATTTGATGGACCTTTTTTCAATATTATCAACTATTCAACTCTGTAACAAAAGTGAGCTTCCATGGCACGTACAGGGATCAAACCCGTGACCTTGGCGTTATTAGCACCACACTCTAACCAACTGAGCTAACCGGCCACTTTTACACCAAAGATTCACGTCACGTCAGTAGAAAATACATGCAAACGTGTATTCATATTGATATCCTATTAACCTGAATAATAAAATAAACTTGCAATTTTTACTACTCAAAAAGCATTGGACAAATTGCTTTTGTGTTTTCCATTCCACCCCACAAAGAGTTTTCTTTCAGTACATTATATGGTACATTAAATGCTGCCATTAAAAACAAGAACTTGTCTCGCTAAAAACAAGCCCTTATATGACTATGAGGACGGAAAAATAATAAAGTTATGACTATCGGAATACAAAGAGGCAAAATCAAGATATTATTTTTGTCCTTAAGGTTGAAATTGGACCTCTAAGATGATTTCATGCAACAAACTCTGCATTTCTATAAATCACCGGTTACACCATACATGGAATATTGTGTACAGTTTTGAGCACCTGTGTATCAGAAGGACATTGCTGAACTAGAATGCGTGCAAAGAAGGGAAAGCAAGGTAATTAAAGGACCTCATCACAGATGGGGATTCTTTACTGTAAGAGCAGTTCGACGATTGAACTCTCTGCCACATTGAAAAGTGTTTTTTTGAAAAATATAAAATTTCATCATATTTGTACCAAATTCTGGAGATGGAACTTTGATCCAGGAATTTATTCTAATAGCCATATTTGGAGTAAGGGAGGAATTTTTCCCCTAATGACAACATTGGAATGCACTCCAAGACAGTTTTTGCCTTCCTTTGGATCAACACGGCAGATTTATAGGTTGAATTTGATGGACCTTTTTTCAATATTATCAACTATTCAACTCTGTAACAAGCATGTAACAAAAGTGAGCTTCCATGGCCCGTACGGGGATCGAACCCGTGACCTTGGCGTTATTAGCACCACACTTTAACCAACTGAGCTAACCAGCCACTTTTACACCAAAGATTCACGTCACGTCAGTAGAAAATACATGCAAACGTGTATTCATATTGATATCCTATTAACCTGAATAATAAAATAAACTTGCAATTTTTACTACTCAAAAAGCATTGGACAAATTGCTTTGTGCTTTCCATTCCACCCCACAAAGAGTTTTCTTTCAGTACATTAAATGCTGCCATTAAAAACAAGAACTTGTCTCGCTAAAAACAAGCCCTTATATGACTATGAGGATGGAAAAATAATAAAGTTATGACTATAGGAATACAAAGAGGCAAAATCAAGATATTATTTTTGTCCTTAAGGTTGAAATTGAACCTCTAAGATGATTTCATGCAACAAACTCTGCATTTCTATAAATCACCGGTTACACCATACATGGAATATTGTGTACAGTTTTAAGCACCTGTGTATGAGAAGGACATTGCTGAACTAGAATGCGTGCAAAGAAGGGAAAACAAGGTAATTAAAGGACCTCATCACAGACGGGGATTCTTTACTGTAATAGCAGTTCGACGATTGAACTCTCTGCCACATTGAAAAGTGTTTTTTTGAAAAATATAAAATTTCATCATATTTGTACCAGATTCTGGAGATGGAACTTTGATCCAGGAATTTATTCTAATAGCAATATTTGGAGTAAGGGAGGAATTTTTCCCCTAATGACTACATTGGAATGCACTCCAAGACAGTTTTTGCCTTCCACCGGATCAACACATCAGGTTTATAGGTTGAATTTGATGGACCTTTTTTCAATATTATCAACTATTCAACTCTGTAACAAGCATGTAACAAAAGTGAGCTTCCATGGCCCGTACGGCGATCGAACCCGTGACCTTGGCGTTATTAGCACCACGCTCTAACCAACTGAGCTAACCGGCCACTTTTACACCAAAGATTCACGTCACGTCAGTAGAAAATACATGCAAACGTGTATTCATATTGATATCCTATTAACCTGAATAATAAAATAAGCTTGCAAATTTTTACTACTCAAAAAGCATTGGACAAATTGCTTTTGTGTTTTCCATTCCACCCCACAAAGAGTTTTCTTTCAGTACATTATATGGTACATTAAATGCTGCCATTAAAAACAAGAACTTGTCTCGCTAAAAACAAGCCCTTATATGACTATGAGGACGGAAAAATAATAAAGTTATGACTATCGGAATACAAAGAGGCAAAATCAAGATATTATTTTTGTCCTTAAGTTTGAAATTGAACCTCTAAGATGATTTCATGCAACAAACTCTGCATTTCTATAAATCACCGGTTACACCATACATGGAATATTGTGTACAGTTTTAAGCACCTGTGTATGAGAAGGACATTGCTGAACTAGAATGCGTGCAAAGAAGGGAAAGCAAGGTAATTAAAGTACATCATCACAGACGGGGATTCTTTACTGTAAGAGAAGTTCGACGATTGAACTCTCTGCCACATTGAAAAGTGTTTTTTTGAAAAATATAAAATTTCATCATATTTGTACCAGATTCTGGAGATGGAACTTTGATCCAGGAATTTATTCTAATAGCCATATTTGGAGTAAGGGAGGAATTTTTCCCCTAATGACAACATTGGAATGCACTCCAAGACAGTTTTTGCCTTCCTCTGGATCAACACAGCAGGTTTATAGGTTGAATAGACCATACATGGAATATTGTGTACAGTTTTAAGCACCTGTGTATGAGAAGGACATTGCTGAACTAGAATGCGTGCAAAGAAGGGAAAGCAAGGTAATTAAAGGACCTCATCACAGACGGGGATTCTTTACTGTAAGAGCAGTTCGACGATTGAACTCTCTGCCACATTGAAAAGTGTATTTTTGAAAAATATAAACTTTCATCATATTTGTACCAGATTCTGGAGATGGAACTTTGATCCAGGAATTTATTCTAATAGCCATATTTGGAGTAAGGGAGGAATTTTTCCCCTAATGAGAAAATTGGAATGCACTCCAAGACAGTTTTTGCCTTCCTCTGGATCAACACGGCAGGTTTATAGGTTGAATTTGATGGAACTTTTTTCAATATTATCAACTATTCAACTCTGTAACAAGCATGTAACAAAAGTGAACTTCCATGGCCCATACGGGGATCGAACCCGTGACCTTGGCGTTATTAGCACCACGCTCCTACCAACTAAGCTAACCAGCCACTTTTACACCAAAGATTCACGTCACGTCAGTAGAAAATACATGCAAACGTGTATTCATATTGATATCCTATTAACCTGAATAATAAAATAAACTTGCAATTTTTACTACTCAAAAAGCATTGGACAAATTGCTTTTGTGTTTTCCATTCCACCCCACAAAGAGTTTTCTTTCAGTACATTATATGGTACATTAAATGCTGCCATTAAAAACAAGAACTTGTCTCGCTAAAAACAAGCCCTTATATGACTATGAGGACGGAAAAATAATAAAGTTATGACTATCGGAATACAAAGAGGCAAAATCAAGATATTATTTTTGTCCTTAAGGTTGAAATTGAACCTCTAAGATGATATCATGCAACAAACTCTGCATTTCTATAAATCACCGGTTAGACCATACATGGAATATTGTGTACAGTTTTAAGCACCTGTGTATGAGAAGGACATTGCTGAACTAGAATGCGTGCAAAGAAGGGAAAGCAAGGTAATTAAAGGACCTCATCACAGACGGGGATTCTTTACTGTAAGAGCAGTTCGACGATTGAACTCTCTGCCACATTGAAAAGTGTATTTTTGAAAAATATAAAATTTCATCATATTTGTACCAGATTCTGGAGATGGAACTTTGATCCAGGAATTTATTCTAATAGCCATATTTGGAGTAAGGGAGGAATTTTTCCCCTAATGACAACATTGGAATGCACTCCAAGACAGTTTTTGCCTTCCTCTGGATCAACACGGCAGGTTTATAGGTTGAATTTGATGGACCTTTTTTCAATATTATCAACTATTCAACTTTGTAACAAGCATGTAACAAAAGTGAGCTTCCATGGCCCGTACAGGGATCAAACCCGTGACCTTGGGGTTATTAGCACCACGGTCTAACCAACTGAGCTAACCAGCCACTTTTACACCAAAGTTTCACATCACGTCAGTAGAAAATACATGCAAACGTGTATTCATATTGATATCCTATTAACCTGAATAATAAAATAAACTTGCAATTTTTACTACTCAAAAAGCATTGGACAAATTGCTTTTGTGCTTTCCATTCCACCCCACAAAGAGTTTTCTTTCAGTAAATTATATGGTACATTAAATGCTGCCATTAAAAACAAAAACTTGTCTCGCTAAAAACAAGCCCTTATATGACTATGAGGACGGAAAAATAATAAAGTTATGACTATCGGAATACAAAGAGGCAAAATCAAGATATTATTTTTGTCCTTAACCCCTTAATGACCGGGCCATTTTGCACGTTAATGACCAAGGATTATTTTTTGTTTTTTCACGGTCGCACTCCAAGAGTCGTAACTCTTTTTTTATTCCGTCGACATCGCCGTATAAGGGCTTGTTTTTTTTGCGGGACGAGTTGTATTTTGTAATTGTACCATTTTTAGATGCTTATAATATATTGATTAACATTTATTAACTTTATTTTAGGAGAGAATTGAAAATAAGCAGCTATTCCAGCATTGATTTTCACGTTATAAATTTACGCCGTTTACTATGCAGCAGAAATAACATGTTAACTTTATTCTATGGGTCGGCACGATTACGGGGATACCAAATATGTAAAGGTTTTATGTTTTTTCTACGTTTGCACAATAAAAACCCTTTTAGAAAAAAATTACTTGTTTTTGCATCGCCGCATTCCAAGAGCCGTCATTTTTTTATTTTTCAGTCGATGTGGCCGTATGTGGGCTTGATTTTTGCGGGACAATGTGTAGTTTTCAGTAGTACCATTTTGGGGTACATGGGACTTATAGATTAACTTTTATTTTATTTTTTATGGGGTGAATGGGAGAAAAGAGAGAATTTTGACGTTGTTTTTTGCGTTTTCTTTGGACGCCGTTCATCCGGCGGTTTAATTAATATGTTAATTTTATTGATCAAGTTGTTACGATCGCTGGGATACCATATATGTGTATGTGTGATTTGTTTTGACCGTTTTACTAAATAAAACCACTTTTTGGGCCAAAAAAGTAGTTTTATTTGACTTTGACTGTAATTTTTTTTTTTTTTTTTTCACAAACTTTATTTAACTGTTTTACATTTTTTTTTTTAGTCCCACCAGGGGACTTCACTATGCGATGTGCCGATCGCATATATAATGCTTTGGTATACTTCGTATACCAAAGCATTATTGCCTGTCAGTGTAAAACTGACAGGCAACCTGTTAGGTCATGCCTCCGGCATGGCCTAACAGGCAGTTGCTGAAGACAGACCTGGGGGTCTTTGTTAGACCCCCGGCTGTCATGGAAACCCGACGGCGACCCGCGATTTGTTTGCGGGGGCGCCGATCGGGTGACAGAGGGAGCTCCCTCCCTCTGTCAAACACATTAGATGCCGCTGTCACTATTGACAGCGGCATTTAATGGGTTAAACTGCCGGAATCGGAGCGCGCTTCGATTCCGGCAGTTGCAGCAGGAGCCAGGCTGTGTATAACGGTCGTGCTCCTGCCGCTGATCGCGTGGGTAAACTGGCAGTACCCGCGCCATCACAGGACGGATATATCCGTCCTCCTGCGCGAACTAGCAGCTGCTGAGGACGGATATATCCGTCCTTCGGCGTTAAGGAGTTAAGGTTGAAATTGGACCTCTAAGATGATTTCATGCAACAAACTCTGCATTTCTATAAATCACCGGTTAGACCATACATGGAATATTGTGTACAGTTTTGAGCACCTGTGTATGAGAAGGACATTGCTGAACTAGAATGCATGCAAAGAAGGGAAAGCAAGGTAATTAAAGGACCTCATCACAGACGGGGATTCTTTACTGTAAGAGCAGTTCGACGATTGAACTCTCTGCCACATTGAAAAGTGTTTTTTTGAAAAATATAAAATTTCATCATATTTGTACCAGATTCTGGAGATGGAACTTTGATCCAGGAATTTATTCTAATAGCCATATTTGGAGTAAGGGAGGAATTTTTCCCCTAATGACAACATTGGAATGCACTCCAAGACAGTTTTTGCCTTCCTCTGGATCAACACAGCAGGTTTCTAGGTTGAATTTGATGGACCTTTTTTCAATATTATCAACTATTCAACTCTGTAACAAACATGTAACAAACATGTAACAAACATGTAACAAGCATGAGCTTCCATGGCCCGTACGGGGATCAAACCCGTGACCTTGGTGTTATTAGCACCACGCTCTAACCAACTGAGCTAACCGGCCACTTTTACACCAAAGATTCACGTCACGTCAGTAGAAAATACATGCAAACGTGTATTCATATTGATATCCTATTAACCTGAATAATAAAATAAACTTGCAATTTTTACTACTCAAAAAGCATTAGACAAATTGCTTTTGTGTTTCCATTCCACCCCACAAAGAGTTTTCTTTCAGTACATTATATAGTACATTAAATGCTGCCATTAAAAACAAGAACTTGTCTCGCTAAAAACAAGCCCTTATATGACTATGAGGATGGAAAAATAATAACGTTATGACTATCGGAATACAAAGAGGCAAAATCAAGATATTATTTTTGTCCTTAAGGTTGAAATTGGACCTCTAAGATGATTTCATGCAACAAACTCTGCATTTCTATAAATCACCGGTTAGACCATACATGGAATATTGTGTACAGTTTTGAGCACCTGTGTATGTCCTTACATTGCTGAACTAGAATGCGTGCAAAGAAGGGAAAGCAAGGTAATTAAAGGACCTCATTACAGACGGGGATTATTTACTGTAAGAGCAGTTCGACGATTGAACTCTCTGCCACATTGAAAAGTGTTTTTTTGAAAAATATAAAATGTCATCATATTTGTACCAGATTCTGGAGATGGAACTTTGATCCAGGAATTTATTCTAATAGCCATATTTGGAGTAAGGGAGGAATTTTTCCCCTAATGACAAAATTGGAATGCACTCCAAGACAGTTTTTGCCTTCCTCTGGATCAACACGGCAGGTTTATAGGTTGAATTTGATGGACCTTTTTTCAATATTATCAACTATTCAACTCTGTAACAAGCATGTAACAAAAGTGGCTCGTACGGGGATCGAACCCGTGACCTTGGCGTTATTAGCACCACGCTCTAACCAACTGAGCTAACCGGCCACTTTTACACCAAAGATTCACGTCACGTCAGTAGAAAATACATGCAAACGTGTATTCATATTGATATCCTATTAACCTGAATAATAAAATAAACTTGCAATTTTTACTACTCAAAAAGAATTGGACAAATTGCTTTTGTGTTTTCCATTCCACCCCACAAAGAGTTTTCTTTCAGTACATTATATGGTACATTAAATGCTGCCATTAAAAACAAGAACTTGTCTCGCTAAAAACAAGCCCTTATATAACTATGAGGACGGAAAAATAATAAAGTTATGACTATCGGAATACAAAGAGGCAAAATCAAGATATTATTTTTGTCCTTAAGGTTGAAATTGGACCTCTAAGATGATTTCATGCAACAAACTCTGCATTTCTATAAATCACCGGTTAGACCATACATGGAATATTGTGTACAGTTTTGAGCACCTGTGTATGAGAAGGACATTGCTGAACTAGAATGCGTGCAAAGAAGGGAAAGCAAGGTAATTAAAGGACCTCATCACAGACGGGGATTCTTTACTGTAAGAGCAGTTCGACGATTGAACTCTCTGCCACATTGAAAAGTGTTTTTTTGAAAAATATAAAATTTCATCATATTTGTACCAGATTCTGGAGATGGAACTTTGATCCAGGAATTTATTCTAATAGCCATATTTGGAGTAAGGGAGGAATTTTTCCCCTAATGACAACATTGGAATGCACTCCAAGACAGTTTTAGCCTTCCTCTGGATCAACAGGCGGGTACTGCACAGGCGGGTACTGTAGTGATAATGGGAGATTTGGGAGATAATGGGAGATTTTAATTTCCGGGATATTAATTGGTGTCATGGTTCGGCTTCAACTGCAAAGGGGAGACATTTCCTCAACCTGTTGCAGGAAAATTTTATGGGCCAGTTTGTGGAAGACCCGACTAGAGGTGAAGCTCTGTTGGATCTGGTCATTTCTAATAATGCAGATCTTGTTGGGAATGTCAATGTTCGTGAAAACCTCGGTAACAGTGATCATAATATAGTTACATTTTACCTATACTGTAAAAAACAAACGCAGGCTGGGAGGGCAAAAACATTTAATTTTAAGAAAGCCAATTTCCCCAGGATGAGGGCTGCAATTCAGGATATAGACTGGGAAGAACTAATGTCAAATAATGGAACAAATGATAAATGGGAGATTTTCAAATCTACTTTGAGTTATTATAGTGCAAAATTTATTCCTACAGGTAATAAGTATAAACGACTCAAATTAAACCCCACATGGCTTACACCTTCTGTGAAAGGGGCAATACATGACAAAAAAAGGGCATTTAAAAAATACAAATCTGAGGGTACAGCTGTAGCCTTTGTAAAATATAAAGAGCTTAATAAAATCTGTAAAAATGTAATAAAATTAGCAAAAATACAAAATGAAAGGCAGGTGGCCAAGGATAGTAAAACAAATCCTAAAAAATTCTTCAAGCATATAAATGCAAAAAAGCCAAGGTCTGAACATGTAGGACCCCTAGATAATGGTAATGGGGAGTTGATCACAGGGGATCAAGAGAAGGCAGAGTTACTAAATGGGTTCTTTAGCTCTGTATATACAACAGAAGAAAGAGCAGCTGATGTAGCCGGTGCCAGTGCTGTTAATATATCAGTTGATATACTGAATTGGATGAATGTAGAGATGGTCCAAGCTAAATTAAATAAAATAAATGTGCACAAGGCTCCGGGACCAGATGGGTTACACCCTAGAATTCTTAAAGAGCTTAGTTCAGTTATTTCTGTCCCCCTTTTCATAATATTCAGAGAATCTCTAGTGACTGGTATAGTGCCAAGGGACTGGCGCAGGGCAAATGTGGTGCCTATTTTCAAAAAGGGCTCTAGGTCTTCCCCGGGTAATTATAGACCAGTAAGCTTAACATCCATCGTGGGGAAAATGTTTGAGGGGCTATTGAGGGACTATATACAGGATTATGTGACAATAAATAGCATTATAAGTGACAGCCAGCACGGTTTTACTAAGGACAGAAGTTGTCAAACTAACCTAATCTGTTTTTATGAAGAGGTGAGCAGAAGTCTAGACAGAGGGGCCGCTGTGGATTTAGTGTTTTTGGACTTTGCAAAGGCATTTGACACTGTCCCCCATAGACGCCTAATGGGTAAATTAAGGACTATAGGTTTAGAAAATATAGTTTGTAATTGGATTGAGAATTGGCTCAAGGACCGTATCCAGAGGGTTGTGGTCAATGATTCCTTCTCTGAATGGTCCCCGGTTATAAGTGGTGTACCCCAGGGTTCAGTGCTGGGACCACTATTATTCAACTTATTTATTAATGATATAGAGGAAGGGATTAATAGCACTATTTCTATTTTTGCAGATGACACCAAGCTATGTAATATAGTTCAGACTATGGAAGATGTTCATGAATTACAGGCAGATTTAAACAAACTAAGTGTTTGGGCGTCCACTTGGCAGATGAAGTTTAATGTAGATAAATGTAAAGTTATGCATCTTGGTACCAACAACCTGCATGCATCATATGTCCTAGGGGGCGCTACACTGGCGGATTCACTTGTTGAGAAGGATCTGGGTGTACTTGTAAATCATAAACTCAATAACAGCATGCAGTGTCAATCAGCTGCTTCAAAGGCCAGCAGGATATTGTCGTGTATTAAAAGAGGCATGGACTCGCGGGACAGGGATGTAATATTACCACTTTACAAAGCATTAGTGAGGCCTCATCTAGAATATGCAGTTCAGTTCTGGGCTCCAGTTCATAGAAAGGATGCCCTGGAGTTGGAAAAAATACAAAGAAGAGCAACGAAGCTAATAAGGGGCATGGAGAATCTAAGTTATGAGGAAAGATTGAAAGAATTAAACCTATTTAGCCTTGAAAAAAGAAGACTAAGGGGGGACATGATTAACTTATATAAATATATTAATGGCACATACAAAAAATATGGTGAAATCCTGTTCCTTGTAAAACCCCCTCAAAAAACAAGGGGGCACTCCCTCCGTCTGGAGAAAAAAAGGTTCAAGCTGCAGAGGCGACAAGGCTTCTTTACAGTAAGAACGGTGAATTTATGGAATAGCCTACCGCAGGAGCTGGTCACAGCAGGGACAGTAGATGGCTTTAAAAAAGGGTTAGATAATTTCCTAGAACAAAAAAATATTCGCTCCTATGTGTAGAAATTTTTCCTTCCCTTTTCCCTTCCCTTGGTTGAACTTGATGGACATGTGTCTTTTTTCAGCCGTACTAACTATGTAACTATGTAACTATGTAACACGGCAGGTTTATAGGTTGAATTTGATGGACCTTTTTTCAATATTATCAACTATTCAACTATTCAACAAGCATGTAACAAAAGTGAGATTCCATGGCCCGTACGGGGATCGAACCCGTGACCTTGGCATTATTAGCACCACGCTCTAACCAACTGAGCTAACCGGCCACTTTTACACCAAAGATTCACGTCACGTCAGTAGAAAATACATGCAAACGTGTAATCATATTGATATCCTATTAACCTGAATAATAAAATAAACTTGCAATTTTTACTACTCAAAAAGCATTGGACAAATTGCTTTTGTGTTTTCCATTCCACCCCACAAAGAGTTTTCTTCAGTACTTTATATGGTACATTAAATGCTGCCATTAAAAACAAGAACTTGTCTCGCTAAAAACAAGCCCTTATATGACTATGAGGACGGAAAAATAATAAAGTTATGACTATCGGAATACAAAGAGGCAAAATCAAGATATTATTTTTGTCCTTAAGGTTGAAATTGGACCTCTAAGATGATTTCATGCAACAAACTCTGCATTTCTATAAATCACCGGTTAGACCATACATGGAATATTGTGTACAGTTTTGAGCACCTGTGTATGAGAAGAACATTGCTGAACTAGAATGCGTGCAAAGAAGGGAAAGCAAGGTAATTAAAGGACCTCATCACAGACGGGGATTCTTTACTGTAAGAGCAGTTCGACGATTGAACTCTCTGCCACATTGAAAAGTGTTTTTTTGAAAAATATAAAATTTCATCATATTTGTACCAGATTCTGGAGATGGAAATTTGATCCAGGAATTTATTCTAATAGCCATATTTGGAGTAAGGGAGGAATTTTTCCCCTAATGACAACATTGGAATGCACTCCAAGACAGTTTTTGCCTTCCTCTGGATCAACACGGCAGGTTTATAGGTTGAATTTGATGGACCTTTTTTCAATATTATCAACTATTCAACTCTGTAACAAGCATGTAACAAAAGTGAGCTTCCATGGCCCATATGGGGATCGAACCCGTGACCTTGGCGTTATTAGCACCACGCTCTAACCAACTGAGCTAACCAGCCTCTTTTACACCAAAGATTCACGTCACGTTAGTAGAAAATACATGCAAACGTGTATTCATATTGATATCCTATTAACCTGAATAATAAAATAAACTTGCAATTTTTACTACTCAAAAAGCATTGGACAAATTGCTTTTGTGTTTTCCATTCCACCCCACAAAGAGTTTTCTTCAGTACATTATATGGTACATTAAATGCTGCCATTAAAAACAAGAACTTGTCTCGCTAAAAACAAGCCATTATATGACTATGAGGACGGAAAAATAATAAAGTTATGACTATCGGAATACAAAGAGGAAAAATCAAGATATTATTTTTGTCCTTAAGGTTGAAATTGGACCTCTAAGATGATTTCATGCAACAAACTCTGCATTTCTATAAATCACCGGTTAGACCATACATGGAATATTGTGTACAGTTTTGAGCACCTGTGTATGAGAAGGACATTGCTGAACTAGAATGCGTGCAAAGAAGGGAAAGCAAGGTAATTAAAGGACCTCATCACAGACGGGGATTCTTTACTGTAAGAGCAGTTCGACGATTGAACTCTCTGCCACATTGAAAAGTATTTTTTTGAAAAATATAAAATTTCATCATATTTGTACCAGATTCTGGAGATGGAAATTTGATCCAGGAATTTATTCTAATAGCCATATTTGGAGTAAGGGAGGAATTTTTCCCCTAATGACAACATTGGAATGCACTCCAAGACAGTTTTTGCCTTCCTCTGGATCAACACGGCAGGTTTATAGGTTGAATTTGATGGACCTTTTTTCAATATTATCAACTATTCAACTCTGTAACAAGCATGTAACAAAAGTGAGCTTCCATGGCCCATATGGGGATCGAACCCGTGACCTTGGCGTTATTAGCACCACGCTCTAACCAACTGAGCTAACCAGCCTCTTTTACACCAAAGATTCACGTCACGTTAGTAGAAAATACATGCAAACGTGTATTCATATTGATATCCTATTAACCTGAATAATAAAATAAACATGCAATTTTTACTACTCAAAAAGCATTGGACAAATTGCTTTTGTGATTTCCATTCCACCCCACAAAGAGTTTTCTTTCAGTACATTATATGGTACATTAAATGCTGCCATTAAAAACAAGAACTTATCTCGCTAAAAACAAGCCCTTATATGACTATGAGGACGGAAAAATAATAAAGTTATGACTATCGGAATACAAAGAGGGAAAATCAAGATATTATTTTTGTCCTTAAGGTTGAAATTGGACCTCTAAGATGATTTCATGCAACAAACTCTGCATTTCTATAAATCACCGGTTAGACCATACATGGAATATTGTGTACAGTTTTGAGCACCTGTGTATGAGAAGGACATTGCTGAACTAGAATGCGTGCAAAGAAGGGAAAGCAAGGTAATTAAAGGACCTCATCACAGACGGGGATTCTTTACTGTAAGAGCAGTTCGACGATTGAACTCTCTGCCACATTGAAAAGTGTTTTTTTGAAACATATAAAATTTCATCATATTTGTACCAGATTCTGGAGATGGAACTTTGATCCAGGAATTTATTCTAATAGCCATATTTGGAGTAAGGGAGGAATTTTTCCCCTAATGACAACATTGGAATGCACTCCAAGACAGTTTTTGCCTTCCTCTGGATCAACACAGCAGGTTTATAGGTTGAATAGACCATACATGGAATATTGTGTACAGTTTTAAGCACCTGTGTATGAGAAGGACATTGCTGAACTAGAATGCGTGCAAAGAAGGGAAAGCAAGGTAATTAAAGGACCTCATCACAGACGGGGATTCTTTACTGTAAGAGCAGTTCGACGATTGAACTCTCTGCCACATTGAAAAGTGTATTTTTGAAAAATATAAAATTTCATCATATTTGTATCAGATTCTGGAGATGGAACTTTGATCCAGGAATTTATTCTAATAGCCATATTTGGAGTAAGGGAGGAATTTTTCCCCTAATGAGAAAATTGGAATGCACTCCAAGACAGTTTTTGCCTTCCTCTGGATCAACACGGCAGGTTTATAGGTTGAATTTGATGGAACTTTTTTCAATATTATCAACTATTCAACTCTGTAACAAGCATGTAACAAAAGTGAACTTCCATGGCCCATACAGGGATCGAACCCGTGACCTTGGCGTTATTAGCACCACGCTCCTACCAACTAAGCTAACCAGCCACTTTTACACCAAAGATTCACGTCACGTCAGTAGAAAATACATGCAAACGTGTATTCATATTGATATCCTATTAACCTGAATAATAAAATAAACTTGCAATTTTTACTACTCAAAAAGCATTGGACAAATTGCTTTTGTGTTTTCCATTCCACCCCACAAAGAGTTTTCTTTCAGTACATTATATGGTACATTAAATGCTGCCATTAAAAACAAGAACTTGTCTCGCTAAAAACAAGCCCTTATATGACTATGAGGACGGAAAAATAATAAAGTTATGACTATCGGAATACAAAGAGGCAAAATCAAGATATTATTTTTGTCCTTAAGGTTGAAATTGAACCTCTAAGATGATATCATGCAACAAACTCTGCATTTCTATAAATCACCGGTTAGACCATACATGGAATATTGTGTACAGTTTTAAGCACCTGTGTATGAGAAGGACATTGCTGAACTAGAATGCGTGCAAAGAAGGGAAAGCAAGGTAATTAAAGGACCTCATCACAGACGGGGATTCTTTACTGTAAGAGCAGTTCGACGATTGAACTCTCTGCCACATTGAAAAGTGTATTTTTGAAAAATATAAAATTTCATCATATTTGTACCAGATTCTGGAGATGGAACTTTGATCCAGGAATTTATTCTAATAGCCATATTTGGAGTAAGGGAGGAATTTTTCCCCTAATGAGAAAATTGGAATGCACTCCAAGACAGTTTTTGCCTTCCTCTGGATCAACACGGCAGGTTTATAGGTTGATTTTGATGGACCTTTTTTCAATATTATCAACTATTCAACTTTGTAACAAGCATGTAACAAAAGTGAGCTTCCATGGCCCGTACGTGGATCGAACCCGTTACCTTGGCGTTATTAGCACCACACTCTAACCAACTGAGCTAACCGGCCACTTTTACACCAAAGATTCACGTCACGTCAGTAGAAAATACATGGAAACGTGTATTCATATTGATATCCTATTAACCTGAATAATAAAATAAACTTGCAATTTTTACTACTCAAAAAGCATTGGACAAATTGCTTTTGTGTTTTCCATTCCACCCCACAAAGAGTTTTCTTTCAGTACATTATATGGTACATTAAATGCTGCCATTAAAAACAAGAACTTGTCTCGCTAAAAACAAGCCCTTATATGACTATGAGGACGTAAAAATAATAAAGTTATGACTATAGGAATACAAAGAGGCAAAATCAAGATATTATTTTTGTCCTTAAGGTTGAAATTGAACCTCTAAGATGATTTCATGCAACAAACTCTGCATTTCTATAAATCACCGGTTACACCATACATGGAATATTGTGTACAGTTTTAAGCACCTGTGTATGAGAAGGACATTGCTGAACTAGAATGCGTGCAAAGAAGGGAAAGCAAGGTATTTAAAGGACCTCATCACAGACGGGGATTCTTTACTGTAAGAGCAGTTCGACGATTGAACTCTCTGCCACATTGAAAAGTGTTTTTTTGAAAAATATAAAATTTCATCATATTTGTACCAGATTCTGGAGATGGAACTTTGATCCAGGAATTTATTCTAATAGCCATATTTGGAGTAAGGGAGGAATTTTTCCCCTAATGACAACATTGGAATGCACTCCAAGACAGTTTTTGCCTTCCTCTGGATCAACACGGCAGGTTTATAGGTTGAATTTGATGGACCTTTTTTCAATATTATCAACTATTCAACTCTGTAACAAGCATGTAACAAAAGTGAGCTTCCATGGCCCGTACGGGGATCGAACCCGTGACCTTGGCGTTATTAGCACCATGCTCTAACTAACTGAGCTAACCGGCCACTTTTACACCAAAGATTCACGTCACGTCAGTAGAAAATACATGCAAACGTGTATTCATATTGATATCCTATTAACCTGAATAATAAAATAAACTTGCAATTTTTACTACTCAAAAAGCATTGGACAAATTGCTTTTGTGTTTTCCATTCCACCCCACAAAGAGTTTTCTTTCAGTACATTATATGGTACATTAAATGCTGCCATTAAAAACAAGAACTTGTCTCGCTAAAAACAAGCCCTTATATGACTATGAAGACGGAAAAATAATAAAGTTATGACTATCGGAATACAAAGAGGCAAAATCAAGATATTATTTTTGTCCTTAACCCCTTAATGACCGGGCCATTTTGCACGTTAATGACCAAGGATTATTTTTTGTTTTTTCACGGTCGCACTCCAAGAGTCGTAACTCTTTTTTTATTCCGTCGACATCGCCGTATAAGGGCTTGTTTTTTTTGCGGGACGAGTTGTATTTTGTAATTGTACCATTTTTAGATGCTTATAATATATTGATTAACATTTATTAACTTTATTTTAGGAGAGAATTGAAAATAAGCAGCTATTCCAGCATTGATTTTCACGTTATAAATTTACGCCGTTTACTATGCAGCAGAAATAACATGTTAACTTTATTCTATGGGTCGGCACGATTACGGGGATACCAAATATGTAAAGGTTTTATGTTTTTTCTACGTTTGCACAATAAAAACCCTTTTAGAAAAAAATTACTTGTTTTTGCATCGCCGCATTCCAAGAGCCGTCATTTTTTTATTTTTCAGTCGATGTGGCCGTATGTGGGCTTGATTTTTGCGGGACAATGTGTAGTTTTCAGTAGTACCATTTTGGGGTACATGGGACTTATAGATTAACTTTTATTTTATTTTTTATGGGGGGAATGGGAGAAAAGAGAGAATTTTGACGTTGTTTTTTGCGTTTTCTTTGGACGCCGTTCATCCGGCGGTTTAATTAATATGTTAATTTTATTGGTCAAGTTGTTACGATCGCTGGGATACCATATATGTGTATGTGTGATTTGTTTTGACCGTTTTACTAAATAAAACCACTTTTTGGGCCAAAAAAGTAGTTTTATTTGACTTTGACTGTAATTTTTTTTTTTTTTTTTCACAAACTTTATTTAACTGTTTTACATTTTTTTTTTTAGTCCCACCAGGGGACTTCACTATGCGATGTGCCGATCGCATATATAATGCTTTGGTATACTTCGTATACCAAAGCATTATTGCCTGTCAGTGTAAAACTGACAGGCAACCTGTTAGGTCATGCCTCCGGCATGGCCTAACAGGCAGTTGCTGAAGACAGACCTGGGGGTCTTTGTTAGACCCCCGGCTGTCATGGAAACCCGACGGCGACCCGCGATTTGTTTGCGGGGGCGCCGATCGGGTGACAGAGGGAGCTCCCTCCCTCTGTCAAACACATTAGATGCCGCTGTCACTATTGACAGCGGCATTTAATGGGTTAAACTGCCGGAATCGGAGCGCGCTTCGATTCCGGCAGTTGCAGCAGGAGCCAGGCTGTGTATAACGGTCGTGCTCCTGCCGCTGATCGCGTGGGTAAACTGGCAGTACCCGCGCCATCACAGGACGGATATATCCGTCCTCCTGCGCGAACTAGCAGCTGCTGAGGACGGATATATCCGTCCTTCGGCGTTAAGGAGTTAAGGTTGAAATTGGACCTCTAAGATGATTTCATGCAACAAACTCTGCATTTCTATAAATCACCGGTTAGACCATACATGGAATATTGTGTACAGTTTTGAGCACCTGTGTATGAGAAGGACATTGCTGAACTAGAATGCATGCAAAGAAGGGAAAGCAAGGTAATTAAAGGACCTCATCACAGACGGGGATTCTTTACTGTAAGAGCAGTTCGACGATTGAACTCTCTGCCACATTGAAAAGTGTTTTTTTGAAAAATATAAAATTTCATCATATTTGTACCAGATTCTGGAGATGGAACTTTGATCCAGGAATTTATTCTAATAGCCATATTTGGAGTAAGGGAGGAATTTTTCCCCTAATGACAACATTGGAATGCACTCCAAGACAGTTTTTGCCTTCCTCTGGATCAACACAGCAGGTTTCTAGGTTGAATTTGATGGACCTTTTTTCAATATTATCAACTATTCAACTCTGTAACAAACATGTAACAAACATGAGCTTCCATGGCCCGTACGGGGATCAAACCCGTGACCTTGGTGTTATTAGCACCACGCTCTAACCAACTGAGCTAACCGGCCACTTTTACACCAAAGATTCACGTCACGTCAGTAGAAAATACATGCAAACGTGTATTCATATTGATATCCTATTAACCTGAATAATAAAATAAACTTGCAATTTTTACTACTCAAAAAGCATTAGACAAATTGCTTTTGTGTTTCCATTCCACCCCACAAAGAGTTTTCTTTCAGTACATTATATAGTACATTAAATGCTGCCATTAAAAACAAGAACTTGTCTCGCTAAAAACAAGCCCTTATATGACTATGAGGATGGAAAAATAATAACGTTATGACTATCGGAATACAAAGAGGCAAAATCAAGATATTATTTTTGTCCTTAAGGTTGAAATTGGACCTGTAAGATGATTTCATGCAACAAACTCTGCATTTCTATAAATCACCGGTTAGACCATACATGGAATATTGTGTACAGTTTTGAGCACCTGTGTATGTCCTTACATTGCTGAACTAGAATGCGTGCAAAGAAGGGAAAGCAAGGTAATTAAAGGACCTCATTACAGACGGGGATTATTTACTGTAAGAGCAGTTCGACGATTGAACTCTCTGCCACATTGAAAAGTGTTTTTTTGAAAAATATAAAATGTCATCATATTTGTACCAGATTCTGGAGATGGAACTTTGATCCAGGAATTTATTCTAATAGCCATATTTGGAGTAAGGGAGGAATTTTTCCCCTAATGACAAAATTGGAATGCACTCCAAGACAGTTTTTGCCTTCCTCTGGATCAACACGGCAGGTTTATAGGTTGAATTTGATGGACCTTTTTTCAATATTATCAACTATTCAACTCTGTAACAAGCATGTAACAAAAGTGGCTCGTACGGGGATCGAACCCGTGACCTTGGCGTTATTAGCACCACGCTCTAACCAACTGAGCTAACCGGCCACTTTTACACCAAAGATTCACGTCACGTCAGTAGAAAATACATGCAAACGTGTATTCATATTGATATCCTATTAACCTGAATAATAAAATAAACTTGCAATTTTTACTACTCAAAAAGAATTGGACAAATTGCTTTTGTGTTTTCCATTCCACCCCACAAAGAGTTTTCTTTCAGTACATTATATGGTACATTAAATGCTGCCATTAAAAACAAGAACTTGTCTCGCTAAAAACAAGCCCTTATATAACTATGAGGACGGAAAAATAATAAAGTTATGACTATCGGAATACAAAGAGGCAAAATCAAGATATTATTTTTGTCCTTAAGGTTGAAATTGGACCTCTAAGATGATTTCATGCAACAAACTCTGCATTTCTATAAATCACCGGTTAGACCATACATGGAATATTGTGTACAGTTTTGAGCACCTGTGTATGAGAAGGACATTGCTGAACTAGAATGCGTGCAAAGAAGGAAAAGCAAGGTAATTAAAGGACCTCATCACAGACGGGGATTCTTTACTGTAAGAGCAGTTCGACGATTGAACTCTCTGCCACATTGAAAAGTGTTTTTTTGAAAAATATAAAATTTCATCATATTTGTACCAGATTCTGGAGATGGAACTTTGATCCAGGAATTTATTCTAATAGCCATATTTGGAGTAAGGGAGGAATTTTTCCCCTAATGACAACATTGGAATGCACTCCAAGACAGTTTTAGCCTTCCTCTGGATCAACACGGCAGGTTTATAGGTTGAATTTGATGGACCTTTTTTCAATATTATCAACTATTCAACTATTCAACAAGCATGTAACAAAAGTGAGCTTCCATGGCCCGTACAGGGATCGAACCCGTGACCTTGGCGTTATTAGCACCACGCTCTAACCAACTGAGCTAACCGGCCGCTTTTACACCAAAGATTCACGTCACGTCAGTAGAAAATACATGCAAACGTGTATTCATATTGATATCCTATTAACCTGAATAATAAAATAAACTTGCAATTTTTACTACTCAAAAAGCATTGGACAAATTGCTTTTGTGTTTTCCATTCCACCCCATAAAGAGTTTTCTTTTAGTACATTATATGGTACATTAAATGCTGCCATTAAAAACAAGAACTTGTCTCGCTAAAAACAAGCCCTTATATGACTATGAGGACGGAAAAATAATAAAGTTATGACTATCGGAATACAAAGAGGCAAAATCAAGATATTATTTTTGTCCTTAAGGTTGAAATTGGACCTCTAAGATGATTTCATGCAACAAACTCTGCATTTCTATAAATCACCGGTTAGACCATACATGGAATATTGTGTACAGTTTTGAGCACCTGTGTATGAGAAGGACATTGCTGAACTAGAATGCGTGCAAAGAAGGGAAAGCAAGGTAATTAAAGGACCTCATCACAGACGGGGATTCTTTACTGTAAGAGCAGTTCGACGATTGAACTCTCTGCCACATTGAAAAGTGTTTTTTTGAAAAATATAAAATTTCATCATATTTGTACCAGATTATGGAGATGGGACTTTGATCCAGGAATTTATTCTAATAGCCATATTTGGAGTAAGGGAGGAATTTTTTCCCTAAAGAGAAAATTGGAATGCACTCCAAGACAGTTTTTGCCTTCCTCTGGATCAACACGGCAGGTTTATAGGTTGAATTTGATGGACCTTTTTTCAATATTATCAACTATTCAACTATTCAACAAGCATGTAACAAAAGTGAGCTTCCATGGCTCGAACCCGTGACCTTGGCGTTATTAGCACCACGCTCTAACCAACTGAGCTAACCGGCCACTTTTATACCAAAGATTCACGTCACGTCAGTAGAAAATACATGCAAACGTGTATTCATATTGATATCCTATTAACCTGAATAATAAAATAAACTTGCAATTTTTACTACTCAAAAAGCATTGGACAAATTGCTTTTGTGTTTTCCATTCCACCCCACAAAGAGTTTTCTTTCAGTACATTATATGGTACATTAAATGCTGCAATTAAAAACAAGAACTTGTCTCGCTAAAAACAAGCCCTTATATGACTATGAGGACGGAAAAATAATAAAGTTATGACTATCGGAATACAAAGAGGCAAAATCAAGATATTATTTTTGTCCTTAAGGTTGAAATTGGACCTCTAAGATGATTTCATGCAACAAACTCTGCATTTCTATAAATCACCGGTTACACCATACATGGAATATTGTGTACAGTTTTAAGCACCTGTGTATGAGAAGGACATTGCTGAACTAGAATGCGTGCAAAGAAGGGAAAGCAAGGTAATTAAAGGACCTCATCACAGACGGGGATTCTTTACTGTAAGAGCAGTTCGACGATTGAACTCTCTGCCACATTGAAAAGTGTTTTTTTGAAAAATATAAAATTTCATGATATTTGTACCAGATTCTGGAGATGGAACTTTGATCCAGGAATTTATTCTAATAGCCATATTTAGAGCAAGGGAGAAATTTTTCCCCTAATGACAACATTGGAATGCACTCCAAGACAGTTTTTGCCTTCCTCTGGATCAACACGGCAGGTTTATAGGTTGAATTTGATGGACCTTTTTTCAATATTATCAACTATTCAACTCTGTAACAAGCATGTAACAAGCATGTAACAAAAGTGAGCTTCCATGGCCCGTACGAGGATCGAACCCGTGACCTTGGCGTTATTAGCACCACGCTCTAACTAACTGAGCTAACCGGCCACTTTTACACCAAAGATTCACGTCACGTCAGTAGAAAATACATGCAAACGTGTAATCATATTGATATCCTATTAACCTGAATAATAAAATAAACTTGCAATTTTTACTACTCAAAAAGCATTGGACAAATTGCTTTTGTGTTTTCCATTCCACCCCACAAAGAGTTTTCTTCAGTACTTTATATGGTACATTAAATGCTGCCATTAAAAACAAGAACTTGTCTCGCTAAAAACAAGCCCTTATATGACTATGAGGACGGAAAAATAATAAAGTTATGACTATCGGAATACAAAGAGGCAAAATCAAGATATTATTTTTGTCCTTAAGGTTGAAATTGGACCTCTAAGATGATTTCATGCAACAAACTCTGCATTTCTATAAATCACCGGTTAGACCATACATGGAATATTGTGTACAGTTTTGAGCACCTGTGTATGAGAAGGACATTGCTGAACTAGAATGCGTGCAAAGAAGGGAAAGCAAGGTAATTAAAGGACCTCATCACAGACGGGGATTCTTTACTGTAAGAGCAGTTCGACGATTGAACTCTCTGCCACATTGAAAAGTGTTTTTTTGAAAAATATAAAATTTCATCATATTTGTACCAGATTCTGGAGATGGAAATTTGATCCAGGAATTTATTCTAATAGCCATATTTGGAGTAAGGGAGGAATTTTTCCCCTAATGACAACATTGGAATGCACTCCAAGACAGTTTTTGCCTTCCTCTGGATCAACACGGCAGGTTTATAGGTTGAATTTGATGGACCTTTTTTCAATATTATCAACTATTCAACTCTGTAACAAGCATGTAACAAAAGTGAGCTTCCATGGCCCATATGGGGATCGAACCCGTGACCTTGGCGTTATTAGCACCACGCTCTAACCAACTGAGCTAACCAGCCTCTTTTACACCAAAGATTCACGTCACGTTAGTAGAAAATACATGCAAACGTGTATTCATATTGATATCCTATTAACCTGAATAATAAAATAAACTTGCAATTTTTACTACTCAAAAAGCATTGGACAAATTGCTTTTGTGTTTTCCATTCCACCCCACAAAGAGTTTTCTTTCAGTACATTATATGGTACATTAAATACTGCCATTAAAAACAAGAAATTGTCTCGCTAAAAACAAGCCCTTATATGACTATGAGGACGGAAAAATAATAAAGTTATGACTATCGGAATACAAAGAGGCAAAATCAAGATATTATTTTTGTCCTTAAGGTTGAAATTGGACCTCTAAGATGATTTCATGCAACAAACTCTGCATTTCTATAAATCACCGGTTAGACCATACATGGAATATTGTGTACAGTTTTGAGCACCTGTGTATGAGAAAGACATTGCTGAACTAGAATGCGTGCAAAGAAGGGAAAGCAAGGTAATTAAAGGACCTCATCACAGACGGGGATTCTTTACTGTAAGAGAAGTTCGACGATTGAACTCTCTGCCACATTGAAAAGTGTTTTTTTGAAAAATATAAAATTTCATCATATTTGTACCAGATTCTGGAGATGGAACTTTGATCCAGGAATTTATTCTAATAGCCATATTTGGAGTAAGGGAGGAATTTTTCCCCTAATGACAACATTGGAATGCACTCCAAGACAGTTTTTGCCTTCCTCTGGATCAACACGGCAGGTTTACAGGTTGAATTTGATGGACCTTTTTTCAATATTATCAACTATTCAACTCTGTAACAAGCATGTAACAAAAGTGAGCTACCATGGCCCGAACCCGTGACCTTAGCGTTATTAGCACCACGCTCTAACCAACTGAGCTAACCGGCCACTGTTACACCAAAGATTCACGTCACGTCAGTAGAAAATACATGCAAACGTGTATTCATATTGATATCCTATTAACCTGAATAATAAAATAAACTTGCAATTTTTACTACTCAAAAAGCATTGGACAAATTGCTTTTGTGTTTTCCATTCCACCCCACAAAGAGTTTTCTTTCAGTACATTATATGGTACATTAAATGCTGCCATTAAAAACAAGAACTTGTCTCGCTAAAAACAAGCCCTTATATGACTATGAGGACGGAAAAATAATAAAGTTATGACTATCGGAATACAAAGAGGCAAAATCAAGATATTATTTTTGTCCTTAAGGTTGAAATTGGACCTCTAAGATGATTTCATGCAACAAACTCTGCATTTCTATAAATCACCGGTTAGACCATACATGGAATATTGTGTACAGTTTTAAGCACCTGTGTATGAGAAGGACATTGCTGAACTAGAATGCGTGCAAAGAAGGGAAAGCAAGGTAATTAAAGGACCTCATCACAGACGGGGATTCTTTACTGTAAGAGAAGTTCGACGATTGAACTCTCTGCCACATTGAAAAGTGTTTTTTTGAAAAATATAAAATTTCATCATATTTGTACCAGATTCTGGAGATGGAACTTTGATCCAGGAATTTATTCTAATAGCCATATTTGGAGTAAGGGAGGAATTTTTCCCCTAATGACAACATTGGAATGCACTCCAAGACAGTTTTTGCCTTCCTCTGGATCAACACGGCAGGTTTATAGGTTGAATTTGATGGACCTTTTTTCAATATTATCAACTATTCAACTCTGTAACAAAAGTGAGCTTCCATGGCCCGTACGGGGATCGAACCCGTGACCTTGGCGTTATTAGCACCACGCTCTAACCAACTGAGCTAACCGGCCACTTTTACACCAAAGATTCACGTCACGTCAGTAGAAAATACATGCAAACGTGTATTCATATTGATATCCTATTAACCTGAATAATAAAATAAACTTGCAATTTTTACTACTCAAAAAGCATTGGACAAATTGCTTTTGTGTTTTCCATTCCACCCCACAAAGAGTTTTCTTTCAGTACATTATATGGTACATTAAATGCTGCCATTAAAAACAAGAACTTGTCTCGCTAAAAACAAGCCCTTATATGACTATGAGGACGGAAAAATAATAAAGTTATGACTATCGGAATACAAAGAGGCAAAATCAAGATATTATTTTTGTCCTTAAGGTTGAAATTGGACCTCTAAGATGATTTCATGCAATAAACTCTGCATTTCTATAAATCACCGGTTAGACCATACATGGAATATTGTGTACAGTTTTGAGCACCTGCGTATGAGAAGGACATTGCTGAACTACAATGCGTGCAAAGAAGGGAAAGCAAGGTAATTAACCCCTTAATGACCGGGCCATTTTGCACGTTAATGACCAAGGATTATTTTTTGTTTTTCCACGGTCGCATTCCAAGAGTCGTAACTGTTTTTGTATTCCGTCTATATAGCCGTATAAGGGCTTGTTTTTTCCGGGACGAGTTGTATTTTGTAATTGTACCATTTTTAGATGCTTATAACATATTGATTAACTTTTATTAACTTTATTTTAGGAGAGAATTGAAAATAAGCAGCTATTCCAGCATTAATTTTCACGTTATAAATTTACGCCGTTTACTATGCAGCGTAAATAACATGTTAACTTTATTCTATGGGTCGGCACGATTACAGGGATACCAAATGTATAAAGGTTTTATATGTTTTTTCTACGTTTGCACAATAAAAACCCTTTTAGAAAAAAATTACTTGTTTTTGCATCGCCGCGTTCCAAGAGCCGTCATTTTTTTATTTTTCCGTCGATGTGGCCGTACGTGGGCTTGATTTTTGCGGGACAATGTGTAGTTTTCATTAGTACTATTTTGGGGTACATAGGACTTATAGATGAACTTTTATTTTATTTTTTATGGGGGGAATGGGAGAAAAGAGAGAATTTTGCCGTTGTTTTTTGCGTTTTCTTTGGACGCCGTTCATCCGGCGGTTTAATTAATGTGTTCATTTTATTGGTCAAGTTGTTACAATCGCGGGGATACCATATATGTGTATGTGTGATTTGTTTTGACCGTTTTATTAAATAAAACCACTTTTTGGGGCAAAAAAGTAGTTTTATTTGACTTTGACTGTAATTTTTTTTATTTTTTTTTTCACAAACTTTATTTAACGGTTTTACTTTTTTTTTTTTAGTCCCACCAGGGGACTTCACTATGCGATGTGCAGATCGCATATATAATGCTTTGGTATACTTCGTATACCAAAGCATTATTGCCTGTCAGTGTAAAACTGACAGGCAACCTGTTAGGTCATGCCTCTGGCATCGCCTAACAGGCAGATGCTGAAGACAGACCTGGGGGTCTTTGTTAGACCCCCGGCTGTCATGGAAACCCGACGGAGACCCGCGATTTGTTTGCGGGGGCGCCGATCGGGAGACAGAGGGAGTTCCCCCTTCTGTCAAACACATTAAATGCCGCTGTCACTGTTGACAGCGGCATTTAATGGGTTAAACTGCCGGAATCGGCGCGTGCTTCGATTCCGGCAGTTGCAGCAGGAGCCAGGCTGTGTATAACAGCCGTGCTCCTGCCGCTGATCGCGTGGGTAAACTGTCAGTACCCGCGCGATCACAGGACGGATATATCCGTCCTCCTGCGCGAACTAGCAGCTGCTGAGGACGGATATATCCGTCCTTCGGCGTTAAGGGGTTAAAGGACCTCATCACAGATGGGGATTCTTTACTGTAAGAGAAGTTCTACGATTGAACTCTCTGCCACATTGAAAAGTGTTTTTTTGAAAAATATAAAATTTAAAATATAAATAGGACGGAAAAATAATAAAGTTATGACTATCGGAATACAAAGAGGCAAAATCAAGATATTATTTTTGTCCTTAAGGTTGAAAGTGGACCTCTAAGATGATTTCATGCAACAAACTCTGCATTTCTATAAATCACCGGTTAGACCATACATGGAATATTGTGTACAGTTTTGAGCACCTGTGTATGAGAAGGACATTGCTGAACTAGAATGCGTGCAAAGAAGGGAAAGCAAGGTAATTAAAGGACCTCATCACAGACGGGGATTCTTTACTGTAAGAGCAGTTCGACGATTGAACTCTCTGCCACATTGAAAAGTGTTTTTTTGAAAAATATAAAATTTCATCATATTTGTACCAGATTCTGGAGATGGAACTTTGATCCAGGAATTTATTCTAATAGCCATATTTGGAGTAAGGGAGGAATTTTTCCCCTAATGACAACATTGGAATGCACTCCAATACAGTTTTTGCCTTCCTCTGGATCAACACGGCAGGTTTACAGGTTGAATTTGATGGACCTTTTTTCAATATTATCAACTATTCAACTCTGTAACAAGCATGTAACAAAAGTGAGCTACCATGGCCCGAACCCGTGACCTTAGTGTTATTAGCACCACGCTCTAACCAACTGAGCTAACCGGCCACTTTTACACCAAAGATTCACGTCACGTCAGTAGAAAATACATGCAAACGTGTATTCATATTGATATCCTATTAACCTGAATAATAAAATAAACTTGAAATTTTTACTACTCAAAAAGCATTGGACAAATTGCTTTTGTGTTTTCCATTCCACCCCACAAAGAGTTTTCTTTCAGTACATTATATGGTACATTAAATACTGCCATTAAAAACAAGAAATTGTCTCGCTAAAAACAAGCCCTTATATGACTATGAGGACGGAAAAATAATAAAGTTATGACTATCGGAATACAAAGAGGCAAAATCAAGATATTATTTTTGTCCTTAAGGTTGAAATTGGACCTCTAAGATGATTTCATGCAACAAACTCTGCATTTCTATAAATCACCGGTTAGACCATACATGGAATATTGTGTACAGTTTTGAGCACCTGTGTATGAGAAGGACATTGCTGAACTAGAATGCGTGCAAAGAAGGGAAAGCAAGGTAATTAAAGGACCTCATCACAGACGGGGATTCTTTACTGTAAGAGCAGTTCGACGATTGAACTCTCTGCCACATTGAAAAGTGTTTTTTTGAAAAATATAAAATTTCATCATATTTGTACCAGATTCTGGAGATGGAACTTTGATCCAGGAATTTATTCTAATAGCCATATTTGGAGTAAGGGTGGAATTTTTCCCCTAATGAGAAAATTGGAATGCACTCCAAGACAGTTTTTGCCTTCCTCTGGATCAACACGGCAGGTTTATAGGTTGAATTTGATGGACCTTTTTTCAATATTATCAACTATTCAACTCTGTAACAAGCATGTAACAAAATTGAGCTTCTATGGCCCGTACGGGGATCGAACCCGTGACCTTGGCGTTATTTATAGAAATGCAGAGTTTGTTGCATGAAATCATCTTAGAGGTCCAATTTCAACCTTAAGGACAAAAATAATATCTTGATTTTGCCTCTTTGTATTCCGATAGTCATAACTTTATTATTTTTCCGTCCTCATAGTCATATAAGGGCTTGTTTTTTGCGAGACAAGTTCTTGTTTTTAATGGCAGCATTTAATGTACCATATAATGTACTGAAAGAAAACTCTAACCAACTGAGCTAACTGGCCACTTTTACACCAAAGATTCACGTCACGTCAGTAGAAAATACATGCAAACGGGTATTCATATTGATATCCTATTAACCTGAATAATAAAATAAACTTGCAATTTTTACTACTCAAAAAGCATTGGACAAATTGCTTTTGTGTTTTCCATTCCACCCCACAAAGAGTTTTCTTTCAGTACATTATATGGTACATTAAATGCTGCCATTAAAAACAAGAACTTGTCTCGCAAAAAACAAGCCCTTATATGACTATGAGGACGGAAAAATAATAAAGTTATGACTATCGGAATACAAAGAGGCAAAATCAAGATATTATTTTTGTCCTTAAGGTTGAAATTGGACCTCTAAGATGATTTCATGCAACAAACTCTGCATTTCTATAAATCACCGGTTAGACCATACATGGAATATTGTGTACAGTTTTGAGCACCTGTGTATGAGAAGGACATTGCTGAACTAGAATGCGTGCAAAGAAGGGAAAGCAAGGTAATTAAAGGACCTCATCACAGACGGGGATTCTTTACTGTAAGAGCAGTTCGACGATTGAACTCTCTGCCACATTGAAAAGTGTTTTTTTGAAAAATATAAAATTTCATCATATTTGTACCAGATTCTGGAGATGGAACTTTGATCCAGGAATTTATTCTAATAGCCATATTTGGAGTAAGGGAGGAATTTTTCCCCTAATGACAACATTGGAATGCACTCCAAGACAGTTTTTGCCTTCCTCTGGATCAACACGGCAGGTTTATAGGTTGAATTTGATGGACCTTTTTTCAATATTATCAACTATTCAACTCTGTAACAAAAGTGAGCTTCCATGGCCCGTACGGGGATCGAACCCGTGACCTTGGCGTTATTAGCACCACGCTCTAACCAACTGAGCTAACCGGCCACTTTTACACCAAAGATTCACGTCACGTCAGTAGAAAATACATGCAAACGTGTATTCATATTGATATCCTATTAACCTGAATAATAAAATAAACTTGCAATTTTTACTACTCAAAAAGCATTGGACAAATTGCTTTTGTGTTTTCCATTCCACCCCACAAAGAGTTTTCTTCAGTACATTATATGGTACATTAAATGCTGCCATTAAAAACAAGAACTTGTCTCGCTAAAAACAAGCCCTTATATGACTATGAGGACGGAAAAATAATAAAGTTATGACTATCGGAATACAAAGAGGCAAAATCAAGATATTATTTTTCCATTCCACCCCACAAAGAGTTTTCTTTCAGTACATTATATGGTACATTAAATGCTGCCATTAAAAACAAGAACTTGTCTCGCTAAAAACAAGCCCTTATATGACTATGAGGACGGAAAAATAATAAAGTTATGACTATCAGAATACAAAGAGGCAAAATCAAGATATTATTTTTGTCCTTAAGGTTGAAATTGAACCTCTAAGATGATTTCATGCAACAAACTCTGCATTTCTATAAATCACCGGTTAGACCATACATGGAATATTGTGTACAGTTTTGAGCACCTGTGTAAGAGAAGGACATTGCTGAACTAGAATGCGTGCAAAGAAGGGAAAGCAAGGTAATTAAAGGACCTCATCACAGACGGGGATTCTTTACTGTAAGAGCAGTTCGACGATTGAACTCTCTGCCACATTGAAAAGTGTTTTTTTGAAAAATATAAAATTTCATCATATTTGTACCAGATTCTGGAGATGGAACTTTGATCCAGGAATTTATTCTAATAGCCATATTTGGAGTAAGGGAGGAATTTTTCCCCTAATGACAACATTGGAATGCACTCCAAGACAGTTTTTGCCTTCCTCTGGATCAACACGGCAGGTTTATAGGTTGAATTTGATGGACCTTTTTTCAATATTATCAACTATTCAACTCTGTAACAAAAGTGAGCTTCCATGGCCCGTACGGGGATCGAACCCGTGACCTTGGCGTTATTAGCACCACGCTCTAACCAACTGAGCTAAACGGCCACTTTTACACCAAAGATTCACGTCACGTCAGTAGAAAATACATGCAAACGTGTATTCATATTGATATCCTATTAACCTGAATAATAAAATAAACTTGCAATTTTTACTACTCAAAAAGCATTGGACAAATTGCTTTTGTGTTTTCCATTCCACCCCACAAAGAGTTTTCTTCAGTACATTATATGGTACATTAAATGCTGCCATTAAAAACAAGAACTTGTCTCGCTAAAAACAAGCCCTTATATGACTATGAGGACGGAAAAATAATAAAGTTATGACTATCGGAATACAAAGAGGCAAAATCAAGATATTATTTTTCCATTCCACCCCACAAAGAGTTTTCTTTCAGTACATTATATGGTACATTAAATGCTGCCATTAAAAACAAGAACTTGTCTCGCTAAAAACAAGCCCTTATATGACTATGAGGACGGAAAAATAATAAAGTTATGACTATCAGAATACAAAGAGGCAAAATCAAGATATTATTTTTGTCCTTAAGGTTGAAATTGAACCTCTAAGATGATTTCATGCAACAAACTCTGCATTTCTATAAATCACCGGTTAGACCATACATGGAATATTGTGTACAGTTTTGAGCACCTGTGTAAGAGAAGGACATTGCTGAACTAGAATGCGTGCAAAGAAGGGAAAGCAAGGTAATTAAAGGACCTCATCACAGACGGGGATTCTTTACTGTAAGAGCAGTTCGACGATTGAACTCTCTGCCACATTGAAAAGTGTTTTTTTGAAAAATATAAAAATTCATCATATTTGTACCAGATTCTGGAGATGGAACTTTGATCCAGGAATTTATTCTAATAGCCATATTTGGAGTAAGGGAGGAATTTTTCCCCTAATGACAACATTGGAATGCACTCCAAGACAGTTTTTGCCTTCCTCTGGATCAACACGGCAGGTTTATAGGTTGAATTTGATGGACCTTTTTTCAATATTATCAACTATTCAACTCTGTAACAAGCGTGAGCTTCCATGGCACGTACGGGGATCGAACCCGTGACCTTGGCGTTATTAGCACCACGCTCTAACCAACTGAGCTAACAGGCCACTTTTACACCAAAGATTCACATCACGTCAGTAGAAAATACATGCAAACGTGTATTCATATTGATATCCTATTAACCTGAATAATAAAATAAACTTGCAATTTTTACTACTCAAAAAGCATTGGACAAATTGCTTTTGTGTTTTCCATTCCACCCCACAAAGAGTTTTCTTTCAGTACATTATATGGTACATTAAATGCTGCCATTAAAAACAAGAACTTGTCTCGCTAAAAACAAGCCCTTATATGACTATGAGGACGGAAAAATAATAAAGTTATGACTATCGGAATACAAAGAGGCAAAATCAAGATATTATTTTTGTCCTTAAGGTTGAAATTGAACCTCTAAGATGATTTCATGCAACAAACTCTGCATTTCTATAAATCACCGGTTACACCATACATGGAATATTGTGTACAGTTTTGAGCACCTGTGTATGAGAAGGACATTGCTGAACTAGAATGCGTGCAAAGAAGGGAAAGCAAGGTAATTAAAGGACCTCATCACAGACGGGGATTCTTTACTGTAAGAGCAGTTTGACGATTGAACTCTCTGCCACATTGAAAAGTGTTTTTTTGAAAAATATAAAATTTCATCATATTTGTACCAGATTCTGGAGATGGAACTTTGATCCAGGAATTTATTCTAATAGCCATATTTGGAGTAAGGGAGGAATTTTTCCCCTAATGACAACATTGGAATGCACTCCAAGACAGTTTTTGCCTTCCTCTGGATCAACACGGCAGGTTTATAGGTTGAATTTGATGGACCTTTTTTCAATAGTATCAACTATTCAACTCTGTAACTCTGTAACAAAAGTGAGCTTCCATGGCCCGTACGGGGATCGAACCCGTGACTTGGCGTTATTAGCACCACGCTCTAACCAACTGAGCTAACCAGCCACTTTTACACCAAAGATTCACGTCACGTCAGTAGAAAATACATGCAAACGTGTATTCATATTGATATCCTATTAACCTGAATAATAAAATAAACTTGCAATTTTTACTACTCAAAAAGCATTGGACAAATTGCTTTTGTGTTTTCCATTCCACCCCACAAAGAGTTTTCTTTCAGTACATTATATGGTACATTAAATGCTGCCATTAAAAACAAGAACTTGTCTCGCTAAAAACAAGCCCTTATATGACTATGAGGACGGAAAAATAATAAAGTTATGACTATCGGAATACAAAGAGGCAAAATCAAGATATTATTTTTGTCCTTAAGGTTGAAATTGAACCTCTAAGATGATTTCATGCAACAAACTCTGCATTTCTATAAATCACCGGTTACACCATACATGGAATATTGTGTACAGTTTTGAGCACCTGTGTATGAGAAGGACATTGCTGAACTAGAATGCGTGCAAAGAAGGGAAAGCAAGGTAATTAAAGGACCTCATCACAGACGGGGATTCTTTACTGTAAGAGCAGTTTGACGATTGAACTCTCTGCCACATTGAAAAGTGTTTTTTTGAAAAATATAAAATTTCATCATATTTGTACCAGATTCTGGAGATGGAACTTTGATCCAGGAATTTATTCTAATAGCCATATTTGGAGTAAGGGAGGAATTTTTCCCCTAATGACAACATTGGAATGCACTCCAAGACAGTTTTTGCCTTCCTCTGGATCAACACGGCAGGTTTATAGGTTGAATTTGATGGACCTTTTTTCAATATTATCAACTATTCAACTCTGTAACAAGCATGTAACAAAAGTGAGCTTCCATGGCCCATAAGGTGACCAAACCCGTGACCTTGGCGTTATTAGCACCACGCTCTAACCAACTGAGCTAACCGGCCACTTTTACACCAAAGATTCACGTCACGTCAGTAGAAAATACATGCAAACGTGTATTCATATTGATATCCTATTAACCTGAATAATAAAATAAACTTGCAATTTTTACTACTCAAAAAGCATTGGACAAATTGCTTTTGTGTTTTCCATTCCACCCCACAAAGAGTTTTCTTCAGTACATTATATGGTACATTAAATGCTGCCATTAAAAACAAGAACTTGTCTCGCTAAAAACAATCCCTTATATGACTATGAGGCCGAAAAATAATAAAGTTATGACTATCGGAATACAAAGAGGCAAAATCAAGATATTATTTTTGTCCTTAAGGTTGAAATTGGACCTCTAAGATGATTTCATGCAACAAACTCTGCATTTCTATAAATCACCGGTTAGACCATACATGGAATATTGTGTACAGTTTTGAGCACCTGTGTATGAGAAGGACATTGCTGAACTAGAATGCGTGCAAAGAAGGGAAAGCAAGGTAATTAAAGGACCTCATCACAGACGGGGATTCTTTACTGTAAGAGCAGTTCGACGATTGAACTCTCTGCCACATTGAAAAGTGGTTTTTTGAAAAATATAAAATTTCATCATATTTGTACCAGATTCTGGAGATGGAACTTTGATCCAGGAATTTATTCTAATAGCCATATTTGGAGTAAGGGAGGAATTTTTCCCCTAATGACAACATTGGAATGCACTCTAAGACAGTTTTTGCCTTCCTCTGGATCAACACGGCAGGTTTATAGGTTGAATTTGATGGACCTTTTTTCAATATTATCAACTATTCAACTCTGTAACAAGCATGTAACAAAAGTGAGCTTACATGGCCCGTACGGGGATCGAACCCGTGACCTTGGCGTTATTAGCACCACGCGCTAACCAACTGAGCTAACCGGCCACTTTTACACCAAAGATTCACGTCACGTCAGTAGAAAATACATGCAAACGTGTATTCATATTGATATCCTATTAACCTGAATAATAAAATAAACTTGCAATTTTTACTACTCAAAAAGCATTGGACAAATTGCTTTTGTGTTTTCCATTCCACCCCACAAAGAGTTTTCTTTCAGTACATTATATGGTACATTAAATGCTGCCATTAAAAACAAGAACTTGTCTCGCTAAAAACAAGCCCTTATATGACTATGAGGACGGAAAAATAATAAAGTTATGACTATCGGAATACAAAGAGGCAAAATCAAGATATTATTTTTGTCCTTAAGGTTGAAATTGAACCTCTAAGATGATTTCATGCAACAAACTCTGCATTTCTATAAATCACCGGTTACACCATACATCGAATATTGTGTACAGTTTTGAGCACCTGTGTATGAGAAGGACATTGCTGAACTAGAATGCGTGCAAAGAAGGGAAAGCAAGGTAATTAAAGGACCTCATCACAGACGGGGATTCTTTACTGTAAGAGCAGTTCGACGATTGAACTCTCTGCCACATTGAAAAGTGTTTTTTTGAAAAATATAAAATTTCATCATATTTGTACCAGATTCTGGAGATGGAAATTTGATCCAGGAATTTATTCTAATAGCCATATTTGGAGTAAGGGAGGAATTTTTCCCCTAATGACAACATTGGAATGCACTCCAAGACAGTTTTTGCCTTCCTCTGGATTAACACGGCAGGTTTATAGGTTGAATTTGATGGACCTTTTTTCAATATTATCAACTATTCAACTCTGTAACAGGCATGTAACAAAAGTGAGCTTCCATGGCACGTACGGGGATCGAACCCGTGACCTTGGCGTTATTAGCACCACGCTCTAACCAACTGAGCTAACAGGCCACTTTTACACCAAAGATTCACGTCACGTCAGTAGAAAATACATGCAAACGTGTATTCATATTGATATCCTATTAACTTGAATAATAAAATAAACTTGCAATTTTTACTACTCAAAAAGCATTGGACAAATTGCTTTTGTGTTTTCCATTCCACCCCACAAAGAGTTTTCTTCAGTACATTATATGGTACATTAAATGCTGCCATTAACCCCTTCCCTCTTTGGCCGCTTTTGACCTTCCTGACAGAGCCTCATTTTTCAAATCTGACATGTTTCACTTTATGTGGTAATAACTCCGGGATGCTTTTACCTATCCAAGTGATTCTGAGATTGTTTTCTCGTGACACATTGGACTTTATGTTACTGGCAAAATTTGCCCGATACATTCAGTATTTAATTGTGAAAAACACCAAAATTCAGCGAAAAATTGCAAAAATTTGCATTTTTCTCAATTTAAATGTATCTGCTTGTAAGACAGGCAGTTATATCACACAAAAATGTTGCTAACTAACATCCCCCATATGTCTACTTTAGATTGGCATCGTTTTTTGAACATCATTTTATTTTTCAAGGACGTTACAAGGCTTAGAACTTTAGCAGCAATTTCTCACATTTTCAAGAAAATTTCAAAATGCTATTTTTACAGGGGCCAGTTCAGTTGTGAAGTGGGTTTGAGGTCCTTAGATATTAGAAACCCCCAATAAGTCACCCCATTTTAAAAAATGCACCCCTCAAAGTATTCAAAACAGCATTTAGAAAGTTTCTTAACCCTTTAGACATTGCGCAGGAATTAAGGCAACGTAGAGGTGAAATTTACAAAGTTCATTATTTTTTTCCAGAAATTCATTTTGAATCCATTTTTTTTGTACCACAGAATGTTTTACCCAAGAAATGCAACTCAATATTTATTGCCCAGGTTCTGCAGTTTTAGGAAATATCCCACATGTGGCTCTAGTGTGCTACTGGACTGAAGCACCGGCCTCAGAAGCAAAGGAGCACCTGGTGGATTTTGGGCCTCCTTTTTATTAGAATATATTTTAGGCACCATGTCAGCTTTGAACAGGTCTTGTGGAACTAAAACAGTGGAAACCCCCCAAAAGTGACCCCATTTGGGAAACTACACCCCTCGAGGAATTTATATAGGGGTGTAGCAAGCATTTTGACCGGCCAGTTTTTTTGCAAAAATGTTTGGAACTAGGCCATGAAAATGAAAATCTAAATTTTTTCAAATAAAATTTAGGTTTAGCTAATTTTTTTTCATTTCCAAAAGAACTAAAGTAGAAAAAGCACCACAACATTTGTAGAGCAATTTCTCCCGAGTAAAACAATACCCCACATGTCGTAATAAACGGTTATTTGGACACACGGCAGGGCTTAGAATGGAAAGAGCGCCATTTGGCTCTTGGAGCTCAAATTTAGCAGGAATGGTTTGCAGAGGCCATGTCGCATTTGCAAAGCCCCCTAGGGGACAAAACAGTGGAAACCCCCAACAAGTGACCCCATTTTGGAAACTATACCCCTCGAGGAATTTATCTAGGGGTGTAGCAAGCATTTTGACCGGCCAGTTTTTTTGCAAACATTTTTGGAACTAGGCCATGAAAATGAAAATCTAAATTTTTTCAAATAAAATGTAGGTTTAGCTAATTTTTTTTCATTTCCACAAGGACTAAAGGAGAAAAAGCACCATAAAATTTGTAAAGAAATTTCTCCCGAGTAAAACAATACCCCACATGTAGTAATAAAAGGCTGTTTGGACACACGGCGAGGCTGAGAAGGGAAAGAGCGCCATTTGGCTTTTGGAACTCAAATTTAGCAGGAATGGTTTGCGGAGGCCATGTCGCATTTACAAAGCCCCTGAGGGGACAAAACAGTGGAAACCCCCAACAAGTGACCCCATTTTGGAAACTACACCCCATGAGGAAATTATCTAGGAGTACAGTGAGCAGTTTGACCCCACAGGTGTTTTACAGAACTTATTGGAAGTAGGCCGTAAAAATGAAAATCTACATTTTTTGAAATAAAATGTAGGTTTAGGTTTTTTTTTTTCATTTCCACAAGGACTGAAGGAGAAAAAGCACCATAAAATTAGTAAATCAACTTCTCCCGAGTAAAACAATGCCCCACATGTGGTCATAAACGGCTGTTTGGACACACGGTAGGGCTCAGAATGGAACTAGCACCATTTGGATTTTGGATAGTGTCTGGGCGCCATGTCACATTTGCTGAGCCCCTGTAGTACTAGTACAGTGGAAACACCCCAAAATTGACTAAATTTGGGAAACTGCACCCCCTGAGGAATCATCTAGGGGTATAGTGAAAATTTTGATCCCAAAGGTTTTTTGCTGAATTAAGCCATGAAAATGAAAAATAATTTTTTTTTCCAACAAGATGTCGTTTTAGATCAACATTTTTCATTTTTACAAGGAATAGAGAAGAAAAAGCACCCCAACATTTGTAAAGTAATTTCTCCCGAGTACGGTAACACCCCATATGTGGTTATAATCGGCTGATTACGTATATGGGAGCATTCAGAAGAAAAGGAGCGGTATTTATCTTTCGGAGCGTAGATTTTGCTGGAATGGTTTGCGGACGCCATGTTGCATTTGCAAAACCACTGATGTACCAAACAAAAGTGACCCCGTTTTAGAAACTACACCCCTAAAGGCATTTATCAAGGGATGTAGTGAGAATTTAGACTCCACAGGTGTTTTTCAGAAATGAATACGCAGTGGATGGTGCAAAGTGAAAATTGCAATTTTTCCACTGATCTGCCCATTCACCGCACAAGATGTTGTGCCCCTGGAGAATGTTACCCCATAAATTGTTAAGCGGGTTCTCCCGGGTATGGTAATGCCTTACTTGTGGCCATAAATTGCTGTTTGGGCACACTGTAGGGCTAAGAAGGAATAGACCGCCATTTTGAGCATGGATTTTGCTTGGTAGTTTTGTTTGAGTTTTGCTGGTATTCAGTTTATAATGTGGTGGCATATGTAATCTGTGCGGAGAACATCAGGGTATATGTAATCTGTGCGGAGAACATCAGGGTATATGTAATCTGTGCGGAGAACATCAGGGTATATGTAATCTGTGCGGGTACATCAGGGCATAATAAGAGGGTATAATAATGGGGTAAATAATACAATTATCCATAGATGTGTGTTACGATGTGAAGCCATCCGTTATGCGCAGGCCGGTGTCACACTGATAAACGGTTTTCTTTCTTGTCCCCCTTCTGTAACGCTCTGCACCTTTTGGGGACTTTTTCTCCTTCGTAGTTTGGGAAATATTGCTGGGAAAGTTTTGTGCTGGTATAATACGGGCGCCCTCGCTTCCAGCGGATGTGCTATGTCCCTTCCCTTTCCTAGTTCCTAAATACTAGGGCCCTGAAACTGAAGAAATGTTCCCCTCCGGCCTGCGCATTGAGATGTTTTTTCATCACCGCATTACTAGTGCCATAACTTTTTTGTTTTTCAGTTGATTGGGCGGTGTGCGGGCTTGTTTTTTGCGAGACGGGCTGTAGATTTTATTGGTACCATTTTAGAACACATACGACTTTTTGATCACTTTTTATTTCATTTTTTGGTAAAGGAAATTACCAAAAACAAGCAATTCTGGAATCGTCTTTTATTGGTTTTTTTTTATCGGCATCCACAGTGCGCCCTAAATTACATGTTAGCTTTATTCTGCGGGTCGATACGATTACGGCGATACCAAATTTATATAGTTTTTTTTATGTATTGCGGCTTTTGCACAATAAAATCACTTTTTTTATAAAATCATTTGTTTTCTGTGTCGCCATATTCTAAGACACATAACGTTATTATTTTTGCGTGCACAAAGCGGTGTCAGGGATTATTTTTTGCGGGACGGATTGCCGTTTTTATTGGTACAATTTTGGAGTAAATGTGACTTTTTGATCACTTTTTATAGCATTTTTTGGAAGGAGATGTGACCTAAAAACAAAGATTCTGGCGTTGTTTTTCATGGTTTTTTTTTACGGCGTTTACCGTGCGGGATAAATTACATAATAGTTTTGTAGTTTGGGTCGTTACGGACGCGGCGATACCAATTATGTATAGTTTTTTAATTTTTACGGTTTTTCCCATAATAAAAGACTTACTATGGGAAAAAAGTCAGTTTAGCTTTATTTTTATTTGAAATGTGTGTGTTTTTATTGTTTTACCACATTTTTATTAACTTTTTTTTACTTTTTTGACTTGTCCCACTAGGGGACATGAGGGCCTGATGCCCCGATCGCTACTCTAATACACTGCACTACATACGTAGTGCAGTGTATTAGCGCTGTCAGTTATTCACTGACAGCAAGCCTATGAGGACACGCCGAAGGCGGGTCCTCATCGGCTCCCGTACAAGGCAGACTCGGACGCCATTTTCTATTGAGCGCAGCATCTGAGGGGTTAATCTGCCGGATCGGAGAATAGCTCCGGTCCTGGCAGTTACAGGAGGGTGCCAGCTGTATAATACAGCTGTCACCCCGCGGTGATGGTGCCGGCTCTGCTTCTGAGCCCGCACAATCACTGCGCCGTACATGTACGGCGCTTTGCGGGAAGCACCTCCCGACAGCGCCGTACATGTACGGCGCATGTCGGGAAGGGGTTAAAAACAAGAACTTGTCTCGCTAAAAACAAGCCCTTATATGACTATGAGGACGGAAAAATAATAAAGTTATGACTATCGGAATACAAAGAGGCAAAATCAAGATATTATTTTTGTCCTTAAGGTTGAAATTGGACCTCTAAGATGATTTCATGCAACAAACTCTGCATTTCTATAAATCACCGGTTAGACCATACATGGAATATTGTGTACAGTTTTGAGCACCTGTGTATGAGAAGGACATTGCTGAACTAGAATGCGTGCAAAGAAGGGAAAGCAAGGTAATTAAAGGACCTCATCACAGACGGGGATTCTTTACTGTAAGAGCAGTTCGACGATTGAACTCTCTGCCACATTGAAAAGTGTTTTTTTGAAAAATATAAAATTTCATCATATTTGTACCAGATTCTGGAGATGGAACTTTGATCCAGGAATTTATTCTAATAGCCATATTTGGAGTAAGGGAGGAATTTTTCCCCTAATGACAACATTGGAATGCACTCCAAGACAGTTTTTGCCTTCCTCTGGATCAACACGGCAGGTTTATAGGTTGAATTTGATGGACCTTTTTTCAATATTATCAACTATTCAACTCTGTAACAAGCATGTAACAAAAGGGAGCTTCCATGGCCCATACGGGGATCGAACCCGTGACCTTGGCGTTATTAGCACCACGCTCTAACCAACTGAGCTAACCGGCCACTTTTACACCAAAGATTCACGTCACGTCAGTAGAAAATACATGCAAACGTGTATTCATATTGATATCCTATTAACCTGAATAATAAAATAAACTTGCAATTTTTACTACTCAAAAAGCATTGGACAAATTGCTTTTGTGTTTTCCATTCCACCTCACAAAGAGTTTTCTTTCAGTACATTATATGGTACATTAAATGCTGCCATTAAAAACAAGAACTTGTCTCGCTAAAAACAAGCCCTTATATGACTATGAGGACGGAAAAATAATAAAGGTATGACTATCGGAATACAAAGAGGCAAAATCAAGATATTATTTTTGTCCTTAAGGTTGAAATTGGACCTCTAAAATGATTTCATGCAACAAACTCTGCATTTCTATAAATCACCGGTTAGACCATACATGGAATATTGTGTACAGTTTTGAGCACCTGTGTATGAGAAGGACATTGCTGAACTAGAATGCGTGCAAAGAAGGGAAAGCAAGGTAATTAAAGGACCTCATCACAGACGGGGATTCTTTACTGTAAGAGCAGTTCGACGATTGAACTCTCTGCCACATTGAAAAGTGGTTTTTTGAAAAATATTAAATTTCATCATATTTGTACCAGATTCTGGAGATGGAACTTTGATCCAGGAATTTATTCTAATAGCCATATTTGGAGTAAGGGAGGAATTTTTCCCCTAATGACAACATTGGAATGCACTCCAAGACAGTTTTTGCCTTCCTCTGGATCAACACGGCAGGTTTATAGGTTGAATTTGATGGACCTTTTTTCAATATTATCAACTATTCAACTCTGTAACAAGCATGTAACAAAAGTGAGCTTACATGGCCCGTACGTGGATCGAACCCGTGACCTTGGCATTATTAGCACCACGCGCTAACCAACTGAGCTAACCGGCCACTTTTACACCAAAGATTCACATCACGTCAGTAGAAAATACATGCAAACGTGTATTCATATTGATATCCTATTAACCTGAATAATAAAATAAACTTGCAATTTTTACTACTCAAAAAGCATTGGACAAATTGCTTTTGTGTTTTCCATTCCACCCCACAAAGAGTTTTCTTTCAGTACATTATATGGTACATTAAATGCTGCCATTAAAAACAAGAACTTGTCTCGCTAAAAACAAGCCCTTATATGACTATGAGGACGGAAAAATAATAAAGTTATGACTATCGGAATACAAAGAGGCAAAATCAAGATATTATTTTTGTCCTTAAGGTTGAAATTGAACCTCTAAGATGATTTCATGCAACAAACTCTGCATTTCTATAAATCACCGGTTACACCATACATCGAATATTGTGTACAGTTTTGAGCACCTGTGTATGAGAAGGACATTGCTGAACTAGAATGCGTGCAAAGAAGGGAAAGCAAGGTAATTAAAGGACCTCATCACAGACGGGGATTCTTTACTGTAAGAGCAGTTCGACGATTGAACTCTCTGCCACATTGAAAAGTGTTTTTTTGAAAAATATAAAATTTCATCATATTTGTACCAGATTCTGGAGATGGAACTTTGATCCAGGAATTTATTCTAATAGCCATATTTGGAGTAAGGGAGGAATTTTTCCCCTAATGACAACATTGGAATGCACTCCAAGACAGTTTTTGCCTTCCTCTGGATCAACACGGCAGGTTTATAGGTTGAATTTGATGGACCTTTTTTCAATAGTTTCAACTATTCAACTCTGTAACAAAAGTGAGCTTCCATGGCCGGTATGGGGATCGAACCCGTGACCTTGGCATTATTAGCACCACGCTCTAACCAACTGAGCTAACCGGCCACTTTTACACCAAAGATTCACGTCACGTCAGTAGAAAATACATGCAAACGTGTATTCATATTGATATCCTATTAACCTGAATAATAAAATAAACTTGCAATTTTTACTACTCAAAAAGCATTGGACAAATTGCTTTTGTGTTTTCCATTCCACCCCACAAAGAGTTTTCTTCAGTACATTATATGGTACATTAAATGCTGCCATTAAAAACAAGAACTTGTCTCGCTAAAAACAAGCCCTTATATGACTATAAGGACGGAAAAATAATAAAGTTATGACTATCGGAATACAAAGAGGCAAAATCAAGATATTATTTTTGTCCTTAAGGTTGAAATTGGACCTCTAAGATGATTTCATGCAACAAACTCTGCATTTCTATAAATCACCGGTTAGACCATACATGGAATATTGTGTACAGTTTTGAGCACCTGTGTATGAGAAGGACATTGCTGAACTAGAATGCGTGCAAAGAAGGGAAAGCAAGGTAATTAAAGGACCTCATCACAGACGGGGATTCTTTACTGTAAGAGCAGTTCGACGATTGAACTCTCTGCCACATTGAAAAGTGTTTTTTTGAAAAATATAAAATTTCATCATATTTGTACCAGATTCTGGAGATGGAAATTTGATCCAGGAATTTATTCTAATAGCCATATTTGGAGTAAGGGAGGAATTTTTCCCCTAATGACAACATTGGAATGCACTCCAAGACAGTTTTTGCCTTCCTCTGGATCAACACGGCAGGTTTATAGGTTGAATTTGATGGACCTTTTTTCAATATTATCAACTATTCAACTCTGTAACAAGTATGTAACAAGCATGTAACAAAAGGGAGCTTCCATGGCCCATACGGGGATCGAACCCGTGACCTTGGCGTTATTAGCACCACGCTCTAACCAACTGAGCTAACCGGCCACTTTTACACCAAAGATTCACGTCACGTCAGTAGAAAATACATGCAAACGTGTATTCATATTGATATCCTATTAACCTGAATAATAAAATAAACTTGCAATTTTTACTACTCAAAAAGCATTGGACAAATTGCTTTTGTGTTTTCCATTCCACCTCACAAAGAGTTTTCTTTCAGTACATTATATGGTACATTAAATGCTGCCATTAAAAACAAGAACTTGTCTCGCTAAAAACAAGCCCTTATATGACTATGAGGACGGAAAAATAATAAAGTTATGACTATCGGAATACAAAGAGGCAAAATCAAGATATTATTTTTGTCCTTAAGGTTGAAATTGGACCTCTAAGATGATTTCATGCAACAAACTCTGCATTTCTATAAATCACCGGTTAGACCATACATGGAATATTGTGTACAGTTTTGAGCACCTGTGTATGAGAAGGACATTGCTGAACTAGAATGCGTGCAATGAAGGGAAAGCAAGGTAATTAAAGGACCTCATCACAGACGGGGATTCTTTACTGTAAGAGCAGTTCGACGATTGAACTCTCTGCCACATTGAAAAGTGTTTTTTTGAAAAATATAAAATTTCATCATATTTGTACCAGATTCTGGAGATGGAACTTTGATCCAGGAATTTATTCTAATAGCCATATTTGGAGTAAGGGAGGAATTTTTCCCCTAGTGACAACATTGGAATGCACTCCAAGACAGTTTTTGCCTTCCTCTGGATCAACACAGCAGGTTTATAGGTTGAATTTGATGGACCTTTTTTCAATAATATCAACTATTCAACTCTGTAACAAGCATGTAACAAAAGTGAGCTTACATGGCCCGTAAGGTGACCATACCCGTGACCTTGGCGTTATTAGCACCACGCTCTAACCAACTGAGCTAACCGGCCACTTTTACACCAAAGATTCACGTCACGTCAGTAGAAAATACATGCAAACGTGTATTCATATTGATATCCTATTAACCTGAATAATAAAATAAACTTGCAATTTTTACTACTCAAAAAGCATTGGACAAATTGCTTTTGTGTTTTCCATTCCACCCCACAAAGAGTTTTCTTCAGTACATTATATGGTACATTAAATGCTGCCATTAAAAACAAGAACTTGTCTCGCTAAAAACAAGCCCTTATATGACTATGAGGACGGAAAAATAATAAAGTTATGACTATCGGAATACAAAGAGGCAAAATCAAGATATTATTTTTGTCCTTAAGGTTGAAATTGGACCTCTAAGATGATTTCATGCAACAAACTCTGCATTTCTATAAATCACCGGTTAGACCATACATGGAATATTGTGTACAGTTTTGAGCACCTGTGTATGAGAAGGACATTGCTGAACTAGAATGCGTGCAAAGAAGGGAAAGCAAGGTAATTAAAGGACCTCATCACAGACGGGGATTCTTTACTGTAAGAGCAGTTCGACGATTGAACTCTCTGCCACATTGAAAAGTGTTTTTTTGAAAAATATAAAATTTCATCATATTTGTACCAGATTCTGGAGATGGAACTTTGATCCAGGAATTTATTCTAATAGCCATATTTGGAGTAAGGGAGGAATTTTTCCCCTAATGACAACATTGGAATGCACTCCAAGACAGTTTTTGCCTTCCTCTGGATCAACACGGCAGGTTTATAGGTTGAATTTGATGGACCTTTTTTCAATATTATCAACTATTCAACTCTGTAACAAAAGTGAGCTTCCATGGCCCATACGGGGATCGAACCCGTGACCTTGGCGTTATTAGCACCACGCTCTAACCAATAAAATAATAATAAAATAAACTTGCAATTTTTACTACTCAAAAAGCATTGGACAAATTGCTTTTGTGTTTTCCATTCCACCCCACAAAGAGTTTTCTTCAGTACATTATATGGTACATTAAATGCTGCCATTAAAAACAAGAACTTGTTTCGCTAAAAATAAGCCCTTATATGACTATGAGGACGGAAAAATAATAAAGTTATGACTATCGGAATACAAAGAGGCAAAATCAAGATATTATTTTTGTCCTTAAGGTTGAAATTGGACCTCTAAGATGATTTCATGCAACAAACTCTGCATTTCTATAAATCACCGGTTAGACCATACATGGAATATTGTGTACAGTTTTGAGCACCTGTGTATGAGAAGGACATTGCTGAACTAGAATGCGTGCAAAGAAGGGAAAGCAAGGTAATTAAAGGACCTCATCACAGACGGGGATTCTTTACTGTAAGAGCAGTTCGACGATTGAACTCTCTGCCACATTGAAAAGTGTTTTTTTGAAAAATATAAAATTTCATCATATTTGTACCAGATTCTGGAGATGGAACTTTGATCCAGGAATTTATTCTAATAGCCATATTTGGAGTAAGGGAGGAATTTTTCCCCTAATGACAACATTGGAATGCACTCCAAGACAGTTTTTGCCTTCCTCTGGATCAACACGGCAGGTTTATAGGTTGAATTTGATGGACCTTTTTTCAATATTATCAACTATTCAACTCTGTAACAAAAGTGAGCTTCCATGGCCCATACGGGGATCGAACCCGTGACCTTGGCGTTATTAGCACCACGCTCTAACCAATAAAATAATAATAAAATAAACTTGCAATTTTTACTACTCAAAAAGCATTGGACAAATTGCTTTTGTGTTTTCCATTCCACCCCACAAAGAGTTTTCTTCAGTACATTATATGGTACATTAAATGCTGCCATTAAAAACAAGAACTTGTTTCGCTAAAAATAAGCCCTTATATGACTATGAGGACGGAAAAATAATAAAGTTATGACTATCGGAATACAAAGAGGCAAAATCAAGATATTATTTTTGTCCTTAAGGTTGAAATTGGACCTCTAAGATGATTTCATGCAACAAACTCTGCATTTCTATAAATCACCGGTTAGACCATACATGGAATATTGTGTACAGTTTTGAGCACCTGTGTATGAGAAGGACATTGCTGAACTAGAATGCGTGCAAAGAAGGGAAAGCAAGGTAATTAAAGGACCTCATCACAGACGGGGATTCTTTACTGTAAGAGCAGTTCGACGATTGAACTCTCTGCCACATTGAAAAGTGTTTTTTTGAAAAATATAAAATTTCATCATATTTGTACCAGATTCTGGAGATGGAACTTTGATCCAGGAATTTATTCTAATAGCCATATTTGGAGTAAGGGAGGAATTTTTCCCCTAATGACAACATTGGAATGCACTCCAAGACAGTTTTTGCCTTCCTCTGGGTCAACACGGCAGGTTTATAGGTTGAATTTGATGGACCTTTTTTCAATATTATCAACTATTCAACTCTGTAACAAGCATGTAACAAAAGGGAGCTTCCATGGCCCATACGGGGATCGAACCCGTGACCTTGGCGTTATTAGCACCACGCTCTAACCAACTGAGCTAACCGGCCACTTTTACACCAAAGATTCACGTCACGTCAGTAGAAAATACATGCAAACGTGTATTCATATTGATATCCTATTAACCTGAATAATAAAATAAACTTGCAATTTTTACTACTCAAAAAGCATTGGACAAATTGCTTTTGTGTTTTCCATTCCACCCCACAAAGAGTTTTCTTTCAGTACATTATATGGTACATTAAATGCTGCCATTAAAAACAAGAACTTGTCTCGCTAAAAACAAGCCCTTATATGACTATGAGGACGGAAAAATAATAAAGTTATGACTATCGGAATACAAAGAGGCAAAATCAAGATATTATTTTTGTCCTTAAGGTTGAAATTGGACCTCTAAGATGATTTCATGCAACAAACTCTGCATTTCTATAAATCACCGGTTAGACCATACATGGAATATTGTGTACAGTTTTGAGCACCTGTGTATGAGAAGGACATTGCTGAACTAGAATGCGTGCAAAGAAGGGAAAGCAAGGTAATTAAAGGACCTCATCACAGACGGGGATTCTTTACTGTAAGAGCAGTTCGACGATTGAACTCTCTGCCACATTGAAAAGTGTTTTTTTGAAAAATATAAAATTTCATCATATTTGTACCAGATTCTGGAGATGGAACTTTGATCCAGGAATTTATTCTAATAGCCATATTTGGAGTAAGGGAGGAATTTTTCCCCTAATGACAACATTGGAATGCACTCCAAGACAGTTTTTGCCTTCCTCTGGATCAACACGGCAGGTTTATAGGTTGAATTTGATGGACCTTTTTTCAATATTATCAACTATTCAACTCTGTAACAAAAGTGAGCTTCCATGGCCCATACGGGGATCGAACCCGTGACCTTGGCGTTATTAGCACCACGCTCTAACCAATAAAATAATAATAAAATAAACTTGCAATTTTTACTACTCAAAAAGCATTGGACAAATTGCTTTTGTGTTTTCCATTCCACCCCACAAAGAGTTTTCTTTCAGTACATTATATGGTACATTAAATGCTGCCATTAAAAACAAGAACTTGTCTCGCTAAAAACAAGCCCTTATATGACTATGAGGACGGAAAAATAATAAAGTTATGACTATCGGAATACAAAGAGGCAAAATCAAGATATTATTTTTGTCCTTAAGGTTGAAATTGGACCTCTAAGATGATTTCATGCAACAAACTCTGCATTTCTATAAATCACCGGTTAGACCATACATGGAATATTGTGTACAGTTTTGAGCACCTGTGTATGAGAAGGACATTGCTGAACTAGAATGCGTGCAAAGAAGGGAAAGCAAGGTAATTAAAGGACCTCATCACAGACGGGGATTCTTTACTGTAAGAGCAGTTCGACGATTGAACTCTCTGCCACATTGAAAAGTGCTTTTTTGAAAAATATAAAATTTCATCATATTTGTACCAGATTCTGGAGATGGAACTTTGATCCAGGAATTTATTCTAATAGCCATATTTGGAGTAAGTGAGGAATTTTTCCCCTAATGATAACATTGGAATGCACTCCAAGACAGTTTTTGCCTTCCTCTGGATCAACACGGCAGGTTTATAGGTTGAATTTGATGGACCTTTTTTCAATATTATCAACTATTCAACTCTGTAACAAGCATGTAACAAAAGTGAGCTTCCATGGCCCGTACGGGGATCGAACCCGTGACCTTGGCGTTATTAGCACCACGCTCTAACCAACTGAGCTAACCGGCCACTTTTACACCAAAGATTCACGTCACGTCAGTAGAAAATACATGCAAACGTGTATTCATATTGATATCCTATTAACCTGAATAATAAAATAAACTTGCAATTTTTACTACTCAAAAAGCATTGGACAAATTGCTTTTGTGTTTTCCATTCCACCCCACAAAGAGTTTTCTTCAGTACATTATATGGTACATTAAATGCTGCCATTAAAAACAAGAACTTGTCTCGCTAAAAACAAGCCCTTATATGACTATGAGGATGGAAAAATAATAAAGTTATGACTATCGGAATACAAAGAGTCAAAATCAAGATATTATTTTTGTCCTTAAGGTTGAAATTGGACCTCTAAGATGATTTCATGCAACAAACTCTGCATTTCTATAAATCACCGGTTAGACCATACATGGAATATTGTGTACAGTTTTGAGCACCTGTGTATGAGAAGGACATTGCTGAACTAGAATGCGTGCAAAGAAGGGAAAGCAAGGTAATTAAAGGACCTCATCACAGACGGGGATTCTTTACTGTAAGAGCAGTTCGACGATTGAACTCTCTGCCACATTGAAAAGTGCTTTTTTGAAAAATATAAAATTTCATCATATTTGTACCAGATTCTGGAGATGGAACTTTGATCCAGGAATTTATTCTAATAGCCATATTTGGAGTAAGTGAGGAATTTTTCCCCTAATGATAACATTGGAATGCACTCCAAGACAGTTTTTGCCTTCCTCTGGATCAACACGGCAGGTTTATAGGTTGAATTTGATGGACCTTTTTTCAATATTATCAACTATTCAACTCTGTAACAAGCATGTAACAAAAGGGAGCTTCCATGGCCCATACGGGGATCGAACCCGTGACCTTGGTGTTATTAGCACCACGCTCTAACCAACTGAGCTAACCTGCCACTTTTACACCAAAGATTCACGTCACGTCAGTAGAAAATACATGCAAACGTGTATTCATATTGATATCCTATTAACCTGAATAATAAAATAAACTTGCAATTTTTACTACTCAAAAAGCATTGGACAAATTGCTTTTGTGTTTTCCATTCCACCCCACAAAGAGTTTTCTTTCAGTACATTATATGGTACATTAAATGCTGCCATTAAAAACAAGAACTTGTCTCGCTAAAAACAAGCCCTTATATGACTATGAGGACGGAAAAATAATAAAGTTATGACTATCGGAATACAAAGAGGCAAAATCAAGATATTATTTTTGTCCTTAAGGTTGAAATTGGACCTCTAAGATGATTTCATGCAACAAACTCTGCATTTCTATAAATCACCGGTTAGACCATACATGGAATATTGTGTACAGTTTTGAGCACCTGTGTATGAGAAGGACATTGCTGAACTAGAATGCGTGCAAAGAAGGGAAAGCAAGGTAATTAAAGGACCTCATCACAGACGGGGATTCTTTACTGTAAGAGCAGTTCGACGATTGAACTCTCTGCCACATTGAAAAGTGTTTTTTTGAAAAATATAAAATTTCATCATATTTGTACCAGATTCTGGAGATGGAACTTTGATCCAGGAATTTATTCTAATAGCCATATTTGGAGTAAGGGAGGAATTTTTCCCCTAATGACAACATTGGAATGCACTCCAAGACAGTTTTTGCCTTCCTCTGGATCAACACGGCAGGTTTATAGGTTGAATTTGATGGACCTTTTTTCAATATTATCAACTATTCAACTCTGTAACAAAAGTGAGCTTCCATGGCCCATACGGGGATCGAACCCGTGACCTTGGCGTTATTAGCACCACGCTCTAACCAATAAAATAATAATAAAATAAACTTGCAATTTTTACTACTCAAAAAGCATTGGACAAATTGCTTTTGTGTTTTCCATTCCACCCCACAAAGAGTTTTCTTTCAGTACATTATATGGTACATTAAATGCTGCCATTAAAAACAAGAACTTGTCTCGCTAAAAACAAGCCCTTATATGACTATGAGGACGGAAAAATAATAAAGTTATGACTATCGGAATACAAAGAGGCAAAATCAAGATATTATTTTTGTCCTTAAGGTTGAAATTGGACCTCTAAGATGATTTCATGCAACAAACTCTGCATTTCTATAAATCACCGGTTAGACCATACATGGAATATTGTGTACAGTTTTGAGCACCTGTGTATGAGAAGGACATTGCTGAACTAGAATGCGTGCAAAGAAGGGAAAGCAAGGTAATTAAAGGACCTCATCACAGACGGGGATTCTTTACTGTAAGAGCAGTTCGACGATTGAACTCTCTGCCACATTGAAAAGTGTTTTTTTGAAAAATATAAAATTTCATCATATTTGTACCAGATTCTGGAGATGGAACTTTGATCCAGGAATTTATTCTAATAGCCATATTTGGAGTAAGGGAGGAATTTTTCCCCTAATGACAACATTGGAATGCACTCCAAGACAGTTTTTGCCTTCCTCTGGATCAACACGGCAGGTTTATAGGTTGAATTTGATGGACCTTTTTTCAATATTATCAACTATTCAACTCTGTAACAAAAGTGAGCTTCCATGGCCCATACGGGGATCGAACCCGTGACCTTGGCGTTATTAGCACCACGCTCTAACCAATAAAATAATAATAAAATAAACTTGCAATTTTTACTACTCAAAAAGCATTGGACAAATTGCTTTTGTGTTTTCCATTCCACCCCACAAAGAGTTTTCTTTCAGTACATTATATGGTACATTAAATGCTGCCATTAAAAACAAGAACTTGTCTCGCTAAAAACAAGCCCTTATATGACTATGAGGACGGAAAAATAATAAAGTTATGACTATCGGAATACAAAGAGGCAAAATCAAGATATTATTTTTGTCCTTAAGGTTGAAATTGGACCTCTAAGATGATTTCATGCAACAAACTCTGCATTTCTATAAATCACCGGTTAGACCATACATGGAATATTGTGTACAGTTTTGAGCACCTGTGTATGAGAAGGACATTGCTGAACTAGAATGCGTGCAAAGAAGGGAAAGCAAGGTAATTAAAGGACCTCATCACAGACGGGGATTCTTTACTGTAAGAGCAGTTCGACGATTGAACTCTCTGCCACATTGAAAAGTGTTTTTTTGAAAAATATAAAATTTCATCATATTTGTACCAGATTCTGGAGATGGAACTTTGATCCAGGAATTTATTCTAATAGCCATATTTGGAGTAAGGGAGGAATTTTTCCCCTAATGACAACATTGGAATGCACTCCAAGACAGTTTTTGCCTTCCTCTGGATCAACACGGCAGGTTTATAGGTTGAATTTGATGGACCTTTTTTCAATATTATCAACTATTCAACTCTGTAACAAAAGTGAGCTTCCATGGCCCATACGGGGATCGAACCCGTGACCTTGGCGTTATTAGCACCACGCTCTAACCAATAAAATAATAATAAAATAAACTTGCAATTTTTACTACTCAAAAAGCATTGGACAAATTGCTTTTGTGTTTTCCATTCCACCCCACAAAGAGTTTTCTTTCAGTACATTATATGGTACATTAAATGCTGCCATTAAAAACAAGAACTTGTCTCGCTAAAAACAAGCCCTTATATGACTATGAGGACGGAAAAATAATAAAGTTATGACTATCGGAATACAAAGAGGCAAAATCAAGATATTATTTTTGTCCTTAAGGTTGAAATTGGACCTCTAAGATGATTTCATGCAACAAACTCTGCATTTCTATAAATCACCGGTTAGACCATACATGGAATATTGTGTACAGTTTTGAGCACCTGTGTATGAGAAGGACATTGCTGAACTAGAATGCGTGCAAAGAAGGGAAAGCAAGGTAATTAAAGGACCTCATCACAGACGGGGATTCTTTACTGTAAGAGCAGTTCGACGATTGAACTCTCTGCCACATTGAAAAGTGTTTTTTTGAAAAATATAAAATTTCATCATATTTGTACCAGATTCTGGAGATGGAACTTTGATCCAGGAATTTATTCTAATAGCCATATTTGGAGTAAGGGAGGAATTTTTCCCCTAATGACAACATTGGAATGCACTCCAAGACAGTTTTTGCCTTCCTCTGGATCAACACGGCAGGTTTATAGGTTGAATTTGATGGACCTTTTTTCAATATTATCAACTATTCAACTCTGTAACAAAAGTGAGCTTCCATGGCCCATACGGGGATCGAACCCGTGACCTTGGCGTTATTAGCACCACGCTCTAACCAATAAAATAATAATAAAATAAACTTGCAATTTTTACTACTCAAAAAGCATTGGACAAATTGCTTTTGTGTTTTCCATTCCACCCCACAAAGAGTTTTCTTTCAGTACATTATATGGTACATTAAATGCTGCCATTAAAAACAAGAACTTGTCTCGCTAAAAACAAGCCCTTATATGACTATGAGGACGGAAAAATAATAAAGTTATGACTATCGGAATACAAAGAGGCAAAATCAAGATATTATTTTTGTCCTTAAGGTTGAAATTGGACCTCTAAGATGATTTCATGCAACAAACTCTGCATTTCTATAAATCACCGGTTAGACCATACATGGAATATTGTGTACAGTTTTGAGCACCTGTGTATGAGAAGGACATTGCTGAACTAGAATGCGTGCAAAGAAGGGAAAGCAAGGTAATTAAAGGACCTCATCACAGACGGGGATTCTTTACTGTAAGAGCAGTTCGACGATTGAACTCTCTGCCACATTGAAAAGTGTTTTTTTGAAAAATATAAAATTTCATCATATTTGTACCAGATTCTGGAGATGGAACTTTGATCCAGGAATTTATTCTAATAGCCATATTTGGAGTAAGGGAGGAATTTTTCCCCTAATGACAACATTGGAATGCACTCCAAGACAGTTTTTGCCTTCCTCTGGATCAACACGGCAGGTTTATAGGTTGAATTTGATGGACCTTTTTTCAATATTATCAACTATTCAACTCTGTAACAAAAGTGAGCTTCCATGGCCCATACGGGGATCGAACCCGTGACCTTGGCGTTATTAGCACCACGCTCTAACCAATAAAATAATAATAAAATAAACTTGCAATTTTTACTACTCAAAAAGCATTGGACAAATTGCTTTTGTGTTTTCCATTCCACCCCACAAAGAGTTTTCTTTCAGTACATTATATGGTACATTAAATGCTGCCATTAAAAACAAGAACTTGTCTCGCTAAAAACAAGCCCTTATATGACTATGAGGACGGAAAAATAATAAAGTTATGACTATCGGAATACAAAGAGGCAAAATCAAGATATTATTTTTGTCCTTAAGGTTGAAATTGGACCTCTAAGATGATTTCATGCAACAAACTCTGCATTTCTATAAATCACCGGTTAGACCATACATGGAATATTGTGTACAGTTTTGAGCACCTGTGTATGAGAAGGACATTGCTGAACTAGAATGCGTGCAAAGAAGGGAAAGCAAGGTAATTAAAGGACCTCATCACAGACGGGGATTCTTTACTGTAAGAGCAGTTCGACGATTGAACTCTCTGCCACATTGAAAAGTGTTTTTTTGAAAAATATAAAATTTCATCATATTTGTACCAGATTCTGGAGATGGAACTTTGATCCAGGAATTTATTCTAATAGCCATATTTGGAGTAAGGGAGGAATTTTTCCCCTAATGACAACATTGGAATGCACTCCAAGACAGTTTTTGCCTTCCTCTGGATCAACACGGCAGGTTTATAGGTTGAATTTGATGGACCTTTTTTCAATATTATCAACTATTCAACTCTGTAACAAAAGTGAGCTTCCATGGCCCATACGGGGATCGAACCCGTGACCTTGGCGTTATTAGCACCACGCTCTAACCAATAAAATAATAATAAAATAAACTTGCAATTTTTACTACTCAAAAAGCATTGGACAAATTGCTTTTGTGTTTTCCATTCCACCCCACAAAGAGTTTTCTTTCAGTACATTATATGGTACATTAAATGCTGCCATTAAAAACAAGAACTTGTCTCGCTAAAAACAAGCCCTTATATGACTATGAGGACGGAAAAATAATAAAGTTATGACTATCGGAATACAAAGAGGCAAAATCAAGATATTATTTTTGTCCTTAAGGTTGAAATTGGACCTCTAAGATGATTTCATGCAACAAACTCTGCATTTCTATAAATCACCGGTTAGACCATACATGGAATATTGTGTACAGTTTTGAGCACCTGTGTATGAGAAGGACATTGCTGAACTAGAATGCGTGCAAAGAAGGGAAAGCAAGGTAATTAAAGGACCTCATCACAGACGGGGATTCTTTACTGTAAGAGCAGTTCGACGATTGAACTCTCTGCCACATTGAAAAGTGTTTTTTTGAAAAATATAAAATTTCATCATATTTGTACCAGATTCTGGAGATGGAACTTTGATCCAGGAATTTATTCTAATAGCCATATTTGGAGTAAGGGAGGAATTTTTCCCCTAATGACAACATTGGAATGCACTCCAAGACAGTTTTTGCCTTCCTCTGGATCAACACGGCAGGTTTATAGGTTGAATTTGATGGACCTTTTTTCAATATTATCAACTATTCAACTCTGTAACAAGCATGTAACAAAAGTGAGCTTCCATGGCCCGTACGGGGATCGAACCCGTGACCTTGGCGTTATTAGCACCACGCTCTAACCAACTGAGCTAACCGGCCACTTTTACACCAAAGATTCACGTCACGTCAGTAGAAAATACATGCAAACGTGTATTCATATTGATATCCTATTAACCTGAATAATAAAATAAACTTGCAATTTTTACTACTCAAAAAGCATTGGACAAATTGCTTTTGTGTTTTCCATTCCACCCCACAAAGAGTTTTCTTCAGTACATTATATGGTACATTAAATGCTGCCATTAAAAACAAGAACTTGTCTCGCTAAAAACAAGCCCTTATATGACTATGAGGACGGAAAAATAATAAAGTTATGACTATCGGAATACAAAGAGTCAAAATCAAGATATTATTTTTGTCCTTAAGGTTGAAATTGGACCTCTAAGATGATTTCATGCAACAAACTCTGCATTTCTATAAATCACCGGTTAGACCATACATGGAATATTGTGTACAGTTTTGAGCACCTGTGTATGAGAAGGACATTGCTGAACTAGAATGCGTGCAAAGAAGGGAAAGCAAGGTAATTAAAGGACCTCATCACAGACGGGGATTCTTTACTGTAAGAGCAGTTCGACGATTGAACTCTCTGCCACATTGAAAAGTGCTTTTTTGAAAAATATAAAATTTCATCATATTTGTACCAGATTCTGGAGATGGAACTTTGATCCAGGAATTTATTCTAATAGCCATATTTGGAGTAAGTGAGGAATTTTTCCCCTAATGATAACATTGGAATGCACTCCAAGACAGTTTTTGCCTTCCTCTGGATCAACACGGCAGGTTTATAGGTTGAATTTGATGGACCTTTTTTCAATATTATCAACTATTCAACTCTGTAACAAGCATGTAACAAAAGTGAGCTTCCATGGCCCGTACGGGGATCGAACCCGTGACCTTGGCGTTATTAGCACCACGCTCTAACCAACTGAGCTAACCGGCCACTTTTACACCAAAGATTCACGTCACGTCAGTAGAAAATACATGCAAACGTGTATTCATATTGATATCCTATTAACCTGAATAATAAAATAAACTTGCAATTTTTACTACTCAAAAAGCATTGGACAAATTGCTTTTGTGTTTTCCATTCCACCCCACAAAGAGTTTTCTTCAGTACATTATATGGTACATTAAATGCTGCCATTAAAAACAAGAACTTGTCTCGCTAAAAACAAGCCCTTATATGACTATGAGGATGGAAAAATAATAAAGTTATGACTATCGGAATACAAAGAGTCAAAATCAAGATATTATTTTTGTCCTTAAGGTTGAAATTGGACCTCTAAGATGATTTCATGCAACAAACTCTGCATTTCTATAAATCACCGGTTAGACCATACATGGAATATTGTGTACAGTTTTGAGCACCTGTGTATGAGAAGGACATTGCTGAACTAGAATGCGTGCAAAGAAGGGAAAGCAAGGTAATTAAAGGACCTCATCACAGACGGGGATTCTTTACTGTAAGAGCAGTTCGACGATTGAACTCTCTGCCACATTGAAAAGTGCTTTTTTGAAAAATATAAAATTTCATCATATTTGTACCAGATTCTGGAGATGGAACTTTGATCCAGGAATTTATTCTAATAGCCATATTTGGAGTAAGTGAGGAATTTTTCCCCTAATGATAACATTGGAATGCACTCCAAGACAGTTTTTGCCTTCCTCTGGATCAACACGGCAGGTTTATAGGTTGAATTTGATGGACCTTTTTTCAATATTATCAACTATTCAACTCTGTAACAAGCATGTAACAAAAGTGAGCTTCCATGGCCCGTACGGGGATCGAACCCGTGACCTTGGCGTTATTAGCACCACGCTCTAACCAACTGAGCTAACCGGCCACTTTGGAATGCACTCCAAGACAGTTTTTGCCTTCCTCTGGATCAACACGGCAGGTTTATAGGTTGAATTTGATGGACCTTTTTTCAATATTATCAACTATTCAACTCTGTAACAAAAGTGAGCTTCCATGGCCCATACGGGGATCGAACCCGTGACCTTGGCGTTATTAGCACCACGCTCTAACCAATAAAATAATAATAAAATAAACTTGCAATTTTTACTACTCAAAAAGCATTGGACAAATTGCTTTTGTGTTTTCCATTCCACCCCACAAAGAGTTTTCTTTCAGTACATTATATGGTACATTAAATGCTGCCATTAAAAACAAGAACTTGTCTCGCTAAAAACAAGCCCTTATATGACTATGAGGACGGAAAAATAATAAAGTTATGACTATCGGAATACAAAGAGGCAAAATCAAGATATTATTTTTGTCCTTAAGGTTGAAATTGGACCTCTAAGATGATTTCATGCAACAAACTCTGCATTTCTATAAATCACCGGTTAGACCATACATGGAATATTGTGTACAGTTTTGAGCACCTGTGTATGAGAAGGACATTGCTGAACTAGAATGCGTGCAAAGAAGGGAAAGCAAGGTAATTAAAGGACCTCATCACAGACGGGGATTCTTTACTGTAAGAGCAGTTCGACGATTGAACTCTCTGCCACATTGAAAAGTGTTTTTTTGAAAAATATAAAATTTCATCATATTTGTACCAGATTCTGGAGATGGAACTTTGATCCAGGAATTTATTCTAATAGCCATATTTGGAGTAAGGGAGGAATTTTTCCCCTAATGACAACATTGGAATGCACTCCAAGACAGTTTTTGCCTTCCTCTGGATCAACACGGCAGGTTTATAGGTTGAATTTGATGGACCTTTTTTCAATATTATCAACTATTCAACTCTGTAACAAAAGTGAGCTTCCATGGCCCATACGGGGATCGAACCCGTGACCTTGGCGTTATTAGCACCACGCTCTAACCAATAAAATAATAATAAAATAAACTTGCAATTTTTACTACTCAAAAAGCATTGGACAAATTGCTTTTGTGTTTTCCATTCCACCCCACAAAGAGTTTTCTTTCAGTACATTATATGGTACATTAAATGCTGCCATTAAAAACAAGAACTTGTCTCGCTAAAAACAAGCCCTTATATGACTATGAGGACGGAAAAATAATAAAGTTATGACTATCGGAATACAAAGAGGCAAAATCAAGATATTATTTTTGTCCTTAAGGTTGAAATTGGACCTCTAAGATGATTTCATGCAACAAACTCTGCATTTCTATAAATCACCGGTTAGACCATACATGGAATATTGTGTACAGTTTTGAGCACCTGTGTATGAGAAGGACATTGCTGAACTAGAATGCGTGCAAAGAAGGGAAAGCAAGGTAATTAAAGGACCTCATCACAGACGGGGATTCTTTACTGTAAGAGCAGTTCGACGATTGAACTCTCTGCCACATTGAAAAGTGTTTTTTTGAAAAATATAAAATTTCATCATATTTGTACCAGATTCTGGAGATGGAACTTTGATCCAGGAATTTATTCTAATAGCCATATTTGGAGTAAGGGAGGAATTTTTCCCCTAATGACAACATTGGAATGCACTCCAAGACAGTTTTTGCCTTCCTCTGGATCAACACGGCAGGTTTATAGGTTGAATTTGATGGACCTTTTTTCAATATTATCAACTATTCAACTCTGTAACAAGCATGTAACAAAAGTGAGCTTCCATGGCCCGTACGGGGATCGAACCCGTGACCTTGGCGTTATTAGCACCACGCTCTAACCAACTGAGCTAACCGGCCACTTTTACACCAAAGATTCACGTCACGTCAGTAGAAAATACATGCAAACGTGTATTCATATTGATATCCTATTAACCTGAATAATAAAATAAACTTGCAATTTTTACTACTCAAAAAGCATTGGACAAATTGCTTTTGTGTTTTCCATTCCACCCCACAAAGAGTTTTCTTCAGTACATTATATGGTACATTAAATGCTGCCATTAAAAACAAGAACTTGTCTCGCTAAAAACAAGCCCTTATATGACTATGAGGATGGAAAAATAATAAAGTTATGACTATCGGAATACAAAGAGTCAAAATCAAGATATTATTTTTGTCCTTAAGGTTGAAATTGGACCTCTAAGATGATTTCATGCAACAAACTCTGCATTTCTATAAATCACCGGTTAGACCATACATGGAATATTGTGTACAGTTTTGAGCACCTGTGTATGAGAAGGACATTGCTGAACTAGAATGCGTGCAAAGAAGGGAAAGCAAGGTAATTAAAGGACCTCATCACAGACGGGGATTCTTTACTCTGGATCAACACGGCAGGTTTATAGGTTGAATTTGATGGACCTTTTTTCAATATTATCAACTATTCAACTCTGTAACAAGCATGTAACAAAAGTGAGCTTCCATGGCCCATACGGGGACCGAACCCATGACCTTGGCGTTATTAGCACCACGCTCTAACCAACTGAGCTAACCGGCCACTTTTACACCAAAGATTCACGTCACGTCAGTAGAAAATACATGCAAACGTGTATTCATATTGATATCCTATTAACCTGAATAATAAAATAAACTTGCAATTTTTACTACTCAAAAAGCATTGGACAAATTGCTTTTGTGTTTTCCATTCCACCCCACAAAGAGTTTTCTTCAGTACATTATATGGTACATTAAATGCTGCCATTAAAAACAAGAACTTGTCTCGCTAAAAACAAGCCCTTATATGACTATGAGGACGGAAAAATAATAAAGTTATGACTATCGGAATACAAAGAGGCAAAATCAAGATATTATTTTTGTCCTTAAGGTTGAAATTGGACCTCTAAGATGATTTCATGCAACAAACTCTGCATTTCTATAAATCACCGGTTAGACCATACATGGAATATTGTGTACAGTTTTGAGCACCTGTGTATGAGAAGGACATTGCTGAACTAGAATGCGTGCAAAGAAGGGAAAGCAAGGTAATTAAAGGACCTCATTACAGACGGGGATTCTTTACTGTAAGAGCAGTTCGACGATTGAACTCTCTGCCACATTGAAAAGTGTTTTTTTGAAAAATATAAAATGTCATCATATTTGTACCAGATTCTGGAGATGGAACTTTGATCCAGGAATTTATTCTAATAGCCATATTTGGCGTAAGGGAGGAATTTTTCCCCTAATGACAACATTGGAATGCACTCCAAGACAGTTTTTGCCTTCCTCTGGATCAACACGGCAGGTTTATAGGTTGAATTTGATGGACCTTTTTTCAATATTATCAACTATTCAACTCTGTAACAAGCATGTAACAAAAGGGAGCTTCCATGGCCCGTACGGGGATCGAACCCGTGACCTTGGCGTTATTAGCACCACGCTCTAACCAACTGAGCTAACCGGCCACTTTTACACCAAAGATTCACGTCACGTCAGTAGAAAATACATGCAAACGTGTATTCATATTGATATCCTATTAACCTGAATAATAAAATAAACTTGCAATTTTTACTACTCAAAAAGCATTGGACAAATTGCTTTTGTGTTTTCCATTCCACCCCACAAAGAGTTTTCTTCAGTACATTATATGGTACATTAAATGCTGCCATTAAAAACAAGAACTTGTCTCGCTAAAAACAAGCCCTTATATGACTATGAGGATGGAAAAATAATAAAGTTATGACTATCGGAATACAAAGAGTCAAAATCAAGATATTATTTTTGTCCTTAAGGTTGAAATTGGACCTCTAAGATGATTTCATGCAACAAACTCTGCATTTCTATAAATCACCGGTTAGACCATACATGGAATATTGTGTACAGTTTTGAGCACCTGTGTATGAGAAGGACATTGCTGAACTAGAATGCGTGCAAAGAAGGGAAAGCAAGGTAATTAAAGGACCTCATCACAGACGGGGATTCTTTACTCTGGATCAACACGGCAGGTTTATAGGTTGAATTTGATGGACCTTTTTTCAATATTATCAACTATTCAACTCTGTAACAAGCATGTAACAAAAGTGAGATTCCATGGCCCATACGGGGACCGAACCCATGACCTTGGCGTTATTAGCACCACGCTCTAACCAACTGAGCTAACCGGCCACTTTTACACCAAAGATTCACGTCACGTCAGTAGAAAATACATGCAAACGTGTATTCATATTGATATCCTATTAACCTGAATAATAAAATAAACTTGCAATTTTTACTACTCAAAAAGCATTGGACAAATTGCTTTTGTGTTTTCCATTCCACCCCACAAAGAGTTTTCTTCAGTACATTATATGGTACATTAAATGCTGCCATTAAAAACAAGAACTTGTCTCGCTAAAAACAAGCCCTTATATGACTATGAGGACGGAAAAATAATAAAGTTATGACTATCGGAATACAAAGAGGCAAAATCAAGATATTATTTTTGTCCTTAAGGTTGAAATTGGACCTCTAAGATGATTTCATGCAACAAACTCTGCATTTCTATAAATCACCGGTTAGACCATACATGGAATATTGTGTACAGTTTTGAGCACCTGTGTATGAGAAGGACATTGCTGAACTAGAATGCGTGCAAAGAAGGGAAAGCAAGGTAATTAAAGGACCTCATTACAGACGGGGATTCTTTACTGTAAGAGCAGTTCGACGATTGAACTCTCTGCCACATTGAAAAGTGTTTTTTTGAAAAATATAAAATGTCATCATATTTGTACCAGATTCTGGAGATGGAACTTTGATCCAGGAATTTATTCTAATAGCCATATTTGGCGCAAGGGAGGAATTTTTCCCCTAATGACAACATTGGAATGCACTCCAAGACAGTTTTTGCCTTCCTCTGGATCAACACGGCAGGTTTATAGGTTGAATTTGATGGACCTTTTTTCAATATTATCAACTATTCAACTCTGTAACAAGCATGTAACAAAAGGGAGCTTCCATGGCCCGTACGGGGATCGAACCTGTGACCTTGGCGTTATTAGCACCACGCTCTAACCAACTGAGCTAACCGGCCACTTTCACACCAAAGATTCACGTCACGTCAGTAGAAAATACATGCAAACGTGTATTCATATTGATATCCTATTAACCTGAATAATAAAATAAACTTGCAATATTTACTACTCAAAAAGCATTGGACAAATTGCTTTTGTGTTTTCCATTCCACCCCACAAAGAGTTTTATTTCAGTACATTATATGGTACATTAAATGCTGCCATTAAAAACAAGAACTTGTCTCGCTAAAAACAAGCCCTTATATGACTATGAGGACGGAAAAATAATAAAGTTATGACTATCGGAATACAAAGAGGCAAAATCAAGATATTATTTTTGTCCTTAAGGTTGAAATTGGACCTCTAAGATGATTTCATGCAACAAACTCTGCATTTCTATAAATCACCGGTTAGACCATACATGGAATATTGTGTACAGTTTTGAGCACCTGTGTATGAGAAGGACATTGCTGAACTAGAATGCGTGCAAAGAAGGGAAAGCAAGGTAATTAAAGGACCTCATCACAGACGGGGATTCTTTACTGTAAGAGCAGTTCGACGATTGAACTCTCTGCCACATTGAAAAGTGTTTTTTTGAAAAATATAAAATGTCATCATATTTGTACCAGATTCTGGAGATGGAACTTTGATCCAGGAATTTATTCTAATAGCCATATTTGGAGTAAGGGAGGAATTTTTCGCCTAATGACAACATTGGAATGCACTCCAAGACAGTTTTTGCCTTCCTCTGGATCAACACGGCAGGTTTATAGGTTGAATTTGATGGACCTTTTTTCAATATTATCAACTATTCAACTCTGTAACAAGCATGTAACAAAAGTGAGCTTCCATGGCCCGTATGGAGATCGAACCTGTGACCTTGGCATTATTAGCACCATGCTCTAACGAACTGAGCTAACCGGCCACTTTTACACCAAAGATTCACGTCACGTCACGTCACGTCAGTAGAAAATACATGCAAACGTGTATTCATATTGATATCCTATTAACCTGAATAATAAAATAAACTTGCAATTTTTACTACTCAAAAAGCATTGGACAAATTGCTTTTGTGTTTTCCATTCCACCCCACAAAGAGTTTTATTTCAGTACATTATATGGTACATTAAATGCTGCCATTAAAAACAAGAACTTGTCTCGCTAAAAACAAGCCCTTATATGACTATGAGGACGGAAAAATAATAAAATTATGACTATCGGAATACAAAGAGGCAAAATCAAGATATTATTTTTGTCCTTAAGGTTGAAATTGGACCTCTAAGATGATTTCATGCAACAAACTCTGCATTTCTTTAAATCACCGGTTAGACCATACATGGAATATTGTGTACAGTTTTGAGCATCTGTGTATGAGAAGGACATTGCTGAACTAGAATGCGTGCAAAGAAGGGAAAGCAAGGTAATTAAAGGACCTCATCACAGACGGGGATTCTTTACTGTAAGAGCAGTTCGACGATTGAACTCTCTGCCACATTGAAAAGTGTTTTTTTGAAAAATATAAAATTTCATCATATTTGTACCGGATTCTGGAGATGGAACTTTGATCCAGGAATTTATTCTAATAGCCATATTTGGAGTAAGGGAGTAATTTTTCCCCTAATGACAACATTGGAATGCACTCCAAGACAGTTTTTGCCTTCCTCTGGATCAACACGGCAGGTTTATAGGTTGAATTTGATGGACCTTTTTTCAATATTATCAACTATTCAACTCTGTAACAAGCATGTAACAAAAGTGAGCTTCCATGGCCCATACGGGGATCGAACCCGTGACCTTGGCGTTATTAGCACCACGCTCTAACCAACTGAGCTAACCGGCCACTTTTGCAAGAAAGATTCACGTCACGTCAGTAGAAAATTAATGCAAACGTGTATTCATATTGATATCCTATTGACCTGAATAATAAAATAAACTTGCAATTTTTACTACTCAAAAAGCATTGGACAAATTGCTTTTGTGTTTTCCATTCCACCCCACATAGAGTTTTCTTTCAGTACATTATATGGTACATTAAATGCTGCCATTAAAAACAAGAACTTGTCTCGCTAAAAGCAAGCCCTTATATGACTATGAGGACGGAAAAATAATAAAGTTATGACTATCGGAATACAAAGAGGCAAAATCAAGATATTATTTTTGTCCATTAAGGTTGAAATTGGACCTCTAAGATGATTTCATGCAACAAACTCTGCATTTCTATAAATCACCGGTTAGACCATACATGGAATATTGTGTACAATTTTGAGCACCTGTGTATGAGACGGACATTGCTGAACTAGAATGCGTGCAAAGAAGGGAAAGCAAGGTAATTAAAGGACCTCATCACAGACGGGGATTATTTACTGTAAGAGCAGTTCGACGATTGAACTCTCTGCCACATTGAAAAGTGTTTTTTTGAAAAATATAAAATTTCATCATATTTGTACCAGATTCTGGAGATGGAACTTTGATCCAGGAATTTATTCTAATAGCCATATTTGGAGTAAGGGAGGAATTTTTCCCCTAATGACAACATTGGAATGCACTCCAAGACAGTTTTTGCCTTCCTCTGGATCAACACGGCAGGTTTACAGGTTGAATTTGATGGACCTTTTTTCAATATTATCAACTATTCAACTCTGTAACAAAATGGCCCTTACGGGGATCGAACCCGTGACCTTGACATAATTAGCACCACGCTCTAACCAACTGAGCTAACCGGCCACTTTTACACCAAAGATTCACGTCACATCAGTAGAAAATACATGCAAACGTGTATTCATATTGATATCCTATTAACCTGAATAATAAAATAAACTTGCAATTTTTACTACTCAAAAAGCATTGGACAAATTGCTTTTGTGTTTTCCATTCCACCCCACAAAGAGTTTTCTTTCAGTACATTATATGGTACATTAAATGCTGCCATTAAAAACAAGAACTTGTCTCGCTAAAAACAAGCCCTTATATGACTATGAGGACGGAAAAATAATAAAATTATGACTATCGGAATACAAAGAGGCAAAATCAAGATATTATTTTTGTCCTTAAGGTTGAAATTGGACCTCTAAGATGATTTCATGCAACAAACTCTGCATTTCTTTAAATCACCGGTTAGACCATACATGGAATATTGTGTACAGTTTTGAGCATCTGTGTATGAGAAGGACATTGCTGAACTAGAATGCGTGCAAAGAAGGGAAAGCAAGGTAATTAAAGGACCTCATCACAGACGGGGATTCTTTACTGTAAGAGCAGTTCGACGATTGAACTCTCTGCCACATTGAAAAGTGTTTTTTTGAAAAATATAAAATTTCATCATATTTGTACCAGATTCTGGAGATGGAACTTTGATCCAGGAATTTATTCTAATAGCCATATTTGGAGTAAGGGAGTAATTTTTCCCCTAATGACAACATTGGAATGCACTCCAAGACAGTTTTTGCCTTCCTCTGGATCAACACGGCAGTTTTATAGGTTGAATTTGATGGACCTTTTTTCAATATTATCAACTATTCAACTCTGTAACAAGCATGTAACAAAAGTGAGATTCCATGGCCCATACGGGGATCAAACCCGTGACCTTGGCGTTATTAGCACCACGCTCTAACCAACTGAGCTAACCGGCCACTTTTACAAGAAAGATTCCCGTCACGTCAGTAGAAAATTAATGCAAACGTGTATTCATATTCATATCCTATTAACCTGAATAATAAAATAAACTTGCAATTTTTACTACTCAAAAAGCATTGGACAAATTGCTTTTGTGTTTTCCATTCCACCCCACATAGAGTTTTCTTTCAGTACATTATATGGTACATTAAATGCTGCCATTAAAAACAAGAACTTGTCTCGCTAAAAGCAAGCCCTTATATAACTATGAGGACGGAAAAATAATAAAGTTATGACTATCGAAATACAAAGAGGCAAAATCAAGATATTATTTTTGTCCTTAAGGTTGAAATTAAACCTCTAAGATGATTTCATGCAACAAACTCTGCATTTCTATAAATCACCGGTTAGACCATACATGGAATATTGTGTACAGTTTTGAGCACCTGTGTATGAGAAGGACATTGCTGAACTAGAATGCGTGCAAAGAAGGGAAAGCAAGGTAATTAAAGGACCTCATCACAGACGGGGATTCTTTACTGTAAGAGCAGTTCGACGATTGAACTCTCTGCCACATTGAAAAGTGTTTTTTTTAAAAATATAAAATTTCATCATATTTGTACCAGATTCTGGAGATGGAACTTTGATCCAGGAATTTATTCTAATAGCCATATTTGGAGTAAGGGAGGAATTTTTCCCCTAATGACAACATTGGAATGCACTCCAAGACAGTTTTTGCCTTCCTCTGGATCAACACGGCAGGTTTACAGGTTGAATTTGATGGACCTTTTTTCAATATTATCAACTATTCAACTCTGTAACAAGCATGTAACAAAAGTGAGCTTCCATGGCCCGAACCCGTGACCTTAGCGTTATTAGCACCACGCTCTAACCAACTGAGCTAACCGGCCACTTTTACACCAAAGATTCACGTCACGTCAGTAGAAAATACATGCAAACGTGTATTCATATTGATATCCTATTAACCTGAATAATAAAATAAACTTGAAATTTTTACTACTCAAAAAGCATTGGACAAATTGCTTTTGTGTTTTCCATTCCACCCCACAAAGAGTTTTCTTTCAGTACATTATATGGTACATTAAATGCTGCCATTAAAAACAAGAAATTGTCTCGCTAAAAACAAGCCCTTATATGACTATGAGGACGGAAAAATAATAAAGTTATGACTATCAGAATACAAAGAGGCAAAATCAATATATTATTTTTGTCCTTAAGGTTGAAATTGGACCTCTAAGATGATTTCATTCAACAAACTCTGCATTTCTATAAATCACCGGTTAGACCATACATGGAATATTGTGTACAGTTTTGAGCACCTGTGTATGAGAAAGACATTGCTGAACTAGAATGCGTGCAAAGAAGGGAAAGCAAGGTAATTAAAGGACCTCATCACAGACGGGGATTCTTTACTGTAAGAGAAGTTCGACGATTGAACTCTCTGCCACATTGAAAAGTGTTTTTTTGAAAAATATAAAATTTCATCATATTTGTACCAGATTCTGGAGATGGAACTTTGATCCAGGAATTTATTCTAATAGCCATATTTGGAGTAAGGGAGGAATTTTTCCCCTAATGACAACATTGGAATGCACTCCAAGACAGTTTTTGCCTTCCTCTGGATCAACACAGCAGGTTTATAGGTTGAATTTGATGGACCTTTTTTCAATATTATCAACTATTCAACTCTGTAACAAAAGTGAGCTTCCACGGCCCGTACGGGGATCGAACCTGTGACCTTGGCGTTATCAGCACCACACTCTAACCAACTGAGCTAACCGGCCACTTTTACACCAAAGATTCACGTCACGTCAGTAGAAAATACATGCAAACGTGTATTCATATTGATATCCTATTAACCTGAATAATAAAATAAACTTGCAATTTTTACTACTCAAAAAGCATTGGACAAATTGCTTTTGTGTTTTCCATTCCACCCCACAAAGAGTTTTCTTTCAGTACATTATATGGTACATTAAATGCTGCCATTAAAAACAAGAACTTGTCTCGCTAAAAACAAGCCCTTATATAACTATGAGGACGGAAAAATAATAAAGTTATGACTATCGGAATACAAAGAGGCAAAATCAAGATATTATTTTTGTCCTTAAGGTTGAAATTGGACCTCTAAGATGATTTCATGCAACAAACTCTGCATTTCTATAAATCACCGGTTAGACCATACATGGAATATTGTGTACAGTTTTGAGCACCTGTGTATGAGAAGGACATTGCTGAACTAGAATGCGTGCAAAGAAGGGAAAGCAAGGTAATTAAAGGACCTCATCACAGACGGGGATTCTTTACTGTAAGAGCAGTTCGACGATTGAACTCTCTGCCACATTGAAAAGTGTTTTTTTGAAAAATATAAAATTTCATCATATTTGTACCAGATTCTGGAGATGGAACTTTGATCCAGGAATTTATTCTAATAGCCATATTTGGAGTAAGGGAGGAATTTTTCCCCTAATGACAACATTGGAATGCACTCCAAGACAGTTTTTGCCTTGCTCTGGATCAACACAGCAGGTTTATAGGTTGAATTTGATAGACCTTTTTTCAATATTATGAACTATTCAACTCTGTAACAAGCATGTAACAAAAGTGAGCTTCCATGGCCCGTACGGGGATCGAACCCGTGACCTTGGCATTATTAGCACCACGCTCTAACCAGCTGAGCTAACCGGCCACTTTTACACCAAAGATTCACGTCACGTCAGTAGAAAATACATGCAAACGTGTATTCATATTGATATCCTATTAACCTGAATAATAAAATAAACTTGCAATTTTTACTACTCAAAAAGCATTGGACAAATTGCTTTTGTGTTTTCCATTCCACCCCACAAAGAGTTTTCTTCAGTACATTATATGGTACATTAAATGCTGCCATTAAAAACAAGAACTTGTCTCGCTAAAAACAAGCCCTTATATGACTATGAGGACGGAAAAATAATAAAGTTATGACTATCGGAATACAAAGAGGCAAAATCAAGATATTATTTTTGTCCTTAAGGTTGAAATTGGACCTCTAAGATGATTTCATGCAACAAACTCTGCATTTCTATAAATCACCGGTTAGACCATACATGGAATATTGTGTACAGTTTTGAGCACCTGTGTATGAGAAGGACTTTGCTGAACTAGAATGCGTGCAAAGAAGGGAAAGCAAGGTAATTAAAGGACCTCATCACAGACGGGGATTCTTTACTGTAAGAGCAGTTCGACGATTGAACTCTCTGCCACATTGAAAAGTGTTTTTTTGAAAAATATAAAATTTCATCATATTTGTACCAGATTCTGGAGATGGAACTTTGATCCAGGAATTTATTCTAATAGCCATATTTGGAGTAAGGGAGGAATTTTTCCCCTAATGACAACATTGGAATGCACTCCAAGACAGTTTTTGCCTTCCTCTGGATCAACACGGCAGGTTTATAGGTTGAATTTGATGGACCTTTTTTCAATATTATCAACTATTCAACTCTGTAACAAGCATGTAACAAAAGTGAGCTTCCATGGCCCGTACGGGGATCGAACCCATGACCTTGGCGTTATTAGCACCACGCTCTAACCAACTGAGCTAACCGGCCACTTTTACATCAAAGATTCACGTCACATCAGTAGAAAATACATTCAAACGTGTATTCATATTGATATCCTATTAACCTGAATAATAAAATAAACTTGCAATTTTTACTACTCAAAAAGCATTGGACAAATTGCTTTTGTGTTTTCCATTCCACCCCACAAAGAGTTTTCTTCAGTACATTATATGGTACATTAAATGCTGCCATTAAAAACAAGAACTTGTCTCGCTAAAAACAAGCCCTTATATGACTATGAGGACGGAAAAATAATAAAGTTATGACTATCGGAATACAAAGAGGCAAAATCAAGATATTATTTTTCAATTCCACCCCACAAAGAGTTTTCTTTCAGTACATTATATGGTACATTAAATGCTGCCATTAAAAACAAGAACTTGTCTCGCTAAAAACAAGCCCTTATATGACTATGAGGACGGAAAAATAATAAAGTTATGACTATCGGAATACAAAAAGGCAAAATCAAGATATTATTTTTGTCCTTAAGGTTGAAATTGAACCTCTAAGATGATTTCATGCAACAAACTCTGCATTTCTATAAATCACCGGTTAGACCATACATGGAATATTGTGTACAGTTTTAAGCACCTGTGTATGAGAAGGACATTGCTGAACTAGAATGCGTGCAAAGAAGGGAAAGCAAGGTAATTAAAGGACCTCATCACAGACGGGGATTCTTTACTGTAAGAGCAGTTCGACGATTGAACTCTCTGCCACATTGAAAAGTGTTTTTTTGAAAAATATAAAATTTCATCATATTTGTACCAGATTCTGGAGATGGAACTTTGATCCAGGAATTTATTCTAATAGCCATATTTGGAGTAAGGGAGGAATTTTTCCCCTAATGACAACATTGGAATGCAATCCAAGACAGTTTTTGCCTTCCTCTGGATCAACACGGCAGGTTTATAGGTTGAATTTGATGGACCTTTTTTCAATATTATCAACTATTCAACTCTGTAACAAGCATGTAACAAAATTGAGCTTCCATGGCCCGTACGGGGATCGAACCCGTGACCTTGGTGTTATTAGCACCACGCTCTAACCAACTGAGCTAACCGGCCACTTTTACACCAAAGATTCACGTCACGTCAGTAGAAAATACATGCAAACGTGTATTCATATTGATATCCTATTAACCTGAATAATAAAATAAACTTGCAATTTTTACTACTCAAAAAGCATTGGACAAATTGCTTTTGTGTTTTCCATTCCACCCCACAAAGAGTTTTCTTTCAGTACATTATATGGTACATTAAATGCTGCCATTAAAAACAAGAACTTGTCTCGCTAAAAACAAGCCCTTATATGACTATGAGGACGGAAAAATAATAAAGTTATGACTATCGGAATACAAAGAGGCAAAATCAAGATATTATTTTTGTCCTTAAGGTTGAAATTGGACCTCTAAGATGATTTCATGCAACAAACTCTGCATTTCTATAAATCACCGGTTAGACCATACATGGAATATTGTGTACAGTTTTGAGCACCTGTGTATGAGAAGGACATTGCTGAACTAGAATGCGTGCAAAGAAGGGAAAGCAAGGTAATTAAAGGACCTCATCACAGACGGGGATTCTTTACTGTAAGAGCAGTTCGACGATTGAACTCTCTGCCACATTGAAAAGTGTTTTTTTGAAAAATATAAAATTTCATCATATTTGTACTAGATTCTGGAGATGGAACTTTGATCCAGGAATTTATTCTAATAGCCATATTTGGAGTAAGGGAGGAATTTTTCCCCTAATGACAACATTGGAATGCACTCCAAGACAGTTTTTGCCTTCCTCTGGATCAACACGGCAGGTTTATAGGTTGAATTTGATGGACCTTTTTTCAATATTATCAACTATTCAACTCTGTAACAAAAGTGAGCTTCCATGGCCAGTACGGGGATCGAACCCGTGACCTTGGTGTTATTAGCACCACGCTCTAACCAACTGAGCTAACCAGCCACTTTTACACAAAAGATTCACGTCACGTCAGTAGAAAATACATGCAAACGTGTATTCATATTGATATCCTATTAACCTGAATAATAAAATAAACTTGCAATTTTTACTACTCAAAAAGCATTGGACAAATTGCTTTTGTGTTTTCCATTCCACCCCACAAAGAGTTTTCTTCAGTACATTATATGGTACATTAAATGCTGCCATTAAAAACAAGAACTTGTCTCGCTAAAAACAAGCCCTTATATGACTATGAGGACGGAAAAATAATAAAGTTATGACTATCGGAATACAAAGAGGTAAAATCAAGATATTATTTTTCCATTCCACCCCACAAAGAGTTTTCTTTCAGTACATTATATGGTACATTAAATGCTGCCATTAAAAACAAGAACTTGTCTCGCTAAAAACAAGCCCTTATATGACTATGAGGACGGAAAAATAATAAAGTTATGACTATCGGAATACAAAGAGGCAAAATCAAGATATTATTTTTGTCCTTAAGGTTGAAATTGAACCTCTAAGATGATTTCATGCAACAAACTCTGCATTTCTATAAATCACCGGTTAGACCATACATGGAATATTGTGTACAGTTTTAAGCACCTGTGTATGAGAAGGACATTGCTGAACTAGAATGCGTGCAAAGAAGGGAAAGCAAGGTAATTAAAGGACCTCATCACAGACGGGGATTCTTTACTGTAAGAGCAGTTCGACGATTGAACTCTCTGCCACATTGAAAAGTGTTTTTTTGAAAAATATAAAATGTCATCATATTTGTACCAGATTCTGGAGATGGAACTTTGATCCAGGAATTTATTCTAATAGCCATATTTGAAGTAAGGGAGGACTTTTTCCCCTAATGACAACATTGGAATGCACTCCAAGACAGTTTTTGCCTTCCTCTGGATCAACACGGCAGGTTTATAGGTTGAATTTGATGGACCTTTTTTCAATATTATCAACTATTCAACTCTGTAACAAGCATGTAACAAAAGTGAGCTTCCATGGCCCGTACGGGGATCGAACCCGTGACCTTGGCGTTATTAGCACCACGCTCTAACCAACTGAGCTAACCGGCCACTTTTACACCAAAGATTCACGTCACGTCAGTAGAAAATACATGCAAACGTGTATTCATATTGATATCCTATTAACCTGAATAATAAAATAAACTTGCAATTTTTACTACTCAAAAAGCATTGGACAAATTGCTTCTGTGTTTTCCATTCCACCCCACAAAGAGTTTTCTTCAGTACATTATATGGTACATTAAATGCTGCCATTAAAAACAAGAACTTGTCTCGCTAAAAACAAGCCCTTATATGACTATGAGGACGGAAAAATAATAAAGTTATGACTATCGGAATACAAAGAGGCAAAATCAAGATATTATTTTTGTCCTTAAGGTTGAAATTGGACCTCTAAGATGATTTCATGCAACAAACTCTGCATTTCTATAAATCACCGGTTAGACCATACATGGAATATTGTGTACAGTTTTAAGCACCTGTGTATGAGAAGGACATTGCTGAACTAGAATGCGTGCAAAGAAGGGAAAGCAAGGTAATTAAAGGACCTCATCACAGACGGGGATTCTTTACTGTAAGAGCAGTTCGACGATTGAACTCTCTGCCACATTGAAAAGTGTTTTTTTGAAAAATATAAAACTTCATCATATTTGTACCAGATTCTGGAGATGGAACTTTGATCCAGGAATTTATTCTAATAGCCATATTTGGAGTAAGGGAGGAATTTTTCCGCTAATGACAACATTGGAATGCACTCCAAGACAGTTTTTGCCTTCCTCTGGATCAACACGGCAGGTTTATAGGTTGAATTTGATGGACCTTTTTTCAATATTATCAACTATCCAACTCTGTAACAAGCATGTAACAAAAGTGAGCTTCCATGGCCCGTACCCGTGACCTTGGCGTTATTAGCACCACGCTCTAACCAACTGAGCTAACCGGCCACTTTTACACCAAAGATTCACGTCACGTCAGTAGAAAATACATGCAAACGTGTATTCATATTGATATCCTATTAACCTGAATAATAAAATAAACTTGCAATTTTTACTACTCAAAAAGCATTGGACAAATTGCTTTTGTGTTTTCCATTCCACCCCACAAAGAGTTTTCTTTCAGTACATTATATGGTACATTAAATGCTGCCATTAAAAACAAGAACTTGTCTCGCTAAAAACAAGCCCTTATATGACTATGAGGACGGAAAAATAATAAAGTTATGACTATCGGAATACAAAGAGGCAAAATCAAGATATTATTTTTGTCCTTAAGGTTGAAATTGGACCTCTAAGATGATTTCATGCAACAAACTCTGCATTTATATAAATCACCGGTTAGATCATACATGGAATATTGTGTACAGTTTTGAGCACCTGTGTATGAGAAGGACATTGCTGAACTAGAATGCGTGCAAAGAAGGGAAAGCAAGGTAATTAAAGGACCTCATCACAGACGGGGATTCTTTACTGTAAGAGCAGTTCGACGATTGAACTCTCTGCCACATTGAAAAGTGTTTTTTTGAAAAATATAAAATGTCATCATATTTGTACCAGATTCTGGAGATGGAACTTTGATCCAGGAATTTATTCTAATAGCCATATTTGAAGTAAGCGAGGACTTTTTCCCCTAATGACAACATTGGAATGCACTCCAAGACAGTTTTTGCCTTCCTCTGGATCAACACGGCAGGTTTATAGGTTGAATTTGATGGACCTTTTTTCAATAATATCAACTATTCAACTCTGTAACAAGCATGTAACAAAAGTGAGTTTACATGGCCCGTACGGGGATCGAACCCGTGACCTTGGCGTTATTAGCACCACGCTCTAACCAACTGAGCTAACCGGCCACTTTTACACCAAATATTCACGTCACGTCAGTAGAAAATACATGCAAACGTGTATTCATATTGATATCCTATTAACCTGAATAATAAAATAAACTTGCAATTTTTACTACTCAAAAAGCATTGGACAAATTGCTTTTGTGTTTTCCATTCCACCCCACAAAGAGTTTTCTTCAGTACATTATATGGTACATTAAATGCTGCCATTAAAAACAAGAACTTGTCTCGCTAAAAACAAGCCCTTATATGACTATGAGGACGGAAAAATAATAAAGTTATGACTATCGGAATACAAAGAGGCAAAATCAAGATATTATTTTTGTCCTTAAGGTTGAAATTGGACCTCTAAGATGATTTCATGCAACAAACTCTGCATTTCTATAAATCACCGGTTAGACCATACATGGAATATTGTGTACAGTTTTAAGCACCTGTGTATGAGAAGGACATTGCTGAACTAGAATGCGTGCAAAGAAGGGAAAGCAAGGTAATTAAAGGACCTCATCACAGACGGGGATTCTTTACTGTAAGAGCAGTTTGACGATTGAACTCTCTGCCACATTGAAAAGTGTTTTTTTGAAAAATATAAAACTTCATCATATTTGTACCAGATTCTGGAGATGGAACTTTGATCCAGGAATTTATTCTAATAGCCATATTTGGAGTAAGGGAGGAATTTTTCCCCTAATGACAACATTGGAATGCACTCCAAGACAGTTTTTGCCTTCCTCTGGATCAACATGGCAGGTTTATAGGTTGAATTTGATGGACCTTTTTTCAATATTATCAACTATCCAACTCTGTAACAAGCATGTAACAAAAGTGAGCTTCCATGGCCCGTACCCGTGACCTTGGCGTTATTAGCACCACGCTCTAACCAACTGAGCTAACCGGCCACTTTTACACCAAAGATTCACGTCACGTCAGTAGAAAATACATGCAAAACGTGTATTCATATTGATATCCTATTAACCTGAATAATAAAATAAACTTGCAATTTTTACTACTCAAAAAGCATTGGACAAATTGCTTTTGTGTTTTCCATTCCACCCCACAAAGAGTTTTCTTTCAGTACATTATATGGTACATTAAATGCTGCCATTAAAAACAAGAACTTGGCTCGCTAAAAACAAGCCCTTATATGACTATGAGGACGGAAAAATAATAAAGTTATGACTATCGGAATACAAAGAGGCAAAATCAAGATATTATTTTTGTCCTTAAGGTTGAAATTGGACCTCTAAGATGATTTCATGCAACAAACTCTGCATTTCTATAAATCACCGGTTAGACCATACATGGAATATTGTGTACAGTTTTGAGCACCTGTGTATGAGAAGGACATTGCTGAACTAGAATGCGTGCAAAGAAGGGAAAGCAAGGTAATTAAAGGACCTCATCACAGACGGGGATTCTTTACTGTAAGAGCAGTTCGACGATTGAACTCTCTGCCACATTGAAAAGTGTTTTTTTGAAAAATATAAAATTTCATCATATTTGTACCAGATTCTGGAGATGGAACTTTGATCCAGGAATTTATTCTAATAGCCATATTTGGAGTAAGGGAGGAATTTTTCCCCTAACGACAACATTGGAATGCACTCCAAGACAGTTTTTGCCTTCCTCTGGATCAACACGGCAGGTTTATAGGTTGAATTTGATGGACCTTTTTTCAATATTATCAACTATTCAACTCTGTAACAAAAGTGAGCTTCCATGGCCCATACGGGGATCGAACCCGTGACCTTGGCATTATTAGCACCACGCTCTAACCAACTGAGCTAACCGGCCACTTTTACAACAAAGATTCACGTCACGTCAGTAGAAAATACATGCAAACGTGTATTCCTATTGATATCCTATTAACCTGAATAATAAAATAAACTTGCAATTTTTACTACTCAAAAAGCATTGGACAAATTGCTTTTGTGTTTTCCATTCCACCCCACAAAGAGTTTTCTTCAGTACATTATATGGTACATTAAATGCTGCCATTAAAAACAAGAACTTGTCTCGCTAAAAACAAGCCCTTATATGACTATGAGGACGGAAAAATAATAAAGTTATGACTATCGGAATACAAAGAGGCAAAATCAAGATATTATTTTTGTCCTTAAGGTTGAAATTGGACCTCTAAGATGATTTCATGCAACAAACTCTGCATTTCTATAAATCACCGGTTAGACCATACATGGAATATTGTGTACAGTTTTGAGCACCTGTGTATGAGAAGGACATTGCTGAACTAGAATGCGTGCAAACAAGGGAAAGCAAGGTAATTAAAGGACCTCATCACAGACGGGGATTCTTTACTGTAAGAGCAGTTCGACGATTGAACTCTCTGCCACATTGAAAAGTGTTTTTTTGAAAAATATAAAATTTCATCATATTTGTACCAGATTCTGGAGATGGAACTTTGATCCAGGAATTTATTCTAATAGCCATATTTGGAGTAAGGGAGGAATTTTTCCCCTAATGACTACATTGGAATGCACTCCAAGACAGTTTTTGCCTTCCTCTGGATCAACACGGCAGGTTTATAGGTTGAATTTGATGGACCTTTTTTCAATATTATCAACTATTCAACTCTGTAACAAGCATGTAACAAAAGTGAGCTTCCATGGCCCGTACGGGGATCGAACCCGTGACCTTGGCGTTATTAGCACCACGCTCTAACCAACTGAGCTAACCGGCCACTTTTACACCAAAGATTCACGTCACGTCAGTAGAAAATACATGCAAACGTGTATTCATGTTGATATCCTATTAACCTGAATAATAAAATAAACTTGCAATTTTTACTACTCAAAAAGCATTGGACAAATTGCTTTTGTGTTTTCCATTCCACCCCACAAAGAGTTTTCTTCAGTATATTATATGGTACATTAAATGCTGCCATTAAAAACAAGAACTTGTCTCGCTAAAAACAAGCCCTTATATGACTATGAGGACGGAAAAATAATAAAGTTATGACTATCGGAATACAAAGAGGCAAAATCAAGATATTATTTTTGTCCTTAAGGTTGAAATTGGACCTCTAAGATGATTTCATGCAACAAACTCTGCATTTCTATAAATCACCGGTTAGACCATACATGGAATATTGTGTACAGTTTTGAGCACCTGTGTATGAGAAGGACATTGCTGAACTAGAATGCGTGCAAAGAAGGGAAAGCAAGGTAATTAAAGGACTTCATTACAGACGGGGATTCTTTACTGTAAGAGCAGTTCGACGATTGAACTCTCTGCCACATTGAAAAGTGTTTTTTTGAAAAATATAAAATGTCATCATATTTGTACCAGATTCTGGAGATGGAAATTTGATCCAGGAATTTATTCTAATAGCCATATTTGGAGTAAGGGAGGAATTTTTCCCCTAATGACAACATTGGAATGCACTCCAAGACAGTTTTTGCCTTCCTCTGGATCAACACGGCAGGTTTATAGGTTGAATTTATGGACCTTTTTTCAATATTATCAACTATTCAACTCTGTAACAAGCATGTAACAAAAGTGAGCTTCCATGGCCAATATGGGGATTGAACCCGTGACCTTGGCGTTATTAGCACCACACTCTAACCAACTGAGCTAACCGGCCAATTTTACACCAAAGATTCACGTCACGTCAGTAGAAAATACATGCAAACGTGTATTCATATTGATATCCTATTAACCTGAATAATAAAATAAACTTGCAATTTTTACTACTCAAAAAGCATTGGACAAATTGCTTTTGTGTTTTCCATTCCACCCCACAAAGAGTTTTCTTCAGTACATTATATGGTACATTAAATGCTGCCATTAAAAACAAGAACTTGTCTCGCTAAAAACAAGCCCTTATATGACTATGAGGACGGAAAAATAATAAAGTTATGACTATCGGAATACAAAGAGGCAAAATCAAGATATTATTTTGGTCCTTAACCCCTTAAGGACGCAGCCTAGTTTGGGCCTTAAGGCTCAGAGCCCATTTTTCAAATCTGACATATTTCACTTTATGTGGTAATAACGTCGGAATGCTTAAACCTATCCAAGCGATTCTGAGATTGTTTTCTCGTGACACTTTGGGCTTCATGTTCGTGGTAAAATTTGGTCGATATATTCAGTCTTTATTTGTGAAAAATTGCAAAATTTAGAGAAAATTTTCAAAAAATAGAATTTTTCAGAATTTAAATGCATCTGCTTGAAAAACAGACGGTTATACCACCCAAAATAGTTACTAGTTCACATTTCCCATATGTCTACTTTAGATTGGCATCGTTTTTTGAACATTCTTTTATTTTTCTTGGACGTTACAAGGCTTAGAACATAAACAGCAATTTCTCATATTCTTAAGAAAATTTCAAAAGCCTTTTTTTGAAGGTACCTCTTGAGTTCTGAAGTGGCTTTGAGGGGCCTATGTATTAGAAACCCCCATAAAACACCCCATTTTAAAAACTAGACCCCTCAAAGTATTCAAAACAGCATTTAGAAAGTTTTTTAACCCTTCAGGCATTTCACAGGAATTAAAGCAAAGTGGAAATGAAATTTGCAAATTTCATTTTTTCTGCTGAATTTCAATTTTATTCAATTTTTTTCTGTAACAGAGAAGGTTTTAACAGAGAAATACTACTAACTATGTATTGTCCAGATACTGCAGTTTTTAGAAATGTCCCACATGTGCCCTACTGCGCTCGTGGACTAAAACACAAGCCCTAGAAGCAAAGAAGCACCTAGTGCATTTTGAGGCCTCTTTTTTATTAGAATATATTTTAGGCAGCATGCCAGGTTTGAAGAGGTGTTGAGGTATCAAAACAATGGAAACCCACCAGAAGTGACCCCATTTTGGAAATTACACCCCTCAAGGAATTAATTTATGGTTTTTGTTATCATTTTGACCGCACAGTTTTTTCACAGCACCTATTTGAATTGGGCTGTGAAATGAAAAAAATGATATTTTTTCCAATAAGATGTCATTTTTGATCAAAATTTCTTATTTTCACAGGGAACAACATACCCCATTTTGTTGCCCAATTTGTCCTTAGTGCGGCAATACCCCATTTGTGGTGATAAACTGCCGTTTGGGCCCATGGGAGGGCTCAGACGGAAAGGAGCGCTATGTGTTTGTTGGAGTCCAGATTTTGCTGGATTGGTTTTCGGGTGCCATGTCGCATTTGCAGAGCCCCAGAGGTATCAAAGCAATGGAAACCCACCAGAAGAGACCCCATTTTGGAAACTACACCCCTCAAGGAATTCATTTATGGTTTTTGTTATCATTTTGACCGCACAGTTTTTTCACAGCACCTATTTGAATTGGGCTGTGAAATGAAAAAAATGATATTTTTTCCAATAAGATGTCATTTTTGATCAAAATTTCTTATTTTCACAGGGAAAAACATACCCCATTTTGTTGCCCAATTTGTCCTTAGTGCGGAAATACCCCATTTGTGGTGATAAACTGCCGTTTGGGCCCATGGGAGGGCTCAGACGGAAAGGAGCGCTATGTGTTTGTTGGAGTCCAGATTTTGCTGGATTGGTTTTCGGGTGCCATGTCACATTTGCAGAGCCCCAGAGGTATCAAAGCAATGGAAACCCACCAGAAGTGACCCCATTTTGGAAACTACACCCCTCAAGGAATTCATTTATGGTTTTTGTTATCATTTTGACCGCACAGTTTTTTCACAGCACCTATTTGAATTGGGCTGTGAAATGAAAAAAATGATATTTTTTCCAATAAGATGTCATTTTTGACCAAAATTTCTTATTTTCACAGGGAACAACATACCCCATTTTGTTGCCCAATTTGTCCTTAGTGCGGCAATACCCCATTTGTGGTGATAAACTGCCGTTTGGGCCCATGGGAGGGCTCAGAAGGAAAGGACCACCATTTGGCCTACTGGAGCTTTTCTGGTGCTAAGTCATGTATGCAGAAGCCCCTGAGGTACCAGTACAGTTGAAACCCCCGAGAAGTGACCCCATTTTAAAAACTACACCCCTTAAGATATTCATCTAGAGGTGTAGTGAGCATTTTGACCCCACAGGTACTGTGTAAAAGATAATGCGCAGCAGATGGTGCAGTGTGAGATTTGCAATTTTATATATATATATGCCATTTCAGTGTCCAATATAGTGTACCCAGCATGCGCCACCGGAGACATACACCCCATAAACTGTAATGTGGGTTCTCCTGGGTACGGCAATACCCTACATGTGGCTGTTATCAGGTGCCTGGGCACACGGCAGGGCTTAGAAGGGAAGGACCACCATTTGGCCTACTGGAGCTTTTCTGGTGCTAAGTCATGTATGCAGAAGCCCCTGAGGTACCAGTACAGTTGAAACCCCTGAGAAGTGACCCCATTTTAAAAACTGCACCCCTTAAGATATTCATCTAGAGGTGTAGTGAGCATTTTGACCCCACAGGTACTGTGTAAAAGATAATGCGCAGCAGATGGTGCAGTGTGAGATTTGCAATTTTATATATATATATGCCATTTCAGTGTCCAATATAGTGTACCCAGCATGCGCCACCGGAGATATACACCCCTTAAATTGTAATGTGGGTTCTCCTGGGTACGGCAATACCCTACATGTGGCTGTTATCAGCTGCCTGGGCATACGGCAGGGCTCAGAAGGGAAAGATGAGGGGGATAAGCTGTGCGGAGTGCATCAGGGTAAATTAAAAATCAAGGGATGTATGATACATTTTAAAACAATCTTTTATACAGAGCCCTGGTTTTTCGGGACACGTGTCACATTGGTATATTGTGTTCTTCCTTATCCCCCTCTTATAGCAGACTCTGCACCTCTTTTGACTCTTTCCCTTTCCACCGGTTTGGGGAACTTCTCCTGGAAAGTGTTGCCCTGGTATGATGCGTGTGGCCTCGCTTCCAGAAGTACTGGGTGCCCCCCCTTCCTGGTCCCTAAAGATTAGATCTTGAAATTCCAGGAAAGTTCCTCTCTGGCCTGCACATCCACGTAGCACGTACGCATTGTACAAAGCCATCTGTATGATGTGCCCGGCCAGCTTCTTATACCACACCGCATGGCGCTGTAGGGCTTCAGGACTTGATCTTACAAGTCCATCCCTCCCATGTACCTATTGTAGTCCAGGATGCAGTCTGGTTTGGGGGTGGCCTTTCCTTCATATATCCTAAATCTGTAGGTATACCCTGATGCACTCTCGCACAGCTTATACATCTTCACGCCATACCTTGCCCTCTTACCCGGCAGGTACTCGCGGAATTGAACCCTCCCTTTAAAATGTACCAGGGACTCATCAATAGAAATACACTTCTCGGGGGTGAATGCTCGGGAAAACCGGGCACTGAAACGGTCTAATAGGGGTCTCCGTTTATACAAACGGTCAAAACTGGGGTCATCTCGGGGTGGGCACGGCTCATTATCAGTATAATGTGAGAAGCGAAGTATTGCCCCCTCAAAGTATTCACAACAGCAATTAGAAAGTTTATGAACCCTTTTGGTGTTTCACAGAAATTGAGAGCAAAGCAGAGGAGAAATTAACTTTTTTTTTTTGTCAGAAAATCCTCTTTATATCATTTTTTTTATAACACAAAAGGATTTATCAGAGAAACGCAACTCAATACGTATTGCCCAGATTCTGCAGTTTTGAGAAATATCCCACATGTGGCCCTAGTGCGGTAATGGACTGAAGCACCGGCCTCCGAAGCAAAGGAGCACCTAGTGGATTTTGAGCCCTCTTTTTTATTAGGCACCATGTCCGGTTTGAAGAGATCTTGTGGTGCCAAAACATTGGAAACCCCCCAAAAGTGACCCCATTTTGGAAACTAGACCCCTTGAGGAATACATTGTAGTTTTCTTGGGGTGCATGCGGCTTTTTGATCAGTTTTTATTCTATTTTTAGGTGGCGTGGTGACTAATAAACAGCAATTCTACTATTGTTTTTTTATTCTTTTTTTTTTTACTGCGTGCACCGTGCGCTATAAATGTCTTATTCACTTTATTCTGCGGGGCGATACGATTATGGCGATAGCAGATGTTTATAGTTTTTTTTTATGTCTTATGGCGTTTGCGCAATAAAATACGTTTTGTAAACAATCATTTACTTTTTGTGTTATCATATTCTAAGAGCCAGAACGTTTTTATTTTTAAATCAATAAAGCCGTGCGAGGACTTATTTTTTGCGTAACGAACTGTAGTTTCCATCAGTACCATTTTTCGGTACATGCGACTTTTTGATCTCTTTTTATTCAATTTTTTGGGAGGTGAAGTGACCAAACAATTGTGATTGTGGTACGGTTTATGAATATTTTTTTTTACGGCGTTCACCGTGCGGGATAAATAACAAAATAATTTTGTAGTTCAGGCCGTTACGGACGCGGCGATACCAATTATGTATAGTTTATTTGTTTGTTTATATATTTTTATTAATAATAAAGGACTGATAAGGGAAAAAGTGGGACTTTTACTTTTATTACTTTTAAAACTTTTATTTTCTTATTTTTACACATCTTTTTTTAACTTTTTTTTTACTGTATTACTTTATCCCACTAGGGGACTTGAGGGCAGGAGGCCCTGATCGCTATTCTAATACACTGCACTACATGCGTAGTGCAGTGTATTTGAACTGTCAGCTACTCACTGACAGCAAGCATAGTGGGTCCTGACGTTGTCAGGACCCACTAGGCTTCCGTCTATGGCATAGCCGGACGCCATTGTTTGGTGTCCGGTTGCCATAGTCACCATCGCCGGCCGCTATCGTGTAGCAGGCCGGCGATGGCGGATTAACCCCTAAGAAGCCGCGATCGCTATTGAACGCGGCTTCTGAGGGGTTAATCGGCGGGGGAGCTCCGCGATCGGTCCCGGCACATTGAGCAGTGATGGTCTGCTGTCGGAAACAGCAGCTATCACAGCTCATGAACGCGCCCCGCGCGAACGGCGCCGTGTTTACTCCATGACCTACTATTAGGTCACTGAGCGCGAACGCTACAGTTAGCATGACCTAATAGTAGGTCATGGAGCGTTAAAGGGTTAAGGTTGAAATTGGACAGTTTTTGCCTTCCTCTGGATCAACACGGCAGGTTTATAGGTTGAATTTGATGGACCTTTTTTCAATATTATCAACTATTCAACACTGTAACAAGCATGTAACAAAAGTGAGCTTTCATGGCCCATACGGGGATAGAAACCCGTGACCTTGGCGTTATTTGCACCACGCTCTAACCAACTGAGCTAATCGGCCACTTTTACACAAAAGATTCACGTCACGTCAGTAGAAAATACATGCAAACGTGTATTCATATTGATATCCTATTAACCTGAATAATAAAATAAACTTGCAATTTTTACTACTCAAAAAGCATTGGACAAATTGCTTTTGTGTTTTCCATTCCACCCCACAAAGAGTTTTCTTCAGTACATTATATGGTACATTAAATGCTGCCATTAAAAACAAGAACTTGTCTCGCTAAAAACAAGCCCTTATATGACTATGAGGACGGAAAAATAATAAAGTTATGACTATCGGAATACAAAGAGGCAAAATCAAGATATTATTTTTGTCCTTAAGGTTGAAATTGGACCTCTAAGATGATTTCATGCAACAAACTCTGCATTTCTATAAATCACTGGTTAGACCATACATGGAATATTGTGTACAGTTTTGAGCACCTGTGTATGAGAAGGACATTGCTGAACTAGAATGCGTACAAAGAAGGGAAAGCAAGGTAATTAAAGGACCTCATCACAGACGGGGATTCTTTACTGTAAGAGCAGTTCGACGATTGAACTCTCTGCCACATTGAAAAGTGTTTTTTTGAAAAATATAAAATTTCATCATATTTGTACCAGATTCTGGAGATGGAACTTTGATCCAGGAATTTATTCTAATAGCCATATTTGGAGTAAGGGAGGAATTTTTCCCCTAATGACAACATTGGAATGCACTCCAAGACAGTTTTTGCCTTCCTCTGGATCAACACGGCAGGTTTATAGGTTGAATTTGATGGACCTTTTTTCAATATTATCAACTATTCAACTCTGTAACAAAAGTGAGCTTCCATGGCCCGTACGGGGATCGAACCCGTGACCTTCGCGTTATTAGCACCACGCTCTAACCAACTGAGCTAACCGGCCACTTTTACACCAAAGATTCACGTCACGTCAGTAGAAAATACATGCAAACGTGTATTCATATTGATATCCTATTAACCTGAATAATAAAATAAACTTGCAATTTTTACTACTCAAAAAGCATTGGACAAATTGCTTTTGTGTTTTCCATTCCACCCCACAAAGAGTTTTCTTCAGTACATTATATGGTACATTAAATGCTGCCATTAAAAACAAGAACTTGTCTCGCTAAAAACAAGCCCTTATATGACTATGAGGACGGAAAAATAATAAAGTTATGACTATCGGAATACAAAGAGGCAAAATCAAGATATTATTTTTGTCCTTAAGGTTGAAATTGGACCTCTAAGATGATTTCATGCAACAAACTCTGCATTTCTATAAATCACCGGTTAGACCATACATGGAATATTGTGTACAGTTTTGAGCACCTGTGTATGAGAAGGACATTGCTGAACTAGAATGCGTGCAAAGAAGGGAAAGCAAGGTAATTAAAGGATCTCATCACAGACGGGGATTCTTTACTGTAAGAGCAGTTCGACAATTGAACTCTCTGCCACATTGAAAAGTGTTTTTTTGAAAAATATAAAATGTCATCATATTTGTACCAGATTCTGGAGATGGAACTTTGATCCAGGAATTTATTCTAATAGCCATATTTGGAGTAAGGGAGGAATTTTTCCCCTAATGACAACATTGGAATGCACTCCAAGACAGTTTTTGCCTTCCTCTGGATCAACACGGCAGGTTTATAGGTTGAATTTGATGGACCTTTTTTCAATATTATCAACTATTCAACTCTGTAACAAAAGTGAGCTTCCATGACCCGTACGGGGATCGAACCCGTGACCTTGGCGTTATTAGCACCACGCTCTAACCAACTGAGCTAACCGGCCACTTTTACACCAAAGATTCACGTCACGTCAGTAGAAAATACATGCAAACGTGTATTCATATTGATATCCTATTAACCTGAATAATAAAATAAACTTGCAATTTTTACTACTCAAAAAGCATTGGACAAATTGCTTTTGTGTTTTCCATTCCACCCCACAAAGAGTTTTCTTTCAGTACATTATATGGTACATTAAATGCTGCCATTAAAAACAAGAACTTGTCTCGCTAAAAACAAGCCCTTATATGACTATGAGGACGGAAAAATAATAAAGTTATGACTATCGGAATACAAAGAGGCAAAATCAAGATATTATTTTTGTCCTTAAGGTTGAAATTGGACCTCTAAGATGATTTCATGCAACAAACTCTGCATTTCTATAAATCACCGGTTAGACCATACATGGAATATTGTGTACAGTTTTGAGCACCTGTGTATGAGAAGGACATTGCTGAACTAGAATGCGTACAAAGAAGGGAAAGCAAGGTAATTAAAGGACCTCATCACAGACGGGGATTCTTTACTGTAAGAGCAGTTCGACGATTGAACTCTCTGCCACATTGAAAAGTGTTTTTTTGAAAAATATAAAATTTCATCATATTTGTACCAGATTCTGGAGATGGAACTTTGATCCAGGAATTTATTCTAATAGCCATATTTGGAGTAAGGGAGGAATTTTTCCCCTAATGACAACATTGGAATGCACTCCAAGACAGTTTTTGCCTTCCTCTGGATCAACACGGCAGGTTTATAGGTTGAATTTGATGGACCTTTTTTCAATATTATCAACTATTCAACTCTGTAACAAAAGTGAGCTTCCATGACCCGTACGGGGATCGAACCCGTGACCTTGGCGTTATTAGCACCACGCTCTAACCAACTGAGCTAACCGGCCACTTTTACACCAAAGATTCACGTCACGTCAGTAGAAAATACATGCAAACGTGTATTCATATTGATATCCTATTAACCTGAATAATAAAATAAACTTGCAATTTTTACTACTCAAAAAGCATTGGACAAATTGCTTTTGTGTTTTCCATTCCACCCCACAAAGAGTTTTCTTCAGTACATTATATGGTACATTAAATGCTGCCATTAAAAACAAGAACTTGTCTCGCTAAAAACAAGCCCTTATATGACTATGAGGACGGAAAAATAATAAAGTTATGACTATCGGAATACAAAGAGGCAAAATCAAGATATTATTTTTGTCCTTAAGGTTGAAATTGGACCTCTAAGATGATTTCATGCAACAAACTCTGCATTTCTATAAATCACCGGTTAGACCATACATGGAATATTGTGTACAGTTTTGAGCACCTGTGTATGAGAAGGACATTGCTGAACTAGAATGCGTGCAAAGAAGGGAAAGCAAGGTAATTAAAGGACCTCATCACAGACGGGGATTCTTTACTGTAAGAGCAGTTCGACGATTGAACTCTCTGCCACATTGAAAAGTGTTTTTTTGAAAAATATAAAATTTCATCATATTTGTACCAGATTCTGGAGATGAAACTTTGATCCAGTAATTTATTCTAATAGCCATATTTGGAGTAAGGGAGGAATTTTTCCCCTAATGACAACATTGGAATGCACTCCAAGACAGTTTTTGCCTTCCTCTGGATCAACACGGCAGGTTTATAGGTTGAATTTGATGGACCTTTTTTCAATATTATCAACTATTCAACTCTGTAACAAAAGTGAGCTTCCATGGCCCATACGGGGATCGAACCCGTGACCTTGGCGTTATTAGCACCACGCTCTAACCAACTGAGCTAACCGGCCACTTTTACACCAAAGATTCACGTCACGTCAGTAGAAAATACATGCAAACGTGTATTCATATTGATATCCTATTAACCTGAATAATAAAATAAACTTGAAATTTGTACTACTCAAAAAGCATTGGACAAATTGCTTTTGTGTTTTCCATTCCACCCACAAAGAGTTTTCTTCAGTACATTATATGGTACATTAAATGCTGCCATTAAAAACAAGAACTTGTCTCGCTAAAAACAAGCCCTTATATGACTATGAGGACGGAAAAATAATAAAGTTATGACTATCGGAATACAAAGAGGCAAAATCAAGATATTATTTTTGTCCTTAAGGTTGAAATTGGACCTCTAAGATGATTTCATGCAACAAACTCTGCATTTCTATAAATCACCGGTTAGACCATACATGGAATATTGTGTACAGTTTTAAGCACCTGTGTATGAGAAGGACATTGCTGAACTAGAATGCGTGCAAAGAAGGGAAAGCAAGGTAATTAAAGGACCTCATCACAGACGGGGATTCTTTACTGTAAGAGCAGTTCGACGATTGAACTCTCTGCCACATTGAAAAGTGTTTTTTTGAAAAATATAAAATTTCATCATATTTGTACCAGATTCTGGAGATGGAACTTTGATCCAGGAATTTATTCTAATAGCCATATTTGGAGTAAGGGAGGAATTTTTCCCCTAATGACAACATTGGAATGCACTCCAAGACAGTTTTTGCCTTCCTCTGGATCAACACGGCAGGTTTATAGGTTGAATTTGATGGACCTTTTTTCAATATTATCAACTATTCAACTCTGTAACAAAAGTGAGCTTCCATGGCCCGTACGGGGATCGAACCCGTGACCTTCGCGTTATTAGCACCACGCTCTAACCAACTGAGCTAACCGGCCACTTTTACACCAAAGATTCACGTCACGTCAGTAGAAAATACATGCAAACGTGTATTCATATTGATATCCTATTAACCTGAATAATAAAATAAACTTGCAATTTTTACTACTCAAAAAGCATTGGACAAATTGCTTTTGTGTTTTCCATTCCACCCCACAAAGAGTTTTCTTCAGTACATTATATGGTACATTAAATGCTGCCATTAAAAACAAGAACTTGTCTCGCTAAAAACAAGCCCTTATATGACTATGAGGACGGAAAAATAATAAAGTTATGACTATCGGAATACAAAGAGGCAAAATCAAGATATTATTTTTGTCCTTAAGGTTGAAATTGGACCTCTAAGATGATTTCATGCAACAAACTCTGCATTTCTATAAATCACCGGTTAGACCATACATGGAATATTGTGTACAGTTTTGAGCACCTGTGTATGAGAAGGACATTGCTGAACTAGAATGCGTGCAAAGAAGGGAAAGCAAGGTAATTAAAGGATCTCATCACAGACGGGGATTCTTTACTGTAAGAGCAGTTCGACAATTGAACTCTCTGCCACATTGAAAAGTGTTTTTTTGAAAAATATAAAATGTCATCATATTTGTACCAGATTCTGGAGATGGAACTTTGATCCAGGAATTTATTCTAATAGCCATATTTGGAGTAAGGGAGGAATTTTTCCCCTAATGACAACATTGGAATGCACTCCAAGACAGTTTTTGCCTTCCTCTGGATCAACACGGCAGGTTTATAGGTTGAATTTGATGGACCTTTTTTCAATATTATCAACTATTCAACTCTGTAACAAAAGTGAGCTTCCATGACCCGTACGGGGATCGAACCCGTGACCTTGGCGTTATTAGCACCACGCTCTAACCAACTGAGCTAACCGGCCACTTTTACACCAAAGATTCACGTCACGTCAGTAGAAAATACATGCAAACGTGTATTCATATTGATATCCTATTAACCTGAATAATAAAATAAACTTGCAATTTTTACTACTCAAAAAGCATTGGACAAATTGCTTTTGTGTTTTCCATTCCACCCCACAAAGAGTTTTCTTTCAGTACATTATATGGTACATTAAATGCTGCCATTAAAAACAAGAACTTGTCTCGCTAAAAACAAGCCCTTATATGACTATAAGGACGGAAAAATAATAAAGTTATGACTATCGGAATACAAAGAGGCAAAATCAAGATATTATTTTTGTCCTTAAGGTTGAAATTGGACCTCTAAGATGATTTCATGCAACAAACTCTGCATTTCTATAAATCACCGGTTAGACCATACATGGAATATTGTGTACAGTTTTGAGCACCTGTGTATGAGAAGGACATTGCTGAACTAGAATGCGTACAAAGAAGGGAAAGCAAGGTAATTAAAGGACCTCATCACAGACGGGGATTCTTTACTGTAAGAGCAGTTCGACGATTGAACTCTCTGCCACATTGAAAAGTGTTTTTTTGAAAAATATAAAATTTCATCATATTTGTACCAGATTCTGGAGATGGAACTTTGATCCAGGAATTTATTCTAATAGCCATATTTGGAGTAAGGGAGGAATTTTTCCCCTAATGACAACATTGGAATGCACTCCAAGACAGTTTTTGCCTTCCTCTGGATCAACACGGCAGGTTTATAGGTTGAATTTGATGGACCTTTTTTCAATATTATCAACTATTCAACTCTGTAACAAAAGTGAGCTTCCATGACCCGTACGGGGATCGAACCCGTGACCTTGGCGTTATTAGCACCACGCTCTAACCAACTGAGCTAACCGGCCACTTTTACACCAAAGTTTCACGTCACGTCAGTAGAAAATACATGCAAACGTGTATTCATATTGATATCCTATTAACCTGAATAATAAAATAAACTTGCAATTTTTACTACTCAAAAAGCATTGGACAAATTGCTTTTGTGTTTTCCATTCCACCCCACAAAGAGTTTTCTTCAGTACATTATATGGTACATTAAATGCTGCCATTAAAAACAAGAACTTGTCTCGCTAAAAACAAGCCCTTATATGACTATGAGGACGGAAAAATAATAAAGTTATGACTATCGGAATACAAAGAGGCAAAATCAAGATATTATTTTTGTCCTTAAGGTTGAAATTGGACCTCTAAGATGATTTCATGCAACAAACTCTGCATTTCTATAAATCACCGGTTAGACCATACATGGAATATTGTGTACAGTTTTGAGCACCTGTGTATGAGAAGGACATTGCTGAACTAGAATGCGTGCAAAGAAGGGAAAGCAAGGTAATTAAAGGACCTCATCACAGACGGGGATTCTTTACTGTAAGAGCAGTTCGACGATTGAACTCTCTGCCACATTGAAAAGTGTTTTTTTGAAAAATATAAAATTTCATCATATTTGTACCAGATTCTGGAGATGAAACTTTGATCCAGTAATTTATTCTAATAGCCATATTTGGAGTAAGGGAGGAATTTTTCCCCTAATGACAACATTGGAATGCACTCCAAGACAGTTTTTGCCTTCCTCTGGATCAACACGGCAGGTTTATAGGTTGAATTTGATGGACCTTTTTTCAATATTATCAACTATTCAACTCTGTAACAAAAGTGAGCTTCCATGGCCCATACGGGGATCGAACCCGTGACCTTGGCGTTATTAGCACCACGCTCTAACCAACTGAGCTAACCGGCCACTTTTACACCAAAGATTCACGTCACGTCAGTAGAAAATACATGCAAACGTGTATTCATATTGATATCCTATTAACCTGAATAATAAAATAAACTTGAAATTTGTACTACTCAAAAAGCATTGGACAAATTGCTTTTGTGTTTTCCATTCCACCCACAAAGAGTTTTCTTCAGTACATTATATGGTACATTAAATGCTGCCATTAAAAACAAGAACTTGTCTCGCTAAAAACAAGCCCTTATATGACTATGAGGACGGAAAAATAATAAAGTTATGACTATCGGAATACAAAGAGGCAAAATCAAGATATTATTTTTGTCCTTAAGGTTGAAATTGGACCTCTAAGATGATTTCATGCAACAAACTCTGCATTTCTATAAATCACCGGTTAGACCATACATGGAATATTGTGTACAGTTTTAAGCACCTGTGTATGAGAAGGACATTGCTGAACTAGAATGCGTGCAAAGAAGGGAAAGCAAGGTAATTAAAGGACCTCATCACAGACGGGGATTCTTTACTGTAAGAGCAGTTCGACGATTGAACTCTCTGCCACATTGAAAAGTGTTTTTTTGAAAAATATAAAATTTCATCATATTTGTACCAGATTCTGGAGATGGAACTTTGATCCAGGAATTTATTCTAATAGCCATATTTGGAGTAAGGGAGGAATTTTTCCCCTAATGACAACATTGGAATGCACTCCAAGACAGTTTTTGCCTTCCTCTGGATCAACACGGCAGGTTTATAGGTTGAATTTGATGGACCTTTTTTCAATATTATCAACTATTCAATAAGCATGTAACAAAAGTGAGCTTCCATGGCCCATACGGGGATCGAACCCGTGACCTTGGCGTTATTAGCACCACGCTCTAACCAACTGAGCTAACCGGCCACTTTTACACCAAAGATTCACGTCACGTCAGTAGAAAATACATGCAAACGTGTATTCATATTGATATCCTATTAACCTGAATAATAAAATAAACTTGAAATTTGTACTACTCAAAAAGCATTGGACAAATTGCTTTTGTGTTTTCCATTCCACCCACAAAGAGTTTTCTTCAGTACATTATATGGTACATTAAATGCTGCCATTAAAAACAAGAACTTGTCTCGCTAAAAACAAGCCCTTATATGACTATGAGGACGGAAAAATAATAAAGTTATGACTATCGGAATACAAAGAGGCAAAATCAAGATATTATTTTTGTCCTTAAGGTTGAAATTGGACCTCTAAGATGATTTCATGCAACAAACTCTGCATTTCTATAAATCACCGGTTAGACCATACATGGAATATTGTGTACAGTTTTAAGCACCTGTGTATGAGAAGGACATTGCTGAACTAGAATGCGTGCAAAGAAGGGAAAGCAAGGTAATTAAAGGACCTCATCACAGACGGGGATTCTTTACTGTAAGAGCAGTTCGACGATTGAACTCTCTGCCACATTGAAAAGTGTTTTTTTGAAAAATATAAAATTTCATCATATTTGTACCAGATTCTGGAGATGAAACTTTGATCCAGTAATTTATTCTAATAGCCATATTTGGAGTAAGGGAGGAATTTTTCCCCTAATGACAACATTGGAATGCACTCCAAGACAGTTTTTGCCTTCCTCTGGATCAACACGGCAGGTTTATAGGTTGAATTTGATGGACCTTTTTTCAATATTATCAACTATTCAACTCTGTAACAAAAGTGAGCTTCCATGGCCCATACGGGGATCGAACCCGTGACCTTGGCGTTATTAGCACCACGCTCTAACCAACTGAGCTAACCGGCCACTTTTACACCAAAGATTCACGTCACGTCAGTAGAAAATACATGCAAACGTGTATTCATATTGATATCCTATTAACCTGAATAATAAAATAAACTTGAAATTTGTACTACTCAAAAAGCATTGGACAAATTGCTTTTGTGTTTTCCATTCCACCCACAAAGAGTTTTCTTCAGTACATTATATGGTACATTAAATGCTGCCATTAAAAACAAGAACTTGTCTCGCTAAAAACAAGCCCTTATATGACTATGAGGACGGAAAAATAATAAAGTTATGACTATCGGAATACAAAGAGGCAAAATCAAGATATTATTTTTGTCCTTAAGGTTGAAATTGGACCTCTAAGATGATTTCATGCAACAAACTCTGCATTTCTATAAATCACCGGTTAGACCATACATGGAATATTGTGTACAGTTTTAAGCACCTGTGTATGAGAAGGACATTGCTGAACTAGAATGCGTGCAAAGAAGGGAAAGCAAGGTAATTAAAGGACCTCATCACAGACGGGGATTCTTTACTGTAAGAGCAGTTCGACGATTGAACTCTCTGCCACATTGAAAAGTGTTTTTTTGAAAAATATAAAATTTCATCATATTTGTACCAGATTCTGGAGATGGAACTTTGATCCAGGAATTTATTCTAATAGCCATATTTGGAGTAAGGGAGGAATTTTTCCCCTAATGACAACATTGGAATGCACTCCAAGACAGTTTTTGCCTTCCTCTGGATCAACACGGCAGGTTTATAGGTTGAATTTGATGGACCTTTTTTCAATATTATCAACTATTCAACTCTGTAACAAGCATGTAACAAAAGTGAGCTTTCATGGCCCATACGGGGATAGAAACCCGTGACCTTGGCGTTATTAGCACCACGCTCTAACCAACTGAGCTAATCAGCCACTTTTACACAAAAGATTCACGTCACGTCAGTAGAAAATACATGCAAACGTGTATTCATATTGATATCCTATTAACCTGAATAATAAAATAAACTTGCAATTTTTACTACTCAAAAAGCATTGGACAAATTGCTTTTGTGTTTTCCATTCCACCCCACAAAGAGTTTTCTTCAGTACATTATATGGTACATTAAATGCTGCCATTAAAAACAAGAACTTGTCTCGCTAAAAACAAGCCCTTATATGACTATGAGGACGGAAAAATAATAAAGTTATGACTATCGGAATACAAAGAGGCAAAATCAAGATATTATTTTTGTCCTTAAGGTTGAAATTGAACCTCTAAGATGATTTCATGCAACAAACTCTGCATTTCTATAAATCACCGGTTAGACCATACATGGAATATTGTGTACAGTTTTAAGCACCTGTGTATGAGAAGGACATTGCTGAACTAGAATGCGTGCAAAGAAGGGAAAGCAAGGTAATTAAAGGACCTCATCACAGACGGGGATTCTTTACTGTAAGAGCAGTTCGACGATTGAACTCTCTGCCACAATGAAAAGTGTTTTTTTGAAAAATATAAAATGTCATCATATTTGTTCCAGATTCTGGAGATGGAACTTTGATCCAGGAATTTATTCTAATAGCCATATTTGGAGTAAGGGAGGAATTTTTCCCCTAGTGACAACATTGGAATGCACTCCAAGACAGTTTTTGCCTTCCTCTGGATCAACACAGCAGGTTTATAGGTTGAATTTGATGGACCTTTTTTCAATATTATCAACTATTCAGCTCTGTAACAAGCATGTAACAAAAGTGAGCGTCCATGGCCCATACGGGGATCGAACCCGCGACCTTGGCGTTATTAGCACCACGCTCTAACCAACTGAGCTAACCGGCCACTTTTACACCAAAGATTCACGTCACGTCAGTAGAAAATACATGCAAACGTGTATTCATATTGATATCCTATTAACCTGAATAATAAAATAAACTTGCAATTTTTACTACTCAAAAAGCATTGGACAAATTGCTTTTGTGTTTTCCATTCCACCCACAAAGAGTTTTCTTCAGTACATTATATGGTACATTAAATGCTGCCATTAAAAACAAGAACTTGTCTCGCTAAAAACAAGCCCTTATATGACTATGAGGACGGAAAAATAATAAAGTTATGACTATCGGAATACAAAGAGGCAAAATCAAGATATTATTTTTGTCCTTAAGGTTGAAATTGGACCTCTAAGATGATTTCATGCAACAAACTCTGCATTTCTATAAATCACCGGTTAGACCATACATGGAATATTGTGTACAGTTTTAAGCACCTGTGTATGAGAAGGACATTGCTGAACTAGAATGCGTGCAAAGAAGGGAAAGCAAGGTAATTAAAGGACCTCATCACAGACGGGGATTCTTTACTGTAAGAGCAGTTCGACGATTGAACTCTCTGCCACATTGAAAAGTGTTTTTTTGAAAAATATAAAATTTCATCATATTTGTTCCAGATTCTGGAGATGGAACTTTGATCCAGGAATTTATTCTAATAGCCATATTTGGAGTAAGGGAGGAATTTTTCCCCTAATGACAACATTGGAATGCACTCCAAGACAGTTTTTGCCTTCCTCTGGATCAACACGGCAGGTTTATAGGTTGAATTTGATGGACCTTTTTTCAATATTATCAACTATTCAACTCTGTAACAAGCATGTAACAAAAGTGAGCTTCCATGGCCCATACGGGGATCGAACCCGTGACCTTGGCGTTATTAGCACCACACTCTAACCAACTGAGCTAACCAGCCACTTTTACACCAAAGATTCTCGTCACGTCAGTAGAAAATACATGCAAACGTGTATTCATATTGATATCCTATTAACCTGAATAATAAAATAAACTTGCAATTTTTACTACTCAAAAAGCATTGGACAAATTGCTTTTGTGTTTTCCATTCCACCCCACAAAGAGTTTTATTTCAGTACATTATATGGTACATTAAATGCTGCCATTAAAAACAAGAACTTGTCTCGCTAAAAACAAGCCCTTATATGACTATGAGGACGGAAAAATAATAAAGTTATGACTATCGGAATACAAAGAGGCAAAATCAAGATATTATTTTTGTCCTTAAGGTTGAAATTGGACCTCTAAGATGATTTCATGCAACAAACTCTGCATTTCTATAAATCACCGGTTAGACCATTCATGGAATATTGTGTACAGTTTTGAGCACCTGTGTATGAGAAGGACATTGCTGAACTAGAATGCGTGCAAAGAAGGGAAAGCAAGGTAATTAAAGGACCTCATCACAGACGGGGATTCTTTACTGTAAGAGCAGTTCGACGATTGAACTCTCTGCCACATTGAAAAGTGTTTTTTTGAAAAATATAAAATGTCATCATATTTGGACCAGATTCTGGAGATGGAACTTTGATCCAGGAATTTATTCTAATAGCCATATTTGGAGTAAGGGAGGAATTTTTCCCCTAATGACAACATTGGAATGCACTCCAAGACAGTTTTTGCCTTCCTCTGGATCAACACGGCAGGTTTATAGGTTGAATTTGATGGACCTTTTTTCAATATTATCAACTATTCAACTCTGTAACAAGCATGTAACAAAAGTGAGCTTCCATGGCCCGTACGGGGATCAAACCCGTGACCTTGGCGTTATTAGCACCATGCTCTAACCAACTGAGCTAACCGTCCACTTTTACACCAAAATTCACGTCACGTCAGTAGAAAATACATGCAAACGTGTATTCATATTGATATCCTATTAACCTGAATAATAAAATAAACTTGCAATTTTTACTACTCAAAAAGCATTGGACAAATTGCTTTTGTGTTTTCCATTCCACCCCACAAAGAGTTTTCTTTCAGTACATTATATGGTACATTAAATGCTGCCATTAAAAACAAGAACTTGTCTCGCTAAAAACAAGCCCTTATATGACTATGAGGACGGAAAAATAATAAAGTTATGACTATCGGAATACAAAGAGGCAAAATCAAGATATTATTTTTGTCCTTAAGGTTGAAATTGGACCTCTAAGATGATTTCATGCAACAAACTCTGCATTTCTATAAATCACCGGTTAGACCATACATGGAATATTGTGTACAGTTTTGAGCACCTGTGTATGAGAAGGACATTGCTGAACTAGAATGCGTGCAAAGAAGGGAAAGCAAGGTAATTAAAGGACCTCATCACAGACGGGGATTCTTTACTGTAAGAGCAGTTCGACGATTGAACTCTCTGCCACATTGAAAAGTGTTTTTTTGAAAAATATAAAATGTCATCATATTTGTACCAGATTCTGGAGATGGAACTTTGATCCAGGAATTTATTCTAATAGCCATATTAGGAGTAAGGGAGGAATTTTTCCCCTAATGACAACATTGGAATGCACTCCAAGACAGTTTTTGCCTTCCTCTGGATCAACACGGCAGGTTTATAGGTTGAATTTGATGGACCTTTTTTCAATATTATCAACTATTCAACTCTGTAACAAGCATGTAACAAAATTGAGCTTCCATGGCCCATACGGGGATCGAACCCGTGACCTTGGCGTTATTAGCACCACGCTCTAACCAACTGAGCTAACCAGCCACTTTTACACCAAAGATTCTCGTCACGTCAGTAGAAAATACATGCAAACGTGTATTCATATTGATATCCTATTAACCTGAATAATAAAATAAACTTGCAATTTTTACTACTCAAAAAGCATTGGACAAATTGCTTTTGTGTTTTCCATTCCACCCCACAAAGAGTTTTATTTCAGTACATTATATGGTACATTAAATGCTGCCATTAAAAACAAGAACTTGTCTCGCTAAAAACAAGCCCTTATATGACTATGAGGACGGAAAAATAATAAAGTTATGACTATCGGAATACAAAGAGGCAAAATCAAGATATTATTTTTGTCCTTAAGGTTGAAATTGGACCTCTAAGATGATTTCATGCAACAAACTCTGCATTTCTATAAATCACCGGTTAGACCATACATGGAATATTGTGTACAGTTTTGAGCACCTGTGTATGAGAAGGACATTGCTGAACTAGAATGCGTGCAAAGAAGGGAAAGCAAGGTAATTAAAGGACCTCATCACAGACGGGGATTCTTTACTGTAAGAGCAGTTCGACGATTGAACTCTCTGCCACATTGAAAAGTGTTTTTTTGAAAAATATAAAATGTCATCATATTTGTACCAGATTCTGGAGATGGAACTTTGATCCAGGAATTTATTCTAATAGCCATATTAGGAGTAAGGGAGGAATTTTTCCCCTAATGACAACATTGGAATGCACTCCAAGACAGTTTTTGCCTTCCTCTGGATCAACACGGCAGGTTTATAGGTTGAATTTGATGGACCTTTTTTCAATATTATCAACTATTCAACTCTGTAACAAGCATGTAACAAAAGTGAGCTTCCATGGCCCATACGGGGATCGAACCCGTGACCTTGGCGTTATTAGCACCACGCTCTAACCAACTGAGCTAACCAGCCACTTTTACACCAAAGATTCTCGTCACGTCAGTAGAAAATACATGCAAACGTGTATTCATATTGATATCCTATTAACCTGAATAATAAAATAAACTTGCAATTTTTACTACTCAAAAAGCATTGGACAAATTGCTTTTGTGTTTTCCATTCCACCCCACAAAGAGTTTTATTTCAGTACATTATATGGTACATTAAATGCTGCCATTAAAAACAAGAACTTGTCTCGCTAAAAACAAGCCCTTATATGACTATGAGGACGGAAAAATAATAAAGTTATGACTATCGGAATACAAAGAGGCAAAATCAAGATATTATTTTTGTCCTTAAGGTTGAAATTGGACCTCTAAGATGATTTCATGCAACAAACTCTGCATTTCTATAAATCACCGGTTAGACCATTCATGGAATATTGTGTACAGTTTTGAGCACCTGTGTATGAGAAGGACATTGCTGAACTAGAATGCGTGCAAAGAAGGGAAAGCAAGGTAATTAAAGGACCTCATCACAGACGGGGATTCTTTACTGTAAGAGCAGTTCGACGATTGAACTCTCTGCCACATTGAAAAGTGTTTTTTTGAAAAATATAAAATGTCATCATATTTGGACCAGATTCTGGAGATGGAACTTTGATCCAGGAATTTATTCTAATAGCCATATTTGGAGTAAGGGAGGAATTTTTCCCCTAATGACAACATTGGAATGCACTCCAAGACAGTTTTTGCCTTCCTCTGGATCAACACGGCAGGTTTATAGGTTGAATTTGATGGACCTTTTTTCAATATTATCAACTATTCAACTCTGTAACAAAAGTGAGCTTCCATGGCCCGTACGGGGATCGGACCCGTGACCTTGGCGTTATTAGCACCACGCTCTAACCAACTGAGCTAACCGGCCACTTTTACACCAAAGATTCACGTCACGTCAGTAGAAAATACATGCAAACGTGTATTCATATTGATATCCTATTAACCTGAATAATAAAATAAACTTGCAATTTTTACTACTCAAAAAGCATTGGACAAATTGCTTTTGTGTTTTCCATTCCACCCCACAAAGAGTTTTCTTCAGTACATTATATGGTACATTAAATGCTGCCATTAAAAACAAGAACTTGTCTCGCTAAAAACAAGCCCTTATATGACTATGAGGACGGAAAAATAATAAAGTTATGACTATCGGAATACAAAGAGGCAAAATCAAGATATTATTTTTGTCCTTAAGGTTGAAATTGAACCTCTAAGATGATTTCATGCAACAAACTCTGCATTTCTATAAATCACCGGTTACACCATACATGGAATATTGTGTACAGTTTTGAGCACCTGTGTATGAGAAGGATATTGCTGAACTAGAATGCGTGCAAAGAAGGGAAAGCAAGGTAATTAAAGGACCTCATCACAGACGGGGATTCTTTACTGTAAGAGCAGTTCGACGATTGAACTCTCTGCCACATTGAAAAGTGTTTTTTTGAAAAATATAAAATTTCATCATATTTGTTCCAGATTCTGGAGATGGAACTTTGATCCAGGAATTTATTCTAATAGCCATATTTGGAGTAAGGGAGGAATTTTTCCCCTAGTGACAACATTGGAATGCACTCCAAGACAGTTTTTGCCTTCCTCTGGATCAACACAGCAGGTTTATAGGTTGAATTTGATGGACCTTTTTTCAATAATATCAACTATTCAACTCTGTAACAAGCATGTAACAAAAGTGAGCTTACATGGCCCGTACGGGGATCGAACCCGTGACCTTGGCGTTATTAGCACCACGCTCTAACCAACTGAGCTAACCGGCCACTTTTACACCAAATATTCACGTCACGTCAGTAGAAAATACATGCAAACGTGTATTCATATTGATATCCTATTAACCTGAATAATAAAATAAACTTGCAATTTTTACTACTCAAAAAGCATTGGACAAATTGCTTTTGTGTTTTCCATTCCACCCCACAAAGAGTTTTCTTCAGTACATTATATGGTACATTAAATGCTGCCATTAAAAACAAGAACTTGTCTCGCTAAAAACAAGCCCTTATATGACTATGAGGACGGAAAAATAATAAAGTTATGACTATCGGAATACAAAGAGGCAAAATCAAGATATTATTTTTGTCCTTAAGGTTGAAATTGGACCTCTAAGATGATTTCATGCAACAAACTCTGCATTTCTATAAATCACCGGTTAGACCATACATGGAATATTGTGTACAGTTTTGAGCACCTGTGTATGAGAAGGACATTGCTGAACTAGAATGCGTGCAAAGAAGGGAAAGCAAGGTAATTAAAGGACCTCATCACAGACGGGGATTCTTTACTGTAAGAGCAGTTCGACGATTGAACTCTCTGCCACATTGATAAGTGTTTTTTTGAAAAATATAAAATTTCATCATATTTGTACCAGATTCTGGAGATGGAACTTTGATCCAGGAATTTATTCTAATAGCCATATTTGGAGTAAGGGAGGAATTTTTCCCCTAATGACAACATTGGAATGCACTCCAAGACAGTTTTTGCCTTCCTCTGGATCAACACGGCAGGTTTATAGGTTGAATTTGATGGACCTTTTTTCAATATTATCAACTATTCAACTCTGTAACAAGCATGTAACAAAAGTGAGCTTCCATGGCCCGTACGGGGATCAAACCCGTGACCTTGGCGTTATTAGCACCACGCTCTAACCAACTGAGCTAACCGGCCACTTTTACACCAAAGATTCACGTCACGTCAGTAGAAAATACATGCAAACGTGTATTCATATTGATATCCTATTAACCTGAATAATAAAATAAACTTGCAATTTTTACTACTCAAAAAGCATTGGACAAATTGCTTTTGTGTTTTCCATTCCACCCCACAAAGAGGAGTTTTCTTTCAGTACATTATATGGTACATTAAATGCTGCCATTAAAAACAAGAACTTGTCTCGCTAAAAACAAGCCCTTATATGACTATGAGGACGGAAAAATAATAAAGTTATGACTATCGGAATACAAAGAGGCAAAATCAAGATATTATTTTTGTCCTTAAGGTTGAAATTGAACCTCTAAGATGATTTCATGCAACAAACTCTGCATTTCTATAAATCACCGGTTAGACCATACATGGAATATTGTGTACAGTTTTGAGCACCTGTGTATGAGAAGGACATTGCTGAACTAGAATGCGTGCAAAGAAGGGAAAGCAAGGTAATTAAAGGACCTCATCACAGACGGGGATTCTTTACTGTAAGAGCAGTTCGACGATTGAACTCTCTGCCACATTGATAAGTGTTTTTTTGAAAAATATAAAATTTCATCATATTTGTACCAGATTCTGGAGATGGAACTTTGATCCAGGAATTTATTCTAATAGCCATATTTGGAGTAAGGGAGGAATTTTTCCCCTAATGACAACATTGGAATGCACTCCAAGACAGTTTTTGCCTTCCTCTGGATCAACACGGCAGGTTTATAGGTTGAATTTGATGGACCTTTTTTCAATATTATCAACTATTCAACTCTGTAACAAGCATGTAACAAAAGTGAGCTTCCATGGCCCGTACGGGGATCGAACCCGTGACCTTGGCGTTATTAGCACCACGCTCTAACCAACTGAGCTAACCGGCCACTTTTACACCAAAGATTCACGTCACGTCAGTAGAAAATACATGCAAACGTGTATTCATATTGATATCCTATTAACCTGAATAATAAAATAAACTTGCAATTTTTACTACTCAAAAAGCATTGGACAAATTGCTTTTGTGTTTTCCATTCCACCCCACAAAGAGTTTTCTTCAGTACATTATATGGTACATTAAATGCTGCCATTAAAAACAAGAACTTGTCTCGCTAAAAACAAGCCCTTATATGACTATGAGGACGGAAAAATAATAAAGTTATGACTATCGGAATACAAAGAGGCAAAATCAAGATATTATTTTTGTCCTTAAGGTTGAAATTGAACCTCTAAGATGATTTCATGCAACAAACTCTGCATTTCTATAAATCACCGGTTAGACCATACATGGAATATTGTGTACAGTTTTGAGCACCTCTGTATGAGAAGGACATTGCTGAACTAGAATGCGTGCAAAGAAGGGAAAGCAAGGTAATTAAAGGACCTCATCACAGACGGGGATTCTTTACTGTAAGAGCAGTTCGACGATTGAACTCTCTGCCACATTGAAAAGTGTTTTTTTGAAAAATATAAAATGTCATCATATTTGTACCAGATTCTGGAGATGGAACTTTGATCCAGGAATTTATTCTAATAGCCATATTTGGAGTAAGGGAGGAATTTTTCCCCTAATGACAACATTGGAATGCACTCCAAGACAGTTTTTGCCTTCCTCTGGATCAACACGGCAGGTTTATAGGTTGAATTTGATGGACCTTTTTTCAATATTATCAACTATTCAACTCTGTAACAAGCATGTAACAAAAGTGAGCTTCCATGGCCCGTACGGGGATCGAACCCGTGACCTTGGCGTTATTAGCACCACGCTCTAACCAACTGAGCTAACCGGCCACTTTTACACCAAAGATTCACGTCACGTCAGTAGAAAATACATGCAAACGTGTATTCATATTGATATCCTATTAACCTGAATAATAAAATAAACTTGCAATTTTTACTACTCAAAAAGCATTGGACAAATTGCTTTTGTGTTTTCCATTCCACCCCACAAAGAGTTTTCTTTCAGTACATTATATGGTACATTAAATGCTGCCATTAAAAACAAGAACTTGTCTCGCTAAAAACAAGCCCTTATATGACTATGAGGACGGAAAAATAATAAAGTTATGACTATCGGAATACAAAGAGGCAAAATCAAGATATTATTTTTGTCCTTAAGGTTGAAATTGAACCTCTAAGATGATTTCATGCAACAAACTCTGCATTTCTATAAATCACCGGTTACACCATACATGGAATATTGTGTACAGTTTTGAGCACCTGTGTATGAGAAGGACATTGCTGAACTAGAATGCGTGCAAAGAAGGGAAAGCAAGGTAATTAAAGGACCTCATCACAGACGGGGATTCTTTACTGTAAGAGCAGTTCGACGATTGAACTCTCTGCCACATTGAAAAGTGTTTTTTTGAAAAATATAAAATTTCATCATATTTGTACCAGATTCTGGAGATGGAACTTTGATCCAGGAATTTATTCTAATAGCCATATTTGGAGTAAGGGAGGAATTTTTCCACTAATGACAACATTGGAATGCACTCCAAGACAGTTTTTGCCTTCCTCTGGATCAACACGGCAGGTTTATAGGTTGAATTTGATGGACCTTTTTTCAATATTATCAACTATTCAACTCTGTAACAAGCATGTAACAAAAGTGAGCTTCCATGGCCCATACGGGGATCGAACCCATGACCTTGGCGTTATTAGTCCCACGCTCTAACCAACTGAGCTAACCGGCCACTTTTACACCAAGGATTCACGTCACGTCAGTAGAAAATACATGCAAACGTGTATTCATATTGATATCCTATTAACCTGAATAATAAAATAAACTTGCAATTTTTACTACTCAAAAAGCATTGGACAAATTGCTTTTGTGTTTTCCATTCCACCCCACAAAGAGTTTTCTTCAGTACATTATATGGTACATTAAATGCTGCCATTAAAAACAAGAACTTGTCTCGCTAAAAACAAGCCCTTATATGACTATGAGGACGTAAAAATAATAAAGTTATGACTATCGGAATACAAAGAGGCAAAATCAAGATATTATTTTTGTCCTTAAGGTTGAAATTGGACCTCTAAGATGATTTCATGCAACAAACTCTGCATTTCTATAAATCACCGGTTAGACCATACATGGAATATTGTCTACAGTTTTGAGCACCTGTGTATGAGAAGGACATTGCTGAACTAGAATGCGTGCAAAGAAGGGAAAGCAAGGTAATTAAAGGACCTCATCACAGACGGGGATTCTTTACTGTAAGAGCAGTTCGACGATTGAACTCTCTGCCACATTGAAAAGTGTTTTTTTGAAAAATATAAAATTTCATCATATTTGTACCAGATTCTGGAGATGGAACTATGATCCAGGAATTTATTCTAATAGCCATATTTGGAGTAAGGGAGGAATTTTTCCCCTAATGACAACATTGGAATGCACTCCAAGACAATTTTTGCCTTCCTCTGGATCAACACGGCCACATTGAAAAGTGTTTTTTTGAAAAATATAAAATTTCATCATATTTGTACCAGATTCTGGAGATGGAACTTTGATCCAGGAATTTATTCTAATAGCCATATTTGGAGTAAGGGAGGAATTTTTCCCCTAATGACAACATTGGAATGCACTCCAAGACAGTTTTTGCCTTCCTCTGGATCAACACTGCAGGTTTATAGGTTGAATTTGATGGACCTTTTTTCAATATTATCAACTATTCAACTCTGTAACAAGCATGTAACAAGCATGTAACAACCATGTAACAAAAGTGAGCTTCCATGGCCCGTACGGGGATCGAACCCCTGACCTTGGCGTTATTAGCACCACGCTCTAACCACCTGAGCTAACCGGCCACTTTAACACCAAAGATTCACGTCACGTCAGTAGAAAATACATGCAAACGTGTATTCATATTGATATCCTATTAACCTGAATAATAAAATAAACTTGCAATTTTTACTACTCAAAAAGCATTGGACAAATTGCTTTTGTGTTTTCCATTCCACCCCACAAAGAGTTTTCTTTCAGTACATTATATGGTACATTAAATGCTGCCATTAAAAACAAGAACTTGTCTCGCTAAAAACAAGCCCTTATATGACTATGAGGACGGAAAAATAATAAAGTTATGACTATCGGAATACAAAGAGGCAAAATCAAGATACTATTTTTGTCCTTAAGGTTGAAATTGGACCTCTAAGATGATTTCATGCAACAAACTCTGCATTTCTATAAATCACCGGTTAGACCATACATGGAATATTGTGTACAGTTTTGAGCACCCGTGTATGAGAAGGACATTGCTGAACTAGAAAGCGTGCAAAGAAGGGAAAGCAAGGTAATTAAAGGACCTCATCACAGACGGGGATTCTTTACTGTAAGAGCAGTTCGACGATTGAACTCTCTGCCACATTGAAAAGTGTTTTTTTGAAAAATATAAAATTTCATCATATTTGTACCAGATTCTGGAGATGGAACTTTGATCCAGGAATTTATTCTAATAGCCATATTTGGAGTAAGGGAGGAATTTTTCCACTAATGACAACATTGGAATGCACTCCAAGACAGTTTTTGCCTTCCTCTGGATCAACACGGCAGGTTTATAGGTTGAATTTGATGGACCTTTTTTCAATATTATCAACTATTCAACTCTGTAACAAGAATGTAACAAAAGTGAGCTTCCATGGCCCATACGGGGATCGAACCCATGACCTTGGCGTTATTAGTCCCACGCTCTAACCAACTGAGCTAACCGGCCACTTTTACACCAAAGATTCACGTCACGTCAGTAGAAAATACATGCAAACGTGTATTCATATTGATATCCTATTAACCTGAATAATAAAATAAACTTGCAATTTTTACTACTCAAAAAGCATTGGACAAATTGCTTTTGTGTTTTCCATTCCACCCCACAAAGAGTTTTCTTCAGTACATTATATGGTACATTAAATGCTGCCATTAAAAACAAGAACTTGTCTCGCTAAAAACAAGCCCTTATATGACTATGAGGACGTAAAAATAATAAAGTTATGACTATCGGAATACAAAGAGGCAAAATCAAGATATTATTTTTGTCCTTAAGGTTGAAATTGGACCTCTAAGATGATTTCATGCAACAAACTCTGCATTTCTATAAATCACCGGTTAGACCATACATGGAATATTGTCTACAGTTTTGAGCACCTGTGTATGAGAAGGACATTGCTGAACTAGAATGCGTGCAAAGAAGGGAAAGCAAGGTAATTAAAGGACCTCATCACAGACGGGGATTCTTTACTGTAAGAGCAGTTCGACGATTGAACTCTCTGCCACATTGAAAAGTGTTTTTTTGAAAAATATAAAATTTCATCATATTTGTACCAGATTCTGGAGATGGAACTTTGATCCAGGAATTTATTCTAATAGCCATATTTGAAGTAAGGGAGGACTTTTTCCCCTAATGACAACATTGGAATGCACTCCAAGACAGTTTTTGCCTTCCTCTGGATCAACACGGCAGGTTTATAGGTTGAATTTGATGGACCTTTTTTCAATAATATCAACTATTCAACTCTGTAACAAGCATGTAACAAGCATGTAACAAGCATGTAACAAGCATGTAACAAAAGTGAGCTTCCATGGCCCGTACGGGGATCGAACCCGTGACCTTGGCGTTATTAGCACCACACTCTAACCAACTGAGCTAACCGGCCACTTTTACACCAAACATTCACGTCACGTCAGTAGAAAATACATGCAAACGTGTATTCATATTGATATCCTATTAACCTGAATAATAAAATAAATTTGCAATTTTTACTACTCAAAAAGCATTGGACAAATTGCTTTTGTGTTTTCCATTCCACGCCACAAAGAGTTTTCTTTCAGTACATTATATGGTACATTAAATGCTGCCATTAAAAACAAGAACTTGTCTCGCTAAAAACAAGCCCTTATATGACTATGAGGACGGAAAAATAATAAAGTTATGACTATCGGAATACAAAGAGGCAAAATCAAGATATTATTTTTGTCCTTAAGGTTGAAATTGGACCTCTAAGATGATTTCATGCAACAAACTCTGCATTTCTATAAATCACCGGTTAGACCATACATGGAATATTGTGTACAGTTTTGAGCACCTGTGTATGAGAAGGACATTGCTGAACTAGAATGCGTGCAAAGAAGGGAAAGCAAGGTAATTAAAGGACCTCATCACAGACGGGGATTCTTTACTGTAAGAGCAGTTCGACGATTGAACTCTGCCACATTGAAAAGTGTTTTTTTGAAAAATATAAAATTTCATCATATTTGTACCAGATTCTGGAGATGGAACTTTGATCCAGGAATTTATTCTAATAGCCATATTTGGAGTAAGGGAGGAATTTTTCCCCTAATGACAACATTGGAATGCACTCCAAGACAGTTTTTGCCTTCCTCTGGATCAACACGGCAGGTTTATAGGTTGAATTTGATGGACCTTTTTTCAATATTATCAACTATTCAACTCTGTAACAAGCATGTAACAAAAGTGAGCTTCCATGGCCGATGCGGGGATCGAACCCGTGACCTTGGCGTTATTAGCACCACTCTCTAACCAACTGAGCTAACCGGACACTTTTACAACAAAGATTCACGTCACGTCAGTAGAAAATACATGCAAACGTGTATTCATATTGATATCCTGTTAACCTGAATAATAAAATAAACTTGCAATTTTTACTACTCAAAAAGCATTGGACAAATTGCTTTTGTGTTTTCCATTCCACCCCACAAAGTGTTTTCTTTCAGTACATTATATGGTACATTAAATGCTGCCATTAAAAACAAGAACTTGTCTCGCTAAAAACAAGCCCTTATATGACTATGAGGACGGAAAAATAATAAAGTTATGACTATCGGAATACAAAGAGGCAAAATCAAGATATTATTTTTGTCATTAAGGTTGAAATTAGACCTCTAAGATGATTTCATGCAACAAACTCTGCATTTCTATAAATCACCGGTTAGACCATACATGGAATATTGTGTACAGTTTTAAGCACCTGTGTATGAGAAGGACATTGCTGAACTAGAATGCGTGCAAAGAAGGGAAAGCAAGGTAATTAAAGGACCTCATCACAGACGGGGATTCTTTACTGTAAGAGAAGTTCGACGATTGAACTCTCTGCCACATTGAAAAGTGTTTTTTTGAAAAATATAAAATGTCATCATATTTGTACCAGATTCTGGAGATGGAACTTTGATCCAGGAATTTATTCTAATAGCCATATTTGGAGTAAGGGAGGAATTTTTCCCCTAATGACAACATTGGAATGCACTCCAAGACAGTTTTTGCCTTCCTCTGGATCAACACTGCAGGTTTATAGGTTGAATTTGATGGACCTTTTTTCAATATTATCAACTATTCAACTCTGTAACAAGCATGTAACAAAAGTGAGCTTCCACGGCCCGTACGGGGATCGAACCCGTGACCTTGGCGTTATTAGCACCACACTCTAACCAACTGAGCTAACCAGCCACTTTTACACCAAAGATTCACGTCACGTCAGTAGAAAATACATGCAAACGTGTATTCATATTGATATCCTATTAACCTGAATAATAAAATAAACTTGCAATTTTTACTACTCAAAAAGCATTGGACAAATTGCTTTTGTGCTTTCCATTCCACCCCACAAAGAGTTTTCTTTCAGTACATTATATGGTACATTAAATGCTGCCATTAAAAACAAGAACTTGTCTCGCTAAAAACAAGCCCTTATATGACTATGAGGATGGAAAAATAATAAAGTTATGACTATAGGAATACAAAGAGGCAAAATCAAGATATTATTTTTGTCCTTAAGGTTGAAATTGAACCTCTAAGATGATTTCATGCAACAAACTCTGCATTTCTATAAATCACCGGTTACACCATACATGGAATATTGTGTACAGTTTTAAGCACCTGTGTATGAGAAGGACATTGCTGAACTAGAATGCGTGCAAAGAAGGGAAAGCAAGGTAATTAAAGGACCTCATCACAGACGGGGATTCTTTACTGTAATAGCAGTTCGACGATTGAACTCTCTGCCACATTGAAAAGTGTTTTTTTGAAAAATATAAAATTTCATCATATTTGTACCAGATTCTGGAGATGGAACTTTGATCCAGGAATTTATTCTAATAGCCATATTTGGAGTAAGGGAGGAATTTTTCCCCTAATGACAACATTGGAATGCACTCCAAGACAGTTTTTGCCTTCCTCTGGATCAACACAGCAGGTTTATAGGTTGAATAGACCATACATGGAATATTGTGTACAGTTTTAAGCACCTGTGTATGAGAAGGACATTGCTGAACTAGAATGCGTGCAAAGAAGGGAAAGCAAGGTAATTAAACTAGCTCATCACAGACGGGGATTCTTTACTGTAAGAGCAGTTCGACGATTGAACTCTCTGCCACATTGAAAAGTGTATTTTTGAAAAATATAAAATTTCATCATATTTGTACCAGATTCTGGAGATGGAACTTTGATCCAGGAATTTATTCTAATAGCCATATTTGGAGTAAGGGAGGAATTTTTCCCCTAATGAGAAAATTGGAATGCACTCCAAGACAGTTTTTGCCTTCCTCTGGATCAACACGGCAGGTTTATAGGTTGAATTTGATGGAACTTTTTTCAATATTATCAACTATTCAACTCTGTAACAAGCATGTAACAAAAGTGAGCTTCCATGGCCCATACGGGGATCGAACCCGTGACCTTGGCGTTATTAGCACCACGCTCCTACCAACTAAGCTAACCAGCCACTTTTACACCAAAGATTCACGTCACGTCAGTAGAAAATACATGCAAACGTGTATTCATATTGATATCCTATTAACCTGAATAATAAAATAAACTTGCAATTTTTACTACTCAAAAAGCATTGGACAAATTGCTTTTGTGTTTTCCATTCCACCCCACAAAGAGTTTTCTTTCAGTACATTATATGGTACATTAAATGCTGCCATTAAAAACAAGAACTTGTCTCGCTAAAAACAAGCCCTTATATGACTATGAGGACGGAAAAATAATAAAGTTATGACTATCGGAATACAAAGAGGCAAAATCAAGATATTATTTTTGTCCTTAAGGTTGAAATTGAACCTCTAAGATGATATCATGCAACAAACTCTGCATTTCTATAAATCACCGGTTAGACCATACATGGAATATTGTGTACAGTTTTAAGCACCTGTGTATGAGAAGGACATTGCTGAACTAGAATGCGTGCAAAGAAGGGAAAGCAAGGTAATTAAAGGACCTCATCACAGAGTTTGAGTAGTTTTTGCCTTCCTCTGGATCAACACGGCAGGTTTATAGGTTGAATTTGATGGACCTTTTTTCAATATTATCAACTATTCAACTCTGTAACAAGCATGTAACAAAAGTGGCTCGTACGGGGATCGAACCCGTGACCTTGGCGTTATTAGCACCACGCTCTAACCAACTGAGCTAACCGGCCACTTTTACACCAAAGATTCACGTCACGTCAGTAGAAAATACATGCAAACGTGTATTCATATTGATATCCTATTAACCTGAATAATAAAATAAACTTGCAATTTTTACTACTCAAAAAGAATTGGACAAATTGCTTTTGTGTTTTCCATTCCACCCCACAAAGAGTTTTCTTTCAGTACATTATATGGTACATTAAATGCTGCCATTAAAAACAAGAACTTGTCTCGCTAAAAACAAGCCCTTATATAACTATGAGGACGGAAAAATAATAAAGTTATGACTATCGGAATACAAAGAGGCAAAATCAAGATATTATTTTTGTCCTTAAGGTTGAAGTTGGACCTCTAAGATGATTTCATGCAACAAACTCTGCATTTCTATAAATCACCGGTTAGACCATACATGGAATATTGTGTACAGTTTTGAGCACCTGTGTATGAGAAGGACATTGCTGAACTAGAATGCGTGCAAAGAAGGGAAAGCAAGGTAATTAAAGGACCTCATCACAGACGGGGATTCTTTACTGTAAGAGCAGTTCGACGATTGAACTCTCTGCCACATTGAAAAGTGTTTTTTTGAAAAATATAAAATTTCATCATATTTGTACCAGATTCTGGAGATGGAACTTTGATCCAGGAATTTATTCTAATAGCCATATTTGGAGTAAGGGAGGAATTTTTCCCCTAATGACAACATTGGAATGCACTCCAAGACAGTTTTTGCCTTCCTCTGGATCAACACGGCAGGTTTATAGGTTGAATTTGATGGACCTTTTTTCAATATTATCAACTATTCAACAAGCATGTAACAAAAGTGAGCTTCCATGGCCCGTACGGGGATCAAACCCGTGACCTTGGCGTTATTAGCACCACGCTCTAACCAACTGAGCTAACCGGCCACTTTTACACCAAAGATTCACGTCACGTCAGTAGAAAATACATGCAAACGTGTATTCATATTGATATCCTATTAACCTGAATAATAAAATAAACTTGCAATTTTTACTACTCAAAAAGCATTGGACAAATTGCTTTTGTGTTTTCCATTCCACCCCATAAAGAGTTTTCTTTTAGTACATTATATGGTACATTAAATGCTGCCATTAAAAACAAGAACTTGTCTCGCTAAAAACAAGCCCTTATATGACTATGAGGACGGAAAAATAATAAAGTTATGACTATCGGAATACAAAGAGGCAAAATCAAGATATTATTTTTGTCCTTAAGGTTGAAATTGGACCTCTAAGATGATTTCATGCAACAAACTCTGCATTTCTATAAATCACCGGTTAGACCATACATGGAATATTGTGTACAGTTTTGAGCACCTGTGTATGAGAAGGACATTGCTGAACTAGAATGCGTGCAAAGAAGGGAAAGCAAGGTAATTAAAGGACCTCATCACAGACGGGGATTCTTTACTGTAAGAGCAGTTCGACGATTGAACTCTCTGCCACATTGAAAAGTGTTTTTTTGAAAAATATAAAATTTCATCATATTTGTACCAGATTATGGAGATGGGACTTTGATCCAGGAATTTATTCTAATAGCCATATTTGGAGTAAGGGAGGAATTTTTTCCCTAAAGAGAAAATTGGAATGCACTCCAAGACAGTTTTTGCCTTCCTCTGGATCAACACGGCAGGTTTATAGGTTGAATTTGATGGACCTTTTTTCAATATTATCAACTATTCAACTATTCAACAAGCATGTAACAAAAGTGAGCTTCCATGGCTCGAACCCGTGACCTTGGCGTTATTAGCACCACGCTCTAACCAACTGAGCTAACCGGCCACTTTTATACCAAAGATTCACGTCACGTCAGTAGAAAATACATGCAAACGTGTATTCATATTGATATCCTATTAACCTGAATAATAAAATAAACTTGCAATTTTTACTACTCAAAAAGCATTGGACAAATTGCTTTTGTGTTTTCCATTCCACCCCACAAAGAGTTTTCTTTCAGTACATTATATGGTACATTAAATGCTGCAATTAAAAACAAGAACTTGTCTCGCTAAAAACAAGCCCTTATATGACTATGAGGACGGAAAAATAATAAAGTTATGACTATCGGAATACAAAGAGGCAAAATCAAGATATTATTTTTGTCCTTAAGGTTGAAATTGGACCTCTAAGATGATTTCATGCAACAAACTCTGCATTTCTATAAATCACCGGTTACACCATACATGGAATATTGTGTACAGTTTTAAGCACCTGTGTATGAGAAGGACATTGCTGAACTAGAATGCGTGCAAAGAAGGGAAAGCAAGGTAATTAAAGGACCTCATCACAGACGGGGATTCTTTACTGTAAGAGCAGTTCGACGATTGAACTCTCTGCCACATTGAAAAGTGTTTTTTTGAAAAATATAAAATTTCATGATATTTGTACCAGATTCTGGAGATGGAACTTTGATCCAGGAATTTATTCTAATAGCCATATTTAGAGCAAGGGAGAAATTTTTCCCCTAATGACAACATTGGAATGCACTCCAAGACAGTTTTTGCCTTCCTCTGGATCAACACGGCAGGTTTATAGGTTGAATTTGATGGACCTTTTTTCAATATTATCAACTATTCAACTCTGTAACAAATGTGAGCTTCCATGGCCCGTACGGGGATCGAACCCATGACCTTGGCGTTATTAGCACCACGCTCTAACCAACTGAGCTAACCGGCCACTTTTACACCAAAGATTCACTTCACGTCAGTAGAAAATACATGCAAAACGTGTATTCATATTGATATCCTATTAACCTGAATAACAAAATAAACTTGCAATTTTTACTACTCAAAAAGCATTGGACAAATTGCTTTTGTGATTTCCATTCCACTCCACAAAGAGTTTTCTTTCAGTACATTATATGGTACATTAAATGCTGCCATTAAAAACAAGAACTTGTCTCGCTAAAAACAAGCCCTTATATGACTATGAGGACGGAAAAATAATAAAGTTATGACTATCGGAATACAAAGAGGCAAAATCAAGATATTATTTTTGTCCTTAAGGTTGAAATTGGACCTCTAAGATGATTTCATGCAACAAACTCTGCATTTCTATAAATCACCGGTTAGACCATACATGGAATATTGTGTACAGTTTTGAGCACCTGTGTATGAGAAGGACATTGCTGAACTAGAATGCGTGCAAAGAAGGGAAAGCAAGGTAATTAAAGGACCTCATCACAGACGGGGATTCTTTACTGTAAGAGCAGTTCGACGATTGAACTCTCTGCCACATTGAAAAGTGTTTTTTTGAAAAATATAAAATTTCATCATATTTGTACCAGATTCTGGAGATGGAACTTTGATCCAGGAATTTATTCTAATAGCCATATTTGGAGTAAGGGAGGAATTTTTCCCCTAATGACAACATTGGAATGCACTCCAAGACAGTTTTTGCCTTCCTCTGGATCAACACGGCATGTTTATAGGTTGAATTTGATGGACCTTTTTTCAATATTATCAACTATTCAACTCTGTAACAAAAGTGAGCTTCCATGGCCCGTACAGGGATCAAACCCGTGACCTTGGCGTTATTAGCACCACACTCTAACCAACTGAGCTAACCGGCCACTTTTACACCAAAGATTCACGTCACGTCAGTAGAAAATACATGCAAACGTGTATTCATATTGATATCCTATTAACCTGAATAATAAAATAAACTTGCAATTTTTACTACTCAAAAAGCATTGGACAAATTGCTTTTGTGTTTTCCATTCCACCCCACAAAGAGTTTTCTTTCAGTACATTATATGGTACATTAAATGCTGCCATTAAAAACAAGAACTTGTCTCGCTAAAAACAAGCCCTTATATGACTATGAGGACGGAAAAATAATAAAGTTATGACTATCGGAATACAAAGAGGCAAAATCAAGATATTATTTTTGTCCTTAAGGTTGAAATTGGACCTCTAAGATGATTTCATGCAACAAACTCTGCATTTCTATAAATCACCGGTTAGACCATACATGGAATATTGTGTACAGTTTTGAGCACCTGTGTATGAGAAGGACATTGCTGAACTAGAATGCGTGCAAAGAAGGGAAAGCAAGGTAATTAAAGGACCTCATCACAGACGGGGATTCTTTACTGTAAGAGCAGTTCGACGATTGAACTCTCTGCCACATTGAAAAGTGTTTTTTTGAAAAATATAAAATTTCATCATATTTGTACCAGATTCTGGAGATGGAACTTTGATCCAGGAATTTATTCTAATAGCCATATTTGGAGTAAGGGAGGAATTTTTCCCCTAATGACAACATTGGAATGCACTCCAAGACAGTTTTTGCCTTCCTCTGGATCAACACGGCAGGTTTATAGGTTGAATTTGATGGACCTTTTTTCAATATTATCAACTATTCAACTTTGTAACAAGCATGTAACAAAAGTGAGCATCATGGCCCGTACGGGGATCGAACCCGTGACCTTGGCGTTATTAGCACCACGCTCTAACCAACTGAGCTAACCGGCCACTTTTACACCAAAGATTCACGTCACGTCAGTAGAAAATACATGCAAACGTGTATTCATATTGATATCCTATTAACCTGAATAATAAAATAAACTTGCAATTTTTACTACTCAAAAAGCATTGGACAAATTGCTTTTGTGTTTTCCATTCCACCCCACAAAGAGTTTTCTTTCAGTACATTATATGGTACATTAAATGCTGCCATTAAAAACAAGAACTTGTCTCGCTAAAAACAAGCCCTTATATGACTATGAGGACGGAAAAATAATAAAGTTATGACTATCGGAATACAAAGAGGCAAAATCAAGATATTATTTTTGTCCTTAAGGTTGAAATTGGACCTCTAAGATGATTTCATGCAATAAACTCTGCATTTCTATAAATCACCGGTTAGACCATACATGGAATATTGTGTACAGTTTTGAGCACCTGTGTATGAGAAGGACATTGCTGAACTAGAATGCGTGCAAAGAAGGGAAAGCAAGGTAATTAAAGGACCTCATCACAGACGGGGATTCTTTACTGTAAGAGAAGTTCTACGATTGAACTCTCTGCCACATTGAAAAGTGTTTTTTTGAAAAATATAAAATTTAAAATATAAATAGGACGGAAAAATAATAAAGTTATGACTATCGGAATACAAAGAGGCAAAATCAAGATATTATTTTTGTCCTTAAGGTTAAAATTGGGCCTCTAAGATGATTTCATGCAACAAACTCTGCATTTCTATAAATCACCGGTTAGACCATACATGGAATATTGTGTACAGTTTTGAGCACCTGTGTATGAGAAGGACATTGCTGAACTAGAATGCGTGCAAAGAAGGGAAAGCAAGGTAATTAAAGGACCTCATCACAGACGGGGATTCTTTACTGTAAGAGCAGTTCGACGATTGAACTCTCTGCCACATTGAAAAGTGTTTTTTTGAAAAATATAAAATTTCATCATATTTGTACCAGATTCTGGAGATGGAACTTTGATCCAGGAATTTATTCTAATAGCCATATTTGGAGTAAGGGAGGAATTTTTCCCCTAATGACAACATTGGAATGCACTCCAAGACAGTTTTTGCCTTCCTCTGGATCAACACTGCAGGTTTATAGGTTGAATTTGATGGACCTTTTTTCAATATTATCAACTATTCAACTCTGTAACAAGCATGTAACAAAAGTGAGCTTCCATGGCCCGTACGGGGATCGAACCCGTGACCTTGGCGTTATTAGCACCACGCTCTAACCAACTGAGCTAACCGGCCACTTTTACACCAAAGATTCACGTCACGTCAGTAGAAAATACATGCAAACGTGTATTCATATTGATATCCTATTAACCTGAATAATAAAATAAACTTGAAATTTTTACTACTCAAAAAGCATTGGACAAATTGCTTTTGTGTTTTCCATTCCACCCCACAAAGAGTTTTCTTTCAGTACATTATATGGTACATTAAATGCTGCCATTAAAAACAAGAACTTGTCTCGCTAAAAACAAGCCCTTATATGACTATGAGGACGGAAAAATAATAAAGTTATGACTATCGGAATACAAAGAGGCAAAATCAAGATATTATTTTTGTCCTTAACCCCTTAAGGACGCAGCCTAGTTTGGGCCTTAAGGCTCAGAGCCCATTTTTCAAATCTGACATATTTCACTTTATGTGGTAATAACGTCGGAATGCTTAAACCTATCTAAGCGATTCTGAGATTGTTTTCTCGTGACACTTTGGGCTTCATGTTCGTGGTAAAATTTGGTCGATATATTCAGTCTTTATTTGTGAAAAATTGCAAAATTTAGAGAAAATTTACAAAAAATAGCATTTTTCAGAATTTAAATGCATCTGCTTGAAAAACAGACGGTTATACCACCCAAAATAGTTACTAGTTCACACTTCCCATATGTCTACTTTAGATTGGCATCGTTTTTTGAACATTATTTTATTTTTCTCGGACGTTACAAGGCTTAGAACATAAACAGCAATTTCTCATATTCTTAAGAAAATTTCAAAAGCCTTTTTTTGAAGGTGCCAGTTCAGTTCTGAAGTGGATTTGAGGGGCCTATGTATTAGAAACCCCCATAAAACACCCCATTTTAAAAACTAGACCCCTCAAAGTATTCAAAACAGCATATAGAAAGTTTTTTAACCCTTCAGGCATTTCACAGGAATTAAAGCAAGGTGGAAATGAAATTTGCAAATTTCATTTTTTCTGCTGAATTTCAATTTTATTCAATTTTTTTTTAGTAACAGAGAAGGTTTTACCAGAGAAACACTACTAAATATGTATTGTCCAGATTCTGCAGTTTTTAGAAATGTCCCACATGTGGCCCTACTGCGCTCGTGGACTAAAACACAAGCCCCAGAAGCAAAGAAGCACCTAGTGCATTTTGAGGCCTCTTTTTTATTACAATATATTTTAGGCAGCATGCCAGGTTTGAAGAGGTGTTGAGGTATCAAAACAATGGAAACCCACCAGAAGTGACCCCATTTTGGAAATTACACCCCTCAAGGAATTCATTTATGGTTTTTGTTATCATTTTGACCGCACAGTTTTTTCACAGCACCTATTTGAATTGGGCTGTGAAATGAAAAAAATGATATTTTTTCCAATAAGATGTCATTTTTGATCACATTTTCTTATTTTCACAAGGAACAACATACCCCATTTTGTTGCCCAATTTGTCCTTAGTGCGGCAATACCCCATTTGTGGTGATAAACTGCCGTTTGGGCCCATGGGAGGGCTCAGAAGGAAAGGACCACCATTTGGCCTACTGGAGCTTTTCTGGTGCTAAGTCATGTATGCAGAAGCCCCTGAGGTACCAGTACAGTTGAAACCCCGAGAAGTGACCCCATTTTAAAAACTACACCCTTTAAGACATTCATCTAGAGGTGTAGTGAGCATTTTGACCCCACAGGTACTGTGTAAAAGATAATGCGCAGCAGATGGTGCAGTGTGAGATTTGCAATTTAATATATATATATGGCATGTCAGTGTCCAATATAGTGTGCCCAGCATGCGCCACCGGAGATATACACCCCTTAAATTGTAATGTGGGTTCTCCTGGGTACGGCAAGACCCTACATGTGGCTGTTATCAGCTGCCTGGGCATACGGCAGGGCTCAGAAGGGAAAGATGAGGGGGGTAAGCTGTGCGGAGTGCATCAGGGTAAATTAAAAATCAAGGGATGTATGATACATTTTAAAACAATCTTTTATACAGAGCCCTGGTTTTTCGGGACACGTGTCACATTGGTATATTGTGTTCTTCCTTATCCCCCTCTTATAGCAGACTCTGCACCTCTTTTGACTCTTTCCCTTTCCACCGGTTTGGGGAACTTCTCCTTGAAAGTGTTGCCCTGGTACGATGCGTGTGGCCTCGCTTCCAGAAGTACTGGGTACCCCCCCTTCCTGGTCCCTAAAGATTAGATCTTGAAATTCCAGGAAAGTTCCCCTCTGGCCTGCACATCGACGTAGCACGTACGCATTGTACAAAGCCATCTGTATGATGTGCCCGGCCAGCTTCTTATACCACACCGCATGGCGCTGTAGGGCTTCAGGACTTGATTTGACAAGTCCATCCCTCCCATGTACCTATTGTAGTCCAGGATGCAGTCTGGTTTGGGGGTGGCCTTTCCTTCATATATCCTAAATCTGTAGGTATACCCTGATGCCCTCTCACAGCTTATACATCTTCACGCCATACCTTGCCCTCTTACCCGGCAGGTACTGGCGGAATTGAACCCTCCCTTTAAAATGTACCAAGGACTCATCAATAGAAAAACACTTCTCGGGGGTGTATGCTTGGGAAAACCGGGCACTAGAACGGTCTAATAGGGGTCTCCGTTTATACAAACGGTCAAAACTGGGGTAATCTCGGGGTGGGCACGGCTCATTATCAGTATAATGTGAGAAGCGAAGTATTGCCTCATTTATTTATTTTTTTAGGTTCCAGTTCATTTCTGAAGTTGCTTTGAGGGGCCCATATATTAGAAACCCCTATCAAACACCCCATTTTAGAAACTAGACCCCTCAAAGTATTCACAACAGCATTTAGAAAGTTTATGAACCCTTTAGGTGTTTCACAGAAATTTAGAGCAAAGTAGAGGTGAAATTTACTCTTTTTATACCATTTTTTTTATAACACAAAAGGATTTATCAGTGAAACGCAACTTAATACGTATTGCCCAGATTCTGCAGTTTAGAGAAATATCCCACATGTGGCCCTCGGGCGGTAATGGACTGAAGCACCGGCCTCCGAAGCAAAGGAGCACCTAGCGGATTTTGAGCCCTCTTTTTTATTAGGCACCATGTCCGGTTTGAAGAGGTCTTGTGGTGCCAAAACATTGGAAACCCCACAAAAGTGAACCCAATTTGGAAACTAGACTCCTTGAGGAATCCATTGTAGTTTTCTTGGGGTGCATGTGGCTTTTTGATCAGTTTTTATTCCATTTTTAAGTGGCGTGGTGACTAATAAACAGCAATTCTACTATTGTTTTTGTATACTTTTTTTTTTACCGCGTTCACCGTGCGCTATAAATGACATATTCACTTTATTCTGCGGGGCGATACGATTACGGCGATACCAGATGTTTATAGTTTTTTTTTATGTCTTATGGCGTTTGCACAATAAAATACGTTTTGTAAACAATCATTCACTTTTTGTGTTACCTTATTCTAAGAGCCATAACGTTTTTATTTTTCAATCAATAAAGCCGTGCGAGGACTTATTTTTTGCGTAACGAACTGTAGTTTCAATCAGGACCATTTTTCGGTACATGCGACTTTTTGATCTCTTTTTATTCCATTTTTTGGGAGGTGAAGTGACCAAACAATTGTGATTGTGGTACGGTTTATTAATATTTTTTTTTACGGCGTTCACCGTGCGGGATAAATAACAAAATAGTTTTGTAGTTCAGGCCGTTACGGACACGGCGATACCAATTATGTATAGTTTATTTGTTTGTTTATATTTTTTTATTAATAATAAATGACTGATAAGGGAAAAAGTGGGACTTTTACTTTTATTACTTTTAAAACTTTTATTTTCTTATTTTTACACATCTTTTTTGAACTTTTTTTTTACTTTATTACTTTGTCCCACTAGGGGACATGAGGGCAGGAGGCCCTGATCGCTATTCTAATACACTGCACTACATGCGTAGTGCAGTGTATTAGAACTGTCAGCTACTCACTGACAGCAAGCATAGTGGGTCCTGACGTTGTCAGGACCCACTAGGCTTCCGTCTATGGCATAGCCGGACGCCATTGTTTGGTGTCCGGTTGCCATAGTCACCATCGCCGGCCGCTATCGTCTAGCAGGCCGGCGATGGCGGATTAACCCCTAAGAAGCCGCGATCGCTATTGAACGCGGCTTCTGAGGGGTTAATCGGCGGGGGAGCTCCGCGATCGGTCCCGGCACATTGAGCAGTGATAGTCTGCTGTCGGAAACAGCAGCTATCACAGCTCATGAACGCGCCCCGCGCGAACGGCGCCGTGTTTACTCCATGACCTACTATTAGGTCACTGAGCGCGAACGCTACAGTTAGCATGACCTAATAGTAGGTCATGGAGCGTTAAGGGGTTAAGGTTGAAATTGGACCTCTAAGATGATTTCATGCAACAAACTCTGCATTTCTATAAATCACCGGTTAGACCATACATGGAATATTGTGTACAGTTTTGAGCACCTGTGTATGAGAAGGACATTGCTGAACTAGAATGCGTGCAAAGAAGGGAAAGCAAGGTAATTAAAGGACCTCATCACAGACGGGGATTCTTTACTGTAAGAGAAGTTCGACGATTGAACTCTCTGCCACATTGAAAAGTGTTTTTTTGAAAAATATAAAATTTCATCATATTTGTACCAGATTCTGGAGATGGAACTTTGATCCAGGAATTTATTCTAATAGCCATATTTGGAGTAAGGGAGGAATTTTTCCCCTAATGACAACATTGGAATGCACTCCAAGACAGTTTTTGCCTTCCTCTGGATCAACACAGCAGGTTTATAGGTTGAATTTGATGGACCTTTTTTTCAATATTATCAACTATTCAACTCTGTAATAAGCATGTAACAAAAGTGAGCTTCCACAGCCCGTACGGGGATCGAACCCGTGACCTTGGCGTTATTAGCACCACGCTCTAACCAACTGAGCTAACCGGCCACTTTTACACCAAAGATTCACGTCACGTCAGTAGAAAATACATGCAAAACGTGTATTCATATTGATATCCTATTAACCTGAATAATAAAATAAACTTGCAATTTTTACTACTCAAAAAGCATTGGACAAATTGCTTTTGTGATTTCCATTCCACCCCACAAAGAGTTTTCTTTCAGTACATTATATGGTACATGAAATGCTGCCATTAAAAACAAGAACTTGTCTCGCTAAAAACAAGCCCTTATATGACTATGAGGACGGAAAAATAATAAAGTTATGACTATCGGAATACAAAGAGGCAAAATCAAGATATTATTTTTGTCCTTAAGGTTGAAATTGGACCTCTAAGATGATTTCATGCAACAAACTCTGCATTTCTATAAATCACCGGTTAGACCATACATGGAATATTGTGTACAGTTTTGAGCACCTGTGTATGAGAAGGACATTGCTGAACTAGAATGCGTGCAAAGAAGGGAAAGCAAGGTAATTAAAGGACCTCATCACAGACGGGGATTCTTTACTGTAAGAGCAGTTCGACGATTGAACTCTCTGCCACATTGATAAGTGTTTTTTTGAAAAATATAAAATTTCATCATATTTGTACCAGATTCTGGAGATGGAACTTTGATCCAGGAATTTATTCTAATAGCCATATTTGGAGTAAGGGAGGAATTTTTCCCCTAATGACAACATTGGAATGCACTCCAAGACAGTTTTTGCCTTCCTCTGGATCAACACGGCAGGTTTATAGGTTGAATTTAATGGACCTTTTTTCAATATTATCAACTATTCAACTCTGTAACAAGCATGTAACAAAAGTGAGCTTCCATGGCCCGTACGGGGATCGAACCCGTGACCTTGGCGTTATTAGCACCACGCTCTAACCAACTGAGCTAACCGGCCACTTTTACACCAAAGATTCACGTCACGTCAGTAGAAAATACATGCAAACGTGTATTCATATTGATATCCTATTAACCTGAATAATAAAATAAACTTGCAATTTTTACTACTCAAAAAGCATTGGACAAATTGCTTTTGTGTTTTCCATTCCACCCCACAAAGAGTTTTCTTTCAGTACATTATATGGTACATTAAATGCTGCCATTAAAAACAAGAACTTGTCTCGCTAAAAACAAGCCCTTATATGACTATGAGGACGGAAAAATAATAAAGTTATGACTATCGGAATACAAAGAGGCAAAATCAAGATATTATTTTTGTCCTTAAGGTTGAAATTGGACCTCTAAGATGATTTCATGCAACAAACTCTGCATTTCTATAAATCACCGGTTAGACCATACATGGAATATTGTGTACAAATTTGAGCACCTGTGTATGAGAAGGACATTGCTGAACTAGAATGCGTGCAAAGAAGGGAAAGCAAGGTAATTAAAGGACCTCATCACAGACGTGGATTCTTTACTGTAAGAGCAGTTCGACGATTGAACTCTCTGCCACATTGAAAAGTGTTTTTTTGAAAAATATAAAATTTCATCATATTTGTACCAGATTCTGGAGATGGAACTTTGATCCAGGAATTTATTCTAATAGCCATATTTGGAGTAAGGGAGGAATTTTTCCCCTAATGACAACATTGGAATGCACTCCAAGACAGTTTTTGCCTTCCTCTGGATCAACACGGCAGGTTTATAGGTTGAATTTGATGGACCTTTTTTCAATATTATCAACTATTCAACTTTGTAACAAGCATGTAACAAAAGTGAGCTTCCATGGCCCTAACCCGTGACCTTGGCGTTATTAGCACCACGCTCTAACCAACTGAGCTAACCGGCCACTTTTACACCAAAGATTCACGTCACATCAGTAGAAAATACATGCAAACGTGTATTCATATTGATATCCTATTAACCTGAATAATAAAATAAACTTGCAATTTTTACTACTCAAAAAGCATTGGACAAATTGCTTTTGTGTTTTCCATTCCACCCCACAAAGAGTTTTCTTTCAGTACATTATATGGTACATTAAATGCTGCCATTAAAAACAAGAACTTGTCTCGCTAAAAACAAGCCCTTATATGACTATGAGGACGGAAAAATAATAAAGTTATGACTATCGGAATACAAAGAGGCAAAATCAAGATATTATTTTTGTCCTTAAGGTTGAAATTGGACCTCTAAGATGATTTCATGCAACAAACTCTGCATTTCTATAAATCACCGGTTAGACCATACATGGAATATTGTGTACAAATTTGAGCACCTGTGTATGAGAAGGACATTGCTGAGCTAGAATGCGTGCAAAGAAGGGAAAGCAAGGTAATTAAAGGACCTCATCACAGACGGGGATGCTTTACTGTAAGAGCAGTTCGACGATTGAACTCTCTGCCACATTGATAAGTGTTTTTTTGAAAAATATAAAATTTCATCATATTTGTACCAGATTCTGGAGATGGAACTTTGATCCAGGAATTTATTCTAATAGCCATATTTGGAGTAAGGGAGGAATTTTTCCCCTAATGACAACATTGGAATGCACTCCAAGACAGTTTTTGCCTTCCTCTGGATCAACACAGCAGGTTTATAGGTTGAATTTGATGGACCTTTTTTCAATATTATCAACTATTCAACTCTGTAACAAGCATGTAACAAAAGTAAGCTTCCATGGCTCGTACGGGGATCGAACCCGTGACCTTGGCGTTATTAGCACCACGCTCTAACCAACTGAGCTAACCGGCCACTTTTACACCAAAGATTCACGTCACGTCAGTAGAAAATACATGCAAACGTGTATTCATATTGATATCCTGTTAACCTGAATAATAAAATAAACTTGCAATTTTTACTACTCAAAAAGCATTGGACAAATTGCTTTTGTGTTTTCCATTCCACCCCACAAAGAGTTTTCTTTCAGTACATTATATGGTACATTAAATGCTGCCATTAAAAACAAGAACTTGTCTCGCTAAAAACAAGCCCTTATATGACTATGAGGACGGAAAAATAATAAAGTTATGACTATCGGAATACAAAGAGGCAAAATCAAGATATTATTTTTGTCCTTAAGGTTGAAATTGGACCTCTAAGATGATTTCATGCAACAAACTCTGCATTTCTATAAATCACCGGTTAGACCATACATGGAATATTGTGTACAGTTTTGAGCACCTGTGTATGAGAAGGACATTGCTGAACTAGAATGCGTGCAAAGAAGGGAAAGCAAGGTAATTAAAGGACCTCATCACAGACGGGGATTCTTTACTGTAAGAGCAGTTCGACGATTGAACTCTGCCACATTGAAAAGTGTTTTTTTGAAAAATATAAAATTTCATCATATTTGTACCAGATTCTGGAGATGGAACTTTGATCCAGGAATTTATTCTAATAGCCATATTTGGAGTAAGGGAGGAATTTTTCCCCTAATGACAACATTGGAATGCACTCCAAGACAGTTTTTGCCTTCCTCTGGATCAACACGGCAGATTTATAGGTTGAATTTGATGGACCTTTTTTCAATATTATCAACTATTCAACTCTGTAACAAGCATGTAACAAAAGTGAGCTTCCATGGCCCGTACGGTGATCGAACCCATGACCTTGGCGTTATTAGCATTACGCTCTAACCAACTGAGCTAACCGGCCACTTTTACACCAAAGATTCACGTCACGTCAGTAGAAAATACATGCAAACGTGTATTCATATTGATATCCTATTAACCTGAATAATAAAATAAACTTGCAATTTTTACTACTCAAAAAGCATTGGACAAATTGCTTTTGTGTTTTCCATTCCACCCCACAAAGAGTTTTCTTTCAGTACATTATATGGTACATTAAATGCTGCCATTAAAAACAAGAACTTGTCTCGCTAAAAACAAGCCCTTATATGACTATGAGGACGGAAAAATAATAAAGTTATGACTATCGGAATACAAAGAGGCAAAATCAAGATATTATTTTTGTCCTTAAGGTTGAAATTGGACCTCTAAGATGATTTCATGCAACAAACTCTGCATTTCTATAAATCACCGGTTAGACCATACATGGAATATTGTGTACAGTTTTAAGCACCTGTGTATGAGAAGGACATTGCTGAACTAGAATGCGTGCAAAGAAGGGAAAGCAAGGTAATTAAAGGACCTCATCACAGACGGGGATTCTTTACTGTAAGAGCAGTTCGACGATTGAACTCTGCCACATTGAAAAGTGTTTTTTTGAAAAATATAAAATTTCATCATATTTGTACCAGATTCTGGAGATGGAACTTTGATCCAGGAATTTATTCTAATAGCCATATTTGGAGTAAGGGAGGAATTTTTCCCCTAATGACAACATTGGAATGCACTCCAAGACAGTTTTTGCCTTCCTCTGGATCAACACGGCAGGTTTATAGGTTGAATTTGATGGACCTTTTTTCAATATTATCAACTATTCAACTCTGTAACAAAAGTGAGCTTCCATGGCCCGTACGGGGATCGAACACGTGACCTTGGCGTTATTAGCATCACGCTCTAACCAACTGAGCTAACCGGCCACTTTTACACCAAAGATTCACGTCACGTCAGTAGAAAATACATGCAAACGTGTATTCATATTGATATCCTGTTAACCTGAATAATAAAATAAACTTGCAATTTTTACTACTCAAAAAGCATTGGACAAATTGCTTTTGTGTTTTCCATTCCACCCCACAAAGAGTTTTCTTTCAGTACATTATATGGTACATTAAATGCTGCCATTAAAAACAAGAACTTGTCTCGCTAAAAACAAGCCCTTATATGACTATGAGGACGGAAAAATAATAAAGTTATGACTATCGGAATACAAAGAGGCAAAATCAAGATATTATTTTTGTCCTTAAGGTTGAAATTGGACCTCTAAGATGATTTCATGCAACAAACTCTGCATTTCTATAAATCACCGGTTAGACCATACATGGAATATTGTGTACAGTTTTGAGCACCTGTGTATGAGAAGGACATTGCTGAACTAGAATGCGTGCAAAGAAGGGAAAGCAAGGTAATTAAAGGACCTCATCACAGACGGGGATTCTTTACTGTAAGAGCAGTTCGACGATTGAACTCTGCCACATTGAAAAGTGTTTTTTTGAAAAATATAAAATTTCATCATATTTGTACCAGATTCTGGAGATGGAACTTTGATCCAGGAATTTATTCTAATAGCCATATTTGGAGTAAGGGAGGAATTTTTCCCCTAATGACAACATTGGAATGCACTCCAAGACAGTTTTTGCCTTCCTCTGGATCAACACGGCAGATTTATAGGTTGAATTTGATGGACCTTTTTTCAATATTATCAACTATTCAACTCTGTAACAAGCATGTAACAAAAGTGAGCTTCCATGGCCCGTACGGTGATCGAACCCATGACCTTGGCGTTATTAGCATTACGCTCTAACCAACTGAGCTAACCGGCCACTTTTACACCAAAGATTCACGTCACGTCAGTAGAAAATACATGCAAACGTGTATTCATATTGATATCCTATTAACCTGAATAATAAAATAAACTTGCAATTTTTACTACTCAAAAAGCATTGGACAAATTGCTTTTGTGTTTTCCATTCCACCCCACAAAGAGTTTTCTTTCAGTACATTATATGGTACATTAAATGCTGCCATTAAAAACAAGAACTTGTCTCGCTAAAAACAAGCCCTTATATGACTATGAGGACGGAAAAATAATAAAGTTATGACTATCGGAATACAAAGAGGCAAAATCAAGATATTATTTTTGTCCTTAAGGTTGAAATTGGACCTCTAAGATGATTTCATGCAACAAACTCTGCATTTCTATAAATCACCGGTTAGACCATACATGGAATATTGTGTACAGTTTTAAGCACCTGTGTATGAGAAGGACATTGCTGAACTAGAATGCGTGCAAAGAAGGGAAAGCAAGGTAATTAAAGGACCTCATCACAGACGGGGATTCTTTACTGTAAGAGCAGTTCGACGATTGAACTCTGCCACATTGAAAAGTGTTTTTTTGAAAAATATAAAATTTCATCATATTTGTACCAGATTCTGGAGATGGAACTTTGATCCAGGAATTTATTCTAATAGCCATATTTGGAGTAAGGGAGGAATTTTTCCCCTAATGACAACATTGGAATGCACTCCAAGACAGTTTTTGCCTTCCTCTGGATCAACACGGCAGGTTTATAGGTTGAATTTGATGGACCTTTTTTCAATATTATCAACTATTCAACTCTGTAACAAAAGTGAGCTTCCATGGCCCGTACGGGGATCGAACACGTGACCTTGGCGTTATTAGCATCACGCTCTAACCAACTGAGCTAACCGGCCACTTTTACACCAAAGATTCACGTCACGTCAGTAGAAAATACATGCAAACGTGTATTCATATTGATATCCTATTAACCTGAATAATAAAATAAACTTGCAATTTTTACTACTCAAAAAGCATTGGACAAATTGCTTTTGTGTTTTCCATTCCACCCCACAAAGAGTTTTCTTTCAGTACATTATATGGTACATTAAATGCTGCCATTAAAAACAAGAACTTGTCTCGCTAAAAACAAGCCCTTATATGACTATGAGGACGGAAAAATAATAAAGTTATGACTATCGGAATACAAAGAGGCAAAATCAAGATATTATTTTTGTCCTTAAGGTTGAAATTGGACCTCTAAGATGATTTCATGCAACAAACTCTGCATTTCTATAAATCACCGGTTAGACCATACATGGAATATTGTGTACAGTTTTGAGCACCTGTGTATGAGAAGGACATTGCTGAACTAGAATGCGTGCAAAGAAGGGAAAGCAAGGTAATTAAAAGACCTCATCACAGACAGGGATTCTTTACTGTAAGAGCAGTTCGACGATTGAACTCTCTGCCACATTGATAAGTGTTTTTTTGAAAAATATAAAATTTCATCATATTTGTACCAGATTCTGGAGATGGAACTTTGATCCAGGAATTTATTCTAATAGCCATATTTGGAGTAAGGGAGGAATTTTTCCCCTAATGACAACATTGGAATGCACTCCAAGACAGTTTTTGCCTTCCTCTGGATCAACACGGCAGGTTTATAGGTTGAATTTGATGGACCTTTTTTCAATATTATCAACTATTCAACTCTGTAACAAGCATGTAACAAAAGTGAGCTTCCATGGCCCGTACGGGGATCAAACCCGTGACCTTGGCGTTATTAGCATCACGCTCTAACCAACTGCGCTAACCGGCCACTTTTAAACCAAAGATTCACGTCACGTCAGTAGAAAATACATGCAAACGTGTATTCATATTGATATCCTATTAACCTGAATAATAAAATAAACTTGCAATTTTTACTACTCAAAAAGCATTGGACAAATTGCTTTTGTGTTTTCCATTCCACCCCACAAAGAGTTTTCTTTCAGTACATTATATGGTACATTAAATGCTGCCATTAAAAACAAGAACTTGTCTCGCTAAAAACAAGCCCTTATATGACTATGAGGACGGAAAAATAATAAAGTTATGACTATCGGAATACAAAGAGGCAAAATCAAGATATTATTTTTGTCCTTAAGGTTGAAATTGGACCTCTAAGATGATTTCATGCAACAAACTCTGCATTTCTATAAATCACCGGTTAGACCATACATGGAATATTGTGTACAGTTTTGAGCACCTGTGTATGAGAAGGACATTGCTGAACTAGAATGCGTGCAAAGAAGGGAAAGCAAGGTAATTAAAGGACCTCATCACAGACGGGGATTCTTTACTGTAAGAGCAGTTCGACGATTGAACTCTGCCACATTGAAAAGTGTTTTTTTGAAAAATATAAAATTTCATCATATTTGTACCAGATTCTGGAGATGGAACTTTGATCCAGGAATTTATTCTAATAGCCATATTTGGAGTAAGGGAGGAATTTTTCCCCTAATGACAACATTGGAATGCACTCCAAGACAGTTTTTGCCTTCCTCTGGATCAACACGGCAGATTTATAGGTTGAATTTGATGGACCTTTTTTCAATATTATCAACTATTCAACTCTGTAACAAGCATGTAACAAAAGTGAGCTTCCATGGCCCGTACGGTGATCGAACCCGTGACCTTGGCGTTATTAGCATTACGCTCTAACCAACTGAGCTAACCGGCCACTTTTACACCAAAGATTCACGTCACGTCAGTAGAAAATACATGCAAACGTGTATTCATATTGATATCCTATTAACCTGAATAATAAAATAAACTTGCAATTTTTACTACTCAAAAAGCATTGGACAAATTGCTTTTGTGTTTTCCATTCCACCCCACAAAGAGTTTTCTTTCAGTACATTATATGGTACATTAAATGCTGCCATTAAAAACAAGAACTTGTCTCGCTAAAAACAAGCCCTTATATGACTATGAGGACGGAAAAATAATAAAGTTATGACTATCGGAATACAAAGAGGCAAAATCAAGATATTATTTTTGTCCTTAAGGTTGAAATTGGACCTCTAAGATGATTTCATGCAACAAACTCTGCATTTCTATAAATCACCGGTTAGACCATACATGGAATATTGTGTACAGTTTTAAGCACCTGTGTATGAGAAGGACATTGCTGAACTAGAATGCGTGCAAAGAAGGGAAAGCAAGGTAATTAAAGGACCTCATCACAGACGGGGATTCTTTACTGTAAGAGCAGTTCGACGATTGAACTCTGCCACATTGAAAAGTGTTTTTTTGAAAAATATAAAATTTCATCATATTTGTACCAGATTCTGGAGATGGAACTTTGATCCAGGAATTTATTCTAATAGCCATATTTGGAGTAAGGGAGGAATTTTTCCCCTAATGACAACATTGGAATGCACTCCAAGACAGTTTTTGCCTTCCTCTGGATCAACACGGCAGGTTTATAGGTTGAATTTGATGGACCTTTTTTCAATATTATCAACTATTCAACTCTGTAACAAGCATGTAACAAAAGTGAGCTTCCATGGCCCGTACAGGGATCGAACCCGTGACCTTGGCGTTATTAGCACCACGCTCTAACCAACTGCGCTAACCGGCCACTTTTAAACCAAAGATTCACGTCACGTCAGTAGAAAATACATGCAAACGTGTATTCATATTGATATCCTATTAACCTGAATAATAAAATAAACTTGCAATTTTTACTACTCAAAAAGCATTGGACAAATTGCTTTTGTGTTTTCCATTCCACCCCACAAAGAGTTTTCTTTCAGTACATTATATGGTACATTAAATGCTGCCATTAAAAACAAGAACTTGTCTCGCTAAAAACAAGCCCTTATATGACTATGAGGACGGAAAAATAATAAAGTTATGACTATCGGAATACAAAGAGGCAAAATCAAGATATTATTTTTGTCCTTAAGGTTGAAATTGGACCTCTAAGATGATTTCATGCAACAAACTCTGCATTTCTATAAATCACCGGTTAGACCATACATGGAATATTGTGTACAGTTTTGAGCACCTGTGTATGAGAAGGACATTGCTGAACTAGAATGCGTGCAAAGAAGGGAAAGCAAGGTAATTAAAGGACCTCATCACAGACGGGGATTCTTTACTGTAAGAGCAGTTCGACGATTGAACTCTGCCACATTGAAAAGTGTTTTTTTGAAAAATATAAAATTTCATCATATTTGTACCAGATTCTGGAGATGGAACTTTGATCCAGGAATTTATTCTAATAGCCATATTTGGAGTAAGGGAGGAATTTTTCCCCTAATGACAACATTGGAATGCACTCCAAGACAGTTTTTGCCTTCCTCTGGATCAACACGGCAGGTTTATAGGTTGAATTGGATGGACCTTTTTTCAATATTATCAACTATTCAACTCTGTAACAAAAGTGAGCTTCCATGGCCCGTACGGGGATCGAACACGTGACCTTGGCGTTATTAGCATCACGCTCTAACCAACTGAGCTAACCGGCCACTTTTGCACCAAAGATTCACGTCACGTCAGTAGAAAATACATGCAAACGTGTATTCATATTGATATCCTATTAACCTGAATAATAAAATAAACTTGCAATTTTTACTACTCAAAAAGCATTGGACAAATTGCTTTTGTGTTTTCCATTCCACCCCACAAAGAGTTTTCTTTCAGTACATTATATGGTACATTAAATGCTGCCATTAAAAACAAGAACTTGTCTCGCTAAAAACAAGCCCTTATATGACTATGAGGACGGAAAAATAATAAAGTTATGACTATCGGAATACAAAGAGGCAAAATCAAGATATTATTTTTGTCCTTAAGGTTGAAATTGGACCTCTAAGATGATTTCATGCAACAAACTCTGCATTTCTATAAATCACCGGTTAGACCATACATGGAATATTGTGTACAGTTTTGAGCACCTGTGTATGAGAAGGACATTGCTGAACTAGAATGCGTGCAAAGAAGGGAAAGCAAGGTAATTAAAAGACCTCATCACAGACAGGGATTCTTTACTGTAAGAGCAGTTCGACGATTGAACTCTCTGCCACATTGATAAGTGTTTTTTTGAAAAATATAAAATTTCATCATATTTGTACCAGATTCTGGAGATGGAACTTTGATCCAGGAATTTATTCTAATAGCCATATTTGGAGTAAGGGAGGAATTTTTCCCCTAATGACAACATTGGAATGCACTCCAAGACAGTTTTTGCCTTCCTCTGGATCAACACGGCAGGTTTATAGGTTGAATTTGATGGACCTTTTTTCAATATTATCAACTATTCAACTCTGTAACAAGCATGTAACAAAAGTGAGCTTCCATGGCCCGTACGGGGATCAAACCCGTGACCTTGGCGTTATTAGCATCACGCTCTAACCAACTGCGCTAACCGGCCACTTTTAAACCAAAGATTCACGTCACGTCAGTAGAAAATACATGCAAACGTGTATTCATATTGATATCCTATTAACCTGAATAATAAAATAAACTTGCAATTTTTACTACTCAAAAAGCATTGGACAAATTGCTTTTGTGTTTTCCATTCCACCCCACAAAGAGTTTTCTTTTTTCTTTCAGTACATTATATGGTACATTAAATGCTGCCATTAAAAACAAGAACTTGTCTCGCTAAAAACAAGCCCTTATATGACTATGAGGACGGAAAAATAATAAAGTTATGACTATCGGAATACAAAGAGGCAAAATCAAGATATTATTTTTGTCCTTAACCCCTTAAGGACGCAGCCTAGTTTGGGCCTTAAGGCTCAGAGCCCATTTTTCAAATCTGACATATTTCACTTTATGTGGTAATAACGTCGGAATGCTTAAACCTATCCAAGCGATTCTGAGATTGTTTTCTCGTGATACTTTGGGCTTCATGTTCGTGGTAAAATTTGGTCGATATATTCAGTCTTTATTTGTGAAAAATTGCAAAATTTAGAGAAAATTTACAAAAAATAGCATTTTTCAGAATTTAAATGCATCTGCTTGAAAAACAGACGGTTATACCACCCAAAATAGTTACTAGTTCACATTTCCCATATGTCTACTTTAGATTGGCATCGTTTTTTGAATATTATTTTATTTTTCTTGGACGTTACAAGGTTTAGAACATAAACAGCAATTTCTCATATTCTTAAGAAAATTTCAAAAGCCTTTTTTTGAAGGTGCCAGTTCAGTTCTGAAGTGGATTTGAGGGGCCTATGTATTAGAAACCCCCATAAAACACCCCATTTTAAAAACTAGACCCCTCAAAGTATTCAAAACAGCATATAGAAAGTTTTTTTAACCCTTCAGGCATTTCACAGGAATTAAAGCAATGTGGAAATGAAATTTGCAAATTTCATTTTTTCTGCTGAATTTCAATTTTATTCAATTTTTTTTTAGTAACAGAGAAGGTTTTACCAGAGAAACACTACTAAATATGTAGTGTCCAGATTCTGCAGTTTTTAGAAATGTCCCACATGTGGCTCTAGTGCGCTCGTGGACTAAAACACAAGCCCTAGAAGCAAAGAAGCACCTAGTGCATTATGAGGCCTCTTTTTTATTAGAATATATTTTAGGCAGCATGCCAGGTTTGAAGAGGCGTTGAGGTATCAAAACAATGGAAACCCACCAGAAGTGACCCCATTTTGGAAATTACACCCCTCAAGGAATTCATTTATGGTTTTTGTTATCATTTTGACCACACAGTTTTTTCACAGCACCTATTTGAATTGGGCTGTGAAATGAAAAAAATGATATTTTTTCCAATAAAATGTCATTTTTGATCAAATTTTCTTATTTTCACAGGGAACAACATACCCCATTTTGTTGCCCAATTTGTCCTTAGTGCGGCAATACCCCATTTGTGGTGATAAACTGCCGTTTGGGCCCATGGGAGGGCTCAGAAGGAAAGGAGCGCTATGTGTTTGTTGGAGTCCAGATTTTGCTGGATTGGTTTTCGGGTGCCATGTCGCATTTGCAGAGCCCCAGAGGTATCAAAGCAATGGAAACCCACCAGAAGTGACCCCATTTTGGAAACTACACCCCTCAAGGAATTCATTTATGGTTTTTGTTATCATTTTGACCGCACAGGTTTTTCACAGCACCTATTTGAATTGGGCTGTGAAATGAAAAAAATTATATTTTTTCCAATAAGATGTCATTTTTGATCAAAATTTCTTATTTTCACAGGGAACAACATACCCCATTTTGTTGCCCAATTTGTCCTTAGTGCGGCAATACCCCATTTGTGGTGATAAACTGCCGTTTGGGCCCATGGGAGGGCTCAGACGGAAAAGAGCGCTATGTGTTTGTTGGAGTCCAGATTTTGCTGGATTGGTTTTCGGGTGCCATGTCGCATTTGCAGAGCCCCAGAGGTATCAAAGCAATGGAAACCCACCAGAAGTGACCCCATTTTGGAAACTACACCCCTCAAGGAATTCATTTATGGTTTTTGTTATCATTTTGACCGCACAGTTTTTTCACAGCACCTATTTGAATTGGGCTGTGAAATGAAAAAAATGATATTTTTTCCAATAAGATGTCATTTTTGATCAAAATTTCTTATTTTCACAAGGAACAACATACCCCATTTTGTTGCCCAATTTGTCCTTAGTGCGGCAATACCCCATTTGTGGTGATAAACTGCCGTTTGGGCCCATGGGAGGGCTCAGAAGAAAAGGACCACCATTTGGCCTACTGGAGCTTTTCTGGTGCTAAGTCATGTATGCAGAAGCCCCTGAGGTACCAGTACAGTTGAAACCCCCGAGAAGTGACCCCATTTTAAAAACTACACCCCTTAAGACATTCATCTAGAGGTGTAGTGAGCATTTTGACCCCACAGCTACTGTGTAAAAGATAATGCGCAGCAGATGGTGCAGTGTGAGATTTGCAATTTTATATATGTATATGCCATTTCAGTGTCCAATATAGTGTGCCCAGCATGCGCCACCGGAGATATACACCCCTTAAATTGTAATGTGGGTTCTCCTGGGTACGACAATACCCTACATGTGGCTGTTATCAGCTGCCTGGGCATACGGCAGGGCTCAGAAGGGAAAGATGAGGGGGGTAAGCTGTGCGGAGTGCATCAGGGTAAATTAAAAATCAAGGGATGTATGATACATTTTAAAACAATCTTTTATACAGAGCCCTGGTTTTTCGGGACACGCGTCACATTGGTATATTGTGTTCTTCCTTATCCCCCTCTTATAGCAGACTCTGCACCTCTTTTGACTCTTTCCCTTTCCACCGGTTTGGGGAACTTCTCCTGGAAAGTGTTGCCCTGGTACGATGCGTGTGGCCTCGCTTCCAGAAGTACTGGGTGCCCCCCCTTCCTGGTCCCTAAAGATTAGATCTTGAAATTCCAGGAAAGTTCCCCTCTGGCCTGCACATCGACGTAGCACATACGAATTGTACAAAGCCATCTGTATGATGTGCCCGGCCAGCTTCTTATACCACACCGCATGGCGCTGTAGGGCTTCAGGACTTGATTTGACAAGTCCATCCCTCCCATGTACCTATTGTAGTCCAGGATGCAGTCTGGTTTGGGGGTGGCCTTTCCTTCATATATCCTAAACCTGTAGGTATAACCTGATGCACTCTCGCAGCTTATATATCTTCACGCCATACCTTGCCCTCTTACCTGGCAGGTACTGGCGGAATTGAACCCTCCCTTTAAAATGTACCAGGGACTCATCAATAGAAAAACACTTCTCGGGGGTGTATGCTTGGGAAAACCGGGCACTGAAACGGTCTAATAGGGGTCTCCGTTTATACAAACGGTCAAAACTGGGGTCATCTCGGAGTGGGCACGGCTCATTATCAGTATAATGTGAGAAGCGAAGTATTGGCTCATTTATTTATTTTTTTAGGTTCCAGTTCATTTCTGAAGTTGCTTTGAGGGGCCCATATATTAGAAACCCCTATCAAACACCCCATTTTAGAAACTAGACCCCTCAAAGTATTCACAACAGCATTTAGAAAGTTTATGAACCCTTTAGGTGTTTCACAGAAATTTAGAGCAAAGTAGAGGTGAAATTTACTCTTTTTATACCATTTTTTTTTATAACACAAAAGGATTTATCAGAGAAACGCAACTCAATACTTATTGCCCAGATTCTGCAGTTTAGAGAAATATCCCACATGTGGCCCTCGGGCGGTAATGGACTGAAGCACCGGCCTCCGAAGCAAAGGAGCACCTAGCGGATTTTGAGCCCTCTTTTTTATTAGGCACCATGTCCGGTTTGAAGAGGTCTTGTGGTGCCAAAACATTGGAAACCCCCCAAAAGTGACCCCAATTTGGAAACTAGACCCCTTGAGGAATCCATTGTAGTTTTCATGGGGTGCATGCGGCTTTTTGATCAGTTTTTATTCCATTTTTAGGTGGCGTGGTGACTAATAAACAGCAATTCTACTATTGTTTTTGTATACTTTTTTTTTTACAGCATTCACCGTGCGCTATAAATGATATATTAACTTTATTCTGCGTGGCGATACGATTACGGCGATACCAGATGTTTATAGTTTTTTTTTATGTCTTATGGCGTTTGCACAATAAAATACGTTTTGTAAACAATCATTCACTTTTTGTGTTACATAATTCTAAGAGCCAGAACGTTTTTATTTTTCAATCAATAAAGCCGTGCGAGGACTTATTTTTTGCGTAACGAACTGTATTTTCCATCAGTACCATTTTTAGGTACATGTGACTTTTTGATCTCTTTTTATTCCATTTTTTGGGAGGTGAAGTGACCAAACAATTGTGATTGTGGTACGGTTTATTAATATTTTTTTTTACGGCGTTCACCGTGCGGGATAAATAACAAAATAATTTTGTAGTTCAGGCCGTTACGGACGCGGCGATACCAATTATGTATAGTTTATTTGTTTGTTTATATATTTTTATTAATAATAAATGACTGATAAGGGAAAAAGTGGGACTTTTACTTTTATTACTTTTAAAACTTTTATTTTCTTATTTTTACACATCTTTTTTTAACTTTTTTTTTACTTTATTACTTTGTCCCACTAGGGGACATGAGGGCAGGAGGCTCTGATCGCTATTCTAATACACTGCACTACATGCGTAGTGCAGTGTATTAGAACTGTCAGCTACTCACTGACAGCAAGCATAGTGGGTCCTGACGTTGTCAGGACCCACTAGGCTTCCGTCTATGGCATAGCCGGACGCCATTGTTTGGTGTCCGGTTGCCATAGTCACCATCGCCGGCCGCTGTCGCGTAGCAGGCCGGCGATGGCAGCTTAACCCCTAAAAAGCCGCGATCTCTATAGAACGCGGCTTTTAAGGGGTTAATCAGCGGGGACACAGCGATCGGTCCCCGCTGTAGGAGCTGTGACAGCTGCTGAACAAGACAGCAGCGTCACAGCTCCTGTACGTGTCGGGAGGACGGCCGAAACGGCCGTTACTCCTGAGACGTACTATTACGGCATGGAGCGCGAACGATACAGCTGCCATGACGTAATAGTACGTCAAGGAGCGGGAAGGGGTTAAGGTTGAAATTGGACCTCTAAGATGATTTCATGCAACAAACTCTGCATTTCTATAAATCACCGGTTAGACCATACATGGAATATTGTGTACAGTTTTGAGCACCTGTGTATGAGAAGGACATTGCTGAACTAGAATGCGTGCAAAGAAGGGAAAGCAAGGTAATTAAAGGACCTCATCACAGACGGGGATTCTTTACTGTAAGAGCAGTTCGACGATTGAACTCTGCCACATTGAAAAGTGTTTTTTTGAAAAATATAAAATTTCATCATATTTGTACCAGATTCTGGAGATGGAACTTTGATCCAGGAATTTATTCTAATAGCCATATTTGGAGTAAGGGAGGAATTTTTCCCCTAATGACAACATTGGAATGCACTCCAAGACAGTTTTTGCCTTCCTCTGGATCAACACGGCAGGTTTATAGGTTGAATTTGATGGACCTTTTTTCAATATTATCAACTATTCAACTCTGTAACAAGCATGTAACAAGCATGTAACAAAAGTGAGCTTCCATGGCCCGTACGGGGATCGAACCCGTGACCTTGGCGTTATTAGCATCACGCTCTAACCAACTGAGCTAACCGGCCACTTTTACACCAAAGATTCACGTCACGTCAGTAGAAAATACATGCAAACGTGTATTCATATTGATATCCTATTAACCTGAATAATAAAATAAACTTGCAATTTTTACTACTCAAAAAGCATTGGACAAATTGCTTTTGTGTTTTCCATTCCACCCCACAAAGAGTTTTCTTTCAGTACATTATATGGTACATTAAATGCTGCCATTAAAAACAAGAACTTGTCTCGCTAAAAACAAGCCCTTATATGACTATGAGGACGGAAAAATAATAAAGTTATGACTATCGGAATACAAAGAGGCAAAATCAAGATTTTATTTTTGTCCTTAAGGTTGAAATTGGACCTCTAAGATGATTTCATGCAACAAACTCTGCATTTCTATAAATCACCGGTTAGACCATACATGGAATATTGTGTACAGTTTTGAGCACCTGTGTATGAGAAGGACATTGCTGAACTAGAATGCGTGCAAAGAAGGGAAAGCAAGGTAATTAAAGGACCTCATCACAGACGGGGATTCTTTACTGTAAGAGCAGTTCGACGATTGAACTCTGCCACATTGAAAAGTGTTTTTTTGAAAAATATAAAATTTCATCATATTTGTACCAGATTCTGGAGATGGAACTTTGATCCAGGAATTTATTCTAATAGCCATATTTGGAGTAAGGGAGGAATTTTTCCCCTAATGACAACATTGGAATGCACTCCAAGACAGTTTTTGCCTTCCTCTGGATCAACACGGCAGGTTTATAGGTTGAATTTGATGGACCTTTTTTCAATATTATCAACTATTCAACTCTGTAACAAGCATGTAACAAAAGTGAGCTTCCATGGCCCGTACGGGGATCGAACCCGTGACCTTGGCGTTATTAGCATCACGCTCTAACCAACTGAGCTAACCGGCCACTTTTACACCAAAGATTCACGTCACGTCAGTAGAAAATACATGCAAACGTGTATTCATATTGATATCCTATTAACCTGAATAATAAAATAAACTTGCAATTTTTACTACTCAAAAAGCATTGGACAAATTGCTTTTGTGTTTTCCATTCCACCCCACAAAGAGTTTTCTTTCAGTACATTATATGGTACATTAAATGCTGCCATTAAAAACAAGAACTTGTCTCGCTAAAAACAAGCCCTTATATGACTATGAGGACGGAAAAATAATAAAGTTATGACTATCGGAATACAAAGAGGCAAAATCAAGATATTATTTTTGTCCTTAAGGTTGAAATTGGACCTCTAAGATGATTTCATGCAACAAACTCTGCATTTCTATAAATCACCGGTTAGACCATACATGGAATATTGTGTACAGTTTTGAGCACCTGTGTATGAGAAGGACATTACTGAACTAGAATGCGTGCAAAGAAGGGAAAGCAAGGTAATTAAAGGACCTCATCACAGACGGGGATTCTTTACTGTAAGAGCAGTTCGACGATTGAACTCTGCCACATTGAAAAGTGTTTTTTTTAAAAATATAAAATTTCATCATATTTGTACCAGATTCTGGAGATGGAACTTTGATCCAGGAATTTATTCTAATAGCCATATTTGGAGTAAGGGAGGAATTTTTCCCCTAATGACAACATTGGAATGCACTCCAAGACAGTTTTTGCCTTCCTCTGGATCAACACAGCAGGTTTATAGGTTGAATTTGATGGACCTTTTTTCAATATTATCAACTATTCAACTCTGTAACAAGCATGTAACAAAGGTGAGCTTCCATGGCCCGTACGGGGATCGAACCCGTGACCTTGGCGTTATTAGCACCACGCTCTAACCAACTGAGCTAACCGGCCACTTTTAAACCAAAGATTCACGTCACGTCAGTAGAAAATACATGCAAACGTGTATTCATATTGATATCCTATTAACCTGAATAATAAAATAAACTTGCAATTTTTACTACTCAAAAAGCATTGGACAAATTGCTTTTGTGTTTTCCATTCCACCCCACAAAGAGTTTTCTTTCAGTACATTATATGGTACATTAAATGCTGCCATTAAAAACAAGAACTTGTCTCGCTAAAAACAAGCCCTTATATGACTATGAGGATGGAAAAATAATAAAGTTATGACTATAGGAATACAAAGAAGCAAAATCAAGATATTATTTTTGTCCTTAAGGTTGAAATTGAACCTCTAAGATGATTTCATGCAACAAACTCTGCATTTCTATAAATCACCGGTTACACCATACATGGAATATTGTGTACAGTTTTAAGCACCTGTGTATGAGAAGGACATTGCTGAACTAGAATGCGTGCAAAGAAGGGAAAGTAAAAGTTTCATCATATTTGTACCAGATTCTGGAGATGGAACTTTGATCCAGGAATTTATTCTAATAGCCATATTTGGAGTAAGGGAGGAATTTTTCCCCTAATGACAACATTGGAATGCACTCCAAGACAGTTTTTGCCTTCCTCTGGATCAACACGGCAGGTTTATAGGTTGAATTTGATGGACCTTTTTTCAATATTATCAACTATTCAACTCTTCAACTCTGTAACAAAAGTGAGCTTCCATGGCCCGTACGGGGATCGAACCCGTGACCTTGGCGTTATTAGCACCACACTCTAACCAACTGAGCTAACCGGCCACTTTTACACCAAAGATTCACGTCACGTCAGTAGAAAATACATGCAAACGTGTATTCATATTGATATCCTATTAACCTGAATAATAAAATAAACTTGCAATTTTTACTACTCAAAAAGCATTGGACAAATTGCTTTTGTGTTTTCCATTCCACCCCACAAAGAGTTTTCTTTCAGTACATTATATGGTACATTAAATGCTGCCATTAAAAACAAGAACTTGTCTCGCTAAAAACAAGCCCTTATATGACTATGAGGACGGAAAAATAATAAAGTTATGACTATCGGAATACAAAGAGGCAAAATCAAGATATTATTTTTGTCCTTAAGGTTGAGATTGGACCTCTAAGATGATTTCATGCAATAAACTCTGCATTTCTATAAATCACCGGTTAGACCATACATGGAATATTGTGTACAGTTTTGAGCACCTGTGTATGAGAAGGACATTGCTGAACTACAATGCGTGCAAAGAAGGGAAAGCAAGGTAATTAACCCCTTAATGACCGGGCCATTTTGCACGTTAATGACCAAGGATTATTTTTTGTTTTTCCACGGTCGAATTCCAAGAGTCGTAACTGTTTTTGTATTCCGTCTATATAGCCGTATAAGGGCTTGTTTTTTCCGGGACGAGTTGTATTTTGTAATTGTACCATTTTTAGATGCTTATAACATATTGATTAACTTTTATTAACTTTATTTTAGGAGAGAATTGAAAATAAGCAGCTATTCCAGCATTAATTTTCACGTTATAAATTTACGCCGTTTACTATGCAGCGTAAATAACATGTTAACTTTATTCTATGGGTCGGCACGATTACAGGGATACCAAATGTATAAAGGTTTTATATGTTTTTTCTACGTTTGCACAATAAAAACCCTTTTAGAAAAAAATTACTTGTTTTTGCATCGCCGCGTTCCAAGAGCCGTCATTTTTTTATTTTTCCGTCGATGTGGCCGTACGTGGGCTTGATTTTTGCGGGACAATGTGTAGTTTTCATTAGTACTATTTTGGGGTACATAGGACTTATAGATGAACTTTTATTTTATTTTTTATGGGGGGAATGGGAGAAAAGAGAGAATTTTGCCGTTGTTTTTTGCGTTTTCTTTGGACGCCGTTCATCCGGCGGTTTAATTAATGTGTTCATTTTATTGGTCAAGTTGTTACGATCGCGGGGATACCATATATGTGTATGTGTGATTTGTTTTGACCGTTTTATTAAATAAAACCACTTTTTGGGGCAAAAAAGTAGTTTTATTTGACTTTGACTGTAATTTTTTTTATTTTTTTTTTCACAAACTTTATTTAACGGTTTTACTTTTTTTTTTTTAGTCCCACCAGGGGACTTCACTATGCGATGTGCAGATCGCATATATAATGCTTTGGTATACTTCGTATACCAAAGCATTATTGCCTGTCAGTGTAAAACTGACAGGCAACCTGTTAGGTCATGCCTCTGGCATCGCCTAACAGGCAGATGCTGAAGACAGACCTGGGGGTCTTTGTTAGACCCCCGGCTGTCATGGAAACCCGACGGAGACCCGCGATTTGTTTGCGGGGGCGCCGATCGGGAGACAGAGGGAGTTCCCCCTTCTGTCAAACACATTAAATGCCGCTGTCACTGTTGACAGCGGCATTTAATGGGTTAAACTGCCGGAATCGGCGCGTGCTTCGATTCCGGCAGTTGCAGCAGGAGCCAGGCTGTGTATAACAGCCGTGCTCCTGCCGCTGATCGCGTGGGTAAACTGTCAGTACCCGCGCGATCACAGGACGGATATATCCGTCCTCCTGCGCGAACTAGCAGCTGCTGAGGACGGATATATCCGTCCTTCGGCGTTAAGGGGTTAAAGGACCTCATCACAGATGGGGATTCTTTACTGTAAGAGAAGTTCTACGATTGAACTCTCTGCCACATTGAAAAGTGTTTTTTTGAAAAATATAAAATTTAAAATATAAATAGGACGGAAAAATAATAAAGTTATGACTATCGGAATACAAAGAGGCAAAATCAAGATATTATTTTTGTCCTTAAGGTTGAAAGTGGACCTCTAAGATGATTTCATGCAACAAACTCTGCATTTCTATAAATCACCGGTTAGACCATACATGGAATATTGTGTACAGTTTTGAGCACCTGTGTATGAGAAGGACATTGCTGAACTAGAATGCGTGCAAAGAAGGGAAAGCAAGGTAATTAAAGGACCTCATCACAGACGGGGATTCTTTACTGTAAGAGCAGTTCGACGATTGAACTCTCTGCCACATTGAAAAGTGTTTTTTTGAAAAATATAAAATGTCATCATATTTGTACCAGATTCTGGAGATGGAACTTTGATCCAGGAATTTATTCTAATAGCCATATTTGGAGTAAGGGAGGAATTTTTCCCCTAATGACAACATTGGAATGCACTCCAAGACAGTTTTTGCCTTCCTCTGGATCAACACGGCAGGTTTACAGGTTGAATTTGATGGACCTTTTTTCAATATTATCAACTATTCAACTCTGTAACAAGCATGTAACAAAAGTGAGCTACCATGGCCCAAACCCGTGACCTTAGCGTTATTAGCACCACGCTCTAACCAACTGAGCTAACCGGCCACTTTTACACCAAAGATTCACGTCACGTCAGTAGAAAATACATGCAAACGTGTATTCATATTGATATCCTATTAACCTGAATAATAAAATAAACTTGAAATTTTTACTACTCAAAAAGCATTGGACAAATTGCTTTTGTGTTTTCCATTCCACCCCACAAAGAGTTTTCTTTCAGTACATTATATGGTACATTAAATGCTGCCATTAAAAACAAGAACTTGTCTCGCTAAAAACAAGCCCTTATATGACTATGAGGACGGAAAAATAATAAAGTTATGACTATCGGAATACAAAGAGGCAAAATCAAGATATTATTTTTGTCCTTAAGGTTGAAATTGGACCTCTAAGATGATTTCATGCAACAAACTCTGCATTTCTATAAATCACCGGTTACACCATACATGGAATATTGTGTACAGTTTTAAGCACCTGTGTATGAGAAGGACATTGCTGAACTAGAATGCGTGCAAAGAAGGGAAAGCAAGGTAATTAAAGGACCTCATCACAGACGGGGATTCTTTACTGTAAGAGAAGTTCGACGATTGAACTCTCTGCCACATTGAAAAGTGTTTTTTTGAAAAATATAAAATTTCATCATATTTGTACCAGATTCTGGAGATGGAACTTTGATCCAGGAATTTATTCTAATAGCCATATTTGGAGTAAGGGAGGAATTTTTCCCCTAATGACAACATTGGAATGCACTCCAAGACAGTTTTTGCCTTCCTCTGGATCAACACGGCAGGTTTATAGGTTGAATTTGATGGACCTTTTTTCAATATTATCAACTATTCAACTCTTCAACTCTGTAACAAAAGTGAGCTTCCATGGCCCGTACGGGGATCGAACCCGTGACCTTGGCGTTATTAGCACCACGCTCTAACCAACTGAGCTAACCGGCCACTTTTACACCAAAGATTCACGTCACGTCAGTAGAAAATACATGCAAACGTGTATTCATATTGATATCCTATTAACCTGAATAATAAAATAAACTTGCAATTTTTACTACTCAAAAAGCATTGGACAAATTGCTTTTGTGTTTTCCATTCCACCCCACAAAGAGTTTTCTTTCAGTACATTATATGGTACATTAAATACTGCCATTAAAAACAAGAACTTGTCTCGCTAAAAACAAGCCCTTATATGACTATGAGGACGGAAAAATAATAAAGTTATGACTATCGGAATACAAAGAGGCAAAATCAAGATATTATTTTTGTCCTTAAGGTTGAGATTGGACCTCTAAGATGATTTCATGCAATAAACTCTGCATTTCTATAAATCACCGGTTAGACCATACATGGAATATTGTGTACAGTTTTGAGCACCTGTGTATGAGAAGGACATTGCTGAACTACAATGCGTGCAAAGAAGGGAAAGCAAGGTAATTAACCCCTTAATGACCGGGCCATTTTGCACGTTAATGACCAAGGATTATTTTTTGTTTTTCCACGGTCGCATTCCAAGAGTCGTAACTGTTTTTGTATTCCGTCTATATAGCCGTATAAGGGCTTGTTTTTTCCGGGACGAGTTGTATTTTGTAATTGTACCATTTTTAGATGCTTATAACATATTGATTAACTTTTATTAACTTTATTTTAGGAGAGAATTGAAAATAAGCAGCTATTCCAGCATTAATTTTCACGTTATAAATTTACGCCGTTTACTATGCAGCGTAAATAACATGTTAACTTTATTCTATGGGTCGGCACGATTACAGGGATACCAAATGTATAAAGGTTTTATATGTTTTTTCTACGTTTGCACAATAAAAACCCTTTTAGAAAAAAATTACTTGTTTTTGCATCGCCGCGTTCCAAGAGCCGTCATTTTTTTATTTTTCCGTCGATGTGGCCGTACGTGGGCTTGATTTTTGCGGGACAATGTGTAGTTTTCATTAGTACTATTTTGGGGTACATAGGACTTATAGATGAACTTTTATTTTATTTTTTATGGGGGGAATGGGAGAAAAGAGAGAATTTTGCCGTTGTTTTTTGCGTTTTCTTTGGACGCCGTTCATCCGGCGGTTTAATTAATGTGTTCATTTTATTGGTCAAGTTGTTACGATCGCGGGGATACCATATATGTGTATGTGTGATTTGTTTTGACCGTTTTATTAAATAAAACCACTTTTTGGGGCAAAAAAGTAGTTTTATTTGACTTTGACTGTAATTTTTTTTATTTTTTTTTTCACAAACTTTATTTAACGGTTTTACTTTTTTTTTTTTAGTCCCACCAGGGGACTTCACTATGCGATGTGCAGATCGCATATATAATGCTTTGGTATACTTCGTATACCAAAGCATTATTGCCTGTCAGTGTAAAACTGACAGGCAACCTGTTAGGTCATGCCTCTGGCATCGCCTAACAGGCAGATGCTGAAGACAGACCTGGGGGTCTTTGTTAGACCCCCGGCTGTCATGGAAACCTGACGGAGACCCGCGATTTGTTTGCGGGGGCGCCGATCGGGAGACAGAGGGAGTTCCCCCTTCTGTCAAACACATTAAATGCCGCTGTCACTGTTGACAGCGGCATTTAATGGGTTAAACTGCCGGAATCGGCGCGTGCTTCGATTCCGGCAGTTGCAGCAGGAGCCAGGCTGTGTATAACAGCCGTGCTCCTGCCGCTGATCGCGTGGGTAAACTGTCAGTACCCGCGCGATCACAGGACGGATATATCCGTCCTCCTGCGCGAACTAGCAGCTGCTGAGGACGGATATATCCGTCCTTCGGCGTTAAGGGGTTAAAGGACCTCATCACAGATGGGGATTCTTTACTGTAAGAGAAGTTCTACGATTGAACTCTCTGCCACATTGAAAAGTGTTTTTTTGAAAAATATAAAATTTAAAATATAAATAGGACGGAAAAATAATAAAGTTATGACTATCGGAATACAAAGAGGCAAAATCAAGATATTATTTTTGTCCTTAAGGTTGAAAGTGGACCTCTAAGATGATTTCATGCAACAAACTCTGCATTTCTATAAATCACCGGTTAGACCATACATGGAATATTGTGTACAGTTTTGAGCACCTGTGTATGAGAAGGACATTGCTGAACTAGAATGCGTGCAAAGAAGGGAAAGCAAGGTAATTAAAGGACCTCATCACAGACGGGGATTCTTTACTGTAAGAGCAGTTCGACGATTGAACTCTCTGCCACATTGAAAAGTGTTTTTTTGAAAAATATAAAATTTCATCATATTTGTACCAGATTCTGGAGATGGAACTTTGATCCAGGAATTTATTCTAATAGCCATATTTGGAGTAAGGGAGGAATTTTTCCCCTAATGACAACATTGGAATGCACTCCAAGACAGTTTTTGCCTTCCTCTGGATCAACACGGCAGGTTTACAGGTTGAATTTGATGGACCTTTTTTCAATATTATCAACTATTCAACTCTGTAACAAGCATGTAACAAAAGTGAGCTACCATGGCCCAAACCCGTGACCTTAGCGTTATTAGCACCACGCTCTAACCAACTGAGCTAACCGGCCACTTTTACACCAAAGATTCACGTCACGTCAGTAGAAAATACATGCAAACGTGTATTCATATTGATATCCTATTAACCTGAATAATAAAATAAACTTGAAATTTTTACTACTCAAAAAGCATTGGACAAATTGCTTTTGTGTTTTCCATTCCACCCCACAAAGAGTTTTCTTTCAGTACATTATATGGTACATTAAATGCTGCCATTAAAAACAAGAACTTGTCTCGCTAAAAACAAGCCCTTATATGACTATGAGGACGGAAAAATAATAAAGTTATGACTATCGGAATACAAAGAGGCAAAATCAAGATATTATTTTTGTCCTTAAGGTTGAAATTGGACCTCTAAGATGATTTCATGCAACAAACTCTGCATTTCTATAAATCACCGGTTACACCATACATGGAATATTGTGTACAGTTTTAAGCACCTGTGTATGAGAAGGACATTGCTGAACTAGAATGCGTGCAAAGAAGGGAAAGCAAGGTAATTAAAGGACCTCATCACAGACGGGGATTCTTTACTGTAAGAGAAGTTCGACGATTGAACTCTCTGCCACATTGAAAAGTGTTTTTTTGAAAAATATAAAATTTCATCATATTTGTACCAGATTCTGGAGATGGAACTTTGATCCAGGAATTTATTCTAATAGCCATATTTGGAGTAAGGGAGGAATTTTTCCCCTAATGACAACATTGGAATGCACTCCAAGACAGTTTTTGCCTTCCTCTGGATCAACACGGCAGGTTTATAGGTTGAATTTGATGGACCTTTTTTCAATATTATCAACTATTCAACTCTGTAACAAAAGTGAGCTTCCATGGCCCGTTCGGGGATCGAACCCGTGACCTTGGCGTTATTAGCACCACGCTCTAACCAACTGAGCTAACCGGCCACTTTTACACCAAAGATTCACGTCACGTCAGTAGAAAATACATGCAAACGTGTATTCATATTGATATCCTATTAACCTGAATAATAAAATAAACTTGCAATTTTTACTACTCAAAAAGCATTGGACAAATTGCTTTTGTGTTTTCCATTCCACCCCACAAAGAGTTTTCTTTCAGTACATTATATGGTACATTAAATGCTGCCATTAAAAACAAGAACTTGTCTCGCTAAAAACAAGCCCTTATATGACTATGAGGACGGAAAAATAATAAAGTTATGACTATCGGAATACAAAGAGGCAAAATCAAGATATTATTTTTGTCCTTAAGGTTGAAATTGGACCTCTAAGATGATTTCATGCAATAAACTCTGCATTTCTATAAATCACCGGTTAGACCATACATGGAATATTGTGTACAGTTTTGAGCACCTGTGTATGAGAAGGACATTGCTGAACTACAATGCGTGCAAAGAAGGGAAAGCAAGGTAATTAACCCCTTAATGACCGGGCCATTTTGCACGTTAATGACCAAGGATTATTTTTTGTTTTTCCACGGTCGCATTCCAAGAGTCGTAACTGTTTTTGTATTCCGTCTATATAGCCGTATAAGGGCTTGTTTTTTCCGGGACGAGTTGTATTTTGTAATTGTACCATTTTTAGATGCTTATAACATATTGATTAACTTTTATTAACTTTATTTTAGGAGAGAATTGAAAATAAGCAGCTATTCCAGCACTAATTTTCACGTTATAAATTTACGCCGTTTACTATGCAGCGTAAATAACATGTTAACTTTATTCTATGGGTCGGCACGATTACAGGGATACCAAATGTATAAAGGTTTTATATGTTTTTTCTACGTTTGCACAATAAAAACCCTTTTAGAAAAAAATTACTTGTTTTTGCATCGCCGCGTTCCAAGAGCCGTCATTTTTTTATTTTTCCGTCGATGTGGCCGTACGTGGGCTTGATTTTTGCGGGACAATGTGTAGTTTTCATTAGTACTATTTTGGGGTACATAGGACTTATAGATGAACTTTTATTTTATTTTTTATGGGGGGAATGGGAGAAAAGAGAGAATTTTGCCGTTGTTTTTTGCGTTTTCTTTGGACGCCGTTCATCCGGCGGTTTAATTAATGTGTTCATTTTATTGGTCAAGTTGTTACGATCGCGGGGATACCATATATGTGTATGTGTGATTTGTTTTGACCGTTTTATTAAATAAAACCACTTTTTGGGGCAAAAAAGTAGTTTTATTTGACTTTGACTGTAATTTTTTTTATTTTTTTTTTCACAAACTTTATTTAACGGTTTTACTTTTTTTTTTTTAGTCCCACCAGGGGACTTCACTATGCGATGTGCAGATCGCATATATAATGCTTTGGTATACTTCGTATACCAAAGCATTATTGCCTGTCAGTGTAAAACTGACAGGCAACCTGTTAGGTCATGCCTCTGGCATCGCCTAACAGGCAGATGCTGAAGACAGACCTGGGGGTCTTTGTTAGACCCCCGGCTGTCATGGAAACCCGACGGAGACCCGCGATTTGTTTGCGGGGGCGCCGATCGGGAGACAGAGGGAGTTCCCCCTTCTGTCAAACACATTAAATGCCGCTGTCACTGTTGACAGCGGCATTTAATGGGTTAAACTGCCGGAATCGGCGCGTGCTTCGATTCCGGCAGTTGCAGCAGGAGCCAGGCTGTGTATAACAGCCGTGCTCCTGCCGCTGATCGCGTGGGTAAACTGTCAGTACCCGCGCGATCACAGGACGGATATATCCGTCCTCCTGCGCGAACTAGCAGCTGCTGAGGACGGATATATCCGTCCTTCGGCGTTAAGGGGTTAAAGGACCTCATCACAGATGGGGATTCTTTACTGTAAGAGAAGTTCTACGATTGAACTCTCTGCCACATTGAAAAGTGTTTTTTTGAAAAATATAAAATTTAAAATATAAATAGGACGGAAAAATAATAAAGTTATGACTATCGGAATACAAAGAGGCAAAATCAAGATATTATTTTTGTCCTTAAGGTTGAAAGTGGACCTCTAAGATGATTTCATGCAACAAACTCTGCATTGCTATAAATCACCGGTTAGACCATACATGGAATATTGTGTACAGTTTTGAGCACCTGTGTATGAGAAGGACATTGCTGAACTAGAATGCGTGCAAAGAAGGGAAAGCAAGGTAATTAAAGGACCTCATCACAGACGGGGATTCTTTACTGTAAGAGCAGTTCGACGATTGAACTCTCTGCCACATTGAAAAGTGTTTTTTTGAAAAATATAAAATTTCATCATATTTGTACCAGATTCTGGAGATGGAACTTTGATCCAGGAATTTATTCTAATAGCCATATTTGGAGTAAGGGAGGAATTTTTCCCCTAATGACAACATTGGAATGCACTCCAAGACAGTTTTTGCCTTCCTCTGGATCAACACGGCAGGTTTACAGGTTGAATTTGATGGACCTTTTTTCAATATTATCAACTATTCAACTCTGTAACAAGCATGTAACAAAAGTGAGCTACCATGGCCCGAACCCGTGACCTTAGTGTTATTAGCACCACGCTCTAACCAACTGAGCTAACCGGCCACTTTTACACCAAAGATTCACGTCACGTCAGTAGAAAATACATGCAAACGTGTATTCATATTGATATCCTATTAACCTGAATAATAAAATAAACTTGAAATTTTTACTACTCAAAAAGCATTGGACAAATTGCTTTTGTGTTTTCCATTCCACCCCACAAAGAGTTTTCTTTCAGTACATTATATGGTACATTAAATACTGCCATTAAAAACAAGAAATTGTCTCGCTAAAAACAAGCCCTTATATGACTATGAGGACGGAAAAATAATAAAGTTATGACTATCGGAATACAAAGAGGCAAAATCAAGATATTATTTTTGTCCTTAAGGTTGAAATTGGACCTCTAAGATGATTTCATGCAACAAACTCTGCATTTCTATAAATCACCGGTTAGACCATACATGGAATATTGTGTACAGTTTTGAGCACCTGTGTATGAGAAAGACATTGCTGAACTAGAATGCGTGCAAAGAAGGGAAAGCAAGGTAATTAAAGGACCTCATCACAGACGGGGATTCTTTACTGTAAGAGAAGTTCGACGATTGAACTCTCTGCCACATTGAAAAGTGTTTTTTTGAAAAATATAAAATTTCATCATATTTGTACCAGATTCTGGAGATGGAACTTTGATCCAGGAATTTATTCTAATAGCCATATTTGGAGTAAGGGAGGAATTTTTCCCCTAATGACAACATTGGAATGCACTCCAAGACAGTTTTTGCCTTCCTCTGGATCAACACGGCAGGTTTACAGGTTGAATTTGATGGACCTTTTTTCAATATTATCAACTATTCAACTCTGTAACAAGCATGTAACAAAAGTGAGCTACCATGGCCCGAACCCGTGACCTTAGCGTTATTAGCACCACGCTCTAACCAACTGAGCTAACCGGCCACTTTTACACCAAAGATTCACGTCACGTCAGTAGAAAATACATGCAAACGTGTATTCATATTGATATCCTATTAACCTGAATAATAAAATAAACTTGAAATTTTTACTACTCAAAAAGCATTGGACAAATTGCTTTTGTGTTTTCCATTCCACCCCACAAAGAGTTTTCTTTCAGTACATTATATGGTACATTAAATGCTGCCATTAAAAACAAGAACTTGTCTCGCTAAAAACAAGCCCTTATATGACTATGAGGACGGAAAAATAATAAAGTTATGACTATCGGAATACAAAGAGGCAAAATCAAGATATTATTTTTGTCCTTAAGGTTGAAATTGGACCTCTAAGATGATTTCATGCAACAAACTCTGCATTTCTATAAATCACCGGTTAGACCATACATGGAATATTGTGTACAGTTTTAAGCACCTGTGTATGAGAAGGACATTGCTGAACTAGAATGCGTGCAAAGAAGGGAAAGCAAGGTAATTAAAGGACCTCATCACAGACGGGGATTCTTTACTGTAAGAGAAGTTCGACGATTGAACTCTCTGCCACATTGAAAAGTGTTTTTTTGAAAAATATAAAATTTCATCATATTTGTACCAGATTCTGGAGATGGAACTTTGATCCAGGAATTTATTCTAATAGCCATATTTGGAGTAAGGGAGGAATTTTTCCCCTAATGACAACATTGGAATGCACTCCAAGACAGTTTTTGCCTTCCTCTGGATCAACACGGCAGGTTTATAGGTTGAATTTGATGGACCTTTTTTCAATATTATCAACTATTCAACTCTGTAACAAAAGTGAGCTTCCATTGCCCGTACGGGGATCGAACCCGTGACCTTGGCGTTATTAGCACCACGCTCTAACCAACTGAGCTAACCGGCCACTTTTACACCAAAGATTCACGTCACGTCAGTAGAAAATACATGCAAACGTGTATTCATATTGATATCCTATTAACCTGAATAATAAAATAAACTTGCAATTTTTACTACTCAAAAAGCATTGGACAAATTGCTTTTGTGTTTTCCATTCCACCCCACAAAGAGTTTTCTTTCAGTACATTATATGGTACATTAAATGCTGCCATTAAAAACAAGAACTTGTCTCGCTAAAAACAAGCCCTTATATGACTATGAGGACGGAAAAATAATAAAGTTATGACTATCGGAATACAAAGAGGCAAAATCAAGATATTATTTTTGTCCTTAAGGTTGAAATTGGACCTCTAAGATGATTTCATGCAATAAACTCTGCATTTCTATAAATCACCGGTTAGACCATACATGGAATATTGTGTACAGTTTTGAGCACCTGTGTATGAGAAGGACATTGCTGAACTACAATGCGTGCAAAGAAGGGAAAGCAAGGTAATTAACCCCTTAATTACCGGGCCATTTTGCACGTTAATGACCAAGGATTATTTTTTGTTTTTCCACGGTCGCATTCCAAGAGTCGTAACTGTTTTTGTATTCCGTCTATATAGCCGTATAAGGGCTTGTTTTTTCCGGGACGAGTTGTATTTTGTAATTGTACCATTTTTAGATGCTTATAACATATTGATTAACTTTTATTAACTTTATTTTAGGAGAGAATTGAAAATAAGCAGCTATTCCAGCATTAATTTTCACGTTATAAATTTACGCCGTTTACTATGCAGCGTAAATAACATGTTAACTTTATTCTATGGGTCGGCACGATTACAGGGATACCAAATGTATAAAGGTTTTATATGTTTTTTCTACGTTTGCACAATAAAAACCCTTTTAGAAAAAAATTACTTGTTTTTGCATCGCCGCGTTCCAAGAGCCGTCATTTTTTTATTTTTCCGTCGATGTGGCCGTACGTGGGCTTGATTTTTGCGGGACAATGTGTAGTTTTCATTAGTACTATTTTGGGGTACATAGGACTTATAGATGAACTTTTATTTTATTTTTTATGGGGGGAATGGGAGAAAAGAGAGAATTTTGCCGTTGTTTTTTGCGTTTTCTTTGGACGCCGTTCATCCGGCGGTTTAATTAATGTGTTCATTTTATTGGTCAAGTTGTTACGATCGCGGGGATACCATATATGTGTATGTGTGATTTGTTTTGACCGTTTTATTAAATAAAACCACTTTTTGGGGCAAAAAAGTAGTTTTTTTTGACTTTGACTGTAATTTTTTTTATTTTTTTTTTCACAAACTTTATTTAACGGTTTTACTTTTTTTTTTTTAGTCCCACCAGGGGACTTCACTATGCGATGTGCAGATCGCATATATAATGCTTTGGTATACTTCGTATACCAAAGCATTATTGCCTGTCAGTGTAAAACTGACAGGCAACCTGTTAGGTCATGCCTCTGGCATCGCCTAACAGGCAGATGCTGAAGACAGACCTGGGGGTCTTTGTTAGACCCCCGGCTGTCATGGAAACCCGACGGAGACCCGCGATTTGTTTGCGGGGGCGCCGATCGGGAGACAGAGGGAGTTCCCCCTTCTGTCAAACACATTAAATGCCGCTGTCACTGTTGACAGCGGCATTTAATGGGTTAAACTGCCGGAATCGGCGCGTGCTTCGATTCCGGCAGTTGCAGCAGGAGCCAGGCTGTGTATAACAGCCGTGCTCCTGCCGCTGATCGCGTGGGTAAACTGTCAGTACCCGCGCGATCACAGGACGGATATATCCGTCCTCCTGCGCGAACTAGCAGCTGCTGAGGACGGATATATCCGTCCTTCGGCGTTAAGGGGTTAAAGGACCTCATCACAGATGGGGATTCTTTACTGTAAGAGAAGTTCTACGATTGAACTCTCTGCCACATTGAAAAGTGTTTTTTTGAAAAATATAAAATTTAAAATATAAATAGGACGGAAAAATAATAAAGTTATGACTATCGGAATACAAAGAGGCAAAATCAAGATATTATTTTTGTCCTTAAGGTTGAAAGTGGACCTCTAAGATGATTTCATGCAACAAACTCTGCATTTCTATAAATCACCGGTTAGACCATACATGGAATATTGTGTACAGTTTTGAGCACCTGTGTATGAGAAGGACATTGCTGAACTAGAATGCGTGCAAAGAAGGGAAAGCAAGGTAATTAAAGGACCTCATCACAGACGGGGATTCTTTACTGTAAGAGCAGTTCGACGATTGAACTCTCTGCCACATTGAAAAGTGTTTTTTTGAAAAATATAAAATTTCATCATATTTGTACCAGATTCTGGAGATGGAACTTTGATCCAGGAATTTATTCTAATAGCCATATTTGGAGAAAGGGAGGAATTTTTCCCCTAATGACAACATTGGAATGCACTCCAAGACAGTTTTTGCCTTCCTCTGGATCAACACGGCAGGTTTACAGGTTGAATTTGATGGACCTTTTTTCAATATTATCAACTATTCAACTCTGTAACAAGCATGTAACAAAAGTGAGCATCCATGGCCCGTACAGGGATCGAACCCGTGACCTTGACATTATTAGCACCACGCTCTAACCAACTGAGCTAACCGGCCACTTTTACACCAAAGATTCACGTCACATCAGTAGAAAATACATGCAAACGTGTATTCATATTGATATCCTATTAACCTGAATAATAAAATAAACTTGCAATTTTTACTACTCAAAAAGCATTGGACAAATTGCTTTTGTGTTTTCCATTCCACCCCACAAAGAGTTTTCTTTCAGTACATTATATGGTACATTAAATGCTGCCATTAAAAACAAGAACTTGTCTCGCTAAAAACAAGCCCTTATATGACTATGAGGACGGAAAAATAATAAAGTTATGACTATCGGAATACAAAGAGGCAAAATCAAGATATTATTTTTGTCCTTAAGGTTGAAATTGGACCTCTAAGATGATTTCATGCAATAAACTCTACATTTCTATAAATCACCGGTTAGACCATACATGGAATATTGTGTACAGTTTTGAGCACCTGTGTATGAGAAGGACATTGCTGAACTAGAATGCGTGCAAAGAAGGGAAAGCAAGGTAATTAAAGGACCTCATCACAGACGGGGATTCTTTACTGTAAGAGCAGTTCGACGATTGAACTCTCTGCCACATTGAAAAGTGTTTTTTTGAAAAATATAAAATTTCATCATATTTGTACCAGATTCTGGAGATGGAACTTTGATCCAGGAATTTATTCTAATAGCCATATTTGGAGAAAGGGAGGAATTTTTCCCCTAATGACAACATTGGAATGCACTCCAAGACAGTTTTTGCCTTCCTCTGGATCAACACGGCAGGTTTACAGGTTGAATTTGATGGACCTTTTTTCAATATTATCAACTATTCAACTCTGTAACAAGCATGTAACAAAAGTGAGCTTCCATGGCCCGTACAGGGATCGAACCCGTGACCTTGACATTATTAGCACCACGCTCTAACCAACTGAGCTAACCGGCCACTTTTACACCAAAGATTCACGTCACATCAGTAGAAAATACATGCAAACGTGTATTCATATTGATATCCTATTAACCTGAATAATAAAATAAACTTGCAATTTTTACTACTCAAAAAGCATTGGACAAATTGCTTTTGTGTTTTCCATTCCACCCCACAAAGAGTTTTCTTTCAGTACATTATATGGTACATTAAATGCTGCCATTAAAAACAAGAACTTGTCTCGCTAAAAACAAGCCCTTATATGACTATGAGGACGGAAAAATAATAAAGTTATGACTATCGGAATACAAAGAGGCAAAATCAAGATATTATTTTTGTCCTTAAGGTTGAAAGTGGACCTCTAAGATGATTTCATGCAACAAACTCTGCATTTCTATAAATCACCGGTTAGACCATACATGGAATATTGTGTACAGTTTTGAGCACCTGTGTATGAGAAGGACATTGCTGAACTAGAATGCGTGCAAAGAAGGGAAAGCAAGGTAATTAAAGGACCTCATCACAGACGGGGATTCTTTACTGTAAGAGCAGTTCGACGATTGAACTCTCTGCCACATTGAAAAGTGTTTTTTTGAAAAATATAAAATGTCATCATATTTGTACCAGATTCTGGAGATGGAACTTTGATCCAGGAATTTATTCTAATAGCCATATTTGGAGTAAGGGAGGAATTTTTCCCCTAATGACAACATTGGAATGCACTCCAAGACAGTTTTTGCCTTCCTCTGGATCAACACGGCAGGTTTACAGGTTGAATTTGATGGACCTTTTTTCAATATTATCAACTATTCAACTCTGTAACAAGCATATAACAAAAGTGAGCTACCATGGCCCGAACCCGTGACCTTAGCGTTATTAGCACCACGCTCTAACCAACTGAGCTAACCGGCCACTTTTACACCAAAGATTCACGTCACGTCAGTAGAAAATACATGCACACGTGTATTCATATTGATATCCTATTAACCTGAATAATAAAATAAACTTGAAATTTTTACTACTCAAAAAGCATTGGACAAATTGCTTTTGTGTTTTCCATTCCACCCCACAAAGAGTTTTCTTTCAGTACATTATATGGTACATTAAATGCTGCCATTAAAAACAAGAACTTGTCTCGCTAAAAACAAGCCCTTATATGACTATGAGGACGGAAAAATAATAAAGTTATGACTATCGGAATACAAAGAGGCAAAATCAAGATATTATTTTTGTCCTTAAGGTTGAAATTGGACCTCTAAGATGATTTCATGCAACAAACTCTGCATTTCTATAAATCACCGGTTAGACCATACATGGAATATTGTGTACAGTTTTAAGCACCTGTGTATGAGAAGGACATTGCTGAACTAGAATGCGTGCAAAGAAGGGAAAGCAAGGTAATTAAAGGACCTCATCACAGACGGGGATTCTTTACTGTAAGAGAAGTTCGACGATTGAACTCTGCCACATTGAAAAGTGTTTTTTTGAAAAATATAAAATTTCATCATATTTGTACCAGATTCTGGAGATGGAACTTTGATCCAGGAATTTATTCTAATAGCCATATTTGGAGTAAGGGAGGAATTTTTCCCCTAATGACAACATTGGAATGCACTCCAAGGCAGTTTTTGCCTTCCTCTGGATCAACACGGCAGATTTATAGGTTGAATTTGATGGACCTTTTTTCAATATTATCAACTATTCAACTCTGTAACAAAAGTGAGCTTCCATGGCCCGTACGGGGATCGAACCCGTGACCTTGGCGTTATTAGCACCACGCTCTAACCAACTGAGCTAACCAGCCACTTTTACACCAAAGATTCACGTCACGTCAGTAGAAAATACATGCAAACGTGTATTCATATTGATATCCTATTAACCTGAATAATAAAATAAACTTGCAATTTTTACTACTCAAAAAGCATTGGACAAATTGCTTTTGTGTTTTCCATTCCACCCCACAAAGAGTTTTCTTTCAGTACATTATATGGTACATTAAATGCTGCCATTAAAAACAAGAACTTGTCTCGCTAAAAACAAGCCCTTATATGACTATGAGGACGGAAAAATAATAAAGTTATGACTATCGGAATACAAAGAGGCAAAATCAAGATATTATTTTTGTCCTTAAGGTTGAAATTGGACCTCTAAGATGATTTCATGCAATAAACTCTGCATTTCTATAAATCACCGGTTAGACCATACATGGAATATTGTGTACAGTTTTGAGCACCTGTGTATGAGAAGGACATTGCTGAACTACAATGTGTGCAAAGAAGGGAAAGCAAGGTAATTAACCCCTTAATGACCGGGCCATTTTGCACGTTAATGACAAAGGATTATTTTTTGTTTTTCCACGGTCGCATTCCAAGAGTCGTAACTGTTTTTGTATTCCGTCTATATAGCCGTATAAGGGCTTGTTTTTTCCGGGACGAGTTGTATTTTGTAATTGTACCATTTTTAGATGCTTATAACATATTGATTAACTTTTATTAACTTTATTTTAGGAGAGAATTGAAAATAAGCAGCTATTCCAGCATTAATTTTCACGTTATAAATTTACGCCGTTTACTATGCAGCGTAAATAACATGTTAACTTTATTCTATGGGTCGGCACGATTACAGGGATACCAAATGTATAAAGGTTTTATATGTTTTTTCTACGTTTGCACAATAAAAACCCTTTTAGAAAAAAATTACTTGTTTTTGCATCGCCGCGTTCCAAGAGCCGTCATTTTTTTATTTTTCCGTCGATGTGGCCGTACGTGGGCTTGATTTTTGCGGGACAATGTGTAGTTTTCATTAGTACTATTTTGGGGTACATAGGACTTATAGATGAACTTTTATTTTATTTTTTATGGGGGGAATGGGAGAAAAGAGAGAATTTTGCCGTTGTTTTTTGCGTTTTCTTTGGACGCCGTTCATCCGGCGGTTTAATTAATGTGTTCATTTTATTGGTCAAGTTGTTACGATCGCGGGGATACCATATATGTGTATGTGTGATTTGTTTTGACCGTTTTATTAAATAAAACCACTTTTTGGGGCAAAAAAGTAGTTTTATTTGACTTTGACTGTAATTTTTTTTATTTTTTTTTTCACAAACTTTATTTAACGGTTTTACTTTTTTTTTTTTAGTCCCACCAGGGGACTTCACTATGCGATGTGCAGATCGCATATATAATGCTTTGGTATACTTCGTATACCAAAGCATTATTGCCTGTCAGTGTAAAACTGACAGGCAACCTGTTAGGTCATGCCTCTGGCATCGCCTAACAGGCAGATGCTGAAGACAGACCTGGGGGTCTTTGTTAGACCCCCGGCTGTCATGGAAACCCGACGGAGACCCGCGATTTGTTTGCGGGGGCGCCGATCGGGAGACAGAGGGAGTTCCCCCTTCTGTCAAACACATTAAATGCCGCTGTCACTGTTGACAGCGGCATTTAATGGGTTAAACTGCCGGAATCGGCGCGTGCTTCGATTCCGGCAGTTGCAGCAGGAGCCAGGCTGTGTATAACAGCCGTGCTCCTGCCGCTGATCGCGTGGGTAAACTGTCAGTACCCGCGCGATCACAGGACGGATATATCCGTCCTCCTGCGCGAACTAGCAGCTGCTGAGGACGGATATATCCGTCCTTCGGCGTTAAGGGGTTAAAGGACCTCATCACAGATGGGGATTCTTTACTGTAAGAGAAGTTCTACGATTGAACTCTCTGCCACATTGAAAAGTGTTTTTTTGAAAAATATAAAATTTAAAATATAAATAGGACGGAAAAATAATAAAGTTATGACTATCGGAATACAAAGAGGCAAAATCAAGATATTATTTTTGTCCTTAAGGTTGAAATTGGACCTCTAAGATGATTTCATGCAATAAACTCTGCATTTCTATAAATCACCGGTTAGACCATACATGGAATATTGTGTACAGTTTTGAGCACCTGTGTATGAGAAGGACATTGCTGAACTACAATGTGTGCAAAGAAGGGAAAGCAAGGTAATTAACCCCTTAATGACCGGGCCATTTTGCACGTTAATGACAAAGGATTATTTTTTGTTTTTCCACGGTCGCATTCCAAGAGTCGTAACTGTTTTTGTATTCCGTCTATATAGCCGTATAAGGGCTTGTTTTTTCCGGGACGAGTTGTATTTTGTAATTGTACCATTTTTAGATGCTTATAACATATTGATTAACTTTTATTAACTTTATTTTAGGAGAGAATTGAAAATAAGCAGCTATTCCAGCATTAATTTTCACGTTATAAATTTACGCCGTTTACTATGCAGCGTAAATAACATGTTAACTTTATTCTATGGGTCGGCACGATTACAGGGATACCAAATGTATAAAGGTTTTATATGTTTTTTCTACGTTTGCACAATAAAAACCCTTTTAGAAAAAAATTACTTGTTTTTGCATCGCCGCGTTCCAAGAGCCGTCATTTTTTTATTTTTCCGTCGATGTGGCCGTACGTGGGCTTGATTTTTGCGGGACAATGTGTAGTTTTCATTAGTACTATTTTGGGGTACATAGGACTTATAGATGAACTTTTATTTTATTTTTTATGGGGGGAATGGGAGAAAAGAGAGAATTTTGCCGTTGTTTTTTGCGTTTTCTTTGGACGCCGTTCATCCGGCGGTTTAATTAATGTGTTCATTTTATTGGTCAAGTTGTTACGATCGCGGGGATACCATATATGTGTATGTGTGATTTGTTTTGACCGTTTTATTAAATAAAACCACTTTTTGGGGCAAAAAAGTAGTTTTATTTGACTTTGACTGTAATTTTTTTTATTTTTTTTTTCACAAACTTTATTTAACGGTTTTACTTTTTTTTTTTTAGTCCCACCAGGGGACTTCACTATGCGATGTGCAGATCGCATATATAATGCTTTGGTATACTTCGTATACCAAAGCATTATTGCCTGTCAGTGTAAAACTGACAGGCAACCTGTTAGGTCATGCCTCTGGCATCGCCTAACAGGCAGATGCTGAAGACAGACCTGGGGGTCTTTGTTAGACCCCCGGCTGTCATGGAAACCCGACGGAGACCCGCGATTTGTTTGCGGGGGCGCCGATCGGGAGACAGAGGGAGTTCCCCCTTCTGTCAAACACATTAAATGCCGCTGTCACTGTTGACAGCGGCATTTAATGGGTTAAACTGCCGGAATCGGCGCGTGCTTCGATTCCGGCAGTTGCAGCAGGAGCCAGGCTGTGTATAACAGCCGTGCTCCTGCCGCTGATCGCGTGGGTAAACTGTCAGTACCCGCGCGATCACAGGACGGATATATCCGTCCTCCTGCGCGAACTAGCAGCTGCTGAGGACGGATATATCCGTCCTTCGGCGTTAAGGGGTTAAAGGACCTCATCACAGATGGGGATTCTTTACTGTAAGAGAAGTTCTACGATTGAACTCTCTGCCACATTGAAAAGTGTTTTTTTGAAAAATATAAAATTTAAAATATAAATAGGACGGAAAAATAATAAAGTTATGACTATCGGAATACAAAGAGGCAAAATCAAGATATTATTTTTGTCCTTAAGGTTGAAAGTGGACCTCTAAGATGATTTCATGCAACAAACTCTGCATTTCTATAAATCACCGGTTAGACCATACATGGAATATTGTGTACAGTTTTGAGCACCTGTGTATGAGAAGGACATTGCTGAACTAGAATGCGTGCAAAGAAGGGAAAGCAAGGTAATTAAAGGACCTCATCACAGACGGGGATTCTTTACTGTAAGAGCAGTTCGACGATTGAACTCTCTGCCACATTGAAAAGTGTTTTTTTGAAAAATATAAAATTTCATCATATTTGTACCAGATTCTGGAGATGGAACTTTGATCCAGGAATTTATTCTAATAGCCATATTTGGAGTAAGGGAGGAATTTTTCCCTTAATGACAACATTGGAATGCACTCCAAGACAGTTTTTGCCTTCCTCTGGATCAACACGGCAGGTTTACAGGTTGAATTTGATGGACCTTTTTTCAATATTATCAACTATTCAACTCTGTAACAAGCATGTAACAAAAGTGAGCTACCATGGCCCGAACCCGTGACCTTAGTGTTATTAGCACCACGCTCTAACCAACTGAGCTAACCGGCCACTTTTACACCAAAGATTCACGTCACGTCAGTAGAAAATACATGCAAACGTGTATTCATATTGATATCCTATTAACCTGAATAATAAAATAAACTTGAAATTTTTACTACTCAAAAAGCATTGGACAAATTGCTTTTGTGTTTTCCATTCCACCCCACAAAGAGTTTTCTTTCAGTACATTATATGGTACATTAAATACTGCCATTAAAAACAAGAAATTGTCTCGCTAAAAACAAGCCCTTATATGACTATGAGGACGGAAAAATAATAAAGTTATGACTATCGGAATACAAAGAGGCAAAATCAAGATATTATTTTTGTCCTTAAGGTTGAAATTGGACCTCTAAGATGATTTCATGCAACAAACTCTGCATTTCTATAAATCACCGGTTAGACCATACATGGAATATTGTGTACAGTTTTGAGCACCTGTGTATGAGAAAGACATTGCTGAACTAGAATGCGTGCAAAGAAGGGAAAGCAAGGTAATTAAAGGACCTCATCACAGACGGGGATTCTTTACTGTAAGAGAAGTTCGACGATTGAACTCTCTGCCACATTGAAAAGTGTTTTTTTGAAAAATATAAAATTTCATTAAATTTGTACCAGATTCTGGAGATGGAACTTTGATCCAGGAATTTATTCTAATAGCCATATTTGGAGTAAGGGAGGAATTTTTCCCCTAATGACAACATTGGAATGCACTCCAAGACAGTTTTTGCCTTCCTCTGGATCAACACAGCAGGTTTATAGGTTGAATTTGATGGACCTTTTTTCAATATTATCAACTATTCAACTCTGTAACAAGCATGTAACAAAAATGAGCTTCCACGGCCCGTACGGGGATCGAACCCGTGGCCTTGGGGTTATTAGCACCACACTCTAACCAACTGAGCTAACCGGCCACTTTTACACCAAAGATTCACGTCACGTCAGTAGAAAATACATGCAAACGTGTATTCATATTGATATCCTATTAACCTAAATAATAAAATAAACTTGCAATTTTTACTACTCAAAAAGCATTGGACAAATTGCTTTTGTGTTTTCCATTCCACCCCACAAAGAGTTTTCTTTCAGTACATTATATGGTACATTAAATGCTGCCATTAAAAACAAGAACTTGTCTCGCTAAAAACAAGCCCTTATATAACTATGAGGACGGAAAAATAATAAAGTTATGACTATCGGAATACAAAGAGGCAAAATCAAGATATTATTTTTGTCCTTAAGGTTGAAATTGGACCTCTAAGATGATTTCATGCAACAAACTCTGCATTTCTATAAATCACCGGTTAGACCATACATGGAATATTGTGTACAGTTTTGAGCACCTGTGTATGAGAAGGACATTGCTGAACTAGAATGCGTGAAAAGAAGGGAAAGCAAGGTAATTAAAGGACCTCATCACAGACGGGGATTCTTTACTGTAAGAGCAGTTCGACGATTGAACTCTCTGCCACATTGAAAAGTGTTTTTTTGAAAAATATAAAATTTCATCATATTTGTACCAGATTCTGGAGATGGAACTTTGATCCAGGAATTTATTCTAATAGCCATATTTGGAGTAAGGGAGGAATTTTTCCCCTAATGACAACATTGGAATGCACTCCAAGACAGTTTTTGCCTTGCTCTGGATCAACACGGCAGGTTTATAGGTTGAATTTGATGGACCTTTTTTCAATATTATCAACTATTCAACTCTGTAACAAGCATGTAACAAAATTGAGCTTCCATGGCCCGTACGGGGATCGAACCCGTGACCTTGGCGTTATTAGCACCACGCTCTAACCAACTGAGCTAACCGGCCACTATTACACCAAAGATTCACGTCACGTCAGTAGAAAATACATGCAAACGTGTATTCATATTGATATCCTATTAACCTGAATAATAAAATAAACTTGCAATTTTTACTACTCAAAAAGCATTGGACAAATTGCTTTTGTGTTTTCCATTCCACCCCACAAAGAGTTTTCTTTCAGTACATTATATGGTACATTAAATGCTGCCATTAAAAACAAGAACTTGTCTCGCAAAAAACAAGCCCTTATATGACTATGAGGACGGAAAAATAATAAAGTTATGACTATCGGAATACAAAGAGGCAAAATCAAGATATTATTTTTGTCCTTAAGGTTGAAATTGGACCTCTAAGATGATTTCATGCAACAAACTCTGCATTTCTATAAATCACCGGTTAGACCATACATGGAATATTGTGTACAGTTTTGAGCACCTGTGTATGAGAAGGACATTGCTGAACTAGAATGCGTGCAAAGAAGGGAAAGCAAGGTAATTAAAGGACCTCATCACAGACGGGGATTCTTTACTGTAAGAGCAGTTCGACGATTGAACTCTCTGCCACATTGAAAAGTGTTTTTTTGAAAAATATAAAATTTCATCATATTTGTACCAGATTCTGGAGATGGAACTTTGATCCAGGAATTTATTCTAATAGCCATATTTGGAGTAAGGGAGGAATTTTTCCCCTAATGACAACATTGGAATGCACTCCAAGACAGTTTTTGCCTTCCTCTGGATCAACACGGCAGGTTTATAGGTTGAATTTGATGGACCTTTTTTCAATATTATCAACTATTCAACTCTGTAACAAAAGAGAGCTTCCATGGCCCGTACGGGGATCGAACCCGTGACCTTGGTGTTATTAGCACCACGCTCTAACCAACTGAGCTAACCGGCCACTTTTACACCAAAGATACACGTCACGTCAGTAGAAAATACATGCAAACGTGTATTCATATTGATATCCTATTAACCTGAATAATAAAATAAACTTGCAATTTTTACTACTCAAAAAGCATTGGACAAATTGCTTTTGTGTTTTCCATTCCACCCCACAAAGAGTTTTCTTCAGTACATTATATGGTACATTAAATGCTGCCATTAAAAACAAGAACTTGTCTCGCTAAAAACAAGCCCTTATATGACTATGAGGACGGAAAAATAATAAAGTTATGACTATCGGAATACAAAGAGGCAAAATCAAGATATTATTTTTCCATTCCACCCCACAAAGAGTTTTCTTTCAGTACATTATATGGTACATTAAATGCTGCCATTAAAAACAAGAACTTGTCTCGCTAAAAACAAGCCCTTATATGACTATGAGGACGGAAAAATAATAAAGTTATGACTATCAGAATACAAAGAGGCAAAATCAAGATATTATTTTTGTCCTTAAGGTTGAAATTGAACCTCTAAGATGATTTCATGCAACAAACTCTGCATTTCTATAAATCAACGGTTAGACCATACATGGAATATTGTGTACAGTTTTAAGCACCTGTGTATGAGAAGGACATTGCTGAACTAGAATGCGTGCAAAGACGGGAAAGCAATGTAATTAAAGGACCTCATCACAGACGGGGATTCTTTACTGTAAGAGCAGTTCGACGATTGAACTCTCTGCCACATTGAAAAGTGTTTTTTTGAAAAATATAAAATTTGATCATATTTGTACCAGATTCTGGAGATGGAACTTTGATCCAGGAATTTATTCTAATAGCCATATTTGGAGTAAGGGAGGAATTTTTCCCCTAATGACAACATTGGAATGCACTCCAAGACAGTTTTTGCCCTCCTCTGGATCAACACGGCAGGTTTATAGGTTGAATTTGATGGACCTTTTTTCAATATTATCAACTATTCAACTCTGTAACAAGCATGTAACAAAAGTGAGCTTCCATGGCCCGTACGGGGATCGAACCCATGACCTTGGCGTTATTAGCACCACGCTCTAACAAACTGAGCTAACCGGCCACTTTTACACCAAAGATTCACGTCACGTCAGTAGAAAATACATGCAAACGTGTATTCATATTGATATCCTATTAACCTGAATAATAAAATAAACTTGCAATTTTTACTACTCAAAAAGCATTGGACAAATTGCTTTTGTGTTTTCCATTCCACCCCACAAAGAGTTTTCTTCAGTACATTATATGGTACATTAAATGCTGCCATTAAAAACAAGAACTTGTCTCGCTAAAAACAAGCCCTTATATGACTATGAGGACGGAAAAATAATAAAGTTATGACTATCGGAATACAAAGAGGCAAAATCAAGATATTATTTTTCCATTCCACCCCACAAAGAGTTTTCTTTCAGTACATTATATGGTACATTAAATGCTGCCATTAAAAACAAGAACTTGTCTCGCTAAAAACAAGCCCTTATATGACTATGAGGACGGAAAAATAATAAAGTTATGACTATCGGAATACAAAGAGGCAAAATCAAGATATTATTTTTGTCCTTAAGGTTGAAATTGGACCTCTAAGATGATTTCATGCAACAAACTCTGCATTTCTATAAATCACCGGTTAGACCATACATGGAATATTGTGTACAGTTTTGAGCACCTGTGTAAGAGAAGGACATTGCTGAACTAGAATGCGTGCAAAGAAGGGAAAGCAAGGTAATTAAAGGACCTCATCACAGACGGGGATTCTTTACTGTAAGAGCAGTTCGACGATTGAACTCTCCGCCACATTGAAAAGTGTTTTTTTGAAAAATATAAAATTTCATCATATTTGTACCAGATACTGGAGATGGAACTTTGATCCAGGAATTTATTCTAATAGCCAAATATGGAGTAAGGGAGGAATTTTTCCCCTAATGACAACATTGGAATGCACTCCAAGACAGTTTTTGCCTTCCTCTGGATCAACACAGCAGGTTTATAGGTTGAATTTGATGGACCTTTTTTCAATATTATCAACTATTCAACTCTGTAACAAGCATGTAACAAATGTGAGCTTCCATGGCCCGTACGGGGATCGAACCCGTGACCTTGGTGTTATTAGCACCACGCTCTAACCAACTGAGCTAACCGGCCACTTTACACCAAAGATTCACGTCACGTCAGTAGAAAATACATGCAAACGTGTATTCATATTGATATCCTATTAACCTGAATAATAAAATAAACTTGCAATTTTTACTACTCAAAAAGCATTGGACAAATTGCTTTTGTGTTTTCCATTCCACCCCACAAAGAGTTTTCTTCAGTACATTATATGGTACATTAAATGCTGCCATTAAAAACAAGAACTTGTCTCGCTAAAAACAAGCCCTTATATGACTATGAGGACGGAAAAATAATAAAGTTATGACTATCGGAATACAAAGAGGCAAAATCAAGATATTATTTTTCCATTCCACCCCACAAAGAGTTTTCTTTCAGTACATTATATGGTACATTAAATGCTGCCATTAAAAACAAGAACTTGTCTCGCTAAAAACAAGCCCTTATATGACTATGAGGACGGAAAAATAATAAAGTTATGACTATCAGAATACAAAGAGGCAAAATCAAGATATTATTTTTATCCTTAAGGTTGAAATTGAACCTCTAAGATGATTTCATGCAACAAACTCTGCATTTCTATAAATCACCGGTTAGACCATACATGGAATATTGTGTACAGTTTTAAGCACCTGTGTATGAGAAGGACATTGCTGAACTAGAATGCGTGCAAAGACGGGAAAGCAAGGTAATTAAAGGACCTCATCACAGACGGGGATTCTTTACTGTAAGAGCAGTTCGACGATTGAACTCTCTGCCACATTGAAAAGTGTTTTTTTGAAAAATATAAAATTTGATCATATTTGTACCAGATTCTGGAGATGGAACTTTGATCCAGGAATTTATTCTAATAGCCATATTTGGAGTAAGGGAGGAATTTTTCCCCTAATGACAACATTGGAATGCACTCCAAGACAGTTTTTGCCTTCCTCTGGATCAACACGGCAGGTTTATAGGTTGAATTTGATGGACCTTTTTTCAATATTATCAACTATTCAACTCTGTAACAAGCATGTAACAAAAGTGAGCTTCCATGGCCCGTACGGGGATCGAACCCATGACCTTGGCGTTATTAGCACCACGCTCTAACAAATTGAGCTAACCGGCCACTTTTACACCAAAGATTCACGTCACGTCAGTAGAAAATACATGCAAACGTGTATTCATATTGATATCCTATTAACCTGAATAATAAAATAAACTTGCAATTTTTACTACTCAAAAAGCATTGGACAAATTGCTTTTGTGTTTTCCATTCCACCCCACAAAGAGTTTTCTTCAGTACATTATATGGTACATTAAATGCTGCCATTAAAAACAAGAACTTGTCTCGCTAAAAACAAGCCCTTATATGACTATGAGGATGGAAAAATAATAAAGTTATGACTATCGGAATACAAAGAGGCAAAATCAAGATATTATTTTTCCATTCCACCCCACAAAGAGTTTTCTTTCAGTACATTATATGGTACATTAAATGCTGCCATTAAAAACAAGAACTTGTCTCGCTAAAAACAAGCCCTTATATGACTATGAGGACGGAAAAATAATAAAGTTATGACTATCAGAATACAAAGAGGCAAAATCAAGATATTATTTTTGTCCTTAAGGTTGAAATTGAACCTCTAAGATGATTTCATGCAACAAACTCTGCATTTCTATAAATCACCGGTTAGACCATACATGGAATATTGTGTACAGTTTTAAGCACCTGTGTATGAGAAGGACATTGCTGAACTAGAATGCGTGCAAAGACGGGAAAGCAAGGTAATTAAAGGACCTCATCACAGACGGGGATTCTTTACTGTAAGAGCAGTTCGACGATTGAACTCTCTGCCACATTGAAAAGTGTTTTTTTGAAAAATATAAAATGTCATCATATTTGTACCAGATTCTGGAGATGGAACTTTGATCCAGGAATTTATTCTAATAGCCATATTTGGAGTAAGGGAGGAATTTTTCCCCTAATGACAACATTGGAATGCACTCCAAGACAGTTTTTGCCTTCCTCTGGATCAACACGGCAGGTTTATAGGTTGAATTTGATGGACCTTTTTTCAATATTATCAACTATTCAACTCTGTAACAAGCATGTAACAAAAGTGAGCTTCCATGGCCCGTACGGGGATCGAACCCATGACCTTGGTGTCATTAGCACCACGCTCTAACCAACTGAGCTAACCGGCCACTTTTACCCCAAAGATTCACGTCACGTCAGTAGAAAATACATGCAAACGTGTATTCATATTGATATCCTATTAACCTGAATAATAAAATAAACTTGCAATTTTTACTACTCAAAAAGCATTGGACAAATTGCTTTTGTGTTTTCCATTCCACCCCACAAAGAGTTTTCTTTCAGTACATTATATGGTACATTAAATGCTGCCATTAAAAACAAGAACTTGTCTCGCTAAAAACAAGCCCTTATATGACTATGAGGACGGAAAAATAATAAAGTTATGACTATCGGAATACAAAGAGGCAAAATCAAGATATTATTTTTGTCCTTAAGGTTGAAATTGGACCTCTAAGATGATTTCATGCAACAAACTCTGCATTTCTATAAATCACCGGTTAGACCATACATGGAATATTGTGTACAGTTTTGAGCACCTGTGTATGAGAAGGACATTGCTGAACTAGAATGCGTGCAAAGAAGGGAAAGCAAGGTAATTAAAGGACCTCATCACAGACGGGGATTCTTTACTGTAAGAGCAGTTCGACGATTGAACTCTCTGCCACATTGAAAAGTGTTTTTTTGAAAAATATAAAATGTCATCATATTTGTACCAGATTCTGGAGATGGAACTTTGATCCAGGAATTTATTCTAATAGCCATATTTGGAGTAAGGGAGGAATTTTTCCCCTAATGACAACATTGGAATGCACTCCAAGACAGTTTTTGCCTTCCTCTGGATCAACACGGCAGGTTTATAGGTTGAATTTGATGGACCTTTTTTCAATATTATCAACTATTCAACTCTGTAACAAAAGTGAGCTTCCATGACCCGTACGGGGATCGAACCCGTGACCTTGGCGTTATTAGCACCACGCTCTAACCAACTGAGCTAACCGGCCACTTTTACACCAAAGATTCACGTCACGTCAGTAGAAAATACATGCAAACGTGTATTCATATTGATATCCTATTAACCTGAATAATAAAATAAACTTGCAATTTTTACTACTCAAAAAGCATTGGACAAATTGCTTTTGTGTTTTCCATTCCACCCCACAAAGAGTTTTCTTCAGTACATTATATGGTACATTAAATGCTGCCATTAAAAACAAGAACTTGTCTCGCTAAAAACAAGCCCTTATATGACTATGAGGACGGAAAAATAATAAAGTTATGACTATCGGAGTACAAAGAGGCAAAATCAAGATATTATTTTTGTCCTTAAGGTTGAAATTGGACCTCTAAGATGATTTCATGTAACAAACTCTGCATTTCTATAAATCACCGGTTAGACCATACATGGAATATTGTGTACAGTTTTGAGCACCTGTGTATGAGAAGGACATTGCTGAACTAGAATGCGTGCAAAGAAGGGAAAGCAAGGTAATTAAAGGACCTCATCACAGACGGGGATTCTTTACTGTAAGAGCAGTTCGACGATTGAACTCTCTGCCACATTGAAAAGTGTTTTTTTTTAAAATATAAAATGTCATCATATTTGTACCAGATTCTGGAGATGGAACTTTGATCCAGGAATTTATTCTAATAGCCATATTTGGAGTAAGGGAGGAATTTTTCCCCTAATGACAACATTGGAATGCACTCCAAGACAGTTTTTGCCTTCCTCTGGATCAACACGGCAGGTTTATAGGTTGAATTTGATGGACCTTTTTTCAATATTATCAACTATTCAACGCTGTAACAAAAGTGAGCTTCCATGGCCCATACGGGGATCGAACCCGTGACCTTGGCGTTATTAGCACCACGCTCTAACCAACTGAGCTAACCGGCCACTTTTACACCAAAGATTCACGTCACGTCAGTAGAAAATACATGCAAACGTGTATTCATATTGATATCCTATTAACCTGAATAATAAAATAAACTTGCAATTTTTACTACTCAAAAAGCATTGGACAAATTGCTTTTGTGTTTTCCATTCCACCCCACAAATTGTTTTCTTCAGTACATTATATGGTACATTAAATGCTGCCATTAAAAACAAGAACTTGTCTCGCTAAAAACAAGCCCTTATATGACTATGAGGACGGAAAAATAATAAAGTTATGACTATCGGAATACAAAGAGGCAAAATCAAGATATTATTTTTGTCCTTAAGATTGAAATTGGACCTCTAAGATGATTTCATGCAACAAACTCTGCATTTCTATAAATCACCGGTTACACCATACATCGAATATTGTGTACAGTTTTGAGCACCTGTGTATGAGAAGGACATTGCTGAACTAGAATGCGTGCAAAGAAGGGAAAGCAAGGTAATTAAAGGACCTCATCACAGACGGGGATTCTTTACTGTAAGAGCAGTTCGACGATTGAACTCTCTGCCACATTGAAAAGTGTTTTTTTGAAAAATATAAAATTTCATCATATTTGTACCAGATTCTGGAGATGGAACTTTGATCCAGGAATTTATTCTAATAGCCATATTTGGAGTAAGGGAGGAATTTTTCCCCTAATGACAACATTGGAATGCACTCCAAGACAGTTTTTGCCTTCCTCTGGATCAACACGGCAGGTTTATAGGTTGAATTTGATGGACCTTTTTTCAATATTATCAACTATTCAACTCTGTAACAAGCATGTAACAAAAGTGAGCTAACCATGGCCCATACAGGGACCGAACCCGTGACCTTGGTGTTATTAGCACCACGCTCTAACCAACTGAGCTAACCGGCCACTTTTACACCAAAGATTCACGTCACGTCAGTAGAAAATACATGCAAACGTGTATTCATATTGATATCCTATTAACCTGAATAATAAAATAAACTTGCAATTTTTACTACTCAAAAAGCATTGGACAAATTGCTTTTGTGTTTTCCATTCCACCCCACAAAGAGTTTTCTTTCAGTACATTATATGGTACATTAAATGCTGCCATTAAAAACAAGAACTTGTCTCGCTAAAAACAAGCCCTTATATGACTATGAGGACGGAAAAATAATAAAGTTATGACTATCGGAATACAAAGAGGCAAAATCAAGATATTATTTTTGTCCTTAAGGTTGAAATTGGACCTCTAAGATGATTTCATGCAACAAACTCTGCATTTCTATAAATCACCGGTTAGACCATACATGGAATATTGTGTACTGTTTTGAGCACCTGTGTATGAGAAGGACATTGCTGAACTAGAATGCGTGCAAAGAAGGGAAAGCAAGGTAATTAAAGGACCTCATCACAGACGGGGATTCTTTACTGTAAGAGCAGTTCGACGATTGAACTCTCTGCCACATTGAAAAGTGTTTTTTTGAAAAATATAAAATGTCATCATATTTGTACCAGATTCTGGAGATGGAACTTTGATCCAGGAATTTATTCTAATAGCCATATTTGGAGTAAGGGATGAATTTTTCCCCTAATGACAACATTGGAATGCACTCCAAGACAGTTTTTGCCTTCCTCTGGATCAACACGGCAGGTTTATAGGTTGAATTTGATGGACCTTTTTTCAATATTATCATCTATTCAACTCTGTAACAAGCATGTAACAAAAGTGAGCTTCCATAGCCCGTACGTGGATCGAACCCGTGACCTTGGCGTTATTAGCACCACGCTCTAACCAACTGAGCTAACCGGCCACTTTTACACCAAAGATTCACGTCACATCAGTAGAAAATACATGCAAACGTGTATTCATATTGATATCCTATTAACCTGAATAATAAAATAAACTTGCAATTTTTACTACTCAAAAAGCATTGGACAAATTGCTTTTGTGTTTTCCATTCCACCCCACAAAGAGTTTTATTTCAGTACATTATATGGTACATTAAATGCTGCCATTAAAAACAAGAACTTGTCTCGCTAAAAACAAGCCCTTATATGACTATGAGGACGGAAAAATAATAAAGTTATGACTATCGGAATACAAAGAGGCAAAATCAAGATATTATTTTTGTCCTTAAGGTTGAAATTGGACCTCTAAGATGATTTCATGTAACAAACTCTGCATTTCTATAAATCACCGGTTAGACCATACATGGAATATTGTGTACAGTTTTGAGCACCTGTGTATGAGAAGGACATTGCTGAACTAGAATGCGTGCAAAGAAGGGAAAGCAAGGTAATTAAAGGACCTCATCACAGACGGGGATTCTTTACTGTAAGAGCAGTTCGACGATTGAACTCTCTGCCACATTGAAAAGTGTTTTTTTGAAAAATATAAAATGTCATCATATTTGTACCAGATTCTGGAGATGGAACTTTGATCCAGGAATTTATTCTAATAGCCATATTTGGAGTAAGGGAGGAATTTTTCCCCTAATGACAACATTGGAATGCACTCCAAGACAGTTTTTGCCTTCCTCTGGATCAACACGGCAGGTTTATAGGTTGAATTTGATGGACCTTTTTTCAATATTATCAACTATTCAACTCTGTAACAAGCATGTAACAAAAGTGAGCTTCCATGGCCCATACGGGGATCGAACCCATGACCTTGGCGTTATTAGCACCACACTCTAACCAACTGAGCTAGCCGGCCACTTTTACACCAAAGATTCACGTCACGTCAGTAGAAAATACATGCAAACGTGTATTCATATTGATATCCTATTAACCTGAATAATAAAATAAACTTGCAATTTTTACTACTCAAAAAGCATTGGACAAATTGCTTTTGTGTTTTCCATTCCACCTCACAAAGAGTTTTCTTTCAGTACATTATATGGTACATTAAATGCTGCCATTAAAAACAAGAACTTGTCTCGCTAAAAACAAGCCCTTATATGACTATGAGGACGGAAAAATAATAAAGTTATGACTATCGGAATACAAAGAGGCAAAATCAAGATATTATTTTTGTCCTTAAGGTTGAAATTGGACCTCTAAGATGATTTCATGCAACAAACTCTGCATTTCTATAAATCACTGGTTAGACCATACATGGAATATTGTGTACAGTTTTGAGCACCTGTGTATGAAAAGGACATTGCTGAACTAGAATGCGTGCAAAGAAGGGAAAGCAAGGTAATTAAAGGACCTCATCACAGACGGGGATTCTTTACTGTAAGAGCAGTTCGACGATTGAACTCTCTGCCACATTGAAAAGTGTTTTTTTGAAAAATATAAAATGTCATCATATTTGTACCAGATTCTGGAGATGGAACTTTGATCCAGGAATTTATTCTAATAGCCATATTTGGAGTAAGGGAGGAATTTTTCCCCTAATGACAACATTGGAATGCACTCCAAGACAGTTTTTGCCTTCCTCTGGATCAACACGGCAGGTTTATAGGTTGAATTTGATGGACCTTTTTTTAATATTATCAACTATTCAACTCTGTAACAAGCATGTAACAAAAGTGAGCTTCCATGGCCCATACGGGGATCGAACCCGTGACCTTGGCGTTATTAGCACCACACTCTAACCAACTGAGCTAACCGGCCACTTTTATACCAAAGACACACTTCACGTCACGTCAGTAGAAAATACATGCAAACGTGTATTCATATTGATATCCTATTAACCTGAATAATAAAATAAACTTGCAATTTTTACTACTCAAAAAGCATTGGACAAATTTCTTTTGTGTTTCCCATTCCACCCCACAAAGAGTTTTCTTTCAGTACATTATATGGTACATTAAATGCTGCCATTAAAAACAAGAACTTGTCTCGCTAAAAACAAGCCCTTATATGACTATGAGGACGGAAAAATAATAAAGTTATGACTATCGGAATACAAAGAGGCAAAATCAAGATATTATTTTTGTCCTTAAGGTTGAAATTGGACCTCTAAGATGATTTCATGCAACAAACTCTGCATTTCTATAAATCACCGGTTAGACCATACATGGAATATTGTGTACAGTTTTGAGCACCTGTGTATGAGAAGGACATTGCTGAACTAGAATGCGTGCAAAGAAGGGAAAGCAAGGTAATTAAAGGACCTCATCACAGACGGGGATTCTTTACTGTAAGAGCAGTTCGACGATTGAACTCTCTGCCACATTGAAAAGTGTTTTTTTGAAAAATATAAAATTTCATCATATTTGTACCAGATTCTGGAGATGGAACTTTGATCCAGGAATTAATTCTAATAGCCATATTTGGAGTAAGGGAGGAATTTTTCCCCTAATGAGAAAATTGGAATGCACTCCAAGTCAGTTTTTGCCTTCCTCTGGATCAACACGGCAGGTTTATAGGTTTAATTTGATGGACCTTTTTTCAATATGATCAACTATTCAACTCTGTAACAAGCATGTACCTTGTATGCTAACAAAAGTGAGCTTCCATGGCCCGTACGGCGATCAAACCCGCGACCTTGGCGTTATTAGCACAATGCTCTAACCAACTGAGCTAACCGGCCACTTTTATACAAAAGCTTCACGTCACGTCAGTAGAAAATACATGCAAACGTGTATTCATATTGATATCCTATTAACCTGAATAATAAAATAAACTTGCAATTTTTACTACTCAAAAAGCATTGGACAAATTGCTTTTGTGTTTCCCATTCCACCCCACAAAGAGTTTTCTTTCAGTACATTATATGGTACATTAAATGCTGCCATTAAAAACAAGAACTTGTCTCGCTAAAAACAAGCCCTTATATGACTATGAGGACGGAAAAATAATAAAGTTATGACTATCGGAATACAAAGAGGCAAAATCAAGATATTATTTTTGTCCTTAAGGTTGAAATTGGACCTCTAAGATGATTTCATGCAACAAACTCTGCATTTCTATAAATCACCGGTTAGACCATACATGGAATATTGTGTACAGTTTTGAGCACCTGTGTATGAGAAGGACATTGCTGAACTAGAATGCGTGCAAAGAAGGGAAAGCAAGGTAATTAAAGGACCTCATCACAGATGGGGATTCTTTACTGTAAGAGCAGTTCGACGATTGAACTCTCTGCCACATTGAAAAGTGTTTTTTTGAAAAATATAAAATTTCATCATATTTGTACCAGATTCTGGAGATGGAACTTTGATCCAGGAATTTATTCTGATAGCCATATTTGGAGTAAGGGAGGAATTTTTCCCCTAATGAGAAAATTGGCATGCACTCCTAGGCAGTTTTTGCCTTCCTCTGGATCAACACGGCAGGTTTATAAGTTGAATTTGATGGACCTTTTTTCAATATTATCAACTATTCAACTCTGTAACAAGCATGTACCTTGTATGCTAACAAAAGTGAGCTTCCATGGCCCGTACGGCGATCAAACCCGCGACCTTGGCGTTATTAGCACCACGCTCTAACAAACTGAGCTAACCGGCCACTTTTATACCAAAGATTCACGTCACGTCAGTAGAAAATACATGCAAACGTGTATTCATATTGATATCCTATTAACCTGAATAATAAAATAAACTTGCAATTTTTACTACTCAAAAAGCATTGGACAAATTGCTTTTGTGTTTTCCATTCCACCCCACAAAGAGTTTTCTTTCAGTACATTATATGGTACATTAAATGCTGCCATTAAAAACAAGAACTCGTCTCGCTTAAAACAAGCCCTTATATGACTATGAGGACGGAAAAATAATAAAGTTATGACTATCGGAATACAAAGAGGCAAAATCAAGATATTATTTTTGTCCTTAAGGTTGAAATTGGACCTGTAAGATGATTTCATGCAACAAACTCGGCATTTCAATAAATAACCGGTTAGACCATACATGGAATATTGTGTACAGTTTTGAGCACCTGTGTATGAGAAGGACATTGCTGAACTAGAATGCGTGCAAAGAAGGGAAAGCAAGGTAATTAAAGGACCTCATCACAGATGGGGATTCTTTACTGTAAGAGCAGTTCGACGATTGAACTCTCTGCCACATTGAAAAGTGTTTTTTTGAAAAATATAAAATTTCATCATATTTGTACCAGATTCTGGAGATGGAACTTTGATCCAGGAATTTATTCTGATAGCCATATTTGGAGTAAGGGAGGAATTTTTCCCCTAATGAGAAAATTGGCATGCACTCCTAGGCAGTTTTTGCCTTCCTCTGGATCAACACGGCAGGTTTATAAGTTGAATTTGATGGACCTTTTTTCAATATTATCAACTATTCAACTCTGTAACAAGCATGTACCTTGTATGTTAACAAAAGTGAGCTTCCATGGCCCGTACGGCGATCAAACCCGCGACCTTGGCGTTATTAGCACCACGCTCTAACAAACTGAGCTAACCGGCCACTTTTATACCAAAGATTCACGTCACTTCAGTAGAAAATACATGCAAACGTGTATTCATATTGATATCCTATTAACCTGAATAATAAAATAAACTTGCAATTTTTACTACTCAAAAAGCATTGGACAAATTGCTTTTGTGTTTTCCATTCCACCCCACAAAGAGTTTTCTTTCAGTACATTATATGGTACATTAAATGCTGCCATTAAAAACAAGAACTCGTCTCGCTTAAAACAAGCCCTTATATGACTATGAGGACGGAAAAATAATAAAGTTATGACTATCGGAATACAAAGAGGCAAAATCAAGATATTATTTTTGTCCTTAAGGTTGAAATTGGACCTGTAAGATGATTTCATGCAACAAACTCGGCATTTCAATAAATAACCGGTTAGACCATACATGGAATATTGTGTACAGTTTTGAGCACCTGTGTATAAGAAGGATATTGCTGAATTAGAATGCGTGCAAAGAAGGGAAAGCAAGGTAATTAACCCCTTCCCGACATTTGACGTACATGTACGTCATGGAAAGCATTGACTTCCCGCAAAATGCCGTACATGTACGTCAAACGTTTGGCACCGGCTCAGAAGCTGAGTCGGTGCCATCATCGTCGGATCTCAGCTGTATCTTACAGCTGACATCCGACTGTAACGGCGGGGACCGAAATTATCTTCGATCCCCGCCATTAACCCCTTAAGTGCAGCGCTCAAACGCGATCGCTGCACTTAAGGTGTTTGCAGCTCATCGGAGCCCCAGCAATTAAATTGCCGGGGTTCCGGTGGCTGCAATGGCAACCGGAGGCCTAATACTGGCCTCCCGGTCTGCCTAGCACCGAAGCCGGTCAAGATCCGCCCGGCGGCGGAGCCTGATCGGCTTCCGTAGCTGCCGGCAAGATGGCGCCGGGTCAGGAGCTGATCCGGCGTCATCAGCGGTGGAGGTCAGCTGTACTGTACAGCTGACATCCACCTGTAACGGCAGGAACCGGAGCTAGCTCCGATCCCTGCCATTAACCCCTTCGATGCAGCAATCGAAAGCGATTGCTGCATCGTAGTGGTTACTAGCAGATCGCCAGCCCTGACAGGCAATCGGGACTGGCGACTGCTGTTATGGCAACAGGAGATACAATGGTCTCCTGCTCTGCCATTACGGAAGCCGATTTAGGCCCCGCCGGGAGGCGAAGCCTAAACGGCTTGCTGTCAGTGAATGACTGACAGATCTAATACATTGCACTACATAGGTAGTGCAATGTATTAGAAAAAAAAAAATCTGACCGTTGGACCTTCAAGTCCCCTAGTGGGACTTGAGAAAAAGTGTAAAAAAAGTATAAAAAAGTGTATAAAAAAGTGCAAAAAATAAAAGTTTGAAAACAATAAAAGTTTCAAGTAATCAAATAAAACACAATCCCCCTTTTACTCTTATCAAGTCCTTTATTACTGAAAAATAATAATAAACCATATGTATTTGGTATCGCCACGACCGTAACGACCGGAGGTATCAAAATATTATATTATTTATTGCAAGCGGTGAACAGCGTAAAAAAACCCCGTAAAAAACGTTACCAGAGTTTCTGTTTTTTGGTCACTTTGCCCTACAAATATTACAATAAAAAGTGATCAAAAAGTCGCACGTATCCAAAAATGGTACCTATAAAAACTATAGCTCGTCCCGCAAAAAACAAGCCCTCATACACGTCCGTCGACAAAAAAATTAAAAAGTTATGGTTCTCACAACTTGGCGACAGAAAAAATACATTCTTTTTACAAAAGTAATTTTATTGTGCAAAAAGTTGTAAAACATAAAAAAGTGCTATAAATTAGGTATCGCCGGAATCGTACTGACCCGCAGAATAAAGTTAACATGTAGTTTATAATGCGTGGTGAACGCTGTATAAAAAAAACAAAAAAAGCTGTGCCAGAATTGCGTTTTTTTGTTTACCTGGCATCCCAAAAAATAGGATAAAAGGTGATCAAAAAGTCGCATGTACCCCAAAATGGTACCAATAATAACTACAGCTCGTCCCGCAACAAACCAGCCCTCATACCGCTACGTCTATGAAAAATAAAATTAGTTAAGGCTCCAATAAGTCAGGAAATAAAAAAATATGCAGTTGTGCCCGAGGGGAACATTTCTTCAGTTTCAAGAGGCGATTTATCAAGGACCTAAAATTAGGGAACCAGGAAGGGGAGAGCCCAAACATATCCGCTGGAAGAGAGGGTGCCCGTATTATACCAGGATAATACTTTCCCAGCAAAATTCCCCAAACTACAAAGGCGCGGAGTGTGGACCAAAAGGGGGATAAGAAATGACACCATTTATCAGTGCGACACCGGCCTGTGCAGAAAGGATTGCTTCACAGCGTAACACACATCTATGGATTATTTTTATTTTTTTATACCACCTGACTATGCCCCTTATATACTCCGCCCCGCTTACATGTACCCCCACATTATAAAACGCCAGCAATACTCAAACAAATATAGTACCAAGCAAAATCCGCTCTCCAAAAGCCAAATGGTGCTCCTTCGGCCCTGAACCCTGCAGCGTCCCCAAACAGCAGTTTCCTTCAACATATATGGCATCGTCATACCCGGGAGAACCCTTTTAACAATTTTTGGGGTGTGTGTCTCCAGCGTCATAAGCTGGGCATGACATATTTGCCACTGAATGGCATATCTAGGGAAAAAAATCCCATTTTTACTCTGCAACATTGAGCGCACACTAATTTCTACAAAACACCTGCAGGGTTAAAATGCTTACTACACCCCTTGGTAAATGCATTGAGGGGTGTAGTTTCCAAAATGGGGTCACTTCTGGGGGGTTTCCACTGTTTTGGGCCCACAGGTGCCCAGAAACCAATCCAGCAACATCTGCACTCCAAATGGCGGTCCTTCCCATCTGAGCCCTGCGGTTTGCCCAAACAGCAGTTTATGACCACATATGGGGTATTGCCGTACTCGGGAGAAATAGCTTTACAAATGTTGGGTTCTTTTTTTCCTTTATTTGTTGAGAAAATGAAAAAATTTGCGCTAAAGCTACGTCTTATTGAAGAAAAAGGACTGTTTTTATTTTCACTGCCTAATTCTAATAAATTCTATGAAACATCTGTGGGGTCAAAATGCTCACTACACCCCTAGATGAATTCCTCAAGAGGTGTAGTTTCCTAAATGGAGTCCCTTTTTGGGCGTTTTCATTGTTTTGTCCCCTCAGGGGCTTTGCAAATGTGACCTGGCCTCCGCAAATCATTCCTGCTAAATGTGATCTCAAATAGCCAAATAGTGCTCTTTCCCTTCTAAGCCCTGCCGTGTGTCCAAACAGCCGTTTATTACCACATGTGGGGTATTGTTTTACTCGGAAGAAATTGCTTTACAAATTTTACGGTGCTTTTTCTCCTTTAGTCCTTCTGGAAATGAGAAAAAATTAGCTAAACCTACATTTTCTTTGAAAAAATGTAGATTATTATTTTCAGGGCCTACTTCCAATAATTTCTGCAAAAAAACTGTGGTGTCAAATCGCTCACTATACCCCTAGATAATTTCCTCAATGGGTGTAGTTTACAAAATGGGGTCACTTGTGGGGGGTTTCCACTGTTTTATCCCCTCAGGGGCTTTGTAAATGTGACGTGGCCTCCGCAAACCATTCCTGCTAAATTTGAGTTCCAAAAGCCAAATGGCGCTCTTTCCCTTCTCAGCCTCGCCGTGTGTCCAAACAGCCGTTTATTACCACATGTGGGGTATTGTTTTACTCGGGAGAAATTTCTTTACAAATTTTATGGTGCTTTTTCTCCTTTAGTCCTTGTGGAAATGAAAAAAAATTAGCTAAACCTACATTTTATTTGAAAAAATGTAGATTTTCATTTTCACAGCCTACTTGCAAAAATTATTGCAAAAAACCTGTGGGGTCAAAATGCTCACTATACCCCTAGATAATTTCCTCAAGGGGTATAGTTTCCAAAATGGGGTCACTTGTTTGGGGTTTCCACTGTTTTGTCACCTCAGGGGCTTTGTAAATGTGACATGGCCTCCGCAAACCATTCCTGCTAAATGTGAACTCCAAAAGCCAAATAGCGCTCTTTCCCTTCTCAGCCACGCCGTGTCTCCAAACAACCGTTTATTACCACATGTGAGGTATTGTTTTACTCGGGAGAAATTGCTTTACAAATGTTGCAGTGCTTTTTCTCCTTTAGTTCTTGTGGAAATGAGAAAAAAAATCGCTAAACCTACATTTTCTTTGAAGAAATGTTGATTTTAATTTTCACGGCCTACTTCCAATAATTTCTGTAAAAAACCTGTGCGGTCAAAATGCTCACTACACCCCTAGATAATTTCCTTGAGGTGTCTAGTTTCCCAGATGGGGTCACTTTTGGTTGATTTTGACTGTTTTGGCACCGCAAGAGCCCTTCAAACCTGACATGGTGCCTAAAATATATTCTAACAAAAATAAGGCCCCAAAATCCACTAGGTGCTCCTTTGCTTCGGAGGCCGGTGCTTCAGTCCAGTAGCACGCTACGGCCACATGTGGGATATTTCCTAAAACTGCAGAAACTGGGCAACAAATATTGAGTTGCATTTCTCTGGTAAAACCTTCTGTTTTATAAAAAAAATTGTATTAAAAATGTATTTCTGCAGAAAAATATGAAATTTGTAAATTTCACCTCTACTTTGCTTTAATTCCTGTGAAATGTGTAAAGGGTTAAGACATTTTCTAAATGCTGTTTTGAATACTTTGAGGGGTGAAGTTTTTAAAATGGGGTGACTTTTTTGGGGTTTCTAATTTATAAGGCCCTCAAAACCACTTCACAACTGAACTGGCCCCTGTAAAAATAGCCTTTTGAAATTTTCTTGAAAATGTGAGAAATTGCTGCTAAAGTTCTAAGCCTTGTGAGGTCATAGAAAAATAAAAGGATGTTCAAAAAACGATGCCAATCTAAAGTAGACATATGGGGGATGTTAATTAGCAGCAATTTTGTGTGGTATAACTGCCTGTCTTACAAGCAGATACATTTAAATTGAGAAAAATGCTAATTTTTGCAATTTTTCGCTAATTTTTGGTGTTTTTCACAATTAAATACTGAACATATCGAGCAAATTTTGCCAGTAACATAAAGTCCAATGTGTCACGAGAAAACAATCTCAGAATCGCTTGGATAGGTGAAAGCATTCCGGAGTTATTACCACATAAAGTGACACATGTCAGATTTGAAAAATGAGGCTCTGTCAGGAAGGTCAAAAGTGGCTAAAGAGGGAAGGGGTTAAAGGACCTCATCACAGACGGGGATTCTTTACTGTAAGAGCAGTTCGACGATTGAACTCTCTGCCACATTGAAAAGTGTTTTTTTGAAAAATATAAAATGTCATCATATTTGTACCAGATTCTGGAGATGGAACTTTGATCCAGGAATTTATTCTGATAGCCATATTTGGAGTAAGGGAGGAATTTTTCCCCTAATGAGAAAATTGGCATGCACTCCTAGGCAGTTTTTGCCTTCCTCTGAATCAACACGGCAGGTTTATAAGTTGAATTTGATGGACCTTGTTTCAATATTATCAACTATTCAACTCTGTAACAAGCATGTACCTTGTGTGCTAACAAAAGTGAGCTTCCATGGCCCGTACGGCGATCAAACCCGCGACCTTGGCATTATTAGCACCACGCTCTAACAAACTGAGCTAACCAGCCACTTTTATACCAAAGATTCACGTCACGTCAGTAGAAAATACATGCAAACGTGTATTCATATTGATATCCTATTAACCTGAATAATAAAATAAACTTGCAATTTTTACTACTCAAAAAGCATTGGACAAATTGCTTTTGTGTTTTCCATTCCACCCCACAAAGAGGAGTTTTCTTTCAGTACATTATATGGTACATTAAATGCTGCCATTAAAAACAAGAACTTGTCTCGCTAAAAACAAGCCCTTATATGACTATGAGGACGGAAAAATAATAAAGTTATGACTATCGGAATACAAAGAGGCAAAATCAAGATATTATTTTTGTCCTTAAGGTTGAAATTGAACCTCTAAGATGATTTCATGCAACAAACTCTGCATTTCTATAAATCACCGGTTAGACCATACATGGAATATTGTGTACAGTTTTAAGCACCTGTGTATGAGAAGGACATTGCTGAACTAGAATGCGTGCAAAGAAGGGAAAGCAAGGTAATTAAAGGACCTCATCACAGACGGGGATTCTTTACTGTAAGAGCAGTTCGACGATTGAACTCTCTGCCACATTGAAAAGTGTTTTTTTGAAAAATATAAAATGTCATCATATTTGTACCAGATTCTGGAGATGGAACTTTGATCCAGGAATTTATTCTAATAGCCATATTTGGAGTAAGGGAGGAATTTTTCCCCTAATGACAACATTGGAATGCACTCCAAGACAGTTTTTGCCTTCCTCTGGATCAACACGGCAGGTTTATAGGTTGAATTTGATGGACCTTTTTTCAATATTATCAACTATTCAACTCTGTAACAAGCATGTAACAAGCATGTAACAAAAGTGAGCTTCCATGGCCCGTACGGGGATCGAACCCATGACCTTGGTGTTATTAGCACCACGCTCTAACCAACTGAGCTAACCGGCCACTTTTACACCAAAGATTCACGTCACGTCAGTAGAAAATACATGCAAACGTGTATTCATATTGATATCCTATTAACCTGAATAATAAAATAAACTTGCAATTTTTACTACTCAAAAAGCATTGGACAAATTGCTTTTGTGTTTTCCATTCCACCCCACAAAGAGTTTTCTTTAAGTACATTATATGGTACATTAAATGCTGCCATTAAAAACAAGAACTTGTCTCGCTAAAAACAAGCCCTTATATGACTATGAGGACGGAAAAATAATAAAGTTATGACTATCGGAATAAAAAGAGGCAAAATCAAGATATTATTTTTGTCCTTAAGGTTGAAATTGGACCTCTAAGATGATTTCATGCAACAAACTCTGCATTTCTATAAATCACCGGTTAGACCATACATGGAATATTGTGTACAGTTTTGAGCACCTGTGTATGAGAAAGACATTGCTGAACTAGAATGCGTGCAAAGAAGGGAAAGCAAGGTAATTAAAGGACCTCATCACAGACGGGGATTCTTTACTGTAAGAGCAGTTCGACGATTGAACTCTCTGCCACATTGAAAAGTGTTTTTTTGAAAAATATAAAATGTCATCATATTTGTACCAGATTCTGGAGATGGAACTTTGATCCAGGAATTTATTCTAATAGCCATATTTGGAGTAAGGGAGGAATTTTTCCCCTAATGACAACATTGGAATGCACTCCAAGACAGTTTTTGCCTTCCTCTGGATCAACACGGCAGGTTTATAGGTTGAATTTGATGGACCTTTTTTCAATATTATCAACTATTCAACTCTGTAACAAGCATGTAACAAAAGTGAGCTTCCATGGCCCGTACGGGGATCGAACCCGTGACCTTGGCGTTATTAGCACCACGCTCTAACCAACTGAGCTAACAGGCCACTTTTACACCAAAGATTCACGTCACGTCAGTAGAAAATACATGCAAACGTGTATTCATATTGATATCCTATTAACTTGAATAATAAAATAAACTTGCAATTTTTACTACTCAAAAAGCATTGGACAAATTGCTTTTGTGTTTTCCATTCCACCCCACAAAGAGTTTTCTTCAGTACATTATATGGTACATTAAATGCTGCCATTAAAAACAAGAACTTGTCTCGCTAAAAACAAGCCCTTATATGACTATGAGGACGGAAAAATAATAAAGTTATGACTATCGGAATACAAAGAGGCAAAATCAAGATATTATTTTTGTCCTTAAGGTTGAAATTGAACCTCTAAGATGATTTCATGCAACAAACTCTGCATTTCTATAAATCACCGGTTAGACCATACATGGAATATTGTGTACAGTTTTGAGCACCTGTGTATGAGAAGGACATTGCTGAACTAGAATGCGTGCAAAGAAGGGAAAGCAAGGTAATTAAAGGACCTCATCACAGACGGGGATTCTTTACTGTAAGAGCAGTTCGACGATTGAACTCTCTGCCACATTGAAAAGTGTTTTTTTGAAAAATATAAAATGTCATCATATTTGTACCAGATTCTGGAGATGGAACTTTGATCCAGGAATTTATTCTAATAGCCATATTTGGAGTAAGGGAGGAATTTTTCCCCTAATGACAACATTGGAATGCACTCCAAGACAGTTTTTGCCTTCCTCTGGATCAACACGGCAGGTTTATAGGTTGAATTTGATAGACCTTTTTTCAATATTATCAACTATTCAACTCTGTAACAAGCATGTAACAAAAGTGAGCTTCCATGGCCCGTACGGGGATCGAACCCGTGACCTTGGCGTTATTAGCACCACGCTCTAACCAACTGAGCTAACCGGCCACTTTTACACCAAAGATTCACGTCACGTCAGTAGAAAATACATGCAAACGTGTATTCATATTGATATCCTATTAACCTGAATAATAAAATAAACTTGCAATTTTTACTACTCAAAAAGCATTGGACAAATTGCTTTTGTGTTTTCCATTCCACCCCACAAAGAGTTTTCTTCAGTACATTATATGGTACATTAAATGCTGCCATTAAAAACAAGAACTTGTCTCGCTAAAAACAAGCCCTTATATGACTATGAGGACGGAAAAATAATAAAGTTATGACTATCGGAATACAAAGAGGCAAAATCAAGATATTATTTTTGTCCTTAAGGTTGAAATTGAACCTCTAAGATGATTTCATGCAACAAACTCTGCATTTCTATAAATCACCGGTTAGACCATACATGGAATATTGTGTACAGTTTTGAGCACCTGTGTATGAGAAGGACATTGCTGAACTAGAATGCGTGCAAAGAAGGGAAAGCAAGGTAATTAAAGGACCTCATCACAGACGGGGATTCTTTACTGTAAGAGCAGTTCGACGATTGAACTCTCTGCCACATTGAAAAGTGTTTTTTTGAAAAATATAAAATGTCATCATATTTGTACCAGATTCTGGAGATGGAACTTTGATCCAGGAATTTATTCTAATAGCCATATTTGGAGTAAGGGAGGAATTTTTCCCCTAATGACAACATTGGAATGCACTCCAAGACAGTTTTTGCCTTCCTCTGGATCAACACGGCAGGTTTATAGGTTGAATTTGATGGACCTTTTTTCAATATTATCAACTATTCAACTCTGTAACAAGCATGTAACAAAAGTGAGCTTCCATGGCCCGTACGGGGATCGAACCCGTGACCTTGGCGTTATTAGCACCACGCTCTAACCAACTGAGCTAACAGGCCACTTTTACACCAAAGATTCACGTCACGTCAGTAGAAAATACATGCAAACGTGTATTCATATTGATATCCTATTAACTTGAATAATAAAATAAACTTGCAATTTTTACTACTCAAAAAGCATTGGACAAATTGCTTTTGTGTTTTCCATTCCACCCCACAAAGAGTTTTCTTCAGTACATTATATGGTACATTAAATGCTGCCATTAAAAACAAGAACTTGTCTCGCTAAAAACAAGCCCTTATATGACTATGAGGACGGAAAAATAATAAAGTTATGACTATCGGAATACAAAGAGGCAAAATCAAGATATTATTTTTGTCCTTAAGGTTGAAATTGAACCTCTAAGATGATTTCATGCAACAAACTCTGCATTTCTATAAATCACCGGTTAGACCATACATGGAATATTGTGTACAGTTTTGAGCACCTGTGTATGAGAAGGACATTGCTGAACTAGAATGCGTGCAAAGAAGGGAAAGCAAGGTAATTAAAGGACCTCATCACAGACGGGGATTCTTTACTGTAAGAGCAGTTCGACGATTGAACTCTCTGCCACATTGAAAAGTGTTTTTTTGAAAAATATAAAATGTCATCATATTTGTACCAGATTCTGGAGATGGAACTTTGATCCAGGAATTTATTCTAATAGCCATATTTGGAGTAAGGGAGGAATTTTTCCCCTAATGACAACATTGGAATGCACTCCAAGACAGTTTTTGCCTTCCTCTGGATCAACACGGCAGGTTTATAGGTTGAATTTGATAGACCTTTTTTCAATATTATCAACTATTCAACTCTGTAACAAGCATGTAACAAGCATGTAACAAAAGTGAGCTTCCATGGCCCGTACGGGGATCGAACCCGTGACCTTGGCGTTATTAGCACCACGCTCTAACCAACTGAGCTAACCGGCCACTTTTACACCAAAGATTCACGTCACGTCAGTAGAAAATACATGCAAACGTGTATTCATATTGATATCCTATTAACCTGAATAATAAAATAAACTTGCAATTTTTACTACTCAAAAAGCATTGGACAAATTGCTTTTGTGTTTTCCATTCCACCCCACAAAGAGTTTTCTTCAGTACATTATATGGTACATTAAATGCTGCCATTAAAAACAAGAACTTGTCTCGCTAAAAACAAGCCCTTATATGACTATGAGGACGGAAAAATAATAAAGTTATGACTATCGGAATACAAAGAGGCAAAATCAAGATATTATTTTTGTCCTTAAGGTTGAAATTGAACCTCTAAGATGATTTCATGCAACAAACTCTGCATTTCTATAAATCACCGGTTAGACCATACATGGAATATTGTGTACAGTTTTAAGCACCTCTGTATGAGAAGGACATTGCTGAACTAGAATGCGTGCAAAGAAGGGAAAGCAAGGTAATTAAAGGACCTCATCACAGACGGGGATTCTTTACTGTAAGAGCAGTTCGACGATTGAACTCTCTGCCACATTGAAAAGTGTTTTTTTGAAAAATATAAAATGTCATCATATTTGTACCAGATTCTGGAGATGGAACTTTGATCCAGGAATTTATTCTAATAGCCATATTTGGAGTAAGGGAGGAATTTTTCCCCTAATGACAACATTGGAATGCACTCCAAGACAGTTTTTGCCTTCCTCTGGATCAACACGGCAGGTTTATAGGTTGAATTTGATGGACCTTTTTTCAATATTATCAACTATTCAACTCTGTAACAAGCATGTAACAAAAGTGAGCTTCCATGGCCCGTACGGGGATCGAACCCATGACCTTGGCGTTATTAGCACCACGCTCTAACCAACTGAGCTAACCGGCCACTTTTACACCAAAGATTCACGTCACGTCAGTAGAAAATACATGCAAACGTGTATTCATATTGATATCCTATTAACCTGAATAATAAAATAAACTTGCAATTTTTACTACTCAAAAAGCATTGGACAAATTGCTTTTGTGTTTTCCATTCCACCCCACAAAGAGTTTTCTTTCAGTACATTATATGGTACATTAAATGCTGCCATTAAAAACAAGAACTTGTCTCGCTAAAAACAAGCCCTTATATGACTATGAGGACGGAAAAATAATAAAGTTATGACTATCGGAATACAAAGAGGCAAAATCAAGATATTATTTTTGTCCTTAAGGTTGAAATTGGACCTCTAAGATGATTTCATGCAACAAACTCTGCATTTCTATAAATCACCGGTTAGACCATACATGGAATATTGTGTACAGTTTTGAGCACCTGTGTATGAGAAGGACATTGCTGAACTAGAATGCGTGCAAAGAAGGGAAAGCAAGGTAATTAAAGGACCTCATCACAGACGGGGATTCTTTACTGTAAGAGCAGTTCAACGATTGAACTCTCTGCCACTTTGAAAAGTGTTTTTTTGAAAAATATAATCATATTTGTACCAGATTCTGGAGATGGAACTTTGATCCAGGAATTTATTCTAATAGCCATATTTGGAGTAAGGGAGGAATTTTTCCCCTAATGACAACATTGGAATGCACTCCAAGACAGTTTTTGCCTTCCTCTGGATCAACACGGCAGGTTTATAGGTTGAATTTGATGGACCTTTTTTCAATATTATCAACTATTCAACTCTGTAACAAGCATGTAACAAAAGTGAGCTTCCATGGCCCGTACGGGGATCGAACCCGTGACCTTGGCGTTATTAGCACCACGCTCTAACCAACTGAGCTAACCGGCCACTTTTACACCAAAGATTCACGTCACGTCAGTAGAAAATACATGCAAACGTGTATTCATATTGATATCCTATTAACCTGAATAATAAAATAAACTTGCAATTTTTACTACTCAAAAAGCATTGGACAAATTGCTTTTGTGTTTTCCATTCCACCCCACAAAGAGTTTTCTTTCAGTACATTATATGGTACATTAAATGCTGCCATTAAAAACAAGAACTTGTCTCGCTAAAAACAAGCCCTTATATGACTATGAGGACGGAAAAATAATAAAGTTATGACTATCGGAATACAAAGAGGCAAAATCAAGATATTATTTTTGTCCTTAAGGTTGAAATTGAACCTCTAAGATGATTTCATGCAACAAACTCTGCATTTCTATAAATCACCGGTTACACCATACATGGAATATTGTGTACAGTTTTGAGCACCTGTGTATGAGAAGGACATTGCTGAACTAGAATGCGTGCAAAGAAGGGAAAGCAAGGTAATTAAAGGACCTCATCACAGACGGGGATTCTTTACTGTAAGAGCAGTTCGACGATTGAACTCTCTGCCACATTGAAAAGTGTTTTTTTGAAAAATATAAAATTTCATCATATTTGTACCAGATTCTGGAGATGGAACTTTGATCCAGGAATTTATTCTAATAGCCATATTTGGAGTAAGGGAGGAATTTTTCCCCTAATGACAACATTGGAATGCACTCCAAGACAGTTTTTGCCTTCCTCTGGATCAACACGGCAGGTTTATATGTTGAATTTGATGGACCTTTTTTCAATATTATCAACTATTCAACTCTGTAACAAGCATGTAACAAAAGTGAGCTTCCATGGCCCATACGGGGATCGAACCCATGACCTTGGCGTTATTAGCCCCACGCTCTAACCAACTGAGCTAACCGGCCACTTTTACACCAAAGATTCACGTCACGTCAGTAGAAAATACATGCAAACGTGTATTCATATTGATATCCTATTAACCTGAATAATAAAATAAACTTGCAATTTTTACTACTCAAAAAGCATTGGACAAATTGCTTTTGTGTTTTCCATTCCACCCCACAAAGAGTTTTCTTTCAGTACATTATATGGTACATTAAATGCTGCCATTAAAAACAAGAACTTGTCTCGCTAAAAACAAGCCCTTATATGACTATGAGGACGGAAAAATAATAAAGTTATGACTATCGGAATACAAAGAGGCAAAATCAAGATATTATTTTTGTCCTTAAGGTTGAAATTGAACCTCTAAGATGATTTCATGCAACAAACTCTGCATTTCTATAAATCACCGGTTACACCATACATGGAATATTGTGTACAGTTTTGAGCACCTGTGTATGAGAAGGACATTGCTGAACTAGAATGCGTGCAAAGAAGGGAAAGCAAGGTAATTAAAGGACCTCATCACAGACGGGGATTCTTTACTGTAAGAGCAGTTCGACGATTGAACTCTCTGCCACATTGAAAAGTGTTTTTTTGAAAAATATAAAATTTCATCATATTTGTACCAGATTCTGGAGATGGAACTTTGATCCAGGAATTTATTCTAATAGCCATATTTGGAGTAAGGGAGGAATTTTTCCCCTAATGACAACATTGGAATGCACTCCAAGACAGTTTTTGCCTTCCTCTGGATCAACACGGCAGGTTTATATGTTGAATTTGATGGACCTTTTTTCAATATTATCAACTATTCAACTCTGTAACAAGCATGTAACAAAAGTGAGCTTCCATGGCCCATACGGGGATCGAACCCATGACCTTGGCGTTATTAGCCCCACGCTCTAACCAACTGAGCTAACCGGCCACTTTTACACCAAAGATTCACGTCACGTCAGTAGAAAATACATGCAAACGTGTATTCATATTGATATCCTATTAACCTGAATAATAAAATAAACTTGCAATTTTTACTACTCAAAAAGCATTGGACAAATTGCTTTTGTGTTTTCCATTCCACCCACAAAGAGTTTTCTTTCAGTACATTATATGGTACATTAAATGCTGCCATTAAAAACAAGAACTTGTCTCGCTAAAAACAAGCCCTTATATGACTATGAGGACGGAAAAATAATAAAGTTATGACTATCGGAATACAAAGAGGCAAAATCAAGATATTATTTTTGTCCTTAAGGTTGAAATTGGACCTCTAAGATGATTTCATGCAACAAACTCTGCATTTCTATAAATCACCGGTTACACCATACATGGAATATTGTGTACAGTTTTGAGCACCTGTGTATGAGAAGGACATTGCTGAACTAGAATGCGTGCAAAGAAGGGAAAGCAAGGTAATTAAAGGACCTCATCACAGACGGGGATTCTTTACTGTAAGAGCAGTTCGACGATTGAACTCTCTGCCACATTGAAAAGTGTTTTTTTGAAAAATATAAAATTTCATCATATTTGTACCAGATTCTGGAGATGGAACTTTGATCCAGGAATTTATTCTAATAGCCATATTTGGAGTAAGGGAGGAATTTTTCCCCTAATGACAACATTGGAATGCACTCCAAGACAGTTTTTGCCTTCCTCTGGATCAACACGGCAGGTTTATATGTTGAATTTGATGGACCTTTTTTCAATATTATCAACTATTCAACTCTGTAACAAGCATGTAACAAAAGTGAGCTTCCATGGCCCATACGGGGATCGAACCCATGACCTTGGCGTTATTAGCCCCACGCTCTAACCAACTGAGCTAACCGGCCACTTTTACACCAAAGATTCACGTCACGTCAGTAGAAAATACATGCAAACGTGTATTCATATTGATATCCTATTAACCTGAATAATAAAATAAACTTGCAATTTTTACTACTCAAAAAGCATTGGACAAATTGCTTTTGTGTTTTCCATTCCACCCACAAAGAGTTTTCTTTCAGTACATTATATGGTACATTAAATGCTGCCATTAAAAACAAGAACTTGTCTCGCTAAAAACAAGCCCTTATATGACTATGAGGACGGAAAAATAATAAAGTTATGACTATCGGAATACAAAGAGGCAAAATCAAGATATTATTTTTGTCCTTAAGGTTGAAATTGGACCTCTAAGATGATTTCATGCAACAAACTCTGCATTTCTATAAATCACCGGTTAGATCATACATGGAATATTGTGTACAGTTTTGAGCACCTGTGTATGAGAAGGACATTGCTGAACTAGAATGCGTGCAAAGAAGGGAAAGCAAGGTAATTAAAGGACCTCATCACAGACGGGGATTCTTTACTGTAAGAGCAGTTCGACGATTGAACTCTCTGCCACATTGAAAAGTGTTTTTTTGAAAAATATAAAATGTCATCATATTTGTACCAGATTCTGGAGATGGAACTTTGATCCAGGAATTTATTCTAATAGCCATATTTGAAGTAAGGGAGGACTTTTTCCCCTAATGACAACATTGGAATGCACTCCAAGACAGTTTTTGCCTTCCTCTGGATCAACACGGCAGGTTTATAGGTTGAATTTGATGGACCTTTTTTCAATATTATCAACTATTCAACTCTGTAACAAGCATGTAACAAAAGTAAGCTTCTATGGCCCATACGGGGATCGAACCCATGACCTTGGCATTATTAGCCCCACGCTCTAACCAACTGAGCTAACCGGCCACTTTTACACCAAAGATTCACGTCACGTCAGTAGAAAATACATGCAAACGTGTATTCATATTGATATCCTATTAACCTGAATAATAAAATAAACTTGCAATTTTTACTACTCAAAAAGCATTGGACAAATTGCTTTTGTGTTTTCCATTCCACCCCACAAAGAGTTTTCTTCAGTACATTATATGGTACATTAAATGCTGCCATTAAAAACAAGAACTTGTCTCGCTAAAAACAAGCCCTTATATGACTATGAGGACGTAAAAATAATAAAGTTATGACTATCGGAATACAAAGAGGCAAAATCAAGATATTATTTTTGTCCTTAAGGTTGAAATTGGACCTCTAAGATGATTTCATGCAACAAACTCTGCATTTCTATAAATCACCGGTTAGACCATACATGGAATATTGTCTACAGTTTTGAGCACCTGTGTATGAGAAGGACATTGCTGAACTAGAATGCGTGCAAAGAAGGGAAAGCAAGGTAATTAAAGGACCTCATCACAGACGGGGATTCTTTACTGTAAGGGCATGACCACACATGGCGGAATTCCTCCGCAACTGTCCGCATCCATGCCGCACAGAATCTGCGTTGCAGATTCTGCTGCGGATCTGCACAAAATGTGCAGTACATTGATGCGGACTAGCTGCTGCGGACTGCGGGAAAAGTGCTTCCCTTCTCCCTATCAGTGCAGGATAGAGAGAAGGGACAGCACTTTCCCTAGTGAAAGTAAACGACTTTCATACTTACCGGCCGTTGTCTTGGTGACGCGTCCCTCTTTCGGCATCCAGCCCGACCTCCCTGGATGACGCGCCAGTCCATGTGACCGCTGCAGCCTGTGCTTGGCCTGTGATTGGCTGCAGCCGTCACTTACACTGAATCGTCATCCTGGGAGGCCGGACTGGAGACAGACCCAGGGAGTTCTCGGTAAGTATGAACTTATATATTTTTTTACAGATACATGTATATTGAGATCGGTAGTCACTGTCCCGGGTGCAGAAACAGTTACTGCCGATCGCTTAACTCTTTCAGCACCCTGGACAGTGACTATTTACTGACGTCTCCTAGCAACGCTCCCGTCATTACGGGAGCCCCATTGACTTCCTCAGTCTGGCTGTAGACCTAGAAATACATAGGTCCAGCCAGAATGAAGAAATGTCAAGTTAAAAAAGCAAGACGCATCCGCAGCACACATGACATGTGCATGACAGCTGCGGACTTCATTGCGGAACTTTGAATCTCCATTGAAGTCAATGGAGAAATTCCGCCATGAGTCCGCCACTGCTCCGCAACAGACAGAGCATGCTGCGGACACCAAATTCCGCTCCGCAGCCTATGCTCCGCAGCGGAATTGTACGCCTCGTGTAAACGAACACTGCTAAATTAAAGTGAAAGTCAATGGAGAAACGGCTCCGCTGCGGATTAACGCTGCGGAGTGTCCGCAGCGGAATTTAAGTGAAATTCCGCCATGTGTGAACCCGCCCTAAGAGCAGTTCGACGATTGAACTCTCTGCCACATTGAAAAGTGTTTTTTTGAAAAATATAAAATTTCATCATATTTGTACCAGATTCTGGAGATGGAACTTTGATCCAGGAATTTATTCTAATAGCCATATTTGGAGTAAGGGAGGAATTTTTCCCCTAATGACAACATTGGAATGCACTCCAAGACAGTTTTTGCCTTCCTCTGGATCAACACGGCCACATTGAAAAGTGTTTTTTTGAAAAATATAAAATGTCATCATATTTGTACCAGATTCTGGAGATGGAACTTTGATCCAGGAATTTATTCTAATAGCCATATTTGGAGTAAGGGAGGAATTTTTCCCCTAATGACAACATTGGAATGCACTCCAAGACAGTTTTTGCCTTCCTCTGGATCAACACTGCAGGTTTATAGGTTGAATTTGATGGACCTTTTTTCAATATTATCAACTATTCAACTCTGTAACAAGCATGTAACAAAAGTGAGCTTCCATGGCCCGTACGGGGATCGAACCCCTGACCTTGGCATTATTAGCACCACGCTCTAACCAACTGAGCTAACCACCCACTTTTACACCAAAGATTCACGTCACGTCAGTAGAAAATACATGCAAACGTGTATTCATATTGATATCCTATTAACCTGAATAATAAAATAAACTTGCAATTTTTACTACTCAAAAAGCATTGGACAAATTGCTTTTGTGTTTTCCATTCCACCCCACAAAGAGTTTTCTTTCAGTACATTATATGGTACATTAAATGCTGCCATTAAAAACAAGAACTTGTCTCGCTAAAAACAAGCCCTTATATGACTATGAGGACGGAAAAATAATAAAGTTATGACTATCGGAATACAAAGAGGCAAAATCAAGATATTATTTTTGTCCTTAAGGTTGAAATTGGACCTCTAAGATGATTTCATGCAACAAACTCTGCATTTCTATAAATCACCGGTTAGACCATACATGGAATATTGTGTACAGTTTTGAGCACCCGTGTATGAGAAGGACATTGCTGAACTAGAATGTGTGCAAAGAAGGGAAAGCAAGGTAATTAAAGGACCTCATCACAGACGGGGATTCTTTACTGTAAGAGCAGTTCGACGATTGAACTCTCTACCACATTGAAAAGTGTTTTTTTGAATAATATAAAATTTCATCATATTTGTACCAGATTCTGGAGATGGAACTTTGATCCAGGAATTTATTCTAATAGCCATATTTGGAGTAAGGGAGGACTTTTTCCCCTAATGACAACATTGGAATGCACTCCAAGACAGTTTTTGCCTTCCTCTGGATCAACACGGTAGGTTTATAGGTTGAATTTGATGGACCTTTTTTCAATAATATCAACTATTCAACTCTGTAACAAGCATGTAACAAGCATGTAACAAGCATGTAACAAAAGTGAGCTTCCATGGCCCGTACGATCGAACCCGTGACCTTGGCATTATTAGCACCACGCTCTAACCAACTGAGCTAACCAGCCACTTTTACACCAAAGATTCACGTCACGTCAGTAGAAAATACATGCAAACGTGTATTCATATTGATATCCTATTAACCTGAATAATAAAATAAACTTGCAATTTTTACTACTCAAAAAGCATTGGACAAATTGCTTTTGTGTTTTCCATTCCACCCCACAAAGAGTTTTCTTTCAGTACATTATATAGTACATTAAATGCTGCCATTAAAAACAAGAACTTGTCTCGCTAAAAACAAGCCCTTATATGACTATGAGGACGGAAAAATAATAAAGTTATGACTATCGGAATACAAAGAGGCAAAATCAAGATATTATTTTTGTCCTTAAGGTTGAAATTGGACCTCTAAGATGATTTCATGCAATAAACTCTGCATTTCTATAAATCACCGGTTAGACCATACATGGAATATTGTGTACAGTTTTGAGCACCTGTGTATGAGAAGGACATTGCTGAACTAGAATGCGTGCAAAGAAGGGAAAGCAAGGTAATTAAAGGACCTCATCACAGACGGGGATTCTTTACTGTAAGAGAAGTTCTACGATTGAACTCTCTGCCACATTGAAAAGTGTTTTTTTGAAAAATATAAAATTTAAAATATAAATAGGACGGAAAAATAATAAAGTTATGACTATCGGAATACAAAGAGGCAAAATCAAGATATTATTTTTGTCCTTAAGGTTGAAATTGGGCCTCTAAGATGATTTCATGCAACAAACTCTGCATTTCTATAAATCACCGGTTAGACCATACATGGAATATTGTGTACAGTTTTGAGCACCTGTGTATGAGAAGGACATTGCTGAACTAGAATGCGTGCAAAGAAGGGAAAGCAAGGTAATTAAAGGACCTCATCACAGACGGGGATTCTTTACTGTAAGAGCAGTTCAACGATTGAACTCTCTGCCACATGGAAAAGTGTTTTTTTGAAAAATATAAAATTTCATCATATTTGTACCAGATTCTGGAGATGGAACTTTGATCCAGGAATTTATTCTAATAGCCATATTTGGAGTAAGGGAGGAATTTTTCCCCTAATGACAACTTTGGAATGCACTCCAAGACAGTTTTTGCCTTCCTCTGGATCAACACGGCAGGTTTATAGGTTGAATTTGATGGACCTTTTTTCAATATTATCAACTATTCAACTCTGTAACAAGCATGTAACAAAAGTGAGCTTCCATGGCCCGTACGGGGATCGAACCCGTGACCTTGGCGTTATTAGCACCACGCTCTAACCAACTGAGCTAACCGGCCACTTTTACACCAAAGATTCACGTCACGTCAGTAGAAAATACATGCAAACGTGTATTCATATTGATATCCTATTAACCTGAATAATAAAATAAACTTGAAATTTTTACTACTCAAAAAGCATTGGACAAATTGCTTTTGTGTTTTCCATTCCACCCCACAAAGAGTTTTCTTTCAGTACATTATATGGTACATTAAATGCTGCCATTAAAAACAAGAACTTGTCTCGCTAAAAACAAGCCCTTATATGACTATGAGGACGGAAAAATAATAAAGTTATGACTATCGGAATACAAAGAGGCAAAATCAAGATATTATTTTTGTCCTTAAGGTTGAAATTGGACCTCTAAGATGATTTCATGCAACAAACTCTGCATTTCTGTAAATCACCGGTTAGACCATACATGGAATATTGTGTACAGTTTTGAGCACCTGTGTATGAGAAGGACATTGCTGAACTAGAATGCGTGCAAAGAAGGGAAAGCAAGGTAATTAAAGGACCTCATCACAGACGGGGATTCTTTACTGTAAGAGCAGTTCAACGATTGAACTCTCTGCCACTTTGAAAAGTGTTTTTTTGAAAAATATAATCATATTTGTACCAGATTCTGGAGATGGAACTTTGATCCAGGAATTTATTCTAATAGCCATATTTGGAGTAAGGGAGGAATTTTTCCCCTAATGACAACATTGGAATGCACTCCAAGACAGTTTTTGCCTTCCTCTGGATCAACACGGCAGGTTTATAGGTTGAATTTGATGGACCTTTTTTCAATATTATCAACTATTCAACTCTGTAACAAGCATGTAACAAAAGTGAGCTTCCATGGCCCGTACGGGGATCGAACCCGTGACCTTGGCATTATTAGCACCACGCTCTAACCAACTGAGCTAACCGGCCACTTTTACACCAAAGATTCACGTCACGTCAGTAGAAAATACATGCAAACGTGTATTCATATTGATATCCTATTAACCTGAATAATAAAATAAACTTGCAATTTTTACTACTCAAAAAGCATTGGACAAATTGCTTTTGTGTTTTCCATTCCACCCCACAAAGAGTTTTCTTTCAGTACATTATATGGTACATTAAATGCTGCCATTAAAAACAAGAACTTGTCTTGCTAAAAACAAGCCCTTATATGACTATGAGGACGGAAAAATAATAAAGTTATGACTATCGGAATACAAAGAGGCAAAATCAAGATATTATTTTTGTCCTTAAGGTTGAAATTGAACCTCTAAGATGATTTCATGCAACAAACTCTGCATTTCTATAAATCACCGGTTAGACCATACATGGAATATTGTCTACAGTTTTGAGCACCTGTGTATGAGAAGGACATTGCTGAACTAGAATGCGTGCAAAGAAGGGAAAGCAAGGTAATTAAAGGACCTCATCACAGACGGGGATTCTTTACTGTAAGGGCATGACCACACATGGCGGAATTCCTCCGCAACTGTCCGCATCCATGCCGCACAGAATCTGCGTTGCAGATTCTGCTGCGGATCTGCACAAAATGTGCAGTACATTGATGCGGACTAGCTGCTGCGGACTGCGGGAAAAGTGCTTCCCTTCTCCCTATCAGTGCAGGATAGAGAGAAGGGACAGCACTTTCCCTAGTGAAAGTAAACGACTTTCATACTTACCGGCCGTTGTCTTGGTGACGCGTCCCTCTTTCGGCATCCAGCCCGACCTCCCTGGATGACGCGCCAGTCCATGTGACCGCTGCAGCCTGTGCTTGGCCTGTGATTGGCTGCAGCCGTCACTTACACTGAATCGTCATCCTGGGAGGCCGGACTGGAGACAGACCCAGGGAGTTCTCGGTAAGTATGAACTTATATATTTTTTTACAGATACATGTATATTGAGATCGGTAGTCACTGTCCCGGGTGCAGAAACAGTTACTGCCGATCGCTTAACTCTTTCAGCACCCTGGACAGTGACTATTTACTGACGTCTCCTAGCAACGCTCCCGTCATTACGGGAGCCCCATTGACTTCCTCAGTCTGGCTGTAGACCTAGAAATACATAGGTCCAGCCAGAATGAAGAAATGTCAAGTTAAAAAAGCAAGACGCATCCGCAGCACACATGACATGTGCATGACAGCTGCGGACTTCATTGCGGAACTTTGAATCTCCATTGAAGTCAATGGAGAAATTCCGCCATGAGTCCGCCACTGCTCCGCAACAGACAGAGCATGCTGCGGACACCAAATTCCGCTCCGCAGCCTATGCTCCGCAGCGGAATTGTACGCCTCGTGTAAACGAACACTGCTAAATTAAAGTGAAAGTCAATGGAGAAACGGCTCCGCTGCGGATTAACGCTGCGGAGTGTCCGCAGCGGAATTTAAGTGAAATTCCGCCATGTGTGAACCCGCCCTAAGAGCAGTTCGACGATTGAACTCTCTGCCACATTGAAAAGTGTTTTTTTGAAAAATATAAAATTTCATCATATTTGTACCAGATTCTGGAGATGGAACTTTGATCCAGGAATTTATTCTAATAGCCATATTTGGAGTAAGGGAGGAATTTTTCCCCTAATGACAACATTGGAATGCACTCCAAGACAGTTTTTGCCTTCCTCTGGATCAACACGGCCACATTGAAAAGTGTTTTTTTGAAAAATATAAAATGTCATCATATTTGTACCAGATTCTGGAGATGGAACTTTGATCCAGGAATTTATTCTAATAGCCATATTTGGAGTAAGGGAGGAATTTTTCCCCTAATGACAACATTGGAATGCACTCCAAGACAGTTTTTGCCTTCCTCTGGATCAACACTGCAGGTTTATAGGTTGAATTTGATGGACCTTTTTTCAATATTATCAACTATTCAACTCTGTAACAAGCATGTAACAAAAGTGAGCTTCCATGGCCCGTACGGGGATCGAACCCCTGACCTTGGCATTATTAGCACCACGCTCTAACCAACTGAGCTAACCACCCACTTTTACACCAAAGATTCACGTCACGTCAGTAGAAAATACATGCAAACGTGTATTCATATTGATATCCTATTAACCTGAATAATAAAATAAACTTGCAATTTTTACTACTCAAAAAGCATTGGACAAATTGCTTTTGTGTTTTCCATTCCACCCCACAAAGAGTTTTCTTTCAGTACATTATAGGGTACATTAAATGCTGCCATTAAAAACAAGAACTTGTCTCGCTAAAAACAAGCCCTTATATGACTATGAGGACGGAAAAATAATAAAGTTATGACTATCGGAATACAAAGAGGCAAAATCAAGATATTATTTTTGTCCTTAAGGTTGAAATTGGACCTCTAAGATGATTTCATGCAACAAACTCTGCATTTCTATAAATCACCGGTTAGATCATACATGGAATATTGTGTACAGTTTTGAGCACCTGTGTATGAGAAGGACATTGCTGAACTAGAATGCGTGCAAAGAAGGGAAAGCAAGGTAATTAAAGGACCTCATCACAGACGGGGATTCTTTACTGTAAGAGCAGTTCGACGATTGAACTCTCTGCCACATTGAAAAGTGTTTTTTTGAAAAATATAAAATGTCATCATATTTGTACCAGATTCTGGAGATGGAACTTTGATCCAGGAATTTATTCTAATAGCCATATTTGAAGTAAGGGAGGACTTTTTCCCCTAATGACAACATTGGAATGCACTCCAAGACAGTTTTTGCCTTCCTCTGGATCAACACGGCAGGTTTATAGGTTGAATTTGATGGACCTTTTTTCAATAATATCAACTATTCAACTCTGTAACAAGCATGTAACAAAAGTGAGCTTACATGGCACGTACGGGGATCGAACCCGTGACCTTGGTGTTATTAGCACCACGCTCTAACCAACTGAGCTAACCGGCCACTTTAACACCAAAGATTCACGTCACGTCAGTAGAAAATACATGCAAACGTGTATTCATATTGATATCCTATTAACCTGAATAATAAAATAAACTTGCAATTTTTACTACTCAAAAAGCATTGGACAAATTGCTTTTGTGTTTTCCATTCCACCCCACAAAGAGTTTTCTTTCAGTACATTATATGGTACATTAAATGCTGCCATTAAAAACAAGAACTTGTCTCGCTAAAAACAAGCCCTTATATGACTATGAGGACGGAAAAATAATAAAGTTATGACTATCGGAATACAAAGAGGCAAAATGAAGATATTATTTTTGTCCTTAAGGTTGAAATTGGACCTCTAAGATGATTTCATGCAACAAACTCTGCATTTCTATAAATCACCGGTTAGACCATACATGGAATATTGTGTACAGTTTTAAGCACCTGTGTATGAGAAGGACATTGCTGAACTAGAATGCGTACAAAGAAGGGAAAGCAAGGTAATTAAAGGACCTCATCACAGACGGGGATTCTTTACTGTAAGAGAAGTTCGACGATTGAACTCTCTGCCACATTGAAAAGTGTTTTTTTGAAAAATATAAAATGTCATCATATTTGTACCAGATTCTGGAGATGGAACTTTGATCCAGGAATTTATTCTAATAGCCATATTTGGAGTAAGGGAGGAATTTTTCCCCTAATGACAATATTGGAATGCACTCCAAGACAGTTTTTGCCTTCCTCTGGATCAACACGGCAGGTTTATAGGTTGAATTTGATGGACCTTTTTTCAATATTATCAACTATTCAACTCTGTAACAAAAGTGAGCTTCCATGGCCCGTACGGGGATCGAACCCGTGACCTTGGCGTTATTAGCACCACGCTCTAACCAACTGAGCTAACCGGCCACTTTAACACCAAAGAGTCACGTCACATCAGTAGAAAATACTTGCAAACGTGTATTCATATTGATATCCTATTAACCTGAATAATAAAATAAACTTGCAATTTTTACTACTCAAAAAGCATTGGACAAATTGCTTTTGTGTTTTCCATTCCACCCCACAAAGAGTTTTCTTTCAGTACATTATATGGTACATTAAATGCTGCCATTAAAAACAAGAACTTGTCTCGCTAAAAACAAGCCCTTATATGACTATGAGGACGGAAAAATAATAAAGTTATGACTATCGGAATACAAAGAGGCAAAATGAAGATATTATTTTTGTCCTTAAGGTTGAAATTGGACCTCTAAGATGATTTCATGCAACAAACTCTGCATTTCTATAAATCACCGGTTAGACCATACATGGAATATTGTGTACAGTTTTAAGCACCTGTGTATGAGAAGGACATTGCTGAACTAGAATGCGTGCAAAGAAGGGAAAGCAAGGTAATTAAAGGACCTCATCACAGACGGGGATTCTTTACTGTAAGAGAAGTTCGACGATTGAACTCTCTGCCACATTGAAAAGTGTTTTTTTGAAAAATATAAAATGTCATCATATTTGTACCAGATTCTGGAGATGGAACTTTGATCCAGGAATTTATTCTAATAGCCATATTTGGAGTAAGGGAGGAATTTTTCCCCTAATGACAATATTGGAATGCACTCCAAGACAGTTTTTGCCTTCCTCTGGATCAACACGGCAGGTTTATAGGTTGAATTTGATGGACCTTTTTTCAATATTATCAACTATTCAACTCTGTAACAAAAGTGAGCTTCCATGGCCCGTACGGGGATCGAACCCATGACCTTGGCGTTATTAGCACCACGCTCTAACCAACTGAGCTAACCGGCCACTTTAACACCAAAGATTCACGTCACATCAGTAGAAAATACTTGCAAACGTGTATTCATATTGATATCCTATTAACCTGAATAATAAAATAAACTTGCAATTTTTACTACTCAAAAAGCATTGGACAAATTGCTTTTGTGTTTTCCATTCCACCCCACAAAGAGTTTTCTTTCAGTACATTATATGGTACATTAAATGCTGCCATTAAAAACAAGAACTTGTCTCGCTAAAAACAAGCCCTTATATGACTATGAGGACGGAAAAATAATAAAGTTATGACTATCGGAATACAAAGAGGCAAAATGAAGATATTATTTTTGTCCTTAAGGTTGAAATTGGACCTCTAAGATGATTTCATGCAACAAACTCTGCATTTCTATAAATCACCGGTTAGACCATACATGGAATATTGTGTACAGTTTTAAGCACCTGTGTATGAGAAGGACATTGCTGAACTAGAATGCGTGCAAAGAAGGGAAAGCAAGGTAATTAAAGGACCTCATCACAGACGGGGATTCTTTACTGTAAGAGAAGTTCGACGATTGAACTCTCTGCCACATTGAAAAGTGTTTTTTTGAAAAATATAAAACTTCATCATATTTGTACCAGATTCTGGAGATGGAACTTTGATCCAGGAATTTATTCTAATAGCCATATTTGGAGTAAGGGAGGAATTTTTCCCCTAATGACAACATTGGAATGCACTCCAAGACAGTTTTTGCCTTCCTCTGGATCAACACGGCAGGTTTACAGGTTGAATTTGATGGACCTTTTTTCAATATTATCAACTATTCAACTCTGTAACAAGCATGTAACAAAAGTGAGCTTCCATGGCCCGTACAGGGATCGAACCCGTGACCTTAGCGTTATTAGCACCACGCTCTAACCAACTGAGCTAACCGACCACTTTTACACCAAAGATTCACGTCACGTCAGTAGAAAATACATGCAAATGTGTATTCATATTGATATCCTATTAACCTGAATAATAAAATAAACTTGCAATTTTTACTACTCAAAAAGCATTGGACAAATTGCTTTTGTGTTTTCCATTCCACCCCACAAAGAGTTTTCTTTCAGTACATTATATGGTACATTAAATGCTGCCATTAAAAACAAGAACTTGTCTCGCTAAAAACAAGCCCTTATATGACTATGAGGACGGAAAAATAATAAAGTTATGACTATCGGAATACAAAGAGGCAAAATCAAGATATTATTTTTGTCCTTAAGGTTGAAATTGGACCTCTAAGATGATTTCATGCAACAAACTCTGCATTTCTATAAATCACCGGTTAGACCATACATGGAATATTGTGTACAGTTTTGAGCACCTGTGTATGAGAAGGACATTGCTGAACTAGAATGCGTGCAAAGAAGGGAAAGCAAGGTAATTAAAGGACCTCATCACAGACGGGGATTCTTTACTGTAAGAGCAGTTCGACGATTGAACTCTCTGCCACATTGAAAAGTGTTTTTTTGAAAAATATAAAATTTCATCATATTACTACCAGATTCTGGAGATGGAACTTTGATCCAGGAATTTATTCTAATAGCCATATTTGGAGTAAGGGAGGAATTTTTCCCCTAATGACAACTTTGGAATGCACTCCAAGACAGTTTTTGCCTTCCTCTGGATCAACACGGCAGGTTTATATGTTGAATTTGATGGACCTTTTTTCAATATTATCAACTATTCAACTCTGTAACAAGCATGTAACAAAAGTGAGCTTCCATGGCCCATACGGGGATCGAACCCGTGACCTTGGCAATATTAGCACCACGCTCTAACCAACTGAGCTAACCGGCCACTTTTACACCAAAGATTCACGTCACGTCAGTAGAAAATACATGCAAACGTGTATTCATATTGATATCCTATTAACCTGAATAATAAAATAAACTTGAAATTTTTACTACTCAAAAAGCATTGGACAAATTGCTTTTGTGTTTTCCATTCCACCCCACAAAGAGTTTTCTTTCAGTACATTATATGGTACATTAAATGCTGCCATTAAAAACAAGAACTTGTCTCGCTAAAAACAAGCCCTTATATGACTATGAGGACGGAAAAATAATAAAGTTATGACTATCGGAATACAAAGAGGCAAAATCAAGATATTATTTTTGTCCTTAAGGTTGAAATTGGACCTCTAAGATGATTTCATGCAACAAACTCTGCATTTCTATAAATCACCGGTTAGACCATACATGGAATATTGTGTACAGTTTTAAGCACCTGTGTATGAGAAGGACATTGCTGAACTAGAATGCGTGCAAAGAAGGGAAAGCAAGGTAATTAAAGGACCTCATCACAGACGGGGATTCTTTACTGTAAGAGCAGTTCGACGATTGAACTCTCTGCCACATTGAAAAGTGTTTTTTTGAAAAATATAAAATTTCATCATATTACTACCAGATTCTGGAGATGGAACTTTGATCCAGGAATTTATTCTAATAGCCATATTTGGAGTAAGGGAGGAATTTTTCCCCTAATGACAACATTGGAATGCACTCCAAGACAGTTTTTGCCTTCCTCTGGATCAACACGGCAGGTTTATAGGTTGAATTTGATGGACCTTTTTTCAATATTATCAACTATTCAACTCTGTAACAAAAGTGAGCTTACATTGCCCGTATGGGGATCGAACCCGTGACCTTGGCGTTATTAGCACCACGCTCTAACCAACTGAGCTAACCGGCCACTTTTACACCAGAGATTCACGTCACGTCAGTAGAAAATACATGCAAACGTGTATTCATATTGATATCCTATTAACCTGAATAATAAAATAAACTTGCAATTTTTACTACTCAAAAAGCATTGGACAAATTGCTTTTGTGTTTTCCATTCCACCCCACAAAGAGTTTTCTTCAGTACATTATATGGTACATTAAATGCTGCCATTAAAAACAAGAACTTGTCTCGCTAAAAACAAGCCCTTATATGACTATGAGGACGGAAAAATAATAAAGTTATGACTATCGGAATACAAAGAGGCAAAATCAAGATATTATTTTTGTCCTTAAGGTTGAAATTGGACCTCTAAGATGATTTCATGCAACAAACTCTGCATTTCTATAAATCACCGGTTAGACCATACATGGAATATTGTGTACAGTTTTAAGCACCTGTGTATGAGAAGGACATTGCTGAACTAGAATGCGTGCAAAGAAGGGAAAGCAAGGTAATTAAAGGACCTCATCACAGACGGGGATTCTTTACTGTAAGAGCAGTTCGACGATTGAACTCTCTGCCACATTGAAAAGTGTTTTTTTTGAAAAATATAAAATTTCATCATATTACTACCAGATTCTGGAGATGGAACTTTGATCCAGGAATTTATTCTAATAGCCATATTTGGAGTAAGGGAGGAATTTTTCCCCTAATGACAACTTTGGAATGCACTCCAAGACAGTTTTTGCCTTCCTCTGGATCAACACGGCAGGTTTATATGTTGAATTTGATGGACCTTTTTTCAATATTATCAACTATTCAAATCTGTAACAAAAGTGAGCTTCCATGGCCCATACGGGGATCGAACCCGTGACCTTGGTGTTATTAGCACCACGCTCTAACCAACTGAGCTAACCGGCCACTTTTACACCAAAGATTCACGTCACGTCAGTAGAAAATACATGCAAACGTGTATTCATATTGATATCCTATTAACCTGAATAATAAAATAAACTTGAAATTTTTACTACTCAAAAAGCATTGGACAAATTGCTTTTGTGTTTTCCATTCCACCCCACAAAGAGTTTTCTTTCAGTACATTATATGGTACATTAAATGCTGCCATTAAAAACAAGAACTTGTCTCGCTAAAAACAAGCCCTTATATGACTATGAGGACGGAAAAATAATAAAGTTATGACTATCAGAATACAAAGAGGCAAAATCAAGATATTATTTTTATCCTTAAGGTTGAAATTGAACCTCTAAGATGATTTCATGCAACAAACTCTGCATTTCTATAAATCACCGGTTAGACCATACATGGAATATTGTGTACAGTTTTAAGCACCTGTGTATGAGAAGGACATTGCTGAACTAGAATGCGTGCAAAGAAGGGAAAGCAAGGTAATTAAAGGACCTCATCACAGACGGGGATTCTTTACTGTAAGAGCAGTTCGACGATTGAACTCTCTGCCACATTGAAAAGTGTTTTTTTGAAAAATATAAAATTTCATCATATTTGTACCAGATTCTGGAGATGGAACTTTGATCCAGGAATTTATTCTAATAGCCATATTTGGAGTAAGGGAGGAATTTTTCCCCTAATGAGAAAATTGGAATGCACTCCAAGACAGTTTTTGCCTTCCTCTGGATCAACACGGCAGGTTTATAGGTTGAATTTGATGGACCTTTTTTCAATATTATCAACTATTCAACTCTGTAACAAGCATGTAACAAAAGTGAGCTTCCATGGCCCGTACGGGGACCGAACCCGTGACCTTGGCGTTATTAGCACCACGCTCTAACCAACTGAGCTAACCGGCCACTTTTACACCAAAGATTCACGTCACGTCAGTAGAAAATACATGCAAACGTGTATTCATATTGATATCCTATTAACCTGAATAATAAAATAAACTTGCAATTTTTACTACTCAAAAAGCATTGGACAAATTGCTTTTGTGTTTTCCTTTCCACCCCACAAAGAGTTTTCTTTCAGTACATTATATGGTACATTAAATGCTGCCATTAAAAACAAGAACTTGTCTCGCTAAAAACAAGCCCTTATATGACTATGAGGACGGAAAAATAATAAAGTTATGACTATCGGAATACAAAGAGGCAAAATCAAGATATTATTTTTATCCTTAAGGTTGAAATTGAACCTCTAAGATGATTTCATGCAACAAACTCTGCATTTCTATAAATCACCGGTTAGACCATACATGGAATATTGTGTACAGTTTTAAGCACCTGTGTATGAGAAGGACATTGCTGAACTAGAATGCGTGCAAAGAAGGGAAAGCAAGGTAATTAAAGGACCTCATCACAGACGGGGATTCTTTACTGTAAGAGCAGTTCGACGATTGAACTCTCTGCCACATTGAAAAGTGTTTTTTTGAAAAATATAAAATTTCATCATATTTGTACCAGATTCTGGAGATGGAACTTTGATCCAGGAATTTATTCTAATAGCCATATTTGGAGTAAGGGAGGAATTTTTCCCCTAATGACAACATTGGAATGCACTCCAAGACAGTTTTTGCCTTCCTCTGGATCAACACGGCAGGTTTATAGGTTGAATTTGATGGACCTTTTTTCAATATTATCAACTATTCAACTCTGTAACAAAAGTGAGCTTCCATGGCCCGTACGTGGATCGAACCCGTGACCTTGGCGTTATTAGCACCACGCTCTAACCAACTGAGCTAACCAGCCACTTTTACACCAAAGATTCACGTCACGTCAGTAGAAAATACATGCAAACGTGTATTCATATTGATATCCTATTAACCTGAATAATAAAATAAACTTGCAATTTTTACTACTCAAAAAGCATTGGACAAATTGCTTTTGTGTTTTCCATTCCACCCCACAAAGAGTTTTCTTCAGTACATTATATGGTACATTAAATGCTGCCATTAAAAACAAGAACTTGTCTCGCTAAAAACAAGCCCTTGCATGACTATGAGGACGGAAAAATAATAAAGTTATGACTATCGGAATACAAAGAGGCAAAATTAAGATATTATTTTTCCATTCCACCCCACAAAGAGTTTTCTTTCAGTACATTATATGGTACATTAAATGCTGCCATTAAAAACAAGAACTTGTCTCGCTAAAAACAAGCCCTTATATGACTATGAGGACGGAAAAATAATAAAGTTATGACTATCGGAATACAAAGAGGCAAAATCAAGGTATTATTTTTGTCCTTAAGGTTGAAATTGAACCTCTAAGATGATTTCATGCAACAAACTCTGCATTTCTATAAATCACCGGTTAGACCATACATGGAATATTGTGTACAGTTTTAAGCACCTGTGTATGAGAAGGACATTGCTGAACTAGAATGCGTGCAAAGAAGGGAAAGCAAGGTAATTAAAGGACCTCATCACAGACGGGGATTCTTTACTGTAAGAGCAGTTCGACGATTGAACTCTCTGCCACATTGAAAAGTGTTTTTTTGAAAAATATAAAATTTCATCATATTTGTACCAGATTCTGGAGATGGAACTTTGATCCAGGAATTTATTCTAATAGCCATATTTGGAGTAAGGGAGGAATTTTTCCCCTAATGACAACATTGGAATGCACTCCAAGACAGTTTTTGCCTTCCTCTGGATCAACACGGCAGGTTTATAGGTTGAATTTGATGGACCTTTTTTCAATATTATCAACTATTCAACTCTGTAACAAGCATGTAACAAAAGTGAGCTTCCATGGCCCGTACGGGGATCGAACCCGTGACCTTGGCGTCATTAGCACCACGCTCTAACCAACTGAGCTAACCGGCCACTTTTACACCAAAGATTCACGTCACGTCAGTAGAAAATACATGCAAACGTGTATTCATATTGATATCCTATTAACCTGAATAATAAAATAAACTTGCAATTTTTACTACTCAAAAAGCATTGGACAAATTGCTTTTGTGTTTTCCATTCCACCCCACAAAGAGTTTTCTTTCAGTACATTATATGGTACATTAAATGCTGCCATTAAAAACAAGAACTTGTCTCGCTAAAAACAAGCCCTTATATGACTATGAGGACGGAAAAATAATAAAGTTATGACTATCGGAATACAAAGAGGCAAAATCAAGATATTATTTTTCCATTCCACCCCACAAAGAGTTTTCTTTCAGTACATTATATGGTACATTAAATGCTGCCATTAAAAACAAGAACTTGTCTCGCTAAAAACAAGCCCTTATATGACTATGAGGACGGAAAAATAATAAAGTTATGACTATCAGAATACAAAGAGGCAAAATCAAGATATTATTTTTGTCCTTAAGGTTGAAATTGAACCTCTAAGATGATTTCATGCAACAAACTCTGCATTTCTATAAATCACCGGTTAGACCATACATGGAATATTGTGTACAGTTTTAAGCACCTGTGTATGAGAAGGACATTGCTGAACTAGAATGCGTGCAAAGAAGGGAAAGCAAGGTAATTAAAGGACCTCATCACAGACGGGGATTCTTTACTGTAAGAGCAGTTCGACGATTGAACTCTCTGCCACATTGAAAAGTGTTTTTTTGAAAAATATAAAATTTCATCATATTTGTACCAGATTCTGGAGATGGAACTTTGATCCAGGAATTTATTCTAATAGCCATATTTGGAGTAAGGGAGGAATTTTTCCCCTAATGAGAAAATTGGAATGCTTTCTGTGATCGCAATGAGGTCACTTTACGCCTTGATCTCCATGCAGGTTCAAATCAGGTGGGGGGGTGCGAGCTCGGAGAAGCAAAGACACACTGAGACGTTTCTCAAGGCAAAAATACTTCTGACTTTATTTGCAGAGACACAGAGTTTATATAGTAAAAATATCATATAATTACGTGCAGACACATATGAGTCATTTAGACATATACATTCTTGTGGTTTCTTTCCTCATTATTCTTATCTCTACATACATTGTTTCTTATTCCTTACATCTAATTTTTAATCCGGTGTTCTACCCATATCTATCTTGGCTGTACGCCCAGAACCCAAAAATGCTGGTAACAAACTCCCTAGTTCCTGGTAGTACACTCATAACATAATGAATTCGCAATTCCCAGTTTCAGCAGAACATCTGCAGATTATCACATTCCATAACCTTTCAATAATACCCAAAATATAGACTCGTTTATCCTTCTACCTTGAAGTAGTACATACATTACACTTATATCATTGATTATAGGTTGTTCTATACCATCACAATCCCTCCTTTTGTGATTTTACCAACACCTAAATTCCAATGCTACTTCTATCTCCTGATAGCAAGGCTTCGATCCATTTCTTCACTTGATTCACACAGGTATGTAGGTGGGGTAATCTCACAACACTCTTTCATCATAATATATAGGCCTCTGACTGAATGCTTCCCTTATCTTGCAAAATACATAACAATTGAAACATGTAAGCAATACAAATAATATCATTAAACAAATCAATGGTTGGAAAAGCACATGCAATATCTTAGTGGCAGTGGGAGAAAATCCTGTAAAAACGTCATACCAATGATGGGCACTGGCATCTTTTATTGCTGACAATAAATTTATTACTTCCCTAGCTGCTATTGTAGCCAATACTTTCACTTTACTTAGAGTTACATTATGGGCTGCTATCAATTTCTTTACGTCTTTAGACTTTTGTAACACTTGTTTTAACTCTTCCAGTGGCAAACTAAAATTTCCATAGGGCAAAGGTTCAGGTACCCATACAGTGGACATTATTTCTTCTAAAGTAGGCAGGAACACTATAGTTTGGTTCCCCCAAGTCAAATGCGTCACATTGTATAGACATCCTGAAAATGGTCCTGTGAGATTAAACTGGCTAAGGGTCTGCTTGTTGTTAGTTATTAAACATACATGCTGTGGACCTACTTCAATATAAACCTGTAGGTTAACTTCTGGGATTATAGTGAGTGCGCATACATTATCCTGGTGCTGCATTAGACAGGGTTCATATATCCCTGACTGTTCATTACATACATATCCTTGCTCTGTTAACTGGCACAAATCTATATTCCTTGTCTTATTTTGAGAATCTATGTGTGTTCCTTTCATTTCCAGGATACAATATTGTCCTAATAATGTCACCCAATCAATCATTACCATTGGCATAACAATAAATTTGCATAATAGAGTAGGATTTTTCACATGAAATGCTATTAGTCTTCCTGCACACCATTTAGGTGTACACTCAGTATACTCAGGCTGGAACAATAACCACGTATCATTTCTCTTTCCTATGGGCAGAATGTCTGTCCATTGCCTAACATGACTACTAAACAATTTATTCTTACAATTATTCATCTGTTCTTGTTGCCACATCGTTTTAAGCGTACATACTGTCCAATTTACTAAAGTTGATACATTCTGTAATGTTCTATATTCGGTTAGCATACTTTCATTAAAAACATTTAGAAACAGTTCATCTATAGCTAACCCTTTTTGCTGTAAGTGAAAGGTAGTAGGTAACCATGAGGCACCTATCCTTAATGCAGTAGATGTGTCATCTCCCACTGAGTTTAATTTGTTCATAACTGTTTCTAACTGTATACCATTCAATACTCCTAATCCCGTTCCTACCCCTCCTAATAGCGGGTCATACCATTCTCTTTTTTGTCTATGACAGCTGGGGGATTCAGGGAAGGAAATATTGAAGTGTACATTCTTTTTCTGCTGTTGGGTTACAGCGCTCTTACAAGTGTGTGGGATTCTTTCCAGACTTTGTACTGTTATATGTGGCTTAAAACTATCTCTTAAAATTATTATCAAGAATACAAAATATCTTCTATTTCTTATTTGGCTATTATTCATACATAATATAATCCCATCAGTTTCTTTTATTACAATCGTAGAGTTGAGCCTCTCCTTGTTGCATCTTTCATAAGTCTTATTTATCATTTCGTTTCTATTTTTCCTGGTTGTATATTTCTGTCGATACTGTAAATCTGGTTCATAACAACAAAGCAACAGCCCCGGCGTCTCTTCTTGTATGCTAATGTTGGCTGTTTTGTCTATGTGAAGGTACACAGTCCCTCCATGTGGTCCCTTCGGTTGTAGTCACATTTGTAGTATAACACGGGGCATTGGCCTTACAGGTGTAGTTACCCTGCTTTCTATCCACTGTGGCATTCGCCCACCCTGTCCTGAACTGTTCCAGTGATTCTGTACTGATTACGTGTACAGGAGTAGCAGTTCTGCCTTTTTGTATAAGAGCACACGCAACAACCGCCGCAACAACCACAAAGATCTTCATTCTTCTGGCTGAAGAACCTTTTTACAATGACTGGCGTGAATCCAGCTTGCCTTTCCTTCGAGCTTCACTGAGGTGCTTGTAACGAGTAAAACTTGAAAAGGACCATCAAACCGTGGCTCAAGGCTCTTCCTCACGTGTCTTTTGACAACGACCCAATCTCCTGGTTCTAGCTTATACGTCCCTTCAACTGAATCAGGACCTGGAATGGAAGCAAAGACTTGTGCATGCACCTTGGTCAATTGTTTGTTCAGCGTTGATACATAATCTGTTAGTCTACCATACTGCATTTGGAGCACCTGTGGAAAATAACATCCTAATCTGGGAGCCGACCCAAATAAGATCTCATATGGGCTGAGACCTGTTCTTTTTGTGGGCGTGTATCTTACTGAGAACAAGGCTAATGGTAGACACTCGGTCCATGGTTTCCCGGTTTCTACCATTGCTTTTTGGATTTTCAATTTGAGAGTCCCATTTAGTCTCTCAACCTTCCCACTGCTTTGTGGATGGTATGGTGTATGTAGGGCTTGACTTATGCCTAGAGCTGACAACACATGGTTCATGATTTCACCCGTAAAATGAGTTCCTCTGTCGCTCTCGATCACCTCTGGTACTCCATATCTGCACACCACCTCGTTGATCAGTTTCTTTGCTGTGGCTACGGCTGTAGCTTTGGTTACTGGAAAAGCTTCTGGCCATCCTGAAAAGAGATCAATACAAACAAGCACATACTCATAGGTACCGACTTTTGGTAATTGATTATAGTCTATCTGTAGTCTCTGGAATGGGTAAATTGGTCTGGGTGTGTGCTTCTGTGGTACTTTTACAGTTCTTCCAATATTATGTGTTGCACAGATCATGCATCCTTGTGTAAAACTGCTGGCCATCACACTAAACCCTGGAGCATACCACACCTTGTTTACCAAGTCCATCATTGCCGTTTTTGATTGGTGAGTCGCTCCATGTGTTATTTGGGCCATCATTGGGAACATTGTCTTAGGCAGGCACAGTTTATTCTGGCATTGCCAGAGGCCATCTTTTCGTAGCGTTGCTCCTTGGGCCGTCCACTTGTCTTTTTCTTCTTTTGTTGCTTGTCCTTGAAGTTTTTGCAGTAGTTCCGGGCTTACAGCTGGTCTTGTTTCCTCTGGATCGTTTATCTGAAATACGGCTGCTAACACGGGTAGCTTCTGTGCTGCTTGCTTTGCCGCTTCGTCTGCCAGGGCATTTCCTTTTGTCTCTGGTGAACTCACCTTAGTGTGAGCTTTTATCTTTATTACTACTGCTACTTCTGTGGGTAACATCAGGGTCTCCATCAAGTAGTTTACAAAGTCTGCATTCTTTACAGGTGTACCTGCAGAGGTCAAAAACTGTCTAGCCTTCCATATAGGGCCATAATCGTGTGCAATCCCAAATGCATACCGAGAGTCAGTGTATATATTTGCTGTCTTTCCTTCTGCATGTTGGCATGCTGCTGCCAGGGCCTTAAGCTCCGCTTCTTGTGCTGAGCGGGACGCTGGTAAGGAGGCTGCTTCTAGGACTACATCTTCGGTGGTTACTGCATATCCTGTAAGAAAAGATCCTTCTACAAAATACCTTGAACCATCCACAAAGAGTATTAGGTCTGGGTTTTGGAGTGGGGTATCTTTTACATGTGCGAACCCCACTGTTTCCTGGGCCATAAGGGCCATACAATCATGTTCATCAGTTTCAGACAAAAATTGTGACCATACTTTACCTACGTCTTCTCCCCCTTGCTCCAAAGGCAGTAAGGTAGCTGGGTTCAATGTAGTACAGCGGTATAAAGTAACCTGCTCAGAAAGAAGAAGTGCACAGGTTAATCTCAAATGTCTTGCAGTGGACAAATGCTTAGGTTGTACTTGAGTAAGAATAGCAGTAATAACATGTGGTGCAAAAACTTGGACTGGAAATGCCAGGACCAAATCTGAGGCCTTGTTTAACATTGAATTTGCAGCAATGATAGCTCTCACACATGATGGGGAACCTCAGGCCACAGGGTCTAGTCTAGCTGAATAATATGCTACCGGGCGCTGCTGTGGTCCATGACTTTGTGTGAGAACTGCAGTGGCATGTCCATTTTGTTCAGTACAGTACAAAGTATATGCTTGCGTAGAGGTACTCCATGGATTGGTGTCACGAGCCGCTACCAAACACAACTCCTCCTCATTCAGCTGATAATCCAGAATACTTTGAGAATCTCACTTTTATCAGGTTCTGCAAATACTTGATTAATACAAAAACAAATAAAAATAAAACATCCCTAAAAACTTTACATCAAATTAACAATGTCCAGACAAGTTTTGTTTTGCCTTCTCCCTCATCTAAATCCATAAAAACTCGTGTGAGTGATGTCACATCGCCTCCTGTGTAACTTTGCTGGAGGGGGATGGTCTCTTACACATAAACCACAATTGTACCTGATCAGTTCCTTCACCCTTCCCCCCTTTGTGGACTCTGCGAGAGTGATGTAGCAGAGTTCAAAACTACATCTCAACATAACACTAATTTAACCCCCTGTAATGTACAACAGCCTGAAACAAAAATAACTTTTTCGTGACAAACATTTGATCTTTACAATAACATAACTCATGTGTGAAATCAAAAATAAAACAATTGTAGTTAGTTATTCAATAAAACAGAAAATATTATCTCTGATAACATTAATTACTGCAAACCAATAAACAGTATATAAAAATAAGGAACGGTGGGGGCACATACATTTTCAAAACCCCGTCTCTCACAGTATCTGTAGTTTAATACATCTGAATTAACATCAAAACACATGAAATCTGATCACATCATAGCACATAAATATCGTAACTTTTATAAACAACAGCGCTTGCGCAAAAGAGAAGAAATGTATTTCGGTTTGTAGACATTACTGATATATATATATCTCAGCAGTGCATATTGAGATCCCTTTGTCTCATCAGCCCTGCAGACTGCACCCAGTCAGCCCCCCTCCTCCTCCTCCCAAACACAGCACACTTTAGGGGGAGGGAGGGGGGGGGGGGGTCACTAACTCACAGCTTCTCACAACTTCTCACAACTTCTCACAATCTTAACACTTTCAATGCCGGCAAAACAACATACGTATCTGCAATCATTTATCACACCATTGTACAGGAATTATCTACGTTAATGTTTAACAGTACAATCTGTTGGCCACCATCTCTATATTATGATTACGTGTTGCTTCATCAGTGAACTAGACTGGAACTTCTGTAAATAGAAAAAACACTACAAATGACAAAATTAACAAGGTGATTATTTCATACTGATTTGGTTGGGCCGGGCGTGGCCACATCAGGGGCAGGGGGGGCAGCCTCTCCCATTGGAAACAGTGCGCAGGGGGTTTCCCACCAACAATGAGGACACACTCAACATGAGGTACGGATGCCATTACCGGGCGTCGGCTGGTCCTGTTCTCTAATACATACAATACCTTTCTTATTCCTAACTTCCTCTTCTGCAAATCCCTCTAAAGCACTTTTCATCAACTTTCTACCTTCCAACTTCCCTTTGTTCTCCAGTATACCTTTTGCCCAATCTGCGGCTTGGAGCCGCCCTCCTCTTTTTCCCTCTGCCAGTTTACATGCCTTGATCAGGGCAAACAACTGCACTCTGTGCAGAATGTATGACAGGATCAAGGGTCTCATCATATAAGACAGAGGTGTCTGGTGGTTTGGCTGTGAAGGACTGCTTATACATTATTACATTTATCACTTTTCCTGATTCAATCTACAAAATGACACAAAGTCATACAAAATATCTATATCAGCATTTAATGTTGTGTTCATTCATTTTAAAAACAAGATTACATTTCTTATCTCACTAGCAGCTGTTCTTCACCTCCCCCTTCTCTTGTCACACTAGTTAATTCTAAATTATACCATATGGGAATTTACTATAAGGTCATTTGCAACATTAAAACAACTACTACTTCTATAACTTCCTTTGCTTTAAACTTTACTTTATAAAATATGAATTTCCTCTGGCAACCTCCTTGTACTACTTCTTCTGACCCTTTTCTCCATGCTTCTGCTTTCCCCTGTAACTTTTTATCTTTCAACCATCCACGTTTTGTGTCACAACATTCATTCCATTTTTCTGCGTCTAACCGTCCATGGGATTCTAGACCACATGCTTTCATTATTTTATTTTTTTTTCTTCGTTCCCTGCGTTGCCTTTTTACCTTCTCTTTCTGCTACTGCCTGTTTGGCGGTTTGTCCTTTGGGGTGCTCATCTCGTACTCTTGTTACAGATTTTAGCTACTGACAGATGAATTCCATTCTCATCTGTTTTAGACAGTTTCTAGTTTCCGTACTTACTCTTGTTACAGATTTTAGCTACTGACAGATGAATTCCATTCTCATCTGTTTTAGACAGTTTCTAGCTTCCGTACTTAATAGGGACACCAAGTTCAACATTGTTGCCTAGTTATAAGTGGTCGCCTATAGGCAGACCCTAAGTTATGTAGGGGGTAATTTTCCTGATAGGTGAATTCCTTTCTCACCTATTTTAGACAGTTACTTATCCCCTCGAAACTCCTTTTCAACTTCTACTCTGGCCAGAGAATTAAATTCCTTTTATAACTAGCTTACTTTCTTCTTATTCACTTTAAACACCACTCAAGGAGATATCCTCCACACCATAACAGTAATATGACAAATATTACTAATCCAAATAACAAGGCAAACGTAAAATCAAGCTATTCATTTGACATGCCGGATTATCGGATTGCAGAAAATTCTGGAATTTTGAGCTGAAAATCAGTGCATGATAATCCCCGCAAGTACTCCAATCGTGTACACACATTTTCGGTATTTTTCCGGATTATCAGATTGCACAAAATTTTCGATTTCCGGGCTTAAATTTAGCCTATCATAATCCCCGTAGTCACCTGAAGCATGTACACATGTTTCTGGTAATTTGCCGGATTATCGGAAGTTTTTTCCAAAAACAATTTCCTTATTCTAAAATGCATTTGTGACACAAAACTGGGTTTCTACAACATTCATACAAATACTGCCATGGAGATCAGGCACTTTATCCTGAGGGTAGGATTACATATAGACTTGACCAGATTTTTACACTAAAAACACCCTCATGTGGCCCCTCTATTCCTCAGGAGTACTACCGGGAAGGTGACCTACCAGACAGGAAGGTGCAGAGCAGAGTTTGTAAGAATTAAGTCTTCTTACCTTGCTGCAGCTGTGGTCTGCACGTTCCTTCGTCCGGGAGGTCGCCATTCAAGTCCCGGGAGATCCCCTAGGTGGGGTGCCGTCCTTCTGGTCAAGTCCCTGTTCGGGCGCCAATTTCTGTGATCGCAATGAGGTCACTTTACGCCTTGATCTCCATGCAGGTTCAAATCAGGTGGGGGGGGTGCGAGCTCGGAGAAGCAAAGACACACTGAGACGTTTCTCAAGGCAAAAATACTTCTGACTTTATTTGCAGAGACACAGAGTTTATATAGTAAAAATATCATATAATTACGTGCAGACACATATGAGTCATTTAGACATATACATTCTTGTGGTTTCTTTCCTCATTATTCTTATCTCTACATACATTGTTTCTTATTCCTTACATCTAATTTTTAATCCGGTGTTCTACCCATATCTATCTTGGCTGTACGCCCAGAACCCAAAAATGCTGGTAACAAACTCCCTAGTTCCTGGTAGTACACTCATAACATAATGAATTCGCAATTCCCAGTTTCAGCAGAACATCTGCAGATTATCACATTCCATAACCTTTCAATAATACCCAAAATATAGACTCGTTTATCCTTCTACCTTGAAGTAGTACATACATTACACTTATATCATTGATTATAGGTTGTTCTATACCATCACAACTCCAAGACAGTTTTTGCCTTCCTCTGGATCAACACGGCAGGTTTATAGGTTGAATTTGATGGACCTTTTTTCAATATTATCAACTATTCAACTATACAAGCATGTAACAAAAGTGAGCTTCCATGGCCCATACGGGGATCAAACCCGTGACCTTGGCGTTATTAGCACCACGCTCTAACCAACTGAGCTAACCGGCCACTTTTACACCAAAGATTCACGTCACGTCAGTAGAAAATACATGCAAACGTGTATTCATATTGATATCCTATTAACCTGAATAATAAAATAAACTTGCAATTTTTACTACTCAAAAAGCATTGGACAAATTGCTTTTGTGTTTTCCATTCCACCCCACAAAGAGTTTTCTTTCAGTACATTATATGGTACATTAAATGCTGCCATTAAAAACAAGAACTTGTCTCGCTAAAAACAAGCCCTTATATGACTATGAGGACGGAAAAATAATAAAGTTATGACTATCGGAATACAAAGAGGCAAAATCAAGATATTATTTTTATCCTTAAGGTTGAAATTGAACCTCTAAGATGATTTCATGCAACAAACTCTGCATTTCTATAAATCACCGGTTAGACCATACATGGAATATTGTGTACAGTTTCAAGCACCTGTGTATGAGAAGGACATTGCTGAACTAGAATGCGTGCAAAGAAGGGAAAGCAAGGTAATTAAAGGACCTCATCACAGACGGGGATTCTTTACTGTAAGAGCAGTTCGACGATTGAACTCTCTGCCACATTGAAAAGTGTTTTTTTGAAAAATATAAAATTTCATCATATTTGTACCAGATTCTGGAGATGGAACTTTGATCCAGGAATTTATTCTAATAGCCATATTTGGAGTAAGGGAGGAATTTTTCCCCTAATGACAACATTGGAATGCACTCCAAGACAGTTTTTGCCTTCCTCTGGATCAACACGGCAGGTTTATAGGTTGAATTTGATGGACCTTTTTTCAATATTATCAACTATTCAACTCTGTAACAAAAGTGAGCTTCCATGGCCCATACGGGGATCGAACACGTGACCTTGGCGTTATTAGCACCACGCTCTAACCAACTGAGCTAACCAGCCACATTTACACCAAAGATTCACGTCACGTCAGTAGAAAATACATGCAAACGTGTATTCATATTGATATCCTATTAACCTGAATAATAAAATAAACTTGCAATTTTTACTACTCAAAAAGCATTGGACAAATTGCTTTTGTGTTTTCCATTCCACCCCACAAAGAGTTTTCTTCAGTACATTATATGGTACATTAAATGCAGCCATTAAAAACAAGAACTTGTCTCGCTAAAAACAAGCCCTTATATGACTATGAGGACGGAAAAATAATAAAGTTATGACTATCGGAATACATAGAGGCAAAATCAAGATATTATTTTTCCATTCCACCCCACAAAGAGTTTTCTTTCAGTACATTATATGGTACATTAAATGCTGCCATTAAAAACAAGAACTTGTCTCGCTAAAAACAAGCCCTTATATGACTATGAGGACGGAAAAATAATAAAGTTATGACTATCAGAATACAAAGAGGCAAAATCAAGATATTATTTTTGTCCTTAAGGTTGAAATTGAACCTCTAAGATGATTTCATGCAACAAACTCTGCATTTCTATAAATCACCGGTTAGACCATACATGGAATATTGTGTACAGTTTTAAGCACCTGTGTATGAGAAGGACATTGCTGAACTAGAATGCGTGCAAAGAAGGGAAAGCAAGGTAATTAAAGGACCTCATCACAGACGGGGATTCTTTACTGTAAGAGCAGTTCGACGATTGAACTCTCTGCCACATTGAAAAGTGTTTTTTTGAAAAATATAAAATTTCATCATATTTGTACCAGATTCTGGAGATGGAACTTTGATCCAGGAATTTATTCTAATAGCCATATTTGGAGTAAGGGAGGAATTTTTCCCCTAATGACAACATTGGAATGCACTCCAAGACAGTTTTTGCCTTCCTCTGGATCAACACGGCTGGTTTATAGGTTGAATTTGATGGACCTTTTTTCAATATTATCAACTATTCAACTCTGTAACAAGCATGTAACAAAAGTGAGCTTCCATGGCCCGTACGGGATCGAACCCGTGACCTTGGCGTTATTAGCACCACGCTCTAACCAACTGAGCTAACCGACCACATTTACACCAAAGATTCACGTCACGTCAGTAGAAAATACATGCAAACGTGTATTCATATTGATATCCTATTAACCTGAATAATAAAATAAACTTGCAATTTTTACTACTCAAAAAGCATTGGACAAATTGCTTTTGTGTTTTCCATTCCACCCCACAAAGAGTTTTCTTTCAGTACATTATATGGTACATTAAATGCTGCCATTAAAAACAAGAACTTGTCTCGCTAAAAACAAGCCCTTATATGACTATGAGGACGGAAAAATAATAAAGTTATGACTATCGGAATACAAAGAGGCAAAATCAAGATATTATTTTTATCCTTAAGGTTGAAATTGAACCTCTAAGATGATTTCATGCAACAAACTCTGCATTTCTATAAATCACCGGTTAGACCATACATGGAATATTGTGTACAGTTTCAAGCACCTGTGTATGAGAAGGACATTGCTGAACTAGAATGCGTGCAAAGAAGGGAAAGCAAGGTAATTAAAGGACCTCATCACAGACGGGGATTCTTTACTGTAAGAGCAGTTCGACGATTGAACTCTCTGCCACATTGAAAAGTGTTTTTTTGAAAAATATAAAATTTCATCATATTTGTACCAGATTCTGGAGATGGAACTTTGATCCAGGAATTTATTCTAATAGCCATATTTGGAGTAAGGGAGGAATTTTTCCCCTAATGACAACATTGGAATGCACTCCAAGACAGTTTTTGCCTTCCTCTGGATCAACACGGCAGGTTTATAGGTTGAATTTGATGGACCTTTTTTCAATATTATCAACTATTCAACTCTGTAACAAAAGTGAGCTTACATTGCCCGTATGGGGATCGAACCCGTGACCTTGGCGTTATTAGCACCACGCTCTAACCAACTGAGCTAACCGGCCACTTTTACACCAAAGATTCACGTCACGTCAGTAGAAAATACATGCAAACGTGTATTCATATTGATATCCTATTAACCTGAATAATAAAATAAACTTGCAATTTTTACTACTCAAAAAGCATTGGACAAATTGCTTTTGTGTTTTCCATTCCACCCCACAAAGAGTTTTCTTTCAGTACATTATATGGTACATTAAATGCTGCCATTAAAAACAAGAACTTGTCTCGCTAAAAACAAGCCCTTATATGACTATGAGGACGGAAAAATAATAAAGTTATGACTATCAGAATACAAAGAGGCAAAATCAAGATATTATTTGTGTCCTTAAGGTTGAAATTGAACCTCTAAGATGATTTCATGCAACAAACTCTGCATTTCTATAAATCACCGGTTAGACCATACATGGAATATTGTGTACAGTTTTAAGCACCTGTGTATGAGAAGGACATTGCTGAACTAGAATGCGTGCAAAGACGGGAAAGCAAGGTAATTAAAGGACCTCATCACAGACGGGGATTCTTTACTGTAAGAGCAGTTCGACGATTGAACTCTCTGCCACATTGAAAAGTGTTTTTTTGAAAAATATAAAATTTCATCATATTTGTACCAGATTCTGGAGATGGAACTTTGATCCAGGAATTTATTCTAATAGCCATATTTGGAGTAAGGGAGGAATTTTTCCCCTAATGACAACATTGGAATGCACTCCAAGACAGTTTTTGCCTTCCTCTGGATCAACACGGCAGGTTTATAGGTTGAATTTGATGGACCTTTTTTCAATATTATCAACTATTCAACTCTGTAACAAAAGTGAGCTTCCATGGCTCATACGGGGATCGAACCCGTGACCTTGGCGTTATTAGCACCACGCTCTAACCAACTGAGCTAATCGGCCACTTTTACACCAAAGATTCACGTCACGCAGTAGAAAATACATGCAAACGTGTATTCATATTGATATCCTATTAACCTGAATAATAAAATAAACTTGCAATTTTTACTACTCAAAAAGCATTGGACAAATTGCTTTTGTGTTTTCCATTCCACCCCATAAAGAGTTTTCTTCAGTACATTATATGGTACATTAAATGCTGCCATTAAAAACAAGAACTTGTCTCGCTAAAAACAAGCCCTTATATGACTATGAGGACGGAAAAATAATAAAGTTATGATTATCGGAATACAAAGAGGCAAAATCAAGATATTATTTTTGTCCTTAAGGTTGAAATTGGACCTCTAAGATGATTTCATGCAACAAACTCTGCATTTCTATAAATCACCGGTTAGACCATACATGGAATATTGTGTACAGTTTCAAGCACCTGTGTATGAGAAGGACATTGCTGAACTAGAATGCGTGCAAAGAAGGGAAAGCAAGGTAATTAAAGGACCTCATCACAGACGAGGATTCTTTACTGTAAGAGCAGTTCGACGATTGAACTCTCTGCCACATTGAAAAGTGTTTTTTTGAAAAATATAAAATTTCATCATATTTGTACCAGATTCTGGAGATGGAACTTTGATCCAGGAATTTATTCTAATAGCCATATTTGGAGTAAGGGAGGAATTTTTCCCCTAATGACAACATTGGAATGCACTCCAAGACAGTTTTTGCCTTCCTCTGGATCAACACGGCAGGTTTATAGGTTGAATTTGATGGACCTTTTTTCAATATTATCAACTATTCAACTCTGTAACAAAAGTGAGCTTTCATGGCCCGTACGGGGATCGAACCCGTGACCTTGGCGTTATTAGCACCACGCTCTAACCAACTGAGCTAAACAGCCACTTTTACACCAAAGATTCACGTCACGTCAGTAGAAAATACATGCAAACGTGTATTCATATTGATATCCTATTAACCTGAATAATAAAATAAACTTGCAATTTTTACTACTCAAAAAGCATTGGACAAATTGCTTTTGTGTTTTCCATTCCACCCCACAAAGAGTTTTCTTCAGTACATTATATGGTACATTAAATGCTGCCATTAAAAACAAGAACTTGTCTCGCTAAAAACAAGCCCTTATATGACTATGAGGACGGAAAAATAATAAAGTTATGACTATCGGAATACAAAGAGGCAAAATCAAGATATTATTTTTGTCCTTAAGGTTGAAATTGGACCTCTAAGATGATTTCATGCAACAAACTCTGCATTTCTATAAATCACCGGTTAGACCATACATGGAATATTGTGTACAGTTTTGAGCACCTGTGTATGAGAAGGACATTGCTGAACTAGAATGCGTGCAAAGAAGGGAAAGCAAGGTAATTAAAGGACCTCATCACAGACGGGGATTCTTTACTGTAAGAGCAGTTCGACGATTGAACTCTCTGCCACATTGAAAAGTGTTTTTTTGAAAAATATAAAATTTCAACATATTTGTACCAGATTCTGGAGATGGAACTTTGATCCAGGAATTTATTCTAATAGCCATATTTGGAGTAAGGGAGGAATTTTTCCCCTAATGACAACATTGGAATGCACTCCAAGACAGTTTTTGCCTTCCTCTGGATCAACACGGCAGGTTTATAGGTTGAATTTGATGGACCTTTTTTCAATATTATCAACTATTCAACTCTGTAACAAAAGTGAGCTTCCATGGCCCATACGGGGATCGAACCCGTGACCTTGGCGTTATTAGCACCACGCTCTAACCAACTGAGCTAATCGGCCACTTTTACACCAAAGATTCACGTCACGCAGTAGAAAATACATGCAAACGTGTATTCATATTGATATCCTATTAACCTGAATAATAAAATAAACTTGCAATTTTTACTACTCAAAAAGCATTGGACAAATTGCTTTTGTGTTTTCCATTCCACCCCACAAAGAGTTTTCTTCAGTACATTATATGGTACATTAAATGCTGCCATTAAAAACAAGAACTTGTCTCGCTAAAAACAAGCCCTTATATGACTATGAGGACGGAAAAATAATAAAGTTATGACTATCGGAATACAAAGAGGCAAAATCAAGATATTATTTTTGTCCTTAAGGTTGAAATTGGACCTCTAAGATGATTTCATGCAACAAACTCTGCATTTCTATAAATCACCGGTTAGACCATACATGGAATATTGTGTACAGTTTCAAGCACCTGTGTATGAGAAGGACATTGCTGAACTAGAATGCGTGCAAAGAAGGGAAAGCAAGGTAATTAAAGGACCTCATCACAGACGAGGATTCTTTACTGTAAGAGCAGTTCGACGATTGAACTCTCTGCCACATTGAAAAGTGTTTTTTTGAAAAATATAAAATTTCATCATATTTGTACCAGATTCTGGAGATGGAACTTTGATCCAGGAATTTATTCTAATAGCCATATTTGGAGTAAGGGAGGAATTTTTCCCCTAATGACAACATTGGAATGCACTCCAAGACAGTTTTTGCCTTCCTCTGGATCAACACGGCAGGTTTATAGGTTGAATTTGATGGACCTTTTTTCAATATTATCAACTATTCAACTCTGTAACAAAAGTGAGCTTTCATGGCCCGTACGGGGATCGAACCCGTGACCTTGGCGTTATTAGCACCACGCTCTAACCAACTGAGCTAACCAGCCACTTTTACACCAAAGATTCACGTCACGTCAGTAGAAAATACATGCAAACGTGTATTCATATTGATATCCTATTAACCTGAATAATAAAATAAACTTGCAATTTTTACTACTCAAAAAGCATTGGACAAATTGCTTTTGTGTTTTCCATTCCACCCCACAAAGAGTTTTCTTTCAGTACATTATATGGTACATTAAATGCTGCCATTAAAAACAAGAACTTGTCTCGCTAAAAACAAGCCCTTATATGACTATGAGGACGGAAAAATAATAAAGTTATGACTATCGGAATACAAAGAGGCAAAATCAAGATATTATTTTTGTCCTTAAGGTTGAAATTGGACCTCTAAGATGATTTCATGCAACAAACTCTGCATTTCTATAAATCACCGGTTAGACCATACATGGAATATTGTGTACAGTTTTGAGCACCTGTGTATGAGAAGGACATTGCTGAACTAGAATGCGTGCAAAGAAGGGAAAGCAAGGTAATTAAAGGACCTCATCACAGACGGGGATTCTTTACTGTAAGAGCAGTTCGACGATTGAACTCTCTGCCACATTGAAAAGTGTTTTTTTGAAAAATATAAAATTTCAACATATTTGTACCAGATTCTGGAGATGGAACTTTGATCCAGGAATTTATTCTAATAGCCATATTTGGAGTAAGGGAGGAATTTTTCCCCTAATGACAACATTGGAATGCACTCCAAGACAGTTTTTGCCTTCCTCTGGATCAACACGGCAGGTTTATAGGTTGAATTTGATGGACCTTTTTTCAATATTATCAACTATTCAACTCTGTAACAAAAGTGAGCTTTCATGGCCCGTACGGGGATCGAACCCGTGACCTTGGCGTTATTAGCACCACGCTCTAACCAACTGAGCTAACCAGCCACTTTTACACCAAAGATTCACGTCACGTCAGTAGAAAATACATGCAAACGTGTATTCATATTGATATCCTATTAACCTGAATAATAAAATAAACTTGCAATTTTTACTACTCAAAAAGCATTGGACAAATTGCTTTTGTGTTTTCCATTCCACCCCACAAAGAGTTTTCTTTCAGTACATTATATGGTACATTAAATGCTGCCATTAAAAACAAGAACTTGTCTCGCTAAAAACAAGCCCTTATATGACTATGAGGACGGAAAAATAATAAAGTTATGACTATCAGAATACAAAGAGGCAAAATCAAGATATTATTTGTGTCCTTAAGGTTGAAATTGAACCTCTAAGATGATTTCATGCAACAAACTCTGCATTTCTATAAATCACCGGTTAGACCATACATGGAATATTGTGTACAGTTTTAAGCACCTGTGTATGAGAAGGACATTGCTGAACTAGAATGCGTGCAAAGACGGGAAAGCAAGGTAATTAAAGGACCTCATCACAGACGGGGATTCTTTACTGTAAGAGCAGTTCGACGATTGAACTCTCTGCCACATTGAAAAGTGTTTTTTTGAAAAATATAAAATTTCATCATATTTGTACCAGATTCTGGAGATGGAACTTTGATCCAGGAATTTATTCTAATAGCCATATTTGGAGTAAGGGAGGAATTTTTCCCCTAATGACAACATTGGAATGCACTCCAAGACAGTTTTTGCCTTCCTCTGGATCAACACGGCAGGTTTATAGGTTGAATTTGATGGACCTTTTTTCAATATTATCAACTATTCAACTCTGTAACAAAAGTGAGCTTCCATGGCCCATACGGGGATCGAACCCGTGACCTTGGCGTTATTAGCACCACGCTCTAACCAACTGAGCTAATCGGCCACTTTTACACCAAAGATTCACGTCACGCAGTAGAAAATACATGCAAACGTGTATTCATATTGATATCCTATTAACCTGAATAATAAAATAAACTTGCAATTTTTACTACTCAAAAAGCATTGGACAAATTGCTTTTGTGTTTTCCATTCCACCCCATAAAGAGTTTTCTTCAGTACATTATATGGTACATTAAATGCTGCCATTAAAAACAAGAACTTGTCTCGCTAAAAACAAGCCCTTATATGACTATGAGGACGGAAAAATAATAAAGTTATGACTATCGGAATACAAAGAGGCAAAATCAAGATATTATTTTTGTCCTTAAGGTTGAAATTGGACCTCTAAGATGATTTCATGCAACAAACTCTGCATTTCTATAAATCACCGGTTAGACCATACATGGAATATTGTGTACAGTTTCAAGCACCTGTGTATGAGAAGGACATTGCTGAACTAGAATGCGTGCAAAGAAGGGAAAGCAAGGTAATTAAAGGACCTCATCACAGACGAGGATTCTTTACTGTAAGAGCAGTTCGACGATTGAACTCTCTGCCACATTGAAAAGTGTTTTTTTGAAAAATATAAAATTTCATCATATTTGTACCAGATTCTGGAGATGGAACTTTGATCCAGGAATTTATTCTAATAGCCATATTTGGAGTAAGGGAGGAATTTTTCCCCTAATGACAACATTGGAATGCACTCCAAGACAGTTTTTGCCTTCCTCTGGATCAACACGGCAGGTTTATAGGTTGAATTTGATGGACCTTTTTTCAATATTATCAACTATTCAACTCTGTAACAAAAGTGAGCTTTCATGGCCCGTACGGGGATCGAACCCGTGACCTTGGCGTTATTAGCACCACGCTCTAACCAACTGAGCTAACCAGCCACTTTTACACCAAAGATTCACGTCACGTCAGTAGAAAATACATGCAAACGTGTATTCATATTGATATCCTATTAACCTGAATAATAAAATAAATTTGCAATTTTTACTACTCAAAAAGCATTGGACAAATTGCTTTTGTGTTTTCCATTCCACCCCACAAAGAGTTTTCTTTCAGTACATTATATGGTACATTAAATGCTGCCATTAAAAACAAGAACTTGTCTCGCTAAAAACAAGCCCTTATATGACTATGAGGACGGAAAAATAATAAAGTTATGACTATCAGAATACAAAGAGGCAAAATCAAGATATTATTTGTGTCCTTAAGGTTGAAATTGAACCTCTAAGATGATTTCATGCAACAAACTCTGCATTTCTATAAATCACCGGTTAGACCATACATGGAATATTGTGTACAGTTTTAAGCACCTGTGTATGAGAAGGACATTGCTGAACTAGAATGCGTGCAAAGACGGGAAAGCAAGGTAATTAAAGGACCTCATCACAGACGGGGATTCTTTACTGTAAGAGCAATTCGACGATTGAACTCTCTGCCACATTGAAAAGTGTTTTTTTGAAAAATATAAAATTTCATCATATTTGTACCAGATTCTGGAGATGGAACTTTGATCCAGGAATTTATTCTAATAGCCATATTTGGAGTAAGGGAGGAATTTTTCCCCTAATGACAACATTGGAATGCACTCCAAGACAGTTTTTGCCTTCCTCTGGATCAACACGGCAGGTTTATAGGTTGAATTTGATGGACCTTTTTTCAATATTATCAACTATTCAACTCTGTAACAAAAGTGAGCTTCCATGGCCCATACGGGGATCGAACCCGTGACCTTGGCGTTATTAGCACCACGCTCTAACCAACTGAGCTAATCGGCCACTTTTACACCAAAGATTCACGTCACGCAGTAGAAAATACATGCAAACGTGTATTCATATTGATATCCTATTAACCTGAATAATAAAATAAACTTGCAATTTTTACTACTCAAAAAGCATTGGACAAATTGCTTTTGTGTTTTCCATTCCACCCCATAAAGAGTTTTCTTCAGTACATTATATGGTACATTAAATGCTGCCATTAAAAACAAGAACTTGTCTCGCTAAAAACAAGCCCTTATATGACTATGAGGACGGAAAAATAATAAAGTTATGATTATCGGAATACAAAGAGGCAAAATCAAGATATTATTTTTGTCCTTAAGGTTGAAATTGGACCTCTAAGATGATTTCATGCAACAAACTCTGCATTTCTATAAATCACCGGTTAGACCATACATGGAATATTGTGTACAGTTTCAAGCACCTGTGTATGAGAAGGACATTGCTGAACTAGAATGCGTGCAAAGAAGGGAAAGCAAGGTAATTAAAGGACCTCATCACAGACGAGGATTCTTTACTGTAAGAGCAGTTCGACGATTGAACTCTCTGCCACATTGAAAAGTGTTTTTTTGAAAAATATAAAATTTCATCAGATTTGTACCAGATTCTGGAGATGGAACTTTGATCCAGGAATTTATTCTAATAGCCATATTTGGAGTAAGGGAGGAATTTTTCCCCTAATGACAACATTGGAATGCACTCCAAGACAGTTTTTGCCTTCCTCTGGATCAACACGGCAGGTTTATAGGTTGAATTTGATGGACCTTTTTTCAATATTATCAACTATTCAACTCTGTAACAAAAGTGAGCTTTCATGGCCCGTACGGGGATCGAACCCGTGACCTTGGCGTTATTAGCACCACGCTCTAACCAACTGAGCTAACCAGCCACTTTTACACCAAAGATTCACGTCACGTCAGTAGAAAATACATGCAAACGTGTATTCATATTGATATCCTATTAACCTGAATAATAAAATAAACTTGCAATTTTTACTACTCAAAAAGCATTGGACAAATTGCTTTTGTGTTTTCCATTCCACCCCACAAAGAGTTTTCTTCAGTACATTATATGGTACATTAAATGCTGCCATTAAAAACAAGAACTTGTCTCGCTAAAAACAAGCCCTTATATGACTATGAGGACGGAAAAATAATAAAGTTATGACTATCAGAATACAAAGAGGCAAAATCAAGATATTATTTTTGTCCTTAAGGTTGAAATTGAACCTCTAAGATGATTTCATGCAACAAACTCTGCATTTCTATAAATCACCGGTTAGACCATACATGGAATATTGTGTACAGTTTTAAGCACCTGTGTATGAGAAGGACATTGCTGAACTAGAATGCGTGCAAAGAAGGGAAAGCAAGGTAATTAAAGGACCTCATCACAGACGGGGATTCTTTACTGTAAGAGCAGTTCGACGATTGAACTCTCTGCCACATTGAAAAGTGTTTTTTTGAAAAATATAAAATTTCATCATATTTGTACCAGATTCTGGAGATGGAACTTTGATCCAGGAATTTATTCTAATAGCCATATTTGGAGTAAGGGAGGAATTTTTCCCCTAATGAGAAAATTGGAATGCACTCCAAGACAGTTTTTGCCTTCCTCTGGATCAACACGGCTGGTTTATAGGTTGAATTTGATGGACCTTTTTTCAATATTATCAACTATTCAACTCTGTAACAAGCATGTAACAAAAGTGAGCTTCCATGGCCCGTACGGGGATCGAACCCGTGACCTTGGCGTTATTAGCACCACGCTCTAACCAACTGAGCTAACCAGCCACTTTTACACCAAAGATTCACGTCACGTCAGTAGAAAATACATGCAAACGTGTATTCATATTGATATCCTATTAACCTGAATAATAAAATAAACTTGCAATTTTTACTACTCAAAAAGCATTGGACAAATTGCTTTTGTGTTTTCCATTCCACCCCACAAAGAGTTTTCTTCAGTACATTATATGGTACATTAAATGCTGCCATTAAAAACAAGAACTTGTCTCGCTAAAAACAAGCCCTTATATGACTATGAGGACGGAAAAATAATAAAGTTATGACTATCAGAATACAAAGAGGCAAAATCAAGATATTATTTTTGTCCTTAAGGTTGAAATTGAACCTCTAAGATGATTTCATGCAACAAACTCTGCATTTCTATAAATCACCGGTTAGACCATACATGGAATATTGTGTACAGTTTTAAGCACCTGTGTATGAGAAGGACATTGCTGAACTAGAATGCGTGCAAAGAAGGGAAAGCAAGGTAATTAAAGGACCTCATCACAGACGGGGATTCTTTACTGTAAGAGCAGTTCGACGATTGAACTCTCTGCCACATTGAAAAGTGTTTTTTGGAAAAATATAAAATTTCATCATATTTGTACCAGATTCTGGAGATGGAACTTTGATCCAGGAATTTATTCTAATAGCCATATTTGGAGTAAGGGAGGAATTTTTCCCCTAATGAGAAAATTGGAATGCACTCCAAGACAGTTTTTGCCTTCCTCTGGATCAACACGGCTGGTTTATAGGTTGAATTTGATGGACCTTTTTTCAATATTATCAACTATTCAACTCTGTAACAAGCATGTAACAAAAGTGAGCTTCCATGGCCCGTACGGGGATCGAACCCGTGACCTTGGCGTTATTAGCACCACGCTCTAACCAACTGAGCTAACCGGCCACTTTTACACCAAAGATTCACGTCACGTCAGTAGAAAATACATGCAAACGTGTATTCATATTGATATCCTATTAACCTGAATAATAAAATAAACTTGCAATTTTTACTACTCAAAAAGCATTGGACAAATTGCTTTTGTGTTTTCCATTCCACCCCACAAAGAGTTTTCTTTCAGTACATTATATGGTACATTAAATGCTGCCATTAAAAACAAGAACTTGTCTCGCTAAAAACAAGCCCTTATATGACTATGAGGACGGAAAAATAATAAAGTTATGACTATCGGAATACAAAGAGGCAAAATCAAGATATTATTTTTATCCTTAAGGTTGAAATTGAACCTCTAAGATGATTTCATGCAACAAACTCTGCATTTCTATAAATCACCGGTTAGACCATACATGGAATATTGTGTACAGTTTCAAGCACCTGTGTATGAGAAGGACATTGCTGAACTAGAATGCGTGCAAAGAAGGGAAAGCAAGGTAATTAAAGGACCTCATCACAGACGGGGATTCTTTACTGTAAGAGCAGTTCGACGATTGAACTCTCTGCCACATTGAAAAGTGTTTTTTTGAAAAATATAAAATTTCATCATATTTGTACCAGATTCTGGAGATGGAACTTTGATCCAGGAATTTATTCTAATAGCCATATTTGGAGTAAGGGAGGAATTTTTCCCCTAATGACAACATTGGAATGCACTCCAAGACAGTTTTTGCCTTCCTCTGGATCAACACGGCAGGTTTATAGGTTGAATTTGATGGACCTTTTTTCAATATTATCAACTATTCAACTCTGTAACAAAAATGAGCTTACATTGCCCGTATGGGGATCAAACCCGTGACCTTGGCGTTATTAGCACCACGCTCTAACCAACTGAGCTAACCGGCCACTTTTACACCAAAGATTCACGTCACGTCAGTAGAAAATACATGCAAACGTGTATTCATATTGATATCCTATTAACCTGAATAATAAAATAAACTTGCAATTTTTACTACTCAAAAAGCATTGGACAAATTGCTTTTGTGTTTTCCATTCCACCCCACAAAGAGTTTTCTTCAGTAAATTATATGGTACATTAAATGCTGCCATTAACCCCTTAAGGACGCAGCCTAGTTTGGGCCTTAAGGCTCAGAGCCCATTTTTCAAATCTGACATATTTCACTTTATGTGGTAATAACGTCGGAATGCTTAAACCTATCCAAGCGATTCTGAGATTGTTTTCTCGTGACACTTTGGGCTTCATGTTCGTGGTAAAATTTGGTCGATATATTCAGTCTTTATTTGTGAAAAATTGCAAAATTTAGAGAAAATTTACAAAAAATAGCATTTTTCAGAATTGAAATGCATCTGCTTGAAAAACAGACGGTTATACCACCCAAAATAGTTACTAGTTCACATTTCCCATATGTCTACTTTAGATTGGCATCGTTTTTTGAACATTCTTTTATTTTTCTTGGACGTTACAAGGCTTAGAACATAAACAGCAATTTCTCATATTCTTAAGAAAATTTCAAAAGCCTTTTTTTGAAGGTGCCAGTTCAGTTCTGAAGTGGATTTGAGGGGCCTATGTATTAGAAACCCCCATAAAACACCCCATTTTAAAAACTAGACCCCTCAAAGTATTCAAAACAGCATATAGAAAGTTTTTTAACCCTTCAGGCATTTCACAGGAATTAAAGCAAAGTGGAAATTAAATTTGCAAATTTCATTTTTTCTGCTGAATTTCAATTTTATTCAATTTTTTTTAGTAACAGAGAAGGTTTTACCAGAGAAACACTACTAAATATGTATTGTCCAGATTCTGCAGTTTTTAGAAATGTCCCACATGTGGCCCTACTGCGCTCGTGGACTAAAACACAAGCCCTAGAAGCAAAGAAGCACCTAGTGCATTTTGAGGCCTCTTTTTTATTAGAATATATTTTAGGCAGCATGCCAGGTTTGAAGAGGCGTTGAGGTATCAAAACAATGGAAACCCACCAGAAGTGACCCCATTTTGGAAATTACACCCCTCAAGGAATTCATTTATGGTTTTTGTTATCATTTTGACCGCACAGTTTTTTCACAGCACCTATTTGAATTGGGCTGTGAAATGAAAAAAATGATATTTTTTCCAATAAAATGTCATTTTTGATCAAATTTTCTTATTTTCACAGGGAACAACATACCCCATTTTGTTGCCCAATTTGTCCTTAGTGCGGCAATACCCCATTTGTGGTGATAAACTGCCGTTTGGGCCCATGGGAGGGCTCAGAAGGAAAGGAGCGCTATGTGTTTGTTGGAGTCCAGATTTTGCTGGATTGGTTTTCGGGTGCCATGTCGCATTTGCAGAGCCCCAGAGGTATCAAAGCAATGGAAACCCACCAGAAGTGACCCCATTTTGGAAACTACACCCCTCAAGGAATTCATTTATGGTTTTTGTTATCATTTTGACCGCACAGGTTTTTCACAGCACCTATTTGAATTGGGCTGTGAAATGAAAAAAATTAGATTTTTTCCAATAAGATGTCATTTTTGATCAAAATTTCTTATTTTCACAGGGAACAACATACCCCATTTTGTTGCCCAATTTGTCCTTAGTGCGGCAATACCCCATTTGTGGTGATAAACTGCCGTTTGGGCCCATGGGAGGGCTCAGACGGAAAGGAGCGCTATGTGTTTGTTGGAGTCCAGATTTTGCTGGATTGGTTTTCGGGTGCCATGTTGCATTTGCAGAGCCCCAGAGGTATCAAAGCAATGGAAACCCACCAGAAGTGACCCCATTTTGGAAACTACACCCCTCAAGGAATTCATTTATGGTTTTTGTTATCATTTTGACCGCACAGTTTTTTCACAGCACCTATTTGAATTGGGCTGTGAAATGAAAAAAATGATATTTTTTCCAATAAGATGTCATTTTTGATCAAAATTTCTTATTTTCACAAGGAACAACATACCCCATTTTGTTGCCCAATTTGTCCTTAGTGCGGCAATACCCCATTTGTGGTGATAAACTGCCCTTTGGGCCCATGGGAGGGCTCAGAAGGAAAGGACCACCATTTGGCCTACTGGAGCTTTTCTGGTGCTAAGTCATGTGTGCAGAAGCCCCTGAGGTACCAGTACAGTTGAAACCCCCGAGAAGTGACCCCATTTTAAAAACTACACCCCTTAAGACATTCATCTAGAGGTGTAGTGAGCATTTTGACCCCACAGGTACTGTGTAAAAGATAATGCGCAGCAGATGGTGCAGTGTGAGATTTGCAATTTTATATATGTATATGCCATTTCAGTGTCCAATATAGTGTGCCCAGCATGCGCCACCGGAGATATACACCCCTTAAATTGTAATGTGGGTTCTCCTGGGTACGACAATACCCTACATGTGGCTGTTATCAGCTGCCTGGGCATACGGCAGGGCTCAGAAGGGAAAGATGAGGGGGGTAAGCTGTGCGGAGTGCATCAGGGTAAATTGAAAATCAAGGGATGTATGATACATTTTAAAACAATCTTTTATACAGAGCCCTGGTTTTTCGGGACACGTGTCACATTGGTATATTGTGTTCTTCCTTATCCCCCTCTTATAGCAGACTCTGCACCTCTTTTGACTCTTTCCCTTTCCACCGGTTTGGGGACCTTCTCCTGGAAAGTGTTGCCCTGGTACGATGCGCCCCCCCTTCCTGGTCCCTAAAGATTAGATCTTGAAATTCCAGGAAAGTTCCCCTCTGGCCTGCACATCGACGTAGCACATACGCATTGTACAAAGCCATCTGTATGATGTGCCCGGCCAGCTTCTTATACTACACCGCATGGCGCTGTAGGGCTTCAGGACTTGATTTGACAAGTCCATCCCTCCCATGTACCTATTGTAGTCCAGGATGCAGTCTGGTTTGGGGGTGGCCTTTCCTTCATATATCCTAAACCTGTAGGTATACCCTGATGCACTCTCGCACAGCTTATACATCTTCACGCCATACCTTGCCCTCTTACCTGGCAGGTACTGGCGGAATTGAACCCTCCCTTTAAAATGTACCAGGGACTCATCAATAGAAAAACACTTCTCGGGGGTGTATGCTTGGGAAAACCGGGCACTGGAACGGTCTAATAGGGGTCTCCGTTTATACAAACGGTCAAAACTGGGGTCATCTCGGAGTGGGCACGGCTCATTATCAGTATAATGTAAGAAGCGAAGTATTGCCTCATTTATTTATTTTTTTAGGTTCCAGTTCATTTCTGAAGTTGCTTTGAGGGGCCCATATATTAGAAACCCCTATCAAACACCCCATTTTAGAAACTAGACCCCTCAAAGTATTCACAACAGCATTTAGAAAGTTTATGAACCCTTTAGGTGTTTCACAGAAATTTAGAGGAAAGTAGAGGTGAAATTTACTCTTTTTATACCATTTTTTTTATAACACAAAAGGATTTATCAGAGAAACGCAACTCAATACTTATTGCCCAGATTCTGCAGTTTAGAGAAATATCCCACATGTTGCCCTCGGGCGGTAATGGACTGAAGCACCGGCCTCCGAAGCAAAGGAGCACCTAGCGGATTTTGAGCCCTCTTTTTTATTAGGCACCATGTCCGGTTTGAAGAGGTCTTGTGGTGCCAAAACATTGGAAACCCCCCAAAAGTGACCCCAATTTGGAAACTAGACCCCTTGAGGAATCCATTGTAGTTTTCATGGGGTGCATGCGGCTTTTTGATCAGTTTTTATTCCATTTTTAGGTGGCGTGGTGACTAATAAACAGCAATTCTACTATTGTTTTTGTATACTTTTTTTTTTACAGCGTTCACCGTGCGCTATAAATGATATATTAACTTTATTCTGCGGGGCGATACGATCACGGCGATACCAGATGTTTATAGTTTTTTTTTATGTCTTATGGCGTTTACACAATAAAATATGTTTTGTAAACAATCATTCACTTTTTGTGTTACCTTATTCTAAGAGCCAGAACGTTTTTATTTTTCAATCAATAAAGCCGTGCGAGGACTTATTTTTTGCGTAACGAACTGTATTTTCCATCAGTACCATTTTTAGGTACATGCGACTTTTTGATCTCTTTTTATTACATTTTTTGGGAGGTGAAGTGACCAAACAATTGTGATTGTGGTACGGTTTATTAATATTTTTTTTTACGGCGTTCACCGTGCGGGATAAATAACAAAATAATTTTGTAGTTCAGGCCGTTACGGACGCGGCGATACCAATTATGTATAGTTTATTTGTTTGTTTATATATTTTTATTAATAATAAAGGCCTGATAAGGGAAAAAGTGGGACTTTTACTTTTATTACTTTTAAAACTTTTATTTTCTTATTTTTACACATCTTTTTTTAACTTTTTTTTTACTTTATTACTTTGTCCCACTAGGGGACATCAGGGCAGGAGGCCCTGATCGCTATTCTAATACACTGCACTACATGCGTAGTGCAGTGTATTAGAACTGTCAGCTACTCACTGACAGCAAGCATAGTGGGTCCTGACGTTGTCAGGACCCACTAGGCTTCCGTCTATGGCATAGCCGGACGCCATTGTTTGGTGTCCGGTTGCCATAGTCACCATCGCCGGCCGCTATCGCGTAGCAGGCCGGCGATGGCAGCTTAACCCCTAAAAAGCCGCGATCTCTATAGAACGCGGCTTTTAAGGGGTTAATCAGCGGGGACACAGCGATCGGTCCCCGCTGTAGGAGCTGTGACAGCTGCTGAACAAGACAGCAGCGTCACAGCTCCTGTATGTGTCGGGAGGACGGCCGAAACGGCCGTTACTCCCGTGACGTACTATTACGTCATGGAGCGCGAACGATACAGCTGCCATGACGTAATAGTACGTCAAGGAGCGGGAAGGGGTTAAAAACAAGAACTTGTCTCGCTAAAAACAAGCCCTTATATGACTATGAGGACGGAAAAATAATAAAGTTATGACTATCGGAATACAAAGAGGCAAAATCAAGATATTATTTTTGTCCTTAAGGTTGAAATTGGACCTCTAAGATGATTTCATGCAACAAACTCTGCATTTCTATAAATCACCGGTTAGACCATACATGGAATATTGTGTACAGTTTTGAGCACCTGTGTATGAGAAGGACATTGCTGAACTAGAATGCATGCAAAGAAGGGAAAGCAAGGTAATTAAAGGACCTCATCACAGACGGGGATTCTTTACTGTAAGAGCAGTTCGACGATTGAACTCTCTGCCACATTGAAAAGTGTTTTTATGAAAAATATAAAATTTCATCATATTTGTACCAGATTCTGGAGATGGAACTTTGATCCAGGAATTTATTCTAATAGCCATATTTTGAGTAAGGGAGGAATTTTTCCCCTAATGACAACATTGGAATGCACTCCAAGACAGTTTTTGCCTTCCTCTGGATCAACACGGCAGGTTTATAGGTTGAATTTGATGGACCTTTTTTCAATATTATCAACTATTCAACTCTGTAACAAGCATGTAACAAAAGTGAGCTTCCATGGCCCGTACGGGGATCGAACCCGAGACCTTGGCGTTATTAGCACCACGGTTAACCAACTGAGCTAACCGGCCACTTTTACACCAAAGATTCACGTCACGTCAGTAGAAAATACATGCAAACGTGTATTCATATTGATATCCTATTAACCTGAATAATAAAATAAACTTGCAATATTTACTACTCAAAAAGCATTGGACAAATTGCTTTTGTGTTTTCCATTCCACCCCACAAAGAGTTTTCTTCAGTACATTATATGGTACATTAAATGCTGCCATTAAAAACAAGAACTTGTCTCGCTAAAAACAAGCCCTTATATGACTATGAGGACGGAAAAATAATAAAGTTATGACTATCGGAATACAAAGAGGAAAAATCAAGATATTATTTTTGTCCTTAAGGTTGAAATTGGACCTCTAAGATGATTTCATGCAACAAACTCTGCATTTCTATAAATCACCGGTTAGACCATACATGGAATATTGTGTACAGTTTCAAGCACCTGTGTATGAGAAGGACATTGCTGAACTAGAATGCGTGCAAAGAAGGGAAAGCAAGGTAATTAAAGGACCTCATCACAGACGAGGATTCTTTACTGTAAGAGCAGTTCGACGATTGAACTCTCTGCCACATTGAAAAGTGTTTTTTTGAAAAATATAAAATTTCATCATATTTGTACCAGATTCTGGAGATGGAACTTTGATCCAGGAATTTATTCTAATAGCCATATTTGGAGTAAGGGAGGAATTTTTCCCCTAATGACAACATTGGAATGCACTCCAAGACAGTTTTTGCCTTCCTCTGGATCAACACGGCAGGTTTATAGGTTGAATTTGATGGACCTTTTTTCAATATTATCAACTATTCAACTCTGTAACAAAAGTGAGCTTCCATGGCCCATACGGGGATCGAACACGTGACCTTGGCGTTATTAGCACCACGCTCTAACCAACTGAGCTAACCAGCCACATTTACACCAAAGATTCACGTCACGTCAGTAGAAAATACATGCAAACGTGTATTCATATTGATATCCTATTAACCTGAATAATAAAATAAACTTGCAATTTTTACTACTCAAAAAGCATTGGACAAATTGCTTTTGTGTTTTCCATTCCACCCCACAAAGAGTTTTCTTCAGTACATTATATGGTACATTAAATGCAGCCATTAAAAACAAGAACTTGTCTCGCTAAAAACAAGCCCTTATATGACTATGAGGACGGAAAAATAATAAAGTTATGACTATCGGAATACATAGAGGCAAATTCAAGATATTATTTTTCCATTCCACCCCACAAAGAGTTTTCTTTCAGTACATTATATGGTACATTAAATGCTGCCATTAAAAACAAGAACTTGTCTCGCTAAAAACAAGCCCTTATATGACTATGAGGACGGAAAAATAATAAAGTTATGACTATCAGAATACAAAGAGGCAAAATCAAGATATTATTTTTGTCCTTAAGGTTGAAATTGAACCTCTAAGATGATTTCATGCAACAAACTCTGCATTTCTATAAATCACCGGTTAGACCATACATGGAATATTGTGTACAGTTTTAAGCACCTGTGTATGAGAAGGACATTGCTGAACTAGAATGCGTGCAAAGAAGGGAAAGCAAGGTAATTAAAGGACCTCATCACAGACGGGGATTCTTTACTGTAAGAGCAGTTCGACGATTGAACTCTCTGCCACATTGAAAAGTGTTTTTTTGAAAAATATAAAATTTCATCATATTTGTACCAGATTCTGGAGATGGAACTTTGATCCAGGAATTTATTCTAATAGCCATATTTGGAGTAAGGGAGGAATTTTTCCCCTAATGACAACATTGGAATGCACTCCAAGACAGTTTTTGCCTTCCTCTGGATCAACACGGCAGGTTTATAGGTTGAATTTGATGGACCTTTTTTCAATATTATCAACTATTCAACTCTGTAACAAGCATGTAACAAAAGTGAGCTTCCATGGCCCGTACGGGATCGAACCCGTGACCTTGGCGTTATTAGCACCACGCTCTAACCAACTGAGCTAACCGGCCACATTTACACCAAAGATTCACGTCACGTCAGTAGAAAATACATGCAAACGTGTATTCATATTGATATCCTATTAACCTGAATAATAAAATAAACTTGCAATTTTTACTACTCAAAAAGCATTGGACAAATTGCTTTTGTGTTTTCCATTCCACCCCACAAAGAGTTTTCTTTCAGTACATTATATGGTACATTAAATGCTGCCATTAAAAACAAGAACTTGTCTCGCTAAAAACAAGCCCTTATATGACTATGAGGACGGAAAAATAATAAAGTTATGACTATCGGAATACAAAGAGGCAAAATCAAGATATTATTTTTATCCTTAAGGTTGAAATTGAACCTCTAAGATGATTTCATGCAACAAACTCTGCATTTCTATAAATCACCGGTTAGACCATACATGGAATATTGTGTACAGTTTCAAGCACCTGTGTATGAGAAGGACATTGCTGAACTAGAATGCGTGCAAAGAAGGGAAAGCAAGGTAATTAAAGGACCTCATCACAGACGGGGATTCTTTACTGTAAGAGCAGTTCGACGATTGAACTCTCTGCCACATTGAAAAGTGTTTTTTTGAAAAATATAAAATTTCATCATATTTGTACCAGATTCTGGAGATGGAACTTTGATCCAGGAATTTATTCTAATAGCCATATTTGGAGTAAGGGAGGAATTTTTCCCGTAATGACAACATTGGAATGCACTCCAAGACAGTTTTTGCCTTCCTCTGGATCAACACGGCAGGTTTATAGGTTGAATTTGATGGACCTTTTTTCAATATTATCAACTATTCAACTCTGTAACAAAAGTGAGCTTACATTGCCCGTATGGGGATCGAACCCGTGACCTTGGCGTTATTAGCACCACGCTCTAACCAACTGAGCTAACCGGCCACTTTTACACCAAAGATTCACGTCACGTCAGTAGAAAATACATGCAAACGTGTATTCATATTGATATCCTATTAACCTGAATAATAAAATAAACTTGCAATTTTTACTACTCAAAAAGCATTGGACAAATTGATTTTGTGTTTTCCATTCCACCCCACAAAGAGTTTTCTTCAGTACATTATATGGTACATTAAATGCTGCCATTAAAAACAAGAACTTGTCTCGCTAAAAACAAGCCCTTATATGACTATGAGGACGGAAAAATAATAAAGTTATGACTATCGGAATACAAAGAGGCAAAATCAAGATATTATTTTTGTCCTTAAGGTTGAAATTGGACCTCTAAGATGATTTCATGCAACAAACTCTGCATTTCTATAAATCACCGGTTAGACCATACATGGAATATTGTGTACAGTTTTGAGCACCTGTGTATGAGAAGGACATTGCTGAACTAGAATGCGTGCAAAGAAGGGAAAGCAAGGTAATTAAAGGACCTCATCACAGACGGGGATTCTTTACTGTAAGAGCAGTTCGACGATTGAACTCTCTGCCACATTGAAAAGTGTTTTTTTGAAAAATATAAAATTTCAACATATTTGTACCAGATTCTGGAGATGGAACTTTGATCCAGGAATTTATTCTAATAGCCATATTTGGAGTAAGGGAGGAATTTTTCCCCTAATGACAACATTGGAATGCACTCCAAGACAGTTTTTGCCTTCCTCTGGATCAACACGGCAGGTTTATAGGTTGAATTTGATGGACCTTTTTTCAATATTATCAACTATTCAACTCTGTAACAAAAGTGAGCTTCCATGGCCCATACGGGGATCGAACCCGTGACCTTGGCGTTATTAGCACCACGCTCTAACCAACTGAGCTAATCGGCCACTTTTACACCAAAGATTCACGTCACGCAGTAGAAAATACATGCAAACGTGTATTCATATTGATATCCTATTAACCTGAATAATAAAATAAACTTGCAATTTTTACTACTCAAAAAGCATTGGACAAATTGCTTTTGTGTTTTCCATTCCACCCCACAAAGAGTTTTCTTCAGTACATTATATGGTACATTAAATGCTGCCATTAAAAACAAGAACTTGTCTCGCTAAAAACAAGCCCTTATATGACTATGAGGACGGAAAAATAATAAAGTTATGACTATCGGAATACAAAGAGGCAAAATCAAGATATTATTTTTGTCCTTAAGGTTGAAATTGGACCTCTAAGATGATTTCATGCAACAAACTCTGCATTTCTATAAATCACCGGTTAGACCATACATGGAATATTGTGTACAGTTTTGAGCACCTGTGTATGAGAAGGACATTGCTGAACTAGAATGCGTGCAAAGAAGGGAAAGCAAGGTAATTAAAGGACCTCATCACAGACGGGGATTCTTTACTGTAAGAGCAGTTCGACGATTGAACTCTCTGCCACATTGAAAAGTGTTTTTTTGAAAAATATAAAATTTCATCATATTTGTACCAGATTCTGGAGATGGAACTTTGATCCAGGAATTTATTCTAATAGCCATATTTGGAGTAAGGGAGGAATTTTTCCCCTAATGACAACATTGGAATGCACTCCAAGACAGTTTTTGCCTTCCTCTGGATCAACACGGCAGGTTTATAGGTTGAATTTGATGGACCTTTTTTCAATATTATCAACTATTCAACTCTGTAACAAAAGTGAGCTTCCATGGCCCATACGGGGATCGAACCCGTGACCTTGGCGTTATTAGCACCACGCTCTAACCAACTGAGCTAATCGGCCACTTTTACACCAAAGATTCACGTCACGTCAGTAGAAAATACATGCAAACGTGTATTCATATTGATATCCTATTAACCTGAATAATAGAATAAACTTGCAATTTTTACTACTCAAAAAGCATTGGACAAATTGCTTTTGTGTTTTCCATTCCACCCCACAAAGAGTTTTCTTCAGTACATTATATGGTACATTAAATGCTGCCATTAAAAACAAGAACTTGTCTCGCTAAAAACAAGCCCTTATATGACTATGAGGACGGAAAAATAATAAAGTTATGACTATCGGAATACAAAGAGGCAAAATCAAGATATTATTTTTCCATTCCACCCCACAAAGAGTTTTCTTTCAGTACATTATATGGTACATTAAATGCTGCCATTAAAAACAAGAACTTGTCTCGCTAAAAACAAGCCCTTATATGACTATGAGGACGGAAAAATAATAAAGTTATGACTATCGGAATACAAAGAGGCAAAATCAAGATATTATTTTTGTCCTTAAGGTTGAAATTGGACCTCTAAGATGATTTCATGCAACAAACTCTGCATTTCTATAAATCACCGGTTAGACCATACATGGAATATTGTGTACAGTTTTGAGCACCTGTGTATGAGAAGGACATTGCTGAACTAGAATGCGTGCAAAGAAGGGAAAGCAAGGTAATTAAAGGACCTCATCACAGACGGGGATTCTTTACTGTAAGAGCAGTTCGACGATTGAACTCTCTGCCACATTGAAAAGTGTTTTTTTGAAAAATATAAAATTTCATCATATTTGTACCAGATTCTGGAGATGGAACTTTGATCCAGGAATTTATTCTAATAGCCATATTTGGAGTAAGGGAGGAATTTTTCCCCTAATGACAACATTGGAATGCACTCCAAGACAGTTTTTGCCTTCCTCTGGATCAACACGGCAGGTTTATAGGTTGAATTTGATGGACCTTTTTTCAATATTATCAACTATTCAACTCTGTAACAAGCATGTAACAAAAGTGAGCTTCCATGGCCCATAAGGTGACCAAACCCGTGACCTTGGCGTTATTAGCACCACGCTCTAACCAACTGAGCTAACCGGCCACTTTTACACCAAAGATTCACGTCACGTCAGTAGAAAATACATGCAAACGTGTATTCATATTGATATCCTATTAACCTGAATAATAAAATAAACTTGCAATTTTTACTACTCAAAAAGCATTGGACAAATTGCTTTTGTGTTTTCCATTCCACCCCACAAAGAGTTTTCTTCAGTACATTATATGGTACATTAAATGCTGCCATTAAAAACAAGAACTTGTCTCGCTAAAAACAATCCCTTATATGACTATGAGGCCGAAAAATAATAAAGTTATGACTATCGGAATACAAAGAGGCAAAATCAAGATATTATTTTTGTCCTTAAGGTTGAAATTGGACCTCTAAGATGATTTCATGCAACAAACTCTGCATTTCTATAAATCACCGGTTAGACCATACATGGAATATTGTGTACAGTTTTGAGCACCTGTGTATGAGAAGGACATTGCTGAACTAGAATGCGTGCAAAGAAGGGAAAGCAAGGTAATTAAAGGACCTCATCACAGACGGGGATTCTTTACTGTAAGAGCAGTTCGACGATTGAACTCTCTGCCACATTGAAAAGTGGTTTTTTGAAAAATATAAAATTTCATCATATTTGTACCAGATTCTGGAGATGGAACTTTGATCCAGGAATTTATTCTAATAGCCATATTTGTTGTAAGGGAGGAATTTTTCCCCTAATGACAACATTGGAATGCACTCCAAGACAGTTTTTGCCTTCCTCTGGATCAACACGGCAGGTTTATAGGTTGAATTTGATGGACCTTTTTTCAATATTATCAACTATTCAACTCTGTAACAAGCATGTAACAAAAGTGAGCTTCCATGGCCCATACGGGGACCGAACCCATGACCTTGGCGTTATTAGCACCACGCTCTAACCAACTGAGCTAACAGGCCACTTTTACACCAAAGATTCACGTCACGTCAGTAGAAAATACATGCAAACGTGTATTCATATTGATATCCTATTAACCTGAATAATAAAATAAACTTGCAATTTTTACTACTCAAAAAGCATTGGACAAATTGCTTTTGTGTTTTCCATTCCACCCCACAAAGAGTTTTCTTCAGTACATTATATGGTACATTAAATGCTGCCATTAACCCCTTCCCTCTTTGGCCGCTTTTGACCTTCCTGACAGAGCCTCATTTTTCAAATCTGACATGTTTCACTTTATGTGGTAATAACTCCGGGATGCTTTTACCTATCCAAGTGATTCTGAGATTGTTTTCTCGTGACACATTGGACTTTATGTTACTGGCAAAATTTGCCCGATACATTCAGTATTTAATTGTGAAAAACACCAAAATTCAGCGAAAAATTGCAAAAATTTGCATTTTTCTCAATTTAAATGTATCTGCTTGTAAGACAGGCAGTTATATCACACAAAAATGTTGCTAACTAACATCCCCCATATGTCTACTTTAGATTGGCATCGTTTTTTGAACATCATTTTATTTTTCAAGGACGTTACAAGGCTTAGAACTTTAGCAGCAATTTCTCACATTTTCAAGAAAATTTCAAAATGCTATTTTTACAGGGGCCAGTTCAGTTGTGAAGTGGGTTTGAGGTCCTTAGATATTAGAAACCCCCAATAAGTCACCCCATTTTAAAAAATGCACCCCTCAAAGTATTCAAAACAGCATTTAGAAAGTTTCTTAACCCTTTAGACATTGCGCAGGAATTAAGGCAACGTAGAGGTGAAATTTACAAAGTTAATTATTTTTTTCCAGAAATTCATTTTGAATCCATTTTTTTTGTACCACAGAATGTTTTACCCAAGAAATGCAACTCAATATTTATTGCCCAGGTTCTGCAGTTTTAGGAAATATCCCACATGTGGCTCTAGTGTGCTACTGGACTGAAGCACCGGCCTCAGAAGCAAAGGAGCACCTGGTGGATTTTGGGCCTCCTTTTTATTAGAATATATTTTAGGCACCATGTCAGCTTTGAACAGGTCTTGTGGAACTAAAACAGTGGAAACCCCCCAAAAGTGACCCCATTTGGGAAACTACACCCCTCGAGGAATTTATATAGGGGTGTAGCAAGCATTTTGACCGGCCAGTTTTTTTGCAAAAATGTTTGGAACTAGGCCATGAAAATGAAAATCTAAATTTTTTCAAATAAAATTTAGGTTTAGCTAATTTTTTTTCATTTCCAAAAGAACTAAAGTAGAAAAAGCACCACAACATTTGTAGAGCAATTTCTCCCGAGTAAAACAATACCCCACATGTCGTAATAAACGGTTATTTGGACACACGGCAGGGCTTAGAATGGAAAGAGCGCCATTTGGCTCTTGGAGCTCAAATTTAGCAGGAATGGTTTGCAGAGGCCATGTCGCATTTGCAAAGCCCCCTAGGGGACAAAACAGTGGAAACCCCCAACAAGTGACCCCATTTTGGAAACTATACCCCTCGAGGAATTTATCTAGGGGTGTAGCAAGCATTTTGACCGGCCAGTTTTTTTGCAAACATTTTTGGAACTAGGCCATGAAAATGAAAATCTAAATTTTTTCAAATAAAATGTAGGTTTAGCTAATTTTTTTTCATTTCCACAAGGACTAAAGGAGAAAAAGCACCATAAAATTTGTAAAGAAATTTCTCCCGAGTAAAACAATACCCCACATGTAGTAATAAAAGGCTGTTTGGACACACGGCGAGGCTGAGAAGGGAAAGAGCGCCATTTGGCTTTTGGAACTCAAATTTAGCAGGAATGGTTTGCGGAGGCCATGTCGCATTTACAAAGCCCCTGAGGGGACAAAACAGTGGAAACCCCCAACAAGTGACCCCATTTTGGAAACTACACCCCATGAGGAAATTATCTAGGAGTACAGTGAGCAGTTTGACCCCACAGGTGTTTTACAGAACTTATTGGAAGTAGGCCGTAAAAATGAAAATCTACATTTTTTGAAATAAAATGTAGGTTTAGGTTTTTTTTTTTCATTTCCACAAGGACTGAAGGAGAAAAAGCACCATAAAATTAGTAAATCAACTTCTCCCGAGTAAAACAATGCCCCACATGTGGTCATAAACGGCTGTTTGGACACACGGTAGGGCTCAGAATGGAACTAGCACCATTTGGATTTTGGATAGTGTCTGGGCGCCATGTCACATTTGCTGAGCCCCTGTAGTACTAGTACAGTGGAAACACCCCAAAATTGACTCAATTTGGGAAACTGCACCCCCTGAGGAATCATCTAGGGGTATAGTGAAAATTTTGATCCCAAAGGTTTTTTGCTGAATTAAGCCATGAAAATGAAAAATAATTTTTTTTTCCAACAAGATGTCGTTTTAGATCAACATTTTTCATTTTTACAAGGAATAGAGAAGAAAAAGCACCCCAACATTTGTAAAGTAATTTCTCCCGAGTACGGTAACACCCCATATGTGGTTATAATCGGCTGATTACGTATATGGGAGCATTCAGAAGAAAAGGAGCGGTATTTATCTTTCGGAGCGTAGATTTTGCTGGAATGGTTTGCGGACGCCATGTTGCATTTGCAAAACCACTGATGTACCAAACAAAAGTGACCCCGTTTTAGAAACTACACCCCTAAAGGCATTTATCAAGGGATGTAGTGAGAATTTAGACTCCACAGGTGTTTTTCAGAAATGAATACGCAGTGGATGGTGCAAAGTGAAAATTGCAATTTTTCCACTGATCTGCCCATTCACCGCACAAGATGTTGTGCCCCTGGAGAATGTTACCCCATAAATTGTTAAGCGGGTTCTCCCGGGTATGGTAATGCCTTACTTGTGGCCATAAATTGCTGTTTGGGCACACTGTAGGGCTAAGAAGGAATAGACCGCCATTTTGAGCATGGATTTTGCTTGGTAGTTTTGTTTGAGTTTTGCTGGTATTCAGTTTATAATGTGGTGGCATATGTAATCTGTGCGGAGAACATCAGGGTATATGTAATCTGTGCGGAGAACATCAGGGTATATGTAATCTGTGCGGAGAACATCAGGGTATATGTAATCTGTGCGGGTACATCAGGGCATAATAAGAGGGTATAATAATGGGGTAAATAATACAATTATCCATAGATGTGTGTTACGATGTGAAGCCATCCGTTATGCGCAGGCCGGTGTCACACTGATAAACGGTTTTCTTTCTTGTCCCCCTTCTGTAACGCTCTGCACCTTTTGGGGACTTTTTCTCCTTCGTAGTTTTCGGAAATATTGCTGGGAAAGTTTTGCGCTAGTATAATACGGGCGCCCTCGCTTCCAGCGGATGTGCTATGTCCCTTCCCTTTCCTAGTTCCTAAATACTAGGGCCCTGAAACTGAAGAAATGTTCCCCTCCGGCCTGCGCATTGAGATGTTTTTTCATCACCGCATTACTAGTGCCATAACTTTTTTGTTTTTCAGTTGATTGGGCGGTGTGCGGGCTTGTTTTTTGCGAGACGGGCTGTAGATTTTATTGGTACCATTTTAGAACACATACGACTTTTTGATCACTTTTTATTTCATTTTTTGGTAAAGGAAATTACCAAAAACAAGCAATTCTGGAATCGTTTTTTATTGGTTTTTTTTTATCGGCATCCACAGTGCGCCCTAAATTACATGTTAGATTTATTCTGCGGGTCGATACGATTACGGCGATACCAAATTTATATAGTTTTTTTTATGTATTGCGGCTTTTGCACAATAAAATCACTTTTTTTATAAAATCATTTGTTTTCTGTGTCGCCATATTCTAAGACACATAACGTTATTATTTTTGCGTGCACAAAGCGGTGTCAGGGATTATTTTTTGCGGGACGGATTGCCGTTTTTATTGGTACAATTTTGGAGTAAATGTGACTTTTTGATCACTTTTTATAGCATTTTTTGGAAGGAGATGTGACCTAAAAACAAAGATTCTGGCGTTGTTTTTCATGGTTTTTTTTTACGGCGTTTACCGTGCGGGATAAATTACATAATAGTTTTGTAGTTTGGGTCGTTACGGACGCGGCGATACCAATTATGTATAGTTTTTTTAATTTTTACGGTTTTTCCCATAATAAAAGACTTACTATGGGAAAAAAGTCAGTTTAGCTTTATTTTTATTTGAAATGTGTGTGTTTTTATTGTTTTACCACATTTTTATTAACTTTTTTTTACTTTTTTGACTTGTCCCACTAGGGGACATGAGGGCCTGATGCCCCGATCGCTACTCTAATACACTGCACTACATACGTAGTGCAGTGTATTAGCGCTGTCAGTTATTCACTGACAGCAAGCCTATGAGGACACGCCGAAGGCGGGTCCTCATCGGCTCCCGTACAAGGCAGACTCGGACGCCATTTTCTATTGAGCGCAGCATCTGAGGGGTTAATCTGCCGGGTCGGAGAATAGCTCCGGTCCTGGCAGTTACAGGAGGGTGCCAGCTGTATAATACAGCTGTCACCCCGCGGTGATGGTGCCGGCTCTGCTTCTGAGCCCGCACAATCACTGCGCCGTACATGTACGGCGCTTTGCGGGAAGCACCTCCCGACAGCGCCGTACATGTATTTGAATTTGATGGACCTTTTTTCAATATTATCAACTATTCAACTCTGTAACAAGCATGTAACAAGCATGTAACAAAAGTGAGCTTACATGGCCCGTACGGGGATCAAACCCGTGACCTTGGCGTTATTAGCACCACGCGCTAACCAACTGAGCTAACCGGCCACTTTTACACCAAAGATTCACATCACGTCAGTAGAAAATACATGCAAACGTGTATTCATATTGATATCCTATTAACCTGAATAATAAAATAAACTTGCAATTTTTACTACTCAAAAAGCATTGGACAAATTGCTTTTGTGTTTTCCATTCCACCCCACAAAGAGTTTTCTTTCAGTACATTATATGGTACATTAAATGCTGCCATTAAAAACAAGAACTTGTCTCGCTAAAAACAAGCCCTTATATGACTATGAGGACGGAAAAATAATAAAGTTATGACTATCGGAATACAAAGAGGCAAAATCAAGATATTATTTTTGTCCTTAAGGTTGAAATTGAACCTCTAAGATGATTTCATGCAACAAACTCTGCATTTCTATAAATCACCGGTTACACCATACATCGAATATTGTGTACAGTTTTGAGCACCTGTGTATGAGAAGGACATTGCTGAACTAGAATGCGTGCAAAGAAGGGAAAGCAAGGTAATTAAAGGACCTCATCACAGACGGGGATTCTTTACTGTAAGAGCAGTTCGACGATTGAACTCTCTGCCACATTGAAAAGTGTTTTTTTGAAAAATATAAAATTTCATCATATTTGTACCAGATTCTGGAGATGGAACTTTGATCCAGGAATTTATTCTAATAGCCATATTTGGAGTAAGGGAGGAATTTTTCCCCTAATGACAACATTGGAATGCACTCCAAGACAGTTTTTGCCTTCCTCTGGATCAACACGGCAGGTTTATAGGTTGAATTTGATGGACCTTTTTTCAATAGTATCAACTATTCAACTCTGTAACAAAAGTGAGCTTCCATGGCCGGTATGGGGATCGAACCCGTGACCTTGGCGTTATTAGCACCACGCTCTAACCAACTGAGCTAACCGGCCACTTTTACACCAAAGATTCACGTCACGTCAGTAGAAAATACATGCAAACGTGTATTCATATTGATATCCTATTAACCTGAATAATAAAATAAACTTGCAATTTTTACTACTCAAAAAGCATTGGACAAATTGCTTTTGTGTTTTCCATTCCACCCCACAAAGAGTTTTCTTCAGTACATTATATGGTACATTAAATGCTGCCATTAAAAACAAGAACTTGTCTCGCTAAAAACAAGCCCTTATATGACTATAAGGACGGAAAAATAATAAAGTTATGACTATCGGAATACAAAGAGGCAAAATCAAGATATTATTTTTGTCCTTAAGGTTGAAATTGGACCTCTAAGATGATTTCATGCAACAAACTCTGCATTTCTATAAATCACCGGTTAGACCATACATGGAATATTGTGTACAGTTTTGAGCACCTGTGTATGAGAAGGACATTGCTGAACTAGAATGCGTGCAAAGAAGGGAAAGCAAGGTAATTAAAGGACCTCATCACAGATGGGGATTCTTTACTGTAAGAGCAGTTCGACGATTGAACTCTCTGCCACATTGAAAAGTGTTTTTTTGAAAAATATAAAATTTCATCATATTTGTACCAGATTCTGGAGATGGAACTTTGATCCAGGAATTTATTCTAATAGCCATATTTGGAGTAAGGGAGGAATTTTTCCCCTAATGACAACATTGGAATGCACTCCAAGACAGTTTTTGCCTTCCTCTGGATCAACACGGCAGGTTTATAGGTTGAATTTGATGGACCTTTTTTCAATAGTATCAACTATTCAACTCTGTAACAAAAGTGAGCTTCCATGGCCGGTATGGGGATCGAACCCGTGACCTTGGCGTTATTAGCACCACGCTCTAACCAACTGAGCTAACCGGCCACTTTTACACCAAAGATTCACGTCACGTCAGTAGAAAATACATGCAAACGTGTATTCATATTGATATCCTATTAACCTGAATAATAAAATAAACTTGCAATTTTTACTACTCAAAAAGCATTGGACAAATTGCTTTTGTGTTTTCCATTCCACCCCACAAAGAGTTTTCTTCAGTACATTATATGGTACATTAAATGCTGCCATTAAAAACAAGAACTTGTCTCGCTAAAAACAAGCCCTTATATGACTATAAGGACGGAAAAATAATAAAGTTATGACTATCGGAATACAAAGAGGCAAAATCAAGATATTATTTTTGTCCTTAAGGTTGAAATTGGACCTCTAAGATGATTTCATGCAACAAACTCTGCATTTCTATAAATCACCGGTTAGACCATACATGGAATATTGTGTACAGTTTTGAGCACCTGTGTATGAGAAGGACATTGCTGAACTAGAATGCGTGCAAAGAAGGGAAAGCAAGGTAATTAAAGGACCTCATCACAGACGGGGATTCTTTACTGTAAGAGCAGTTTGACGATTGAACTCTCTGCCACATTGAAAAGTGTTTTTTTGAAAAATATAAAATTTCATCATATTTGTACCAGATTCTGGAGATGGAAATTTGATCCAGGAATTTATTCTAATAGCCATATTTGGAGTAAGGGAGGAATTTTTCCCCTAATGACAACATTGGAATGCACTCCAAGACAGTTTTTGCCTTCCTCTGGATCAACACGGCAGGTTTATAGGTTGAATTTGATGGACCTTTTTTCAATATTATCAACTATTCAACTCTGTAACAAAAGTGAGCTTCCATGGCCCATACGGGGATCGAACCCGTGACCTTGGCGTTATTAGCACCACGCTCTAACCAACTGAGCTAATCGGCCACTTTTACACCAAAGATTCACGTCACGTCAGTAGAAAATACATGCAAACGTGTATTCATATTGATATCCTATTAACCTGAATAATAAAATAAACTTCAATTTTTACTACTCAAAAAGCATTGGACAAATTGCTTTTGTGTTTTCCATTCCACCCCACAAAGAGTTTTCTTCAGTACATTATATGGTACATTAAATGCTGCCATTAAAAACAAGAACTTGTCTCGCTAAAAACAAGCCCTTATATGACTATAAGGACGGAAAAATAATAAAGTTATGACTATCGGAATACAAAGAGGCAAAATCAAGATATTATTTTTGTCCTTAAGGTTGAAATTGGACCTCTAAGATGATTTCATGCAACAAACTCTGCATTTCTATAAATCACCGGTTAGACCATACATGGAATATTGTGTACAGTTTTGAGCACCTGTGTATGAGAAGGACATTGCTGAACTAGAATGCGTGCAAAGAAGGGAAAGCAAGGTAATTAAAGGACCTCATCACAGACGGGGATTCTTTACTGTAAGAGCAGTTCGACGATTGAACTCTCTGCCACATTGAAAAGTGTTTTTTTGAAAAATATAAAATTTCATCATATTTGTACCAGATTCTGGAGATGGAAATTTGATCCAGGAATTTATTCTAATAGCCATATTTGGAGTAAGGGAGGAATTTTTCCCCTAATGACAACATTGGAATGCACTCCAAGACAGTTTTTGCCTTCCTCTGGATCAACACGGCAGGTTTATAGGTTGAATTTGATGGACCTTTTTTCAATATTATCAACTATTCAACTCTGTAACAAGTATGTAACAAGCATGTAACAAGCATGTAACAAAAGGGAGCTTCCATGGCCCATACGGGATCGAACCCGTGACCTTGGCGTTATTAACACCACGCTCTAACCAACTGAGCTAACCGGCCACTTTTACACCAAAGATTCACGTCACGTCAGTAGAAAATACATGCAAACGTGTATTCATATTGATATCCTATTAACCTGAATAATAAAATAAACTTGCAATTTTTACTACTCAAAAAGCATTGGACAAATTGCTTTTGTGTTTTCCATTCCACCTCACAAAGAGTTTTCTTTCAGTACATTATATGGTACATTAAATGCTGCCATTAAAAACAAGAACTTGTCTCGCTAAAAACAAGCCCTTATATGACTATGAGGACGGAAAAATAATAAAGTTATGACTATCGGAATACAAAGAGGCAAAATCAAGATATTATTTTTGTCCTTAAGGTTGAAATTGGACCTCTAAGATGATTTCATGCAACAAACTCTGCATTTCTATAAATCACCGGTTAGACCATACATGGAATATTGTGTACAGTTTTGAGCACCTGTGTATGAGAAGGACATTGCTGAACTAGAATGCGTGCAATGAAGGGAAAGCAAGGTAATTAAAGGACCTCATCACAGACGGGGATTCTTTACTGTAAGAGCAGTTCGACGATTGAACTCTCTGCCACATTGAAAAGTGTTTTTTTGAAAAATATAAAATTTCATCATATTTGTACCAGATTCTGGAGATGGAACTTTGATCCAGGAATTTATTCTAATAGCCATATTTGGAGTAAGGGAGGAATTTTTCCCCTAATGACAACATTGGAATGCACTCCAAGACAGTTTTTGCCTTCCTCTGGATCAACACGGCAGGTTTATAGGTTGAATTTGATGGACCTTTTTTCAATATTATCAACTATTCAACTCTGTAACAAGCATGTAACAAAAGGGAGCTTCCATGGCCCATACGGGGATCGAACCCGTGACCTTGGCGTTATTAGCACCACGCTCTAACCAACTGAGCTAACCGGCCACTTTTACACCAAAGATTCACGTCACGTCAGTAGAAAATACATGCAAACGTGTATTCATATTGATATCCTATTAACCTGAATAATAAAATAAACTTGCAATTTTTACTACTCAAAAAGCATTGGACAAATTGCTTTTGTGTTTTCCATTCCACCCCACAAAGAGTTTTCTTTCAGTACATTATATGGTACATTAAATGCTGCCATTAAAAACAAGAACTTGTCTCGCTAAAAACAAGCCCTTATATGACTATGAGGACGGAAAAATAATAAAGTTATGACTATCGGAATACAAAGAGGCAAAATCAAGATATTATTTTTGTCCTTAAGGTTGAAATTGGACCTCTAAGATGATTTCATGCAACAAACTCTGCATTTCTATAAATCACCGGTTAGACCATACATGGAATATTGTGTACAGTTTTGAGCACCTGTGTATGAGAAGGACATTGCTGAACTAGAATGCGTGCAAAGAAGGGAAAGCAAGGTAATTAAAGGACCTCATCACAGACGGGGATTCTTTACTGTAAGAGCAGTTCGACGATTGAACTCTCTGCCACATTGAAAAGTGTTTTTTTGAAAAATATAAAATTTCATCATATTTGTACCAGATTCTGGAGATGGAACTTTGATCCAGGAATTTATTCTAATAGCCATATTTGGAGTAAGGGAGGAATTTTTACCCTAATGACAACATTGGAATGCACTCCAAGACAGTTTTTGCCTTCCTCTGGATCAACACGGCAGGTTTATAGGTTGAATTTGATGGACCTTTTTTCAATATTATCAACTATTCAACTCTGTAACAAAAGTGAGCTTCCATGGCCCATACGGGGATCGAACCCGTGACCTTGGCGTTATTAGCACCACGCTCTAACCAATAAAATAATAATAAAATAAACTTGCAATTTTTACTACTCAAAAAGCATTGGACAAATTGCTTTTGTGTTTTCCATTCCACCCCACAAAGAGTTTTCTTTCAGTACATTATATGGTACATTAAATGCTGCCATTAAAAACAAGAACTTGTCTCGCTAAAAACAAGCCCTTATATGACTATGAGGACGGAAAAATAATAAAGTTATGACTATCGGAATACAAAGAGGCAAAATCAAGATATTATTTTTGTCCTTAAGGTTGAAATTGGACCTCTAAGATGATTTCATGCAACAAACTCTGCATTTCTATAAATCACCGGTTAGACCATACATGGAATATTGTGTACAGTTTTGAGCACCTGTGTATGAGAAGGACATTGCTGAACTAGAATGCGTGCAAAGAAGGGAAAGCAAGGTAATTAAAGGACCTCATCACAGACGGGGATTCTTTACTGTAAGAGCAGTTCGACGATTGAACTCTCTGCCACATTGAAAAGTGTTTTTTTGAAAAATATAAAATTTCATCATATTTGTACCAGATTCTGGAGATGGAACTTTGATCCAGGAATTTATTCTAATAGCCATATTTGGAGTAAGGGAGGAATTTTTCCCCTAATGACAACATTGGAATGCACTCCAAGACAGTTTTTGCCTTCCTCTGGATCAACACGGCAGGTTTATAGGTTGAATTTGATGGACCTTTTTTCAATATTATCAACTATTCAACTCTGTAACAAAAGTGAGCTTCCATGGCCCATACGGGGATCGAACCCGTGACCTTGGCGTTATTAGCACCACGCTCTAACCAATAAAATAATAATAAAATAAACTTGCAATTTTTACTACTCAAAAAGCATTGGACAAATTGCTTTTGTGTTTTCCATTCCACCCCACAAAGAGTTTTCTTTCAGTACATTATATGGTACATTAAATGCTGCCATTAAAAACAAGAACTTGTTTCGCTAAAAACAAGCCCTTATATGACTATGAGGACGGAAAAATAATAAAGTTATGACTATCGGAATACAAAGAGGCAAAATCAAGATATTATTTTTGTCCTTAAGGTTGAAATTGGACCTCTAAGATGATTTCATGCAACAAACTCTGCATTTCTATAAATCACCGGTTAGACCATACATGGAATATTGTGTACAGTTTTGAGCACCTGTGTATGAGAAGGACATTGCTGAACTAGAATGCATGCAAAGAAGGGAAAGCAAGGTAATTAAAGGACCTCATCACAGACGGGGATTCTTTACTGTAAGAGCAGTTCGACGATTGAACTCTCTGCCACATTGAAAAGTGTTTTTTTGAAAAATATAAAATTTCATCATATTTGTACCAGATTCTGGAGATGGAACTTTGATCCAGGAATTTATTCTAATAGCCATATTTGGAGTAAGGGAGGAATTTTTCCCCTAATGACAACATTGGAATGCACTCCAAGACAGTTTTTGCCTTCCTCTGGATCAACACGGCAGGTTTATAGGTTGAATTTGATGGACCTTTTTTCAATATTATCAACTATTCAACTCTGTAACAAAAGTGAGCTTCCATGGCCCATACGGGGATCGAACCCGTGACCTTGGCGTTATTAGCACCACGCTCTAACCAATAAAATAATAATAAAATAAACTTGCAATTTTTACTACTCAAAAAGCATTGGACAAATTGCTTTTGTGTTTTCCATTCCACCCCACAAAGAGTTTTCTTTCAGTACATTATATGGTACATTAAATGCTGCCATTAAAAACAAGAACTTGTTTCGCTAAAAACAAGCCCTTATATGACTATGAGGACGGAAAAATAATAAAGTTATGACTATCGGAATACAAAGAGGCAAAATCAAGATATTATTTTTGTCCTTAAGGTTGAAATTGGACCTCTAAGATGATTTCATGCAACAAACTCTGCATTTCTATAAATCACCGGTTAGACCATACATGGAATATTGTGTACAGTTTTGAGCACCTGTGTATGAGAAGGACATTGCTGAACTAGAATGCGTGCAAAGAAGGGAAAGCAAGGTAATTAAAGGACCTCATCACAGACGGGGATTCTTTACTGTAAGAGCAGTTCGACGATTGAACTCTCTGCCACATTGAAAAGTGTTTTTTTGAAAAATATAAAATTTCATCATATTTGTACCAGATTCTGGAGATGGAACTTTGATCCAGGAATTTATTCTAATAGCCATATTTGGAGTAAGGGAGGAATTTTTCCCCTAATGACAACATTGGAATGCACTCCAAGACAGTTTTTGCCTTCCTCTGGATCAACACGGCAGGTTTATAGGTTGAATTTGATGGACCTTTTTTCAATATTATCAACTATTCAACTCTGTAACAAAAGTGAGCTTCCATGGCCCATACGGGGATCGAACCCGTGACCTTGGCGTTATTAGCACCACGCTCTAACCAATAAAATAATAATAAAATAAACTTGCAATTTTTACTACTCAAAAAGCATTGGACAAATTGCTTTTGTGTTTTCCATTCCACCCCACAAAGAGTTTTCTTTCAGTACATTATATGGTACATTAAATGCTGCCATTAAAAACAAGAACTTGTTTCGCTAAAAACAAGCCCTTATATGACTATGAGGACGGAAAAATAATAAAGTTATGACTATCGGAATACAAAGAGGCAAAATCAAGATATTATTTTTGTCCTTAAGGTTGAAATTGGACCTCTAAGATGATTTCATGCAACAAACTCTGCATTTCTATAAATCACCGGTTAGACCATACATGGAATATTGTGTACAGTTTTGAGCACCTGTGTATGAGAAGGACATTGCTGAACTAGAATGCGTGCAAAGAAGGGAAAGCAAGGTAATTAAAGGACCTCATCACAGACGGGGATTCTTTACTGTAAGAGCAGTTCGACGATTGAACTCTCTGCCACATTGAAAAGTGTTTTTTTGAAAAATATAAAATTTCATCATATTTGTACCAGATTCTGGAGATGGAACTTTGATCCAGGAATTTATTCTAATAGCCATATTTGGAGTAAGGGAGGAATTTTTCCCCTAATGACAACATTGGAATGCACTCCAAGACAGTTTTTGCCTTCCTCTGGATCAACACGGCAGGTTTATAGGTTGAATTTGATGGACCTTTTTTCAATATTATCAACTATTCAACTCTGTAACAAGCATGTAACAAAAGTGAGCTTCCATGGCCCATACGGGGATCGAACCCGTGACCTTGGCGTTATTAGCACCACGCTCTAACCAACTGAGCTAACCGGCCACTTTTACACCAAAGATTCACGTCACGTCAGTAGAAAATACATGCAAACGTGTATTCATATTGATATCCTATTAACCTGAATAATAAAATAAACTTGCAATTTTTACTACTCAAAAAGCATTGGACAAATTGCTTTTGTGTTTTCCATTCCACCCCACAAAGAGTTTTCTTCAGTACATTATATGGTACATTAAATGCTGCCATTAAAAACAAGAACTTGTCTCGCTAAAAACAAGCCCTTATATGACTATGAGGATGGAAAAATAATAAAGTTATGACTATCGGAATACAAAGAGTCAAAATCAAGATATTATTTTTGTCCTTAAGGTTGAAATTGGACCTCTAAGATGATTTCATGCAACAAACTCTGCATTTCTATAAATCACCGGTTAGACCATACATGGAATATTGTGTACAGTTTTGAGCACCTGTGTATGAGAAGGACATTGCTGAACTAGAATGCGTGCAAAGAAGGGAAAGCAAGGTAATTAAAGGACCTCATCACAGACGGGGATTCTTTACTGTAAGAGCAGTTCGACGATTGAACTCTCTGCCACATTGAAAAGTGTTTTTTTGAAAAATATAAAATTTCATCATATTTGTACCAGATTCTGGAGATGGAACTTTGATCCAGGAATTTATTCTAATAGCCATATTTGGAGTAAGGGAGGAATTTTTCCCCTAATGACAACATTGGAATGCACTCCAAGACAGTTTTTGCCTTCCTCTGGATCAACACGGCAGGTTTATAGGTTGAATTTGATGGACCTTTTTTCAATATTATCAACTATTCAACTCTGTAACAAAAGTGAGCTTCCATGGCCCATACGGGGATCGAACCCGTGACCTTGGCGTTATTAGCACCACGCTCTAACCAATAAAATAATAATAAAATAAACTTGCAATTTTTACTACTCAAAAAGCATTGGACAAATTGCTTTTGTGTTTTCCATTCCACCCCACAAAGAGTTTTCTTCAGTACATTATATGGTACATTAAATGCTGCCATTAAAAACAAGAACTTGTCTCGCTAAAAACAAGCCCTTATATGACTATGAGGATGGAAAAATAATAAAGTTATGACTATCGGAATACAAAGAGTCAAAATCAAGATATTATTTTTGTCCTTAAGGTTGAAATTGGACCTCTAAGATGATTTCATGCAACAAACTCTGCATTTCTATAAATCACCGGTTAGACCATACATGGAATATTGTGTACAGTTTTGAGCACCTGTGTATGAGAAGGACATTGCTGAACTAGAATGCGTGCAAAGAAGGGAAAGCAAGGTAATTAAAGGACCTCATCACAGACGGGGATTCTTTACTGTAAGAGCAGTTCGACGATTGAACTCTCTGCCACATTGAAAAGTGTTTTTTTGAAAAATATAAAATTTCATCATATTTGTACCAGATTCTGGAGATGGAACTTTGATCCAGGAATTTATTCTAATAGCCATATTTGGAGTAAGGGAGGAATTTTTCCCCTAATGACAACATTGGAATGCACTCCAAGACAGTTTTTGCCTTCCTCTGGATCAACACGGCAGGTTTATAGGTTGAATTTGATGGACCTTTTTTCAATATTATCAACTATTCAACTCTGTAACAAAAGTGAGCTTCCATGGCCCATACGGGGATCGAACCCGTGACCTTGGCGTTATTAGCACCACGCTCTAACCAATAAAATAATAATAAAATAAACTTGCAATTTTTACTACTCAAAAAGCATTGGACAAATTGCTTTTGTGTTTTCCATTCCACCCCACAAAGAGTTTTCTTTCAGTACATTATATGGTACATTAAATGCTGCCATTAAAAACAAGAACTTGTTTCGCTAAAAACAAGCCCTTATATGACTATGAGGACGGAAAAATAATAAAGTTATGACTATCGGAATACAAAGAGGCAAAATCAAGATATTATTTTTGTCCTTAAGGTTGAAATTGGACCTCTAAGATGATTTCATGCAACAAACTCTGCATTTCTATAAATCACCGGTTAGACCATACATGGAATATTGTGTACAGTTTTGAGCACCTGTGTATGAGAAGGACATTGCTGAACTAGAATGCGTGCAAAGAAGGGAAAGCAAGGTAATTAAAGGACCTCATCACAGACGGGGATTCTTTACTGTAAGAGCAGTTCGACGATTGAACTCTCTGCCACATTGAAAAGTGTTTTTTTGAAAAATATAAAATTTCATCATATTTGTACCAGATTCTGGAGATGGAACTTTGATCCAGGAATTTATTCTAATAGCCATATTTGGAGTAAGGGAGGAATTTTTCCCCTAATGACAACATTGGAATGCACTCCAAGACAGTTTTTGCCTTCCTCTGGATCAACACGGCAGGTTTATAGGTTGAATTTGATGGACCTTTTTTCAATATTATCAACTATTCAACTCTGTAACAAAAGTGAGCTTCCATGGCCCATACGGGGATCGAACCCGTGACCTTGGCGTTATTAGCACCACGCTCTAACCAATAAAATAATAATAAAATAAACTTGCAATTTTTACTACTCAAAAAGCATTGGACAAATTGCTTTTGTGTTTTCCATTCCACCCCACAAAGAGTTTTCTTTCAGTACATTATATGGTACATTAAATGCTGCCATTAAAAACAAGAACTTGTTTCGCTAAAAACAAGCCCTTATATGACTATGAGGACGGAAAAATAATAAAGTTATGACTATCGGAATACAAAGAGGCAAAATCAAGATATTATTTTTGTCCTTAAGGTTGAAATTGGACCTCTAAGATGATTTCATGCAACAAACTCTGCATTTCTATAAATCACCGGTTAGACCATACATGGAATATTGTGTACAGTTTTGAGCACCTGTGTATGAGAAGGACATTGCTGAACTAGAATGCGTGCAAAGAAGGGAAAGCAAGGTAATTAAAGGACCTCATCACAGACGGGGATTCTTTACTGTAAGAGCAGTTCGACGATTGAACTCTCTGCCACATTGAAAAGTGTTTTTTTGAAAAATATAAAATTTCATCATATTTGTACCAGATTCTGGAGATGGAACTTTGATCCAGGAATTTATTCTAATAGCCATATTTGGAGTAAGTGAGGAATTTTTCCCCTAATGATAACATTGGAATGCACTCCAAGACAGTTTTTGCCTTCCTCTGGATCAACACGGCAGGTTTATAGGTTGAATTTGATGGACCTTTTTTCAATATTATCAACTATTCAACTCTGTAACAAAAGTGAGCTTCCATGGCCCATACGGGGATCGAACCCGTGACCTTGGCGTTATTAGCACCACGCTCTAACCAACTGAGCTAACCAGCCACTTTTACACCAAAGATTCACGTCACGTCAGTAGAAAATACATGCAAACGTGTATTCATATTGATATCCTATTAACCTGAATAATAAAATAAACTTGCAATTTTTACTACTCAAAAAGCATTGGACAAATTGCTTTTGTGTTTTCCATTCCACCCCACAAAGAGTTTTCTTCAGTACATTATATGGTACATTAAATGCTGCCATTAAAAACAAGAACTTGTCTCGCTAAAAACAAGCCCTTATATGACTATGAGGACGGAAAAATAATAAAGTTATTACTATCGGAATACAAAGAGGCAAAATCAAGATATTATTTTTGTCCTTAAGGTTGAAATTGGACCTCTAAGATGATTTCATGCAACAAACTCTGCATTTCTATAAATCACCGGTTAGACCATACATGGAATATTGTGTACAGTTTTGAGCACCTGTGTATGAGAAGGACATTGCTGAACTAGAATGCGTGCAAAGAAGGGAAAGCAAGGTAATTAAAGGACCTCATCACAGACGGGGATTCTTTACTGTAAGAGCAGTTCGACGATTGAACTCTCTGCCACATTGAAAAGTGTTTTTTTGAAAAATATAAAATGTCATCATATTTGTACCAGATTCTGGAGATGGAACTTTGATCTAGGAATTTATTCTAATAGCCATATTTGGAGTAAGGGAGGAATTTTTACCCTAATGACAACATTGGAATGCACTCCAAGACAGTTTTTGCCTTCCTCTGGATCAACACGGCAGGTTTATAGGTTGAATTTGATGGACCTTTTTTCAATATTATCAACTATTCAACTCCGTAACAAAAGTGAGCTTCCATGGCCCATACGGGGATCGAACCCGTGACCTTGGCGTTATTAGCACCACACTCTAACCAACTGAGCTAACCGGCCACATTTACACCAAAGATTCACGTCACGTCAGTAGAAAATACATGCAAACGTGTATTCATATTGATATCCTATTAACCTGAATAATAAAATAAACTTGCAATTTTTACTACTCAAAAAGCATTGGACAAATTGCTTTTGTGTTTTCCATTCCACCCCACAAAGAGTTTTCTTCAGTACATTATATGGTACATTAAATGCTGCCATTAAAAACAAGAACTTGTCTCGCTAAAAACAAGCCCTTATATGACTATGAAGACGGAAAAATAATAAAGTTATGACTATCGGAATACAAAGAGGCAAAATCAAGATATTATTTTTGTCCTTAAGGTTGAAATTGGACCTCTAAGATGATTTCATGCAACAAACTCTGCATTTCTATAAATCACCGGTTAGACCATACATGGAATATTGTGTACAGTTTTGAGCACCTGTGTATGAGAAGGACATTGCTGAACTAGAATGCGTGCAAAGAAGGGAAAGCAAGGTAATTAAAGGACCTCATCACAGACGGGGATTCTTTACTGTAAGAGCAGTTCGACGATTGAACTCTCTGCCACATTGAAAAGTGTTTTTTTGAAAAATATAAAATGTCATCATATTTGTACCAGATTCTGGAGATGGAACTTTGATCCAGGAATTTATTCTAATAGCCATATTTGGCGTAAGGGAGGAATTTTTCCCCTAATGACAACATTGGAATGCACTCCAAGACAGTTTTTGCCTTCCTCTGGATCAACACGGCAGGTTTATAGGTTGAATTTGATGGACCTTTTTTCAATATTATCAACTATTCAACTCTGTAACAAGCATGTAACAAGCATGTAACAAAAGGGAGCTTCCATGGCCCGTACGGGGATCGAACCTGTGACCTTGGCGTTATTAGCACCACGCTCTAACCAACTGAGCTAACCAGCCACTTTTACACCAAAGATTCACGTCACGTCAGTAGAAAATACATGCAAACGTGTATTCATATTGATATCCTATTAACCTGAATAATAAAATAAACTTGCAATATTTACTACTCAAAAAGCATTGGACAAATTGCTTTTGTGTTTTCCATTCCACCCCACAAAGAGTTTTATTTCAGTACATTATATGGTACATTAAATGCTGCCATTAAAAACAAGAACTTGTCTCGCTAAAAACAAGCCCTTATATGACTATGAGGACGGAAAAATAATAAAGTTATGACTATCGGAATACAAAGAGGCAAAATCAAGATATTATTTTTGTCCTTAAGGTTGAAATTGGACCTCTAAGATGATTTCATGCAACAAACTCTGCATTTCTATAAATCACCGGTTAGACCATACATGGAATATTGTGTACAGTTTTGAGCACCTGTGTATGAAAAGGACATTGCTGAACTAGAATGCGTGCAAAGAAGGGAAAGCAACGTAATTAAAGGACCTCATCACAGACGGGGATTCTTTACTGTAAGAGCAGTTCGACGATTGAACTCTCTGCCACATTGAAAAGTGTTTTTTTGAAAAATATAAAATTTCATCATATTTGTACCAGATTCTGGAGATGGAACTTTGATCCAGGAATTTATTCTAATAGCCATATTTGGCGTAAGGGAGGAATTTTTCCCCTAATGACAACATTGGAATGCACTCCAAGACAGTTTTTGCCTTCCTCTGGATCAACACGGCAGGTTTATAGGTTGAATTTGATGGACCTTTTTTCAATATTATCAACTATTCAACTCTGTAACAAGCATGTAACAAAAGGGAGCTTCCATGGCCCGTATGGGGATCTAACCCGTGACCTTGGCGTTATTAGCACCACGCTCTAACCAACTGAGCTAACCGGCCACTTTTACACCAAAGATTCACGTCACGTCAGTAGAAAATACATGCAAACGTGTATTCATATTGATATCCTATTAACCTGAATAATAAAATAAACTTGCAATATTTACTACTCAAAAACCATTGGACAAATTGCTTTTGTGTTTTCCATTCCACCCCACAAAGAGTTTTATTTCAGTACATTATATGGTACATTAAATGCTGCCATTAAAAACAAGAACTTGTCTCGCTAAAAACAAGCCCTTATATGACTATGAGGACGGAAAAATAATAAAGTTATGACTATCGGAATACAAAGAGGCAAAATCAAGATATTATTTTTGTCCTTAAGGTTGAAATTGGACCTCTAAGATGATTTCATGCAACAAACTCTGCATTTCTATAAATCACCGGTTAGACCATACATGGAATATTGTGTACAGTTTTGAGCACCTGTGTATGAAAAGGACATTGCTGAACTAGAATGCGTGCAAAGAAGGGAAAGCAACGTAATTAAAGGACCTCATCACAGACGGGGATTCTTTACTGTAAGAGCAGTTCGACGATTGAACTCTCTGCCACATTGAAAAGTGTTTTTTTGAAAAATATAAAATTTCATCATATTTGTACCAGATTCTGGAGATGGAACTTTGATCCAGGAATTTATTCTAATAGCCATATTTGGCGTAAGGGAGGAATTTTTCCCCTAATGACAACATTGGAATGCACTCCAAGACAGTTTTTGCCTTCCTCTGGATCAACACGGCAGGTTTATAGGTTGAATTTGATGGACCTTTTTTCAATATTATCAACTATTCAACTCTGTAACAAGCATGTAACAAAAGGGAGCTTCCATGGCCCGTATGGGGATCTAACCCGTGACCTTGGCGTTATTAGCACCACGCTCTAACCAACTGAGCTAACCGGCCACTTTTACACCAAAGATTCACGTCACGTCAGTAGAAAATACATGCAAACGTGTATTCATATTGATATCCTATTAACCTGAATAATAAAATAAACTTGCAATATTTACTACTCAAAAAGCATTGGACAAATTGCTTTTGTGTTTTCCATTCCACCCCACAAAGAGTTTTATTTCAGTACATTATATGGTACATTAAATGCTGCCATTAAAAACAAGAACTTGTCTCGCTAAAAACAAGCCCTTATATGACTATGAGGACGGAAAAATAATAAAGTTATGACTATCGGAATACAAAGAGGCAAAATCAAGATATTATTTTTGTCCTTAAGGTTGAAATTGGACCTCTAAGATGATTTCATGCAACAAACTCTGCATTTCTATAAATCACCGGTTAGACCATACATGGAATATTGTGTACAGTTTTGAGCACCTGTGTATGAGAAGGACATTGCTGAACTAGAATGCGTGCAAAGAAGGGAAAGCAAGGTAATTAAAGGACCTCATCACAGACGGGGATTCTTTACTGTAAGAGCAGTTCGACGATTGAACTCTCTGCCACATTGAAAAGTGTTTTTTTGAAAAATATAAAATGTCATCATATTTGTACCAGATTCTGGAGATGGAACTTTGATCCAGGAATTTATTCTAATAGCCATATTTGGAGTAAGGGAGGAATTTTTCGCCTAATGACAACATTGGAATGCACTCCAAGACAGTTTTTGCCTTCCTCTGGATCAACACGGCAGGTTTATAGGTTGAATTTGATGGACCTTTTTTCAATATTATCAACTATTCAACTCTGTAACAAAAGTGAGCTTCCATGGCCCGTACGGGGATCGAACCCATGACCTTGGCGTTATTAGCACCACGCTCTAACCAACTGAGCTCACCAGCCACTTTTACACCAAAGATTCTCGTCACGTCAGTAGAAAATACATGCAAACGTGTATTCATATTGATATCCTATTAACCTGAATAATAAAATAAACTTGCAATTTTTACTACTCAAAAAGCATTGGACAAATTGCTTTTGTGTTTTCCATTCCTCCCCACAAAGAGTTTTATTTCAGTACATTATATGGTACATTAAATGCTGCCATTAAAAACAAGAACTTGTCTCGCTAAAAACAAGCCCTTATATGACTATGAGGACGGAAAAATAATAAAGTTATGACTATCGGAATACAAAGAGGCAAAATCAAGATATTATTTTTGTCCTTAAGGTTGAAATTGGACCTCTAAGATGATTTCATGCAACAAACTCTGCATTTCTATAAATCACCGGTTAGACCATACATGGAATATTGTGTACAGTTTTGAGCACCTGTGTATGAGAAGGACATTGCTGAACTAGAATGCGTGCAAAGAAGGGAAAGCAAGGTAATTAAAGGACCTCATCACAGACGGGGATTCTTTACTGTAAGAGCAGTTCGACGATTGAACTCTCTGCCACATTGAAAAGTGTTTTTTTGAAAAATATAAAATGTCATCATATTTGTACCAGATTCTGGAGATGGAACTTTGATCCAGGAATTTATTCTAATAGCCATATTTGGAGTAAGGGAGGAATTTTTCCCCTAATGACAACATTGGAATGCACTCCAAGACAGTTTTTGCCTTCCTCTGGATCAACACGGCAGGTTTATAGGTTGAATTTGATGGACCTTTTTTCAATATTATCAACTATTCAACTCTGTAACAAGCATGTAACAAAAGTGAGCTTCCATGGCCCGTACGGGGATCGAACCCGTGACCTTGGCGTTATTAGCACCACGCTCTAACCAACTGAGCTAACCGGCCACTTTTACACCAAAGATTCACGTCACGTCAGTAGAAAATACATGCAAACGTGTATTCATATTGATATCCTATTAACCTGAATAATAAAATGAACTTGCAATTTTTACTACTCAAAAAGCATTGGACAAATTGCTTTTGTGTTTTCCATTCCACCCCACAAAGAGTTTTATTTCAGTACATTATATGGTACATTAAATGCTGCCATTAAAAACAAGAACTTGTCTCGCTAAAAACAAGCCCTTATATGACTATGAGGACGGAAAAATAATAAAGTTATGACTATCGGAATACAAAGAGGCAAAATCAAGATATTGTTTTTGTCCTTAAGGTTGAAATTGGACCTCTAAGATGATTTCATGCAACAAACTCTGCATTTCTATAAATCACCGGTTAGACCATACATGGAATATTGTGTACAGTTTTGAGCACCTGTGTATGAGAAGGACATTGCTGAACTAGAATGCGTGCAAAGAAGGGAAAGCAAGGTAATTAAAGGACCTCATCACAGACGGGGATTCTTTACTGTAAGAGCAGTTCGACGATTGAACTCTCTGCCACATTGAAAAGTGTTTTTTTGAAAAATATAAAATGTCATCATATTTGTACCAGATTCTGGAGATGGAACTTTGATCCAGGAATTTATTCTAATAGCCATATTTGGAGTAAGGGAGGAATTTTTCCCCTAATGACAACATTGGAATGCACTCCAAGACAGTTTTTACCTTCCTCTGGATCAACACGGCAGGTTTATAGGTTGAATTTGATGGACCTTTTTTCAATATTATCAACTATTCAACTCTGTAACAAGCATGTAACAAAAGTGAGCTTCCATGGCCCATACGGGGATCGAACCCGTGACCTTGGCGTTATTAGCACCACGCTCTAAGCAACTGAGCTAACCGGCCACTTTTACAAGAAAGATTCACGTCACGTCAGTAGAAAATTAATGCAAACGTGTATTCATATTGATATCCTATTAACCTGAATAATAAAATAAACTTGCAATTTTTACTACTCAAAAAGCATTGGACAAATTGCTTTTGTGTTTTCCATTCCACCCCACATAGAGTTTTCTTTCAGTACATTATATGGTACATTAAATGCTGCCATTAAAAACAAGAACTTGTCTCGCTAAAAGCAAGCCCTTATATGACTATGAGGACGGAAAAATAATAAAGTTATGACTATCGGAATACAAAGAGGCAAAATCAAGATATTATTTTTGTCCTTAAGGTTGAAATTGGACCTCTAAGATGATTTCATGCAACAAACTCTGCATTTCTATAAATCACCGGTTAGACCATACATGGAATATTGTGTACAATTTTGAGCACCTGTGTATGAGACGGACATTGCTGAACTAGAATGCGTGCAAAGAAGGGAAAGCAAGGTAATTAAAGGACCTCATCACAGACGGGGATTCTTTACTGTAAGAGCAGTTTGACGATTGAACTCTCTGCCACATTGAAAAGTGTTTTTTTGAAAAATATAAAATTTCATCATATTTGTACCGGATTCTGGAGATGGAACTTTGATCCAGGAATTTATTCTAATTGCCATATTTGGAGTAAGGGAGGAATTTTTCCCCTAATGACAACATTGGAATGCACTCCAAGACAGTTTTTGCCTTCCTCTGGATCAACACGGCAGGTTTATAGGTTGAATTTGATGGACCTTTTTTCAATATTATCAACTATTCAACTCTGTAACAAGCATGTAACAAAAGTGAGCTTCCATGGCCCGTACGGGGATCGAACCCGTGACCTTGGCGTTATTAGCACCACACTCTAACCAACTGAGCTAACCGGCCACTTTTACACCAAAGATTCACGTCACGTCAGTAGAAAATACATGCAAATGTGTATTCATATTGATATCCTATTAACCTGAATAATAAAATAAACTTGCAATTTTTACTACTCAAAAAGCATTGGACAAATTGCTTTTGTGTTTTCCATTCCACCCCACAAAGAGTTTTATTTCACTACATTATATGGTACATTAAATGCTGCCATTAAAAACAAGAACTTGTCTCGCTAAAAACAAGCCCTTATATGACTATGAGGACGGAAAAATAATAAAATTATGACTATCGGAATACAAAGAGGCAAAATCAAGATATTATTTTTGTCCTTAAGGTTGAAATTGGACCTCTAAGATGATTTCATGCAACAAACTCTGCATTTCTTTAAATCACCGGTTAGACCATACATGGAATATTGTGTACAGTTTTGAGCATCTGTGTATGAGAAGGACATTGCTGAACTAGAATGCGTGCAAAGAAGGGAAAGCAAGGTAATTAAAGCACCTCATCACAGACGGGGATTCTTTACTGTAAGAGCAGTTCGACGATTGAACTCTCTGCCACATTGAAAAGTGTTTTTTTGAAAAATATAAAATTTCATCATATTTGTACCAGATTCTGGAGATGGAACTTTGATCCAGGAATTTATTCTAATAGCCATATTTGGAGTAAGGGAGTAATTTTTCCCCTAATGACAACATTGGAATGCACTCCAAGACAGTTTTTGCCTTCCTCTGGATCAACACGGCAGGTTTATAGGTTGAATTTGATGGACCTTTTTTCAATATTATCAACTATTCAACTCTGTAACAAGCATGTAACAAAAGTGAGCTTCCATGGCCCATACGGGGATCAAACCCATGACCTTGGCGTTATTAGCACCACGCTCTAACCAACTGAGCTAACCGGCCACTTTTACAAGAAAGATTCACGTCACGTCAGTAGAAAATTAATGCAAACGTGTATTCATATTGATATCCTATTAACCTGAATAATAAAATAAACTTGCAATTTTTACTACTCAAAAAGCATTGGACAAATTGCTTTTGTGTTTTCCATTCCACCCCACATAGAGTTTTCTTTCAGTACATTATATGGTACATTAAATGCTGCCATTAAAAACAAGAACTTGTCTCGCTAAAAGCAAGCCCTTATATGACTATGAGGACGGAAAAATAATAAAGTTATGACTATCGGAATACAAAGAGGCAAAATCAAGATATTATTTTTGTCCATTAAGGTTGAAATTGGACCTCTAAGATGATTTCATGCAACAAACTCTGCATTTCTATAAATCACCGGTTAGACCATACATGGAATATTGTGTACAATTTTGAGCACCTGTGTATGAGACGGACATTGCTGAACTAGAATGCGTGCAAAGAAGGGAAAGCAAGGTAATTAAAGGACCTCATCACAGACGGGGATTATTTACTGTAAGAGCAGTTCGACGATTGAACTCTCTGCCACATTGAAAAGTGTTTTTTTGAAAAATATAAAATTTCATCATATTTGTACCAGATTCTGGAGATGGAACTTTGATCCAGGAATTTATTCTAATAGCCATATTTGGAGTAAGGGAGGAATTTTTCCCCTAATGACAACATTGGAATGCACTCCAAGACAGTTTTTGCCTTCCTCTGGATCAACACGGCAGGTTTACAGGTTGAATTTGATGGACCTTTTTTCAATATTATCAACTATTCAACTCTGTAACAAGCATGTAACAAAAGTGAGCTTCCATGGCCCGTACAGGGATCGAACCCGTGACCTTGACATAATTAGCACCACGCTCTAACCAACTGAGCTAACCGGCCACTTTTACACCAAAGATTCACGTCACATCAGTAGAAAATACATGCAAACGTGTATTCATATTGATATCCTATTAACCTGAATAATAAAATAAACTTGCAATTTTTACTACTCAAAAAGCATTGGACAAATTGCTTTTGTGTTTTCCATTCCACTCCACAAAGAGTTTTCTTTCAGTACATTATATGGTACATTAAATGCTGCCATTAAAAACAAGAACTTGTCTCGCTAAAAACAAGCCCTTATATGACTATGAGGACGGAAAAATAATAAAATTATGACTATCGGAATACAAAGAGGCAAAATCAAGATATTATTTTTGTCCTTAAGGTTGAAATTGGACCTCTAAGATGATTTCATGCAACAAACTCTGCATTTCTTTAAATCACCGGTTAGACCATACATGGAATATTGTGTACAGTTTTGAGCATCTGTGTATGAGAAGGACATTGCTGAACTAGAATGCGTGCAAAGAAGGGAAAGCAAGGTAATTAAAGGACCTCATCACAGACGGGGATTCTTTACTGTAAGAGCAGTTCGACGATTGAACTCTCTGCCACATTGAAAAGTGTTTTTTTGAAAAATATAAAATTTCATCATATTTGTACCAGATTCTGGAGATGGAACTTTGATCCAGGAATTTATTCTAATAGCCATATTTAGAGTAAGGGAGTAATTTTTCCCCTAATGACAACATTGGAATGCACTCCAAGACAGTTTTTGCCTTCCTCTGGATCAACACGGCAGGTTTATAGGTTGAATTTGATGGACCTTTTTTCAATATTATCAACTATTCAACTCTGTAACAAGCATGTAACAAAAGTGAGCTTCCATGGCCCATACGGGGATCAAACCCGTGACCTTGGCGTTATTAGCACCACGCTCTAACCAACTGAGCTAACCGGCCACTTTTACAAGAAAGATTCACGTCACGTCAGTAGAAAATTAATGCAAACGTGTATTCATATTGATATCCTATTAACCTGAATAATAAAATAAACTTGAAATTTTTACTACTCAAAAAGCATTGGACAAATTGCTTTTGTGTTTTCCATTCCACCCCACAAAGAGTTTTATTTCACTACATTATATGGTACATTAAATGCTGCCATTAAAAACAAGAACTTGTCTCGCTAAAAACAAGCCCTTATATGACTATGAGGACGGAAAAATAATAAAATTATGACTATCGGAATACAAAGAGGCAAAATCAAGATATTATTTTTGTCCTTAAGGTTGAAATTGGACCTCTAAGATGATTTCATGCAACAAACTCTGCATTTCTTTAAATCACCGGTTAGACCATACATGGAATATTGTGTACAATTTTGAGCACCTGTGTATGAGACGGACATTGCTGAACTAGAATGCATGCAAAGAAGGGAAAGCAAGGTAATTAAAGGACCTCATCACAGACGGGGATTATTTACTGTAAGAGCAGTTCGACGATTGAACTCTCTGCCACATTGAAAAGTGTTTTTTTGAAAAATATAAAATTTCATCATATTTGTACCAGATTCTGGAGATGGAACTTTGATCCAGGAATTTATTCTAATAGCCATATTTGGAGTAAGGGAGTAATTTTTCCCCTAATGACAACATTGGAATGCACTCCAAGACAGTTTTTGCCTTCCTCTGGATCAACACGGCAGGTTTATAGGTTGAATTTGATGGACCTTTTTTCAATATTATCAACTATTCAACTCTGTAACAAGCATGTAACAAAAGTGAGCTTCCATGGCCCATACGGGGATCAAACCCGTGACCTTGGCGTTATTAGCACCACGCTCTAACCAACTGAGCTAACCGGCCACTTTTACAAGAAAGATTCACGTCACGTCAGTAGAAAATTAATGCAAACGTGTATTCATATTGATATCCTATTAACCTGAATAATAAAATAAACTTGCAATTTTTACTACTCAAAAAGCATTGGACAAATTGCTTTTGTGTTTTCCATTCCACCCCACATAGAGTTTTCTTTCAGTACATTATATGGTACATTAAATGCTGCCATTAAAAACAAGAACTTGTCTCGCTAAAAGCAAGCCCTTATATGACTATGAGGACGGAAAAATAATAAAGTTATGACTATCGGAATACAAAGAGGCAAAATCAAGATATTATTTTTGTCCATTAAGGTTGAAATTGGACCTCTAAGATGATTTCATGCAACAAATTCTGCATTTCTATAAATCACCGGTTAGACCATACATGGAATATTGTGTACAATTTTGAGCACCTGTGTATGAGACGGACATTGCTGAACTAGAATGCGTGCAAAGAAGGGAAAGCAAGGTAATTAAAGGACCTCATCACAGACGGGGATTATTTACTGTAAGAGCAGTTCGACGATTGAACTCTCTGCCACATTGAAAAGTGTTTTTTTGAAAAATATAAAATTTCATCATATTTGTACCAGATTCTGGAGATGGAACTTTGATCCAGGAATTTATTCTAATAGCCATATTTGGAGTAAGGGAGGAATTTTTCCCCTAATGACAACATTGGAATGCACTCCAAGACAGTTTTTGCCTTCCTCTGGATCAACACGGCAGGTTTACAGGTTGAATTTGATGGACCTTTTTTCAATATTATCAACTATTCAACTCTGTAACAAGCATGTAACAAAAGTGAGCTTCCATGGCCTGTACAGGGATTGAACCCGTGACCTTGACATAATTAGCACCACGCTCTAACCAACTGAGCTAACCGGCCACTTTTACACCAAAGATTCACGTCACATCAGTAGAAAATACATGCAAACGTGTATTCATATTGATATCCTATTAACCTGAATAATAAAATAAACTTGCAATTTTTACTACTCAAAAAGCATTGGACAAATTGCTTTTGTGTTTTCGATTCCACCCCACAAAGAGTTTTCTTTCAGTACATTATATGGTACATTAAATGCTGCCATTAAAAACAAGAACTTGTCTCGCTAAAAACAAGCCCTTATATGACTATGAGGACGGAAAAATAATAAAATTATGACTATCGGAATACAAAGAGGCAAAATCAAGATATTATTTTTGTCCTTAAGGTTGAAATTGGACCTCTAAGATGATTTCATGCAACAAACTCTGCATTTCTTTAAATCACCGGTTAGACCATACATGGAATATTGTGTACAGTTTTGAGCATCTGTGTATGAGAAGGACATTGCTGAACTAGAATGCGTGCAAAGAAGGGAAAGCAAGGTAATTAAAGGACCTCATCACAGACGGGGATTCTTTACTGTAAGAGCAGTTCGACGATTGAACTCTCTGCCACATTGAAAAGTGTTTTTTTGAAAAATATAAAATTTCATCATATTTGTACCAGATTCTGGAGATGGAACTTTGATCCAGGAATTTATTCTAATAGCCATATTTAGAGTAAGGGAGTAATTTTTCCCCTAATGACAACATTGGAATGCACTCCAAGACAGTTTTTGCCTTCCTCTGGATCAACACGGCAGGTTTATAGGTTGAATTTGATGGACCTTTTTTCAATATTATCAACTATTCAACTCTGTAACAAGCATGTAACAAAAGTGAGCTTCCATGGCCCATACGGGGATCAAACCCGTGACCTTGGCGTTATTAGCACCACGCTCTAACCAACTGAGCTAACCGGCCACTTTTACAAGAAAGATTCACGTCACGTCAGTAGAAAATTAATGCAAACGTGTATTCATATTGATATCCTATTAACCTGAATAATAAAATAAACTTGAAATTTTTACTACTCAAAAAGCATTGGACAAATTGCTTTTGTGTTTTCCATTCCACCCCACAAAGAGTTTTATTTCACTACATTATATGGTACATTAAATGCTGCCATTAAAAACAAGAACTTGTCTCGCTAAAAACAAGCCCTTATATGACTATGAGGACGGAAAAATAATAAAATTATGACTATCGGAATACAAAGAGGCAAAATCAAGATATTATTTTTGTCCTTAAGGTTGAAATCGGACCTCTAAGATGATTTCATGCAACAAACTCTGCATTTCTTTAAATCACCGGTTAGACCATACATGGAATATTGTGTACAGTTTTGAGCATCTGTGTATGAGAAGGACATTGCTGAACTAGAATGCGTGCAAAGAAGGGAAAGCAAGGTAATTAAAGGACCTCATCACAGACGGGGATTCTTTACTGTAAGAGCAGTTCGACGATTGAACTCTCTGCCACATTGAAAAGTGTTTTTTTGAAAAATATAAAATTTCATCATATTTGTACCAGATTCTGGAGATGGAACTTTGATCCAGGAATTTATTCTAATAGCCATATTTGGAGTAAGGGAGTAATTTTTCCCCTAATGACAACATTGGAATGCACTCCAAGACAGTTTTTGCCTTCCTCTGGATCAACACGGCAGGTTTATAGGTTGAATTTGATGGACCTTTTTTCAATATTATCAACTATTCAACTCTGTAACAAGCATGTAACAAAAGTGAGCTTCCATGGCCCATACGGGGATCGAACCCGTGACCTTGGCGTTATTAGCACCACGCTCTAACCAACTGAGCTAACCGGCCACTTTTACAAGAAAGATTCACGTCACGTCAGTAGAAAATTAATGCAAACGTGTATTCATATTGATATCCTATTAACCTGAATAATAAAATAAACTTGCAATTTTTACTACTCAAAAAGCATTGGACAAATTGCTTTTGTGTTTTCCATTCCACCCCACATAGAGTTTTCTTTCAGTACATTATATGGTACATTAAATGCTGCCATTAAAAACAAGAACTTGTCTCGCTAAAAGCAAGCCCTTATATGACTATGAGGACGGAAAAATAATAAAGTTATGACTATCGGAATACAAAGAGGCAAAATCAAGATATTATTTTTGTCCATTAAGGTTGAAATTGGACCTCTAAGATGATTTCATGCAACAAATTCTGCATTTCTATAAATCACCGGTTAGACCATACATGGAATATTGTGTACAATTTTGAGCACCTGTGTATGAGACGGACATTGCTGAACTAGAATGCGTGCAAAGAAGGGAAAGCAAGGTAATTAAAGGACCTCATCACAGACGGGGATTATTTACTGTAAGAGCAGTTCGACGATTGAACTCTCTGCCACATTGAAAAGTGTTTTTTTGAAAAATATAAAATTTCATCATATTTGTACCAGATTCTGGAGATGGAACTTTGATCCAGGAATTTATTCTAATAGCCATATTTGGAGTAAGGGAGGAATTTTTCCCCTAATGACAACATTGGAATGCACTCCAAGACAGTTTTTGCCTTCCTCTGGATCAACACGGCAGGTTTACAGGTTGAATTTGATGGACCTTTTTTCAATATTATCAACTATTCAACTCTGTAACAAGCATGTAACAAAAGTGAGCTTCCATGGCCTGTACAGGGATTGAACCCGTGACCTTGACATAATTAGCACCACGCTCTAACCAACTGAGCTAACCGGCCACTTTTACACCAAAGATTCACGTCACATCAGTAGAAAATACATGCAAACGTGTATTCATATTGATATCCTATTAACCTGAATAATAAAATAAACTTGCAATTTTTACTACTCAAAAAGCATTGGACAAATTGCTTTTGTGTTTTCCATTCCACCCCACAAAGAGTTTTCTTTGAGTACATTATATGGTACATTAAATGCTGCCATTAAAAACAAGAACTTGTCTCGCTAAAAACAAGCCCTTATATGACTATGAGGACGGAAAAATAATAAAATTATGACTATCGGAATACAAAGAGGCAAAATCAAGATATTATTTTTGTCCTTAAGGTTGAAATTGGACCTCTAAGATGATTTCATGCAACAAACTCTGCATTTCTTTAAATCACCGGTTAGACCATACATGGAATATTGTGTACAGTTTTGAGCATCTGTGTATGAGAAGGACATTGCTGAACTAGAATGCGTGCAAAGAAGGGAAAGCAAGGTAATTAAAGGACCTCATCACAGACGGGGATTCTTTACTGTAAGAGCAGTTCGACGATTGAACTCTCTGCCACATTGAAAAGTGTTTTTTTGAAAAATATAAAATTTCATCATATTTGTACCAGATTCTGGAGATGGAACTTTGATCCAGGAATTTATTCTAATAGCCATATTTGGAGTAAGGGAGTAATTTTTCCCCTAATGACAACATTGGAATGCACTCCAAGACAGTTTTTGCCTTCCTCTGGATCAACACGGCAGGTTTATAGGTTGAATTTGATGGACCTTTTTTCAATATTATCAACTATTCAACTCTGTAACAAGCATTTAACAAAAGTGAGCTTCCATGGCCCATACGGGGATCAAACCCGTGACCTTGGCGTTATTAGCACCACGCTCTAACCAACTGAGCTAACCGGCCACTTTTACAAGAAAGATTCACGTCACGTCAGTAGAAAATTAATGCAAACGTGTATTCATATTGATATCCTATTAACCTGAATAATAAAATAAACTTGCAATTTTTACTACTCAAAAAGCATTGGACAAATTGCTTTTGTGTTTTCCATTCCACCCCACATAGAGTTTTCTTTCAGTACATTATATGGTACATTAAATGCTGCCATTAAAAACAAGAACTTGTCTCGCTAAAAGCAAGCCCTTATATGACTATGAGGACGGAAAAATAATAAAGTTATGACTATCGAAATACAAAGAGGCAAAATCAAGATATTATTTTTGTCCTTAAGGTTGAAATTAAACCTCTAAGATGATTTCATGCAACAAACTCTGCATTTCTATAAATCACCGGTTAGACCATACATGGAATATTGTGTACAGTTTTGAGCACCTGTGTATGAGAAGGACATTGCTGAACTAGAATGCGTGCAAAGAAGGGAAAGCAAGGTAATTAAAGGACCTCATCACAGACGGGGATTCTTTACTGTAAGAGCAGTTCGACGATTGAACTCTCTGCCACATTGAAAAGTGTTTTTTTGAAAAATATAAAATTTCATCATATTTGTACCAGATTCTGGAGATGGAACTTTGATCCAGGAATTTATTCTAATAGCCATATTTGGAGTAAGGGAGGAATTTTTCCCCTAATGACAACATTGGAATGCACTCCAAGACAGTTTTTGCCTTCCTCTGGATCAACACGGCAGGTTTACAGGTTGAATTTGATGGACCTTTTTTCAATATTATCAACTATTCAACTCTGTAACAAAAGTGAGCTTCCACAGCCCGTACGGGGATCAAACCCGTGACCTTGGTGTTATTAGCACCACGCTCTAACCAACTGAGCTAACCAGCCACTTTTACACCAAAGATTCACGTCACGTCAGTAGAAAATACATGCAAACGTGTATTCATATTGATATCCTATTAACCTGAATAATAAAATAAACTTGCAATTTTTACTACTCAAAAAGCATTGGACAAATTGCTTTTGTGTTTTCCATTCCACCCCACAAAGAGTTTTCTTCAGTACATTATATGGTACAGTAAATGCTGCCATTAAAAACAAGAACTTGTCTCGCTAAAAACAAGCCCTTATATGACTATGAGGACGGAAAAATAATAAAGTTATGACTATCGGAATACAAAGAGGCAAAATCAAGATATTATTTTTCCATTCCACCCCACAAAGAGTTTTCTTTCAGTACATTATATGGTACATTAAATGCTGCCATTAAAAACAAGAACTTGTCTCGCTAAAAACAAGCCCTTATATGACTATGAGGACGGAAAAATAATAAAGTTATGACTATCAGAATACAAAGAGGCAAAATCAAGATATTATTTTTGTCCTTAAGGTTGAAATTGAACCTCTAAGATGATTTCATGCAACAAACTCTGCATTTCTATAAATCACCGGTTAGACCATACATGGAATATTGTGTACAGTTTTAAGCACCTGTGTATGAGAAGGACATTGCTGAACTAGAATGCGTGCAAAGAAGGGAAAGCAAGGTAATTAAAGGACCTCATCACAGACGGGGATTCTTTACTGTAAGAGCAGTTCGACGATTGAACTCTCTGCCACATTGAAAAGTGTTTTTTTGAAAAATATAAAATTTCATCATATTTGTACCAGATTCTGGAGATGGAACTTTGATCCAGGAATTTATTCTAATAGCCATATTTGGAGTAAGGGAGGAATTTTTCCCCTAATGAGAAAATTGGAATGCACTCCAAGACAGTTTTTGCCTTCCTCTGGATCAACACGGCAGGTTTATAGGTTGAATTTGATGGACCTTTTTTCAATATTATCAACTATTCAACTCTGTAACAAGCATGTAACAAAAGTGAGCTTCCATGGCATGTACGGGGATCAAACCCGTGACCTTGGCGTTATTAGCACCACGCTCTAACCAACTGAGCTAACCAGCCACTTTTACACCAAAGATTCACGTCACGTCAGTAGAAAATACATGCAAACGTGTATTCATATTGATATCCTATTAACCTGAATAATAAAATAAACTTGCAATTTTTACTACTCAAAAAGCATTGGACAAATTGCTTTTGTGTTTTCCATTCCACCCCACAAAGAGTTTTCTTTCAGTACATTATATGGTACATTAAATCCTGCCATTAAAAACAAGAACTTGTCTCGCTAAAAACAAGCCCTTATATGACTATGAGGACGGAAAAATAATAAAGTTATGACTATCGGAATACAAAGAGGCAAAATCAAGATATTATTTTTGTCCTTAAGGTTGAAATTGGACCTCTAAGATGATTTCATGCAACAAACTCTGCATTTCTATAAATCACCGGTTAGACCATACATGGAATATTGTGTACAGTTTTGAGCACCTGTGTATGAGAAGGACATTGCTGAACTAGAATGCGTGCAAAGAAGGGAAAGCAAGGTAATTAAAGGACCTCATCACAGACGGGGATTCTTTACTGTAAGAGCAGTTCGACGATTGAACTCTCTGCCACATTGAAAAGTGTTTTTTTGAAAAATATAAAATTTCATCATATTTGTACCAGATTCTGGAGATGGAACTTTGATCCAGGAATTTATTCTAATAGCCATATTTGGAGTAAGGGAGGAATTTTTCCCCTAATGACAACATTGGAATGCACTCCAAGACAGTTTTTGCCTTCCTCTGGATCAACACGGCAGGTTTATAGGTTGAATTTGATGGACCTTTTTTCAATATTATCAACTATTCAACTCTGTAAGAAAAGTGAGCTTCTATGGCCCGTACGGGGATCGAACCAGTGACCTTGGCGTTATTAGCACCACGCTCTAACCAACTGAGCTAACCAGCCACTCTTACACCAAAGATTCACGTCACGTCAGTAGAAAATACATGCAAACGTGTATTCATATTGATATCCTATTAACCTGAATAATAAAATAAACTTGCAATTTTTACTACTCAAAAAGCATTGGACAAATTGCTTTTGTGTTTTACATTCCACCCCACAAAGAGTTTTCTTCAGTACATTATTTGGTACATTAAATGCTGCCATTAAAAAAAAGAACTTGTCTCGCTAAAAACAAGCCCTTATATGACTATGAGGACGGAAAAATAATAAAGTTATGACTATCGGAATACAAAGAGGCAAAATCAAGATATTATTTTTCCATTCCACCCCACAAAGAGGTTTCTTTCAGTACATTATATGGTACATTAAATGCTGCCATTAAAAACAAGAACTTGTCTCGCTAAAAACAAGCCCTTATATGACTATGAGGACGGAAAAATAATAAAGTTATGACTATCGGAATACAAAGAGGCAAAATCAAGATATTATTTTTGTCCTTAAGGTTGAAATTGAACCTCTAAGATGATTTCATGCAACAAACTCTGAATTTCTATAAATCACCGGTTAGACCATACATGGAATATTGTGTACAGTTTTAAGCACCTGTGTATGAGAAGGACATTGCTGAACTAGAATGCGTGCAAAGAAGGGAAAGCAAGGTAATTAAAGGACCTCATCACAGACGGGGATTCTTTACTGTAAGAGCAGTTCGACGATTGAACTCTCTGCCACATTGAAAAGTGTTTTTTTGAAAAATATAAAATTTCATCATATTTGTACCAGATTCTGGAGATGGAACTTTGATCCAGGAATTTATTCTAATAGCCATATTTGGAGTAAGGGAGGAATTTTCCCCCTAATGACAACATTGGAATGCACTCCAAGACAGTTTTTGCCTTCCTCTGGATCAACACGGCAGGTTTATAGGTTGAATTTGATGGACCTTTTTTCAATATTATCAACTATTCAACTCTGTAACAAAAGTGAGCTTACATTGCCCATATGGGGATCGAACCCGTGACCTTGGCGTTATTAGCACCACGCTCTAACCAACTGAGCTAACAGGCCACTTTTACACCAAAGATTCACGTCACGTCAGTAGAAAATACATGCAAACGTGTATTCATATTGATATCCTATTAACCTGAATAATAAAATAAACTTGCAATTTTTACTACTCAAAAAGCATTGGACAAATTGCTTTTGTGTTTTCCATTCCACCCCACAAAGAGTTTTCTTCAGTACATTATATGGTACATTAAATGCTGCCATTAAAAACAAGAACTTGTCTCGCTAAAAACAAGCCCTTGTATGACTATGAGGACGGAAAAATAATAAAGTTATGACTATCGGAATACAAAGAGGCAAAATTAAGATATTATTTTTCCATTCCACCCCACAAAGAGTTTTCTTTCAGTACATTATATGGTACATTAAATGCTGCCATTAAAAACAAGAACTTGTCTCGCTAAAAACAAGCCCTTATATGACTATGAGGACGGAAAAATAATAAAGTTATGACTATCGGAATACAAAGAGGCAAAATCAAGATATTATTTTTGTCCTTAAGGTTGAAATTGAACCTCTAAGATGATTTCATGCAACAAACTCTGCATTTCTATAAATCACCGGTTAGACCATACATGGAATATTGTGTACAGTTTTAAGCACCTGTGTATGAGAAGGACATTGCTGAACTAGAATGCGTGCAAAGAAGGGAAAGCAAGGTAATTAAAGGACCTCATCACAGACGGGGATTCTTTACTGTAAGAGCAGTTCGACGATTGAACTCTCTGCCACATTGAAAAGTGTTTTTTTGAAAAATATAAAATTTCATCATATTTGTACTAGATTCTGGAGATGGAACTTTGATCCAGGAATTTATTCTAATAGCCATATTTGGAGTAAGGGAGGAATTTTTCCCCTAATGACAACATTGGAATGCACTCCAAGACAGTTTTTGCCTTCCTCTGGATCAACACGGCAGGTTTATAGGTTGAATTTGATGGACCTTTTTTCAATATTATCAACTATTCAACTCTGTAACAAAAGTGAGCTTCCATGGCCCGTACGGGGATCGAACCCGTGACCTTGGCGTTATTAGCACCACGCTCTAACCAACTGAGCTAACCAGCCACTTTTACACAAAAGATTCACGTCACGTCAGTAGAAAATACATGCAAACGTGTATTCATATTAATATCCTATTAACCTGAATAATAAAATAAACTTGCAATTTTTACTACTCAAAAAGCATTGGACAAATTGCTTTTGTGTTTTCCATTCCACCCCACAAAGAGTTTTCTTCAGTACATTATATGGTACATTAAATGCTGCCATTAAAAACAAGAACTTGTCTCGCTAAAAACAAGCCCTTATATGACTATGAGGACGGAAAAATAATAAAGTTATGACTATCGGAATACAAAGAGGCAAAATCAAGATATTATTTTTCCATTCCACCCCACAAAGAGTTTTCTTTCAGTACATTATATGGTACATTAAATGCTGCCATTAAAAACAAGAACTTGTCTCGCTAAAAACAAGCCCTTATATGACTATGAGGACGGAAAAATAATAAAGTTATGACTATCGGAATACAAAGAGGCAAAATCAAGATATTATTTTTGTCCTTAAGGTTGAAATTGAACCTCTAAGATGATTTCATGCAACAAACTCTGCATTTCTATAAATCACCGGTTAGACCATACATGGAATATTGTGTACAGTTTTAAGCACCTGTGTATGAGAAGGACATTGCTGAACTAGAATGCGTGCAAAGAAGGGAAAGCAAGGTAATTAAAGGACCTCATCACAGACGGGGATTCTTTACTGTAAGAGCAGTTCGACGATTGAACTCTCTGCCACATTGAAAAGTGTTTTTTTGAAAAATATAAAATTTCATCATATTTGTACCAGATTCTGGAGATGGAACTTTGATCCAGGAATTTATTCTAATAGCCATATTTGGAGTAAGGGAGGAATTTTCCCCCTAATGACAACATTGGAATGCACTCCAAGACAGTTTTTGCCTTCCTCTGGATCAACACGGCAGGTTTATAGGTTGAATTTGATGGACCTTTTTTCAATATTATCAACTATTCAACTCTGTAACAAAAGTGAGCTTACATTGCCCATATGGGGATCGAACCCGTGACCTTGGCGTTATTAGCACCACGCTCTAACCAACTGAGCTAACAGGCCACTTTTACACCAAAGATTCACGTCACGTCAGTAGAAAATACATGCAAACGTGTATTCATATTGATATCCTATTAACCTGAATAATAAAATAAACTTGCAATTTTTACTACTCAAAAAGCATTGGACAAATTGCTTTTGTGTTTTACATTCCACCCCACAAAGAGTTTTCTTCAGTACATTATATGGTACATTAAATGCTGCCATTAAAAACAAGAACTTGTCTCGCTAAAAACAAGCCCTTGTATGACTATGAGGACGGAAAAATAATAAAGTTATGACTATCGGAATACAAAGAGGCAAAATTAAGATATTATTTTTCCATTCCACCCCACAAAGAGTTTTCTTTCAGTACATTATATGGTACATTAAATGCTGCCATTAAAAACAAGAACTTGTCTCGCTAAAAACAAGCCCTTATATGACTATGAGGACGGAAAAATAATAAAGTTATGACTATCGGAATACAAAGAGGCAAAATCAAGATATTATTTTTGTCCTTAAGGTTGAAATTGGACCTCTAAGATGATTTCATGCAACAAACTCTGCATTTCTATAAATCACCGGTTGGACCATACATGGAATATTGTGTACAGTTTTGAGCACCTGTGTATGAAAAGGACATTGCTGAACTATAATGCGTGCAAAGAAGGGAAAGCAAGGTAATTAAAGGACCTCATCACAGACGGGGATTCTTTACTGTAAGAGCAGTTCGACGATTGAACTCTCTGCCACATTGAAAAGTGTTTTTTTCAAAAATATAAAATGTCATCATATTTGTACCAGATTCTGGAGATGGAACTTTGATCCAGGAATTTATTCTAATAGCCATATTTGGAGTAAGGGAGGAATTTTTCCCCTAATGACAACATTGGAATGCACTCCAAGACAGTTTTTGCCTTTCTCTGGATCAACACGGCAGGTTTATAGGTTGAATTTGATGGACCTTTTTTCAATATTATCAACTATTCAACTCTGTAACAAGCATGTAACAAAAGTGAGCTTCCATGGCCCGCACGGGGATCAAACCCGTGACCTTGGCTTAATTAGCACCACGCTCTAACCAACTGAGCTAACCAGCCACTTTTACACCAAAGATTCTCGTCACGTCAGTAGAAAATACATGCAAACGTGTATTCATATTGATATCCTATTAACCTGAATAATAAAATAAACTTGCAATTTTTACTACTCAAAAAGCATTGGACAAATTGCTTTTGTGTTTTCCATTCCACCCCACAAAGAGTTTTATTTCAGTACATTATATGGTACATTAAATGCTGCCATTAAAAACAAGAACTTGTCTCGCTAAAAACAAGCCCTTATATGACTATGAGGACGGAAAAATAATAAAGTTATGACTATCGGAACACAAAGAGGCAAAATCAAGATATTATTTTTGTCCTTAAGGTTGAAATTGGACCTCTAAGATGATTTCATGCAACAAACTCTGCATTTCTATAAATCACCGGTTAGACCATACATGGAATATTGTGTACAGTTTTGAGCACCTGTGTATGAGAAGGACATTGCTGAACTAGAATGCGTGCAAAGAAGGGAAAGCAAGGTAATTAAAGGACCTCATCACAGACGGGGATTCTTTACTGTAAGAGCAGTTCGACGATTGAACTCTCTGCCACATTGAAAAGTGTTTTTTTGAAAAATATAAAATGTCATCATATTTGTACCAGATTCTGGAGATGGAACTTTGATCCAGGAATTTATTCTAATAGCCATATTTGGAGTAAGGGAGGAATTTTTCCCCTAATGACAACATTGGAATGCACTCCAAGACAGTTTTTGCCTTCCTCTGGATCAACACGGCAGGTTTATAGGTTGAATTTGATGGACCTTTTTTCAATATTATCAACTATTCAACTCTGTAACAAGCACGTAACAAGCACGTAACAAAAGTGAGCTTCCATGGCCCGTACGGGGATCGAACCCATGACCTTGGCGTTATTAGCACCACGCTCTAACCAACTGAGCTAACCGGCCACTTTTCCACCAAAAATTCACGTCACGTCAGCAGAAAATACATGCAAACGTGTATTCATATTGATATCCTATTAACCTGAATAATAAAATAAACTTGCAATTTTTACTACTCAAAAAGCATTGGACAAATTGCTTTTGTGTTTTCCATTCCACCCCACAAAGAGTTTTCTTTCAGTACATTATATGGTACATTAAATGCTGCCATTAAAAACAAGAACTTGTCTCGCTAAAAACAAGCCCTTATATGACTATGAGGACGGAAAAATAATAAAGTTATGACTATCGGAATACAAAGAGGCAAAATCAAGATACTATTTTTGTCCTTAAGGTTGAAATTGGACCTCTAAGATGATTTCATGCAACAAACTCTGCATTTCTATAAATCACCGGTTAGACCATACATGGAATATTGTGTACAGTTTTGAGCACCCGTGTATGAGAAGGACATTGCTGAACTAGAATGCGTGCAAGGTAATTAAAGGACCTCATCACAGATGGGGATTCTTTACTGTAAGAGCAGTTCGACGATTGAACTCTCTACCACATTGAAAAGTGTTTTTTTGAATAATATAAAATTTCATCATATTTGGACCAGATTCTGGAGATGGAACTTTGATCCAGGAATTTATTCTAATAGCCATATTTGGAGTAAGGGAGGAATTTTTCCCCTAATGACAACATTGGAATGCACTCCAAGACAGTTTTTGCCTTCCTCTGGATCAACACGGCAGGTTTATAGGTTGAATTTGATGGACCTTTTTTCAATATTATCAACTATTCAACTCTGTAACAAGCATGTAACAAAAGTGAGCTTCCATGGCCCATACGGGGATCGAACCCATGACCTTGGCGTTATTAGCCCCACGCTCTGACCAACTGAGCTAAACGGCCACTTTTACACCAAAGATTCACGTCACGTCAGTAGAAAATACATGCAAACGTGTATTCATATTGATATCCTATTAACCTGAATAATAAAATAAACTTGCAATTTTTACTACTCAAAAAGCATTGGACAAATTGCTTTTGTGTTTTCCATTCCACCCCACAAAGAGTTTTTTTCAGTACATTATATGGTACATTAAATGCTGCCATTAAAAACAAGAACTTGTCTCGCTAAAAACAAGCCCTTATATGACTATGAGGACGGAAAAATAATAAAGTTATGACTATCGGAATACAAAGAGGCAAAATCAAGATATTATTTTTGTCCTTAAGGTTGAAATTGGACCTCTAAGATGATTTCATGCAACAAACTCTGCATTTCTATAAATCACCGGTTAGACCATACATGGAATATTGTGTACAGTTTTGAGCACCTGTGTATGAGAAGGACATTGCTGAACTAGAATGCGTGCAAAGAAGGGAAAGCAAGGTAATTAAAGGACCTCATCACAGACGGGGATTCTTTACTGTAAGAGCAGTTCGACGATTGAACTCTCTGCCACATTGAAAAGTGTTTTTTTGAAAAATATAAAATTTCATCATATTTGTACCAGATTCTGGAGATGGAACTTTGATCCAGGAATTTATTCTAATAGCCATATTTGGAGTAAGGGAGGAATTTTTCCCCTAATGACAACATTGGAATGCACTCCAAGACAGTTTTTGCCTTCCTCTGGATCAACACGGCAGGTTTATAGGTTGAATTTGATGGACCTTTTTTCAATATTATCAACTATTCAACTCTGTAACAAGCACGTAACAAGCACGTAACAAAAGTGAGCTTCCATGGCCCGTACGGGGATCGAACCCATGACCTTGGCGTTATTAGCACCACGCTCTAACCAACTGAGCTAACCGGCCACTTTTCCACCAAAAATTCACGTCACGTCAGCAGAAAATACATGCAAACGTGTATTCATATTGATATCCTATTAACCTGAATAATAAAATAAACTTGCAATTTTTACTACTCAAAAAGCATTGGACAAATTGCTTTTGTGTTTTCCATTCCACCCCACAAAGAGTTTTCTTTCAGTACATTATATGGTACATTAAATGCTGCCATTAAAAACAAGAACTTGTCTCGCTAAAAACAAGCCCTTATATGACTATGAGGACGGAAAAATAATAAAGTTATGACTATCGGAATACAAAGAGGCAAAATCAAGATACTATTTTTGTCCTTAAGGTTGAAATTGGACCTCTAAGATGATTTCATGCAACAAACTCTGCATTTCTATAAATCACCGGTTAGACCATACATGGAATATTGTGTACAGTTTTGAGCACCCGTGTATGAGAAGGACATTGCTGAACTAGAATGCGTGCAAGGTAATTAAAGGACCTCATCACAGATGGGGATTCTTTACTGTAAGAGCAGTTCGACGATTGAACTCTCTACCACATTGAAAAGTGTTTTTTTGAATAATATAAAATTTCATCATATTTGGACCAGATTCTGGAGATGGAACTTTGATCCAGGAATTTATTCTAATAGCCATATTTGGAGTAAGGGAGGAATTTTTCCCCTAATGACAACATTGGAATGCACTCCAAGACAGTTTTTGCCTTCCTCTGGATCAACACGGCAGGTTTATAGGTTGAATTTGATGGACCTTTTTTCAATATTATCAACTATTCAACTCTGTAACAAGCATGTAACAAAAGTGAGCTTCCATGGCCCATACGGGGATCGAACCCATGACCTTGGCGTTATTAGCCCCACGCTCTGACCAACTGAGCTAAACGGCCACTTTTACACCAAAGATTCACGTCACGTCAGTAGAAAATACATGCAAACGTGTATTCATATTGATATCCTATTAACCTGAATAATAAAATAAACTTGCAATTTTTACTACTCAAAAAGCATTGGACAAATTGCTTTTGTGTTTTCCATTCCACCCCACAAAGAGTTTTTTTCAGTACATTATATGGTACATTAAATGCTGCCATTAAAAACAAGAACTTGTCTCGCTAAAAACAAGCCCTTATATGACTATGAGGACGGAAAAATAATAAAGTTATGACTATCGGAATACAAAGAGGCAAAATCAAGATATTATTTTTGTCCTTAAGGTTGAAATTGGACCTCTAAGATGATTTCATGCAACAAACTCTGCATTTCTATAAATCACCGGTTAGACCATACATGGAATATTGTGTACAGTTTTGAGCACCTGTGTATGAGAAGGACATTGCTGAACTAGAATGCGTGCAAAGAAGGGAAAGCAAGGTAATTAAAGGACCTCATCACAGACGGGGATTCTTTACTGTAAGAGCAGTTCGACGATTGAACTCTCTGCCACATTGAAAAGTGTTTTTTTGAAAAATATAAAATTTCATCATATTTGTACCAGATTCTGGAGATGGAACTTTGATCCAGGAATTTATTCTAATAGCCATATTTGGAGTAAGGGAGGAATTTTTCCCCTAATGACAACATTGGAATGCACTCCAAGACAGTTTTTGCCTTCCTCTGGATCAACACGGCAGGTTTATAGGTTGAATTTGATGGACCTTTTTTCAATATTATCAACTATTCAACTCTGTAACAAGCAAAAGTGAGCTTCCATGGCCCGTACGGGGATCGAACCCATGACCTTGGCGTTATTAGCACCACGCTCTAACCAACTGAGCTAACCGGCCACTTTTACACCAAAAATTCACGTCACGTCAGCAGAAAATACATGCAAACGTGTATTCATATTGATATCCTATTAACCTGAATAATAAAATAAACTTGCAATTTTTACTACTCAAAAAGCATTGGACAAATTGCTTTTGTGTTTTCCATTCCACCCCACAAAGAGTTTTCTTTCAGTACATTATAGGGTACATTAAATGCTGCCATTAAAAACAAGAACTTGTCTCGCTAAAAACAAGCCCTTATATGACTATGAGGACGGAAAAATAATAAAGTTATGACTATCGGAATACAAAGAGGCAAAATCAAGATATTATTTATGTCCTTAAGGTTGAAATTGGACCTCTAAGATGATTTCATGCAACAAACTCTGCATTTCTATAAATCACCGGTTAGATCATACATGGAATATTGTGTACAGTTTTGAGCACCTGTGTATGAGAAGGACATTGCTGAACTAGAATGCGTGCAAAGAAGGGAAAGCAAGGTAATTAAAGGACCTCATCACAGACGGGGATTGTTTACTGTAAGAGCAGTTCGACGATTGAACTCTCTGCCACATTGAAAAGTGTTTTTTTGAAAAATATAAAATGTCATCATATTTGTACCAGATTCTGGAGATGGAACTTTGATCCAGGAATTTATTCTAATAGCCATATTTGAAGTAAGCGAGGACTTTTTCCCCTAATGACAACATTGGAATGCACTCCAAGACAGTTTTTGCCTTCCTCTGGATCAACACGGCAGGTTTATAGGTTGAATTTGATGGACCTTTTTTCAATAATATCAACTATTCAACTCTGTAACAAGCATGTAACAAAAGTGAGCTTCCATGGCCCGTACCCGTGACCTTGGCGTTATTAGCACCACGCTCTAACCAACTGAGCTAACCGGCCACTTTTACACCAAAGATTCACGTCACGTCAGTAGAAAATACATGCAAAACGTGTATTCATATTGATATCCTATTAACCTGAATAATAAAATAAACTTGCAATTTTTACTACTCAAAAAGCATTGGACAAATTGCTTTTGTGTTTTCCATTCCACCCCACAAAGAGTTTTCTTTCAGTACATTATATGGTACATTAAATGCTGCCATTAAAAACAAGAACTTGGCTCGCTAAAAACAAGCCCTTATATGACTATGAGGACGGAAAAATAATAAAGTTATGACTATCGGAATACAAAGAGGCAAAATCAAGATATTATTTTTGTCCTTAAGGTTGAAATTGGACCTCTAAGATGATTTCATGCAACAAACTCTGCATTTCTATAAATCACCGGTTAGACCATACATGGAATATTGTGTACAGTTTTGAGCACCTGTGTATGAGAAGGACATTGCTGAACTAGAATGCGTGCAAAGAAGGGAAAGCAAGGTAATTAAAGGACCTCATCACAGACGGGGATTCTTTACTGTAAGAGCAGTTCGACGATTGAACTCTCTGCCACATTGAAAAGTGTTTTTTTGAAAAATATAAAATTTCATCATATTTGTACCAGATTCTGGAGATGGAACTTTGATCCAGGAATTTATTCTAATAGCCATATTTGGAGTAAGGGAGGAATTTTTCCCCTAATGACAACATTGGAATGCACTCCAAGACAGTTTTTGCCTTCCTCTGGATCAACACGGCAGGTTTATAGGTTGAATTTGATGGACCTTTTTTCAATATTATCAACTATTCAACTCTGTAACAAGCAAAAGTGAGCTTCCATGGCCCGTACGGGGATCGAACCCATGACCTTGGCGTTATTAGCACCACGCTCTAACCAACTGAGCTAACCGGCCACTTTTACACCAAAAATTCACGTCACGTCAGCAGAAAATACATGCAAACGTGTATTCATATTGATATCCTATTAACCTGAATAATAAAATAAACTTGCAATTTTTACTACTCAAAAAGCATTGGACAAATTGCTTTTGTGTTTTCCATTCCACCCCACAAAGAGTTTTCTTTCAGTACATTATAGGGTACATTAAATGCTGCCATTAAAAACAAGAACTTGTCTCGCTAAAAACAAGCCCTTATATGACTATGAGGACGGAAAAATAATAAAGTTATGACTATCGGAATACAAAGAGGCAAAATCAAGATATTATTTATGTCCTTAAGGTTGAAATTGGACCTCTAAGATGATTTCATGCAACAAACTCTGCATTTCTATAAATCACCGGTTAGATCATACATGGAATATTGTGTACAGTTTTGAGCACCTGTGTATGAGAAGGACATTGCTGAACTAGAATGCGTGCAAAGAAGGGAAAGCAAGGTAATTAAAGGACCTCATCACAGACGGGGATTGTTTACTGTAAGAGCAGTTCGACGATTGAACTCTCTGCCACATTGAAAAGTGTTTTTTTGAAAAATATAAAATGTCATCATATTTGTACCAGATTCTGGAGATGGAACTTTGATCCAGGAATTTATTCTAATAGCCATATTTGAAGTAAGCGAGGACTTTTTCCCCTAATGACAACATTGGAATGCACTCCAAGACAGTTTTTGCCTTCCTCTGGATCAACACGGCAGGTTTATAGGTTGAATTTGATGGACCTTTTTTCAATAATATCAACTATTCAACTCTGTAACAAGCATGTAACAAAAGTGAGCTTCCATGGCCCGTACCCGTGACCTTGGCGTTATTAGCACCACGCTCTAACCAACTGAGCTAACCGGCCACTTTTACACCAAAGATTCACGTCACGTCAGTAGAAAATACATGCAAAACGTGTATTCATATTGATATCCTATTAACCTGAATAATAAAATAAACTTGCAATTTTTACTACTCAAAAAGCATTGGACAAATTGCTTTTGTGTTTTCCATTCCACCCCACAAAGAGTTTTCTTTCAGTACATTATATGGTACATTAAATGCTGCCATTAAAAACAAGAACTTGGCTCGCTAAAAACAAGCCCTTATATGACTATGAGGACGGAAAAATAATAAAGTTATGACTATCGGAATACAAAGAGGCAAAATCAAGATATTATTTTTGTCCTTAAGGTTGAAATTGGACCTCTAAGATGATTTCATGCAACAAACTCTGCATTTCTATAAATCACCGGTTAGACCATACATGGAATATTGTGTACAGTTTTGAGCACCTGTGTATGAGAAGGACATTGCTGAACTAGAATGCGTGCAAAGAAGGGAAAGCAAGGTAATTAAAGGACCTCATCACAGACGGGGATTCTTTACTGTAAGAGCAGTTCGACGATTGAACTCTCTGCCACATTGAAAAGTGTTTTTTTGAAAAATATAAAATTTCATCATATTTGTACCAGATTCTGGAGATGGAACTTTGATCCAGGAATTTATTCTAATAGCCATATTTGGAGTAAGGGAGGAATTTTTCCCCTAACGACAACATTGGAATGCACTCCAAGACAGTTTTTGCCTTCCTCTGGATCAACACGGCAGGTTTATAGGTTGAATTTGACGGACCTTTTTTTATGGGGTGCATGCGCCACCGGAGACATACACCCCATAAACTGTAATGTGGGTTCTCCTGGGTACGGCAATACCCTACATGTGGCTGTTATCAGGTGCCTGGGCACACGGCAGGGCTTAGAAGGGAAGGACCACCATTTGGCCTACTGGAGCTTTTCTGGTGCTAAGTCATGTATGCAGAAGCCCCTGAGGTACCAGTACAGTTGAAACCCCTGAGAAGTGACCCCATTTTAAAAACTGCACCCCTTAAGATATTCATCTAGAGGTGTAGTGAGCATTTTGACCCCACAGGTACTGTGTAAAAGATAATGCGCAGCAGATGGTGCAGTGTGAGATTTGCAATTTTATATATATATATGCCATTTCAGTGTCCAATATAGTGTACCCAGCATGCGCCACCGGAGATATACACCCCTTAAATTGTAATGTGGGTTCTCCTGGGTACGGCAATACCCTACATGTGGCTGTTATCAGCTGCCTGGGCATACGGCAGGGCTCAGAAGGGAAAGATGAGGGGGATAAGCTGTGCGGAGTGCATCAGGGTAAATTAAAAATCAAGGGATGTATGATACATTTTAAAACAATCTTTTATACAGAGCCCTGGTTTTTCGGGACACGTGTCACATTGGTATATTGTGTTCTTCCTTATCCCCCTCTTATAGCAGACTCTGCACCTCTTTTGACTCTTTCCCTTTCCACCGGTTTGGGGAACTTCTCCTGGAAAGTGTTGCCCTGGTATGATGCGTGTGGCCTCGCTTCCAGAAGTACTGGGTGCCCCCCCTTCCTGGTCCCTAAAGATTAGATCTTGAAATTCCAGGAAAGTTCCTCTCTGGCCTGCACATCCACGTAGCACGTACGCATTGTACAAAGCCATCTGTATGATGTGCCCGGCCAGCTTCTTATACCACACCGCATGGCGCTGTAGGGCTTCAGGACTTGATCTTACAAGTCCATCCCTCCCATGTACCTATTGTAGTCCAGGATGCAGTCTGGTTTGGGGGTGGCCTTTCCTTCATATATCCTAAATCTGTAGGTATACCCTGATGCACTCTCGCACAGCTTATACATCTTCACGCCATACCTTGCCCTCTTACCCGGCAGGTACTCGCGGAATTGAACCCTCCCTTTAAAATGTACCAGGGACTCATCAATAGAAATACACTTCTCGGGGGTGAATGCTCGGGAAAACCGGGCACTGAAACGGTCTAATAGGGGTCTCCGTTTATACAAACGGTCAAAACTGGGGTCATCTCGGGGTGGGCACGGCTCATTATCAGTATAATGTGAGAAGCGAAGTATTGCCCCCTCAAAGTATTCACAACAGCAATTAGAAAGTTTATGAACCCTTTAGGTGTTTCACAGAAATTTAGAGCAAAGCAGAGGTGAAATTAACTTTTTTTTTTTGTCAGAAAATCCTCTTTATATCATTTTTTTTATAACACAAAAGGATTTATCAGAGAAACGCAACTCAATACGTATTGCCCAGATTCTGCAGTTTTGAGAAATATCCCACATGTGGCCCTAGTGCGGTAATGGACTGAAGCACCGGCCTCCGAAGCAAAGGAGCACCTAGTGGATTTTGAGCCCTCTTTTTTATTAGGCACCATGTCCGGTTTGAAGAGATCTTGTGGTGCCAAAACATTGGAAACCCCCCAAAAGTGACCCCATTTTGGAAACTAGACCCCTTGAGGAATACATTGTAGTTTTCTTGGGGTGCATGCGGCTTTTTGATCAGTTTTTATTCTATTTTTAGGTGGCGTGGTGACTAATAAACAGCAATTCTACTATTGTTTTTTTATTCTTTTTTTTTTTACTGCGTGCACCGTGCGCTATAAATGTCTTATTCACTTTATTCTGCGGGGCGATACGATTATGGCGATAGCAGATGTTTATAGTTTTTTTTTATGTCTTATGGCGTTTGCGCAATAAAATACGTTTTGTAAACAATCATTTACTTTTTGTGTTATCATATTCTAAGAGCCAGAACGTTTTTATTTTTAAATCAATAAAGCCGTGCGAGGACTTATTTTTTGCGTAACGAACTGTAGTTTCCATCAGTACCATTTTTCGGTACATGCGACTTTTTGATCTCTTTTTATTCAATTTTTTGGGAGGTGAAGTGACCAAACAATTGTGATTGTGGTACGGTTTATGAATATTTTTTTTTACGGCGTTCACCGTGCGGGATAAATAACAAAATAATTTTGTAGTTCAGGCCGTTACGGACGCGGCGATACCAATTATGTATAGTTTATTTGTTTGTTTATATATTTTTATTAATAATAAAGGACTGATAAGGGAAAAAGTGGGACTTTTACTTTTATTACTTTTAAAACTTTTATTTTCTTATTTTTACACATCTTTTTTTAACTTTTTTTTTACTGTATTACTTTATCCCACTAGGGGACTTGAGGGCAGGAGGCCCTGATCGCTATTCTAATACACTGCACTACATGCGTAGTGCAGTGTATTTGAACTGTCAGCTACTCACTGACAGCAAGCATAGTGGGTCCTGACGTTGTCAGGACCCACTAGGCTTCCGTCTATGGCATAGCCGGACGCCATTGTTTGGTGTCCGGTTGCCATAGTCACCATCGCCGGCCGCTATCGTGTAGCAGGCCGGCGATGGCGGATTAACCCCTAAGAAGCCGCGATCGCTATTGAACGCGGCTTCTGAGGGGTTAATCGGCGGGGGAGCTCCGCGATCGGTCCCGGCACATTGAGCAGTGATGGTCTGCTGTCGGAAACAGCAGCTATCACAGCTCATGAACGCGCCCCGCGCGAACGGCGCCGTGTTTACTCCATGACCTACTATTAGGTCACTGAGCGCGAACGCTACAGTTAGCATGACCTAATAGTAGGTCATGGAGCGTTAAAGGGTTAAGGTTGAAATTGGACCTCTAAGATGATTTCATGCAACAAACTCTGCATTTCTATAAATCACCGGTTAGACCATACATGGAATATTGTGTACAGTTTTAAGCACCTGTGTATGAGAAGGACATTGCTGAACTAGAATGCGTGCAAAGAAGGGAAAGCAAGGTAATTAAAGGACCTCATCACAGACGGGGATTCTTTACTGTAAGAGCAGTTCGACGATTGAACTCTCTGCCACATTGAAAAGTGTTTTTTTGAAAAATATAAAATTTCATCATATTTGTTCCAGATTCTGGAGATGGAACTTTGATCCAGGAATTTATTCTAACAGCCATATTTGGAGTAAGGGAGGAATTTTTCCCCTAGTGACAACATTGGAATGCACTCCAAGACAGTTTTTGCCTTCCTCTGGATCAACACGGCAGGTTTATAGGTTGAATTTGATGGACCTTTTTTCAATATTATCAACTATTCAACACTGTAACAAGCATGTAACAAAAGTGAGCTTTCATGGCCCATACGGGGATAGAAACCCGTGACCTTGGCGTTATTAGCACCACGCTCTAACCAACTGAGCTAATAGGCCACTTTTACACAAAAGATTCACGTCACGTCAGTAGAAAATACATGCAAACGTGTATTCATATTGATATCCTATTAACCTGAATAATAAAATAAACTTGCAATTTTTACTACTCAAAAAGCATTGGACAAATTGCTTTTGTGTTTTCCATTCCACCCCACAAAGAGTTTTCTTCAGTACATTATATGGTACATTAAATGCTGCCATTAAAAACAAGAACTTGTCTCGCTAAAAACAAGCCCTTATATGACTATGAGGACGGAAAAATAATAAAGTTATGACTATCGGAATACAAAGAGGCAAAATCAAGATATTATTTTTGTCCTTAAGGTTGAAATTGAACCTCTAAGATGATTTCATGCAACAAACTCTGCATTTCTATAAATCACCGGTTAGACCATACATGGAATATTGTGTACAGTTTTAAGCACCTGTGTATGAGAAGGACATTGCTGAACTAGAATGCGTGCAAAGAAGGGAAAGCAAGGTAATTAAAGGACCTCATCACAGACGGGGATTCTTTACTGTAAGAGCAGTTCGACGATTGAACTCTCTGCCACATTGAAAAGTGTTTTTTTGAAAAATATAAAATTTCATCATATTTGTTCCAGATTCTGGAGATGGAACTTTGATCCAGGAATTTATTCTAATAGCCATATTTGGAGTAAGGGAGGAATTTTTCCCCTAGTGACAACATTGGAATGCACTCCAAGACAGTTTTTGCCTTCCTCTGGATCAACACAGCAGGTTTATAGGTTGAATTTGATGGACCTTTTTTCAATATTATCAACTATTCAGCTCTGTAACAAGCATGTAACAAAAGTGAGCGTCCATGGCCCATACGGGGATCGAACCAGTGACCTTGGCGTTATTAGCACCACGCTCTAACCAACTGAGCTAACCGGCCACTTTTACAACAAAGATTCACGTCACGTCAGTAGAAAATACATGCAAACGTGTATTCATATTGATATCCTATTAACCTGAATAATAAAATAAACTTGCAATTTTTACTACTCAAAAAGCATTGGACAAATTGCTTTTGTGTTTTCCATTCCACCCCACAAAGAGTTTTCTTTCAGTCCATTATATGGTACATTAAATGCTGCCATTAAAAACAAGAACTTGTCTCGCTAAAAACAAGCCCTTATATGACTATGAGGACGGAAAAATAATAAAGTTATGACTATCGGAATACAAAGAGGCAAAATCAAGATATTATTTTTGTCCTTAAGGTTGAAATTGGACCTCTAAGATGATTTCATGCAACAAACTCTGCATTTCTATAAATCACCGGTTAGACCATACATGGAATATTGTGTACAGTTTTGAGCACCTGTGTATGAGAAGGACATTGCTGAACTAGAATGCGTACAAAGAAGGGAAAGCAAGGTAATTAAAGGACCTCATCACAGACGGGGATTCTTTACTGTAAGAGCAGTTCGACGATTGAACTCTCTGCCACATTGAAAAGTGTTTTTTTGAAAAATATAAAATTTCATCATATTTGTACCAGATTCTGGAGATGGAACTTTGATCCAGGAATTTATTCTAATAGCCATATTTGGAGTAAGGGAGGAATTTTTCCCCTAATGACAACATTGGAATGCACTCCAAGACAGTTTTTGCCTTCCTCTGGATCAACACGGCAGGTTTATAGGTTGAATTTGATGGACCTTTTTTCAATATTATCAACTATTCAACTCTGTAACAAAAGTGAGCTTCCATGGCCCGTACGGGGATCGAACCCGTGACCTTGGCGTTATTAGCACCACGCTCTAACCAACTGAGCTAACCGGCCACTTTTACACCAAAGATTCACGTCACGTCAGTAGAAAATACATGCAAACGTGTATTCATATTGATATCCTATTAACCTGAATAATAAAATAAACTTGCAATTTTTACTACTCAAAAAGCATTGGACAAATTGCTTTTGTGTTTTCCATTCCACCCCACAAAGAGTTTTCTTCAGTACATTATATGGTACATTAAATGCTGCCATTAAAAACAAGAACTTGTCTCGCTAAAAACAAGCCCTTATATGACTATGAGGACGGAAAAATAATAAAGTTATGACTATCGGAATACAAAGAGGCAAAATCAAGATATTATTTTTGTCCTTAAGGTTGAAATTGGACCTCTAAGATGATTTCATGCAACAAACTCTGCATTTCTATAAATCACCGGTTAGACCATACATGGAATATTGTGTACAGTTTTGAGCACCTGTGTATGAGAAGGACATTGCTGAACTAGAATGCGTGCAAAGAAGGGAAAGCAAGGTAATTAAAGGACCTCATCACAGACGGGGATTCTTTACTGTAAGAGCAGTTCGACGATTGAACTCTCTGCCACATTGAAAAGTGTTTTTTTGAAAAATATAAAATGTCATCATATTTGTACCAGATTCTGGAGATGGAACTTTGATCCAGGAATTTATTCTAATAGCCATATTTGGAGTAAGGGAGGAATTTTTCCCCTAATGACAACATTGGAATGCACTCCAAGACAGTTTTTGCCTTCCTCTGGATCAACACGGCAGGTTTATAGGTTGAATTTGATGGACCTTTTTTCAATATTATCAACTATTCAACTCTGTAACAAAAGTGAGCTTCCATGGCCCGTACGGGGATCGAACCCGTGACCTTGGCGTTATTAGCACCACGCTCTAACCAACTGAGCTAACCGGCCACTTTTACACCAAAGATTCACGTCACGTCAGTAGAAAATACATGCAAACGTGTATTCATATTGATATCCTATTAACCTGAATAATAAAATAAACTTGAAATTTGTACTACTCAAAAAGCATTGGACAAATTGCTTTTGTGTTTTCCATTCCACCCACAAAGAGTTTTCTTCAGTACATTATATGGTACATTAAATGCTGCCATTAAAAACAAGAACTTGTCTCGCTAAAAACAAGCCCTTATATGACTATGAGGACGGAAAAATAATAAAGTTATGACTATCGGAATACAAAGAGGCAAAATCAAGATATTATTTTTGTCCTTAAGGTTGAAATTGGACCTCTAAGATGATTTCATGCAACAAACTCTGCATTTCTATAAATCACCGGTTAGACCATACATGGAATATTGTGTACAGTTTTAAGCACCTGTGTATGAGAAGGACATTGCTGAACTAGAATGCGTGCAAAGAAGGGAAAGCAAGGTAATTAAAGGACCTCATCACAGACGGGGATTCTTTACTGTAAGAGCAGTTCGACGATTGAACTCTCTGCCACATTGAAAAGTGTTTTTTTGAAAAATATAAAATTTCATCATATTTGTACCAGATTCTGGAGATGGAACTTTGATCCAGGAATTTATTCTAATAGCCATATTTGGAGTAAGGGAGGAATTTTTCCCCTAATGACAACATTGGAATGCACTCCAAGACAGTTTTTGCCTTCCTCTGGATCAACACGGCAGGTTTATAGGTTGAATTTGATGGACCTTTTTTCAATATTATCAACTATTCAATAAGCATGTAACAAAAGTGAGCTTCCATGGCCCATACAGGGATCGAACCCGTGACCTTGGCGTTATTAGCACCACGCTCTAACCAACTGAGCTAACCGGCCACTTTTACACCAAAGATTCACGTCACGTCAGTAGAAAATACATGCAAACGTGTATTCATATTGATATCCTATTAACCTGAATAATAAAATAAACTTGAAATTTGTACTACTCAAAAAGCATTGGACAAATTGCTTTTGTGTTTTCCATTCCACCCACAAAGAGTTTTCTTCAGTACATTATATGGTACATTAAATGCTGCCATTAAAAACAAGAACTTGTCTCGCTAAAAACAAGCCCTTATATGACTATGAGGACGGAAAAATAATAAAGTTATGACTATCGGAATACAAAGAGGCAAAATCAAGATATTATTTTTGTCCTTAAGGTTGAAATTGGACCTCTAAGATGATTTCATGCAACAAACTCTGCATTTCTATAAATCACCGGTTAGACCATACATGGAATATTGTGTACAGTTTTAAGCACCTGTGTATGAGAAGGACATTGCTGAACTAGAATGCGTGCAAAGAAGGGAAAGCAAGGTAATTAAAGGACCTCATCACAGACGGGGATTCTTTACTGTAAGAGCAGTTCGACGATTGAACTCTCTGCCACATTGAAAAGTGTTTTTTTGAAAAATATAAAATTTCATCATATTTGTTCCAGATTCTGGAGATGGAACTTTGATCCAGGAATTTATTCTAATAGCCATATTTGGAGTAAGGGAGGAATTTTTCCCCTAATGACAACATTGGAATGCACTCCAAGACAGTTTTTGCCTTCCTCTGGATCAACACGGCAGGTTTATAGGTTGAATTTGATGGACCTTTTTTCAATATTATCAACTATTCAGCTCTGTAACAAGCATGTAACCAAAGTGAGCATCCATGGCCCATACGGGGATCGAACCCGCGACCTTGGCGTTATTAGCACCACGCTCTAACCAACTGAGCTAATCGGCCACTTTTACACAAAAGATTCACGTCACGTCAGTAGAAAATACATGCAAACGTGTATTCATATTGATATCCTATTAACCTGAATAATAAAATAAACTTGCAATTTTTACTACTCAAAAAGCATTGGACAAATTGCTTTTGTGTTTTCCATTCCACCCCACAAAGAGTTTTCTTCAGTACATTATATGGTACATTAAATGCTGCCATTAAAAACAAGAACTTGTCTCGCTAAAAACAATCCCTTATATGACTATGAGGACGGAAAAATAATAAAGTTATGACTATCGGAATACAAAGAGGCAAAATCAAGATATTATTTTTGTCCTTAAGGTTGAAATTGAACCTCTAAGATGATTTCATGCAACAAACTCTGCATTTCTATAAATCACCGGTTAGACCATACATGGAATATTGTGTACAGTTTTAAGCACCTGTGTATGAGAAGGACATTGCTGAACTAGAATGCGTGCAAAGAAGGGAAAGCAAGGTAATTAAAGGACCTCATCACAGACGGGGATTCTTTACTGTAAGAGCAGTTCGACGATTGAACTCTCTGCCACATTGAAAAGTGTTTTTTTGAAAAATATAAAATTTCATCATATTTGTACCAGATTCTGGAGATGGAACTTTGATCCAGGAATTTATTCTAATAGCCATATTTGGAGTAAGGGAGGAATTTTTCCCCTAGTGACAACATTGGAATGCACTCCAAGACAGTTTTTGCCTTCCTCTGGATCAACACGGCAGGTTTATAGGTTGAATTTGATGGACCTTTTTTCAATATTATCAACTATTCAGCTCTGTAACAAGCATGTAACCAAAGTGAGCGTCCATGGCCCATACGGGGATCGAACCCGTGACCTTGGCGTTATTAGCACCACGCTCTAACCAACTAAGCTAACCGGCCACTTTTACACCAAAGATTCACGTCACGTCAGTAGAAAATACATGCAAACGTGTATTCATATTGATATCCTATTAACCTGAATAATAAAATAAACTTGCAATTTTTACTACTCAAAAAGCATTGGACAAATTGCTTTTGTGTTTTCCATTCCACCCACAAAGAGTTTTCTTCAGTACATTATATGGTACATTAAATGCTGCCATTAAAAACAAGAACTTGTCTCGCTAAAAACAAGCCCTTATATGACTATGAGGACGGAAAAATAATAAAGTTATGACTATCGGAATACAAAGAGGCAAAATCAAGATATTATTTTTGTCCTTAAGGTTGAAATTGGACCTCTAAGATGATTTCATGCAACAAACACTGCATTTCTATAAATCACCGGTTAGACCATACATGGAATATTGTGTACAGTTTTAAGCACCTGTGTATGAGAAGGACATTGCTGAACTAGAATGCGTGCAAAGAAGGGAAAGCAAGGTAATTAAAGGACCTCATCACAGACGGGGATTCTTTACTGTAAGAGCAGTTCGACGATTGAACTCTCTGCCACATTGAAAAGTGTTTTTTTGAAAAATATAAAATTTCATCATATTTGTTCCAGATTCTGGAGATGGAACTTTGATCCAGGAATTTATTCTAATAGCCATATTTGGAGTAAGGGAGGAATTTTTCCCCTAGTGACAACATTGGAATGCACTCCAAGACAGTTTTTGCCTTCCTCTGGATCAACACAGCAGGTTTATAGGTTGAATTTGATGGACCTTTTTTCAATATTATCAACTATTCAGCTCTGTAACAAGCATGTAACAAAAGTGAGCGTCCATGGCCCATACGGGGATCGAACCCGCGACCTTGGCGTTATTAGCACCACGCTCTAACCAACAGAGCTAACCGGCCACTTTTACACCCAAGATTCACGTCACGTCAGTAGAAAATACATGCAAACGTGTATTCATATTGATATCCTATTAACCTGAATAATAAAATAAACTTGCAATTTTTACTACTCAAAAAGCATTGGACAAATTGCTTTTGTGTTTTCCATTCCACCCCACAAAGAGTTTTCTTTCAGTACATTATATGGTACATTAAATGCTGCCATTAAAAACAAGAACTTGTCTCGCTAAAAACAAGCCCTTATATGACTATGAGGACGGAAAAATAATAAAGTTATGACTATCGGAATACAAAGAGGCAAAATCAAGATATTATTTTTGTCCTTAAGGTTGAAATTGAACCTCTAAGATGATTTCATGCAACAAACTCTGCATTTCTATAAATCACCGGTTACACCATACATGGAATATTGTGTACAGTTTTGAGCACCTGTGTATGAGAAGGACATTGCTGAACTAGAATGCGTGCAAAGAAGGGAAAGCAAGGTAATTAAAGGACCTCATCACAGACGGGGATTCTTTACTGTAAGAGCAGTTCGACGATTGAACTCTCTGCCACATTGAAAAGTGTTTTTTTGAAAAATATAAAATGTCATCATATTTGTACCAGATTCTGGAGATGGAGCTTTGATCCAGGAATTTATTCTAATAGCCATATTTGGAGTAAGGGAGGAATTTTTCCCCTAATGACAACATTGGAATGCACTCCAAGACAGTTTTTGCCTTCCTCTGGATCAACACGGCAGGTTTATAGGTTGAATTTGATGGACCTTTTTTCAATATTATCAACTATTCAACTCTGTAACAAAAGTGAGCTTCCATGACCCGTACGGGGATCGAACCCGTGACCTTGGCGTTATTAGCACCACGCTCTAACCAACTGAGCTAACCGGCCACTTTTACACCAAAGATTCACGTCACGTCAGTAGAAAATACATGCAAACGTGTATTCATATTGATATCCTATTAACCTGAATAATAAAATAAACTTGCAATTTTTACTACTCAAAAAGCATTGGACAAATTGCTTTTGTGTTTTCCATTCCACCCCACAAAGAGTTTTCTTCAGTACATTATATGGTACATTAAATGCTGCCATTAAAAACAAGAACTTGTCTCGCTAAAAACAAGCCCTTATATGACTATGAGGACGGAAAAATAATAAAGTTATGACTATCGGAATACAAAGAGGCAAAATCAAGATATTATTTTTGTCCTTAAGGTTGAAATTGGACCTCTAAGATGATTTCATGCAACAAACTCTGCATTTCTATAAATCACCGGTTAGACCATACATGGAATATTGTGTACAGTTTTGAGCACCTGTGTATGAGAAGGACATTGCTGAACTAGAATGCGTACAAAGAAGGGAAAGCAAGGTAATTAAAGGACCTCATCACAGACGGGGATTCTTTACTGTAAGAGCAGTTCGACGATTGAACTCTCTGCCACATTGAAAAGTGTTTTTTTGAAAAATATAAAATTTCATCATATTTGTACCAGATTCTGGAGATGGAACTTTGATCCAGGAATTTATTCTAATAGCCATATTTGGAGTAAGGGAGGAATTTTTCCCCTAATGACAACATTGGAATGCACTCCAAGACAGTTTTTGCCTTCCTCTGGATCAACACGGCAGGTTTATAGGTTGAATTTGATGGACCTTTTTTCAATATTATCAACTATTCAACTCTGTAACAAAAGTGAGCTTCCATGGCCCGTACGGGGATCGAACCCGTGACCTTCGCGTTATTAGCACCACGCTCTAACCAACTGAGCTAACCGGCCACTTTTACACCAAAAATTCACGTCACGTCAGTAGAAAATACATGCAAACGTGTATTCATATTGATATCCTATTAACCTGAATAATAAAATAAACTTGCAATTTTTACTACTCAAAAAGCATTGGACAAATTGCTTTTGTGTTTTCCATTCCACCCCACAAAGAGTTTTCTTCAGTACATTATATGGTACATTAAATGCTGCCATTAAAAACAAGAACTTGTCTCGCTAAAAACAAGCCCTTATATGACTATGAGGACGGAAAAATAATAAAGTTATGACTATCGGAATACAAAGAGGCAAAATCAAGATATTATTTTTGTCCTTAAGGTTGAAATTGGACCTCTAAGATGATTTCATGCAACAAACTCTGCATTTCTATAAATCACCGGTTAGACCATACATGGAATATTGTGTACAGTTTTGAGCACCTGTGTATGAGAAGGACATTGCTGAACTAGAATGCGTGCAAAGAAGGGAAAGCAAGGTAATTAAAGGACCTCATCACAGACGGGGATTCTTTACTGTAAGAGCAGTTCGACGATTGAACTCTCTGCCACATTGAAAAGTGTTTTTTTGAAAAATATAAAATGTCATCATATTTGTACCAGATTCTGGAGATGGAGCTTTGATCCAGGAATTTATTCTAATAGCCATATTTGGAGTAAGGGAGTAATTTTTCCCCTAATGACAACATTGGAATTCACTCCAAGACAGTTTTTGCCTTCCTCTGGATCAACACGGCAGGTTTATAGGTTGAATTTGATGGACCTTTTTTCAATATTATCAACTATTCAACTCTGTAACAAAAGTGAGCTTCCATGACCCGTACGGGGATCGAACCCGTGACCTTGGCGTTATTAGCACCACGCTCTAACCAACTGAGCTAACCGGCCACTTTTACACCAAAGATTCACGTCACGTCAGTAGAAAATACATGCAAACGTGTATTCATATTGATATCCTATTAACCTGAATAATAAAATAAACTTGCAATTTTTACTACTCAAAAAGCATTGGACAAATTGCTTTTGTGTTTTCCATTCCACCCCACAAAGAGTTTTCTTTCAGTACATTATATGGTACATTAAATGCTGCCATTAAAAACAAGAACTTGTCTCGCTAAAAACAAGCCCTTATATGACTATGAGGACGGAAAAATAATAAAGTTATGACTATCGGAATACAAAGAGGCAAAATCAAGATATTATTTTTGTCCTTAAGGTTGAAATTGGACCTCTAAGATGATTTCATGCAACAAACTCTGCATTTCTATAAATCACCGGTTAGACCATACATGGAATATTGTGTACAGTTTTGAGCACCTGTGTATGAGAAGGACATTGCTGAACTAGAATGCGTACAAAGAAGGGAAAGCAAGGTAATTAAAGGACCTCATCACAGACGGGGATTCTTTACTGTAAGAGCAGTTCGACGATTGAACTCTCTGCCACATTGAAAAGTGTTTTTTTGAAAAATATAAAATGTCATCATATTTGTACCAGATTCTGGAGATGGAGCTTTGATCCAGGAATTTATTCTAATAGCCATATTTGGAGTAAGGGAGGAATTTTTCCCCTAATGACAACATTGGAATGCACTCCAAGACAGTTTTTGCCTTCCTCTGGATCAACACGGCAGGTTTATAGGTTGAATTTGATGGACCTTTTTTCAATATTATCAACTATTCAACTCTGTAACAAAAGTGAGCTTCCATGACCCGTACGGGGATCGAACCCGTGACCTTGGCGTTATTAGCACCACACTCTAACCAACTGAGCTAACCGGCCACTTTTACACCAAAGATTCACGTCACGTCAGTAGAAAATACATGCAAACGTGTATTCATATTGATATCCTATTAACCTGAATAATAAAATAAACTTGCAATTTTTACTACTCAAAAAGCATTGGACAAATTGCTTTTGTGTTTTCCATTCCACCCCACAAAGAGTTTTCTTTCAGTACATTATATGGTACATTAAATGCTGCCATTAAAAACAAGAACTTGTCTCGCTAAAAACAAGCCCTTATATGACTATGAGGACGGAAAAATAATAAAGTTATGACTATCGGAATACAAAGAGGCAAAATCAAGATATTATTTTTGTCCTTAAGGTTGAAATTGGACCTCTAAGATGATTTCATGCAACAAACTCTGCATTTCTATAAATCACCGGTTAGACCATACATGGAATATTGTGTACAGTTTTGAGCACCTGTGTATGAGAAGGACATTGCTGAACTAGAATGCGTACAAAGAAGGGAAAGCAAGGTAATTAAAGGACCTCATCACAGACGGGGATTCTTTACTGTAAGAGCAGTTCGACGATTGAACTCTCTGCCACATTGAAAAGTGTTTTTTTTGAAAAATATAAAATTTCATCATATTTGTACCAGATTCTGGAGATGGAACTTTGATCCAGGAATTTATTCTAATAGCCATATTTGGAGTAAGGGAGGAATTTTTCCCCTAATGACAACATTGGAATTCACTCCAAGACAGTTTTTGCCTTCCTCTGGATCAACACGGCAGGTTTATAGGTTGAATTTGATGGACCTTTTTTCAATATTATCAACTATTCAACTCTGTAACAAAAGTGAGCTTCCATGACCCGTACGGGGATCGAACCCGTGACCTTGGCGTTATTAGCACCACGCTCTAACCAACTGAGCTAACCGGCCACTTTTACACCAAAGATTCACGTCACGTCAGTAGAAAATACATGCAAACGTGTATTCATATTGATATCCTATTAACCTGAATAATAAAATAAACTTGCAATTTTTACTACTCAAAAAGCATTGGACAAATTGCTTTTGTGTTTTCCATTCCACCCCACAAAGAGTTTTCTTTCAGTACATTATATGGTACATTAAATGCTGCCATTAAAAACAAGAACTTGTCTCGCTAAAAACAAGCCCTTATATGACTATGAGGACGGAAAAATAATAAAGTTATGACTATCGGAATACAAAGAGGCAAAATCAAGATATTATTTTTGTCCTTAAGGTTGAAATTGGACCTCTAAGATGATTTCATGCAACAAACTCTGCATTTCTATAAATCACCGGTTAGACCATACATGGAATATTGTGTACAGTTTTGAGCACCTGTGTATGAGAAGGACATTGCTGAACTAGAATGCGTACAAAGAAGGGAAAGCAAGGTAATTAAAGGACCTCATCACAGACGGGGATTCTTTACTGTAAGAGCAGTTCGACGATTGAACTCTCTGCCACATTGAAAAGTGTTTTTTTGAAAAATATAAAATGTCATCATATTTGTACCAGATTCTGGAGATGGAGCTTTGATCCAGGAATTTATTCTAATAGCCATATTTGGAGTAAGGGAGGAATTTTTCCCCTAATGACAACATTGGAATGCACTCCAAGACAGTTTTTGCCTTCCTCTGGATCAACACGGCAGGTTTATAGGTTGAATTTGATGGACCTTTTTTCAATATTATCAACTATTCAACTCTGTAACAAAAGTGAGCTTCCATGACCCGTACGGGGATCGAACCCGTGACCTTGGCGTTATTAGCACCACACTCTAACCAACTGAGCTAACCGGCCACTTTTACACCAAAGATTCACGTCACGTCAGTAGAAAATACATGCAAACGTGTATTCATATTGATATCCTATTAACCTGAATAATAAAATAAACTTGCAATTTTTACTACTCAAAAAGCATTGGACAAATTGCTTTTGTGTTTTCCATTCCACCCCACAAAGAGTTTTCTTTCAGTACATTATATGGTACATTAAATGCTGCCATTAAAAACAAGAACTTGTCTCGCTAAAAACAAGCCCTTATATGACTATGAGGACGGAAAAATAATAAAGTTATGACTATCGGAATACAAAGAGGCAAAATCAAGATATTATTTTTGTCCTTAAGGTTGAAATTGGACCTCTAAGATGATTTCATGCAACAAACTCTGCATTTCTATAAATCACCGGTTAGACCATACATGGAATATTGTGTACAGTTTTGAGCACCTGTGTATGAGAAGGACATTGCTGAACTAGAATGCGTACAAAGAAGGGAAAGCAAGGTAATTAAAGGACCTCATCACAGACGGGGATTCTTTACTGTAAGAGCAGTTCGACGATTGAACTCTCTGCCACATTGAAAAGTGTTTTTTTTGAAAAATATAAAATTTCATCATATTTGTACCAGATTCTGGAGATGGAACTTTGATCCAGGAATTTATTCTAATAGCCATATTTGGAGTAAGGGAGGAATTTTTCCCCTAATGACAACATTGGAATGCACTCCAAGACAGTTTTTGCCTTCCTCTGGATCAACACGGCAGGTTTATAGGTTGAATTTGATGGACCTTTTTTCAATATTATCAACTATTCAACTCTGTAACAAGAGTGAGCTTCCATGGCCCGTACGGGGATCGAACCCGTGACCTTCGCGTTATTAGCACCACGCTCTAACCAACTGAGCTAACCGGCCACTTTTACACCAAAAATTCACGTCACGTCAGTAGAAAATACATGCAAACGTGTATTCATATTGATATCCTATTAACCTGAATAATAAAATAAACTTGCAATTTTTACTACTCAAAAAGCATTGGACAAATTGCTTTTGTGTTTTCCATTCCACCCCACAAAGAGTTTTCTTCAGTACATTATATGGTACATTAAATGCTGCCATTAAAAACAAGAACTTGTCTCGCTAAAAACAAGCCCTTATATGACTATGAGGACGGAAAAATAATAAAGTTATGACTATCGGAATACAAAGAGGCAAAATCAAGATATTATTTTTGTCCTTAAGGTTGAAATTGGACCTCTAAGATGATTTCATGCAACAAACTCTGCATTTCTATAAATCACCGGTTAGACCATACATGGAATATTGTGTACAGTTTTGAGCACCTGTGTATGAGAAGGACATTGCTGAACTAGAATGCGTGCAAAGAAGGGAAAGCAAGGTAATTAAAGGACCTCATCACAGACGGGGATTCTTTACTGTAAGAGCAGTTCGACGATTGAACTCTCTGCCACATTGAAAAGTGTTTTTTTGAAAAATATAAAATGTCATCATATTTGTACCAGATTCTGGAGATGGAACTTTGATCCAGGAATTTATTCTAATAGCCATATTTGGAGTAAGGGAGGAATTTTTCCCCTAATGACAACATTGGAATGCACTCCAAGACAGTTTTTGCCTTCCTCTGGATCAACACGGCAGGTTTATAGGTTGAATTTGATGGACCTTTTTTCAATATTATCAACTATTCAACTCTGTAACAAGCATGTAACAAAAGTGAGCTTCCATGGCCCATACGGGGATCGAACCCGTGACCTTGGCGTTATTAGCAACACACTCTAACCAACTGAGCTAACCGGCCACTTTTACACCAAAGATTCACGTCACGTCAGTAGAAAATACATGCAAACGTGTATTCATATTGATATCCTATTAACCTGAATAATAAAATAAACTTGCAATTTTTACTACTCAAAAAGCATTGGACAAATTGCTTTTGTGTTTTCCATTCCACCCCACAAAGAGTTTTCTTCAGTACATTATATGGTACATTAAATGCTGCCATTAAAAACAAGAACTTGTCTCCCTAAAAACAAGCCCTTATATGACTATGAGGACGGAAAAATAATAAAGTTATGACTATCGGAATACAAAGAGGCAAAATCAAGATATTATTTTTGTCCTTAAGGTTGAAATTGGACCTCTAAGATGATTTCATGCAACAAACTCTGCATTTCTATAAATCACCGGTTAGACCATACATGGAATATTGTGTACAGTTTTGAGCACCTGTGTATGAGAAGGACATTGCTGAACTAGAATGCGTGCAAAGAAGGGAAAGCAAGGTAATTAAAGGACCTCATCACAGACGGGGATTCTTTACTGTAAGAGCAGTTCGACGATTGAACTCTCTGCCACATTGAAAAGTGTTTTTTTGAAAAATATAAAATTTCATCATATTTGTACCAGATTCTGGAGATGGAACTTTGATCCAGGAATTTATTCTAATAGCCATATTTGGAGTAAGGGAGGAATTTTTCCCCTAATGACAACATTGGAATGCACTCCAAGACAGTTTTTGCCTTCCTCTGGATCAACACGGCAGGTTTATAGGTTGAATTTGATGGACCTTTTTTCAATATTATCAACTATTCAACTCTGTAACAAGCATGTAACAAAAGTGAGCTTCCATGGCCCATACGGGGATCGAACCCGTGACCTTGGCGTTATTAGCAACACTCTCTAACCAACTGAGCTAACCGGCCACTTTTACACTAAAGATTCACGTCACGTCAGTAGAAAATACATGCAAACGTTTATTCATATTGATATCCTATTAACCTGAATAATAAAATAAACTTGCAATTTTTACTACTCAAAAAGCATTGGACAAATTGCTTTTGTGTTTTCCATTCCACCCCACAAAGAGTTTTCTTCAGTACATTATATGGTACATTAAATGCTGCCATTAAAAACAAGAACTTGTCTCGCTAAAAACAAGCCCTTATATGACTATGAGGACGTAAAAATAATAAAGTTATGACTATCGGAATACAAAGAGGCAAAATCAAGATATTATTTTTGTCCTTAAGGTTGAAATTGGACCTCTAAGATGATTTCATGCAACAAACTCTGCATTTCTATAAATCACCGGTTAGACCATACATGGAATATTGTGTACAGTTTTGAGCACCTGTGTATGAGAAGGACATTGCTGAACTAGAATGCGTGCAAAGAAGGGAAAGCAAGGTAATTAAAGGACCTCATCACAGACGGGGATTCTTTACTGTAAGAGCAGTTCGACGATTGAACTCTCTGCCACATTGAAAAGTGTTTTTTTGAAAAATATAAAATGTCATCATATTTGTACCAGATTCTGGAGATGGAACTTTGATCCAGGAATTTATTCTAATAGCCATATTTGGAGTAAGGGAGGAATTTTTCCCCTAATGACAACATTGGAATGCACTCCAAGACAGTTTTTGCCTTCCTCTGGATCAACACGGCAGGTTTATAGGTTGAATTTGATGGACCTTTTTTCAATATTATCAACTATTCAGCTCTGTAACAAGCATGTAACAAAAGTGAGCTTCCATGGCCCATACGGGGATCGAACCCATGACCTTGGCGTTATTAGCACCACGCTCTAACCAACTGAGCTAACCGGCCACTTATCCACCAAAGATTCACGTCACGTCAGTAGAAAATACATGCAAACGTGTATTCATATTGATATCCTATTAACCTGAATAATAAAATAAACTTGCAATTTTTACTACTCAAAAAGCATTGGACAAATTGCTTTTGTGTTTTCCATTCCACCCCACAAAGAGTTTTCTTTCAGTACATTATATGGTACATTAAATGCTGCCATTAAAAACAAGAACTTGTCTCGCTAAAAACAAGCCCTTATATGACTATGAGGACGGAAAAATAATAAAGTTATGACTATCGGAATACAAAGAGGCAAAATCAAGATATTATTTTTGTCCTTAAGGTTGAAATTGGACCTCTAAGATGATTTCATGCAACAAACTCTGCATTTCTATAAATCACCGGTTAGACCATACATGGAATATTGTGTACTGTTTTGAGCACCTGTGTATGAGAAGGACATTGCTGAACTAGAATGCGTGCAAAGAAGGGAAAGCAAGGTAATTAAAGGACCTCATCACAGACGGGGATTCTTTACTGTAAGAGCAGTTCGACGATTGAACTCTCTGCCACATTGAAAAGTGTTTTTTTGAAAAATATAAAATGTCATCATATTTGTACCAGATTCTGGAGATGGAACTTTGATCCAGGAATTTATTCTAATAGCCATATTTGGAGTAAGGGATGAATTTTTCCCCTAATGACAACATTGGAATGCACTCCAAGACAGTTTTTGCCTTCCTCTGGATCAACACGGCAGGTTTATAGGTTGAATTTGATGGACCTTTTTTCAATATTATCAACTATTCAACTCTGTAAGAAAAGTGAGCTTCTATGGCCCGTACGGGGATCGAACCAGTGACCTTGGCGTTATTAGCACCACGCTCTAACCAACTGAGCTAACCAGCCACTTTTACACCAAAGATTCACGTCACGTCAGTAGAAAATACATGCAAACGTGTAAAATAAACTTGCAATTTTTACTACTCAAAAAGCATTGGACAAATTGCTTTTGTGTTTTCCATTCCACCCCACAAAGAGTTTTCTTTCAGTACATTATATGGTACATTAAATCCTGCCATTAAAAACAAGAACTTGTCTCGCTAAAAACAAGCCCTTATATGACTATGAGGACGGAAAAATAATAAAGTTATGACTATCGGAATACAAAGAGGCAAAATCAAGATATTATTTTTGTCCTTAAGGTTGAAATTGGACCTCTAAGATGATTTCATGCAACAAACTCTGCATTTCTATAAATCACCGGTTAGACCATACATGGAATATTGTGTACAGTTTTGAGCACCTGTGTATGAGAAGGACATTGCTGAACTAGAATGCGTGCAAAGAAGGGAAAGCAAGGTAATTAAAGGACCTCATCACAGACGGGGATTCTTTACTGTAAGAGCAGTTCGACGATTGAACTCTCTGCCACATTGAAAAGTGTTTTTTTGAAAAATATAAAATTTCATCATATTTGTACTAGATTCTGGAGATGGAACTTTGATCCAGGAATTTATTCTAATAGCCATATTTGGAGTAAGGGAGGAATTTTTCCCCTAATGACAACATTGGAATGCACTCCAAGACAGTTTTTGCCTTCCTCTGGATCAACACGGCAGGTTTATAGGTTGAATTTGATGGACCTTTTTTCAATATTATCAACTATTCAACTCTGTAACAAAAGTGAGCTTCCATGGCCCGTACGGGGATCGAACCCGTGACCTTGGCGTTATTAGCACCACGCTCTAACCAACTGAGCTAACCAGCCACTTTTACACAAAAGATTCACGTCACGTCAGTAGAAAATACATGCAAACGTGTATTCATATTGATATCCTATTAACCTGAATAATAAAATAAACTTGCAATTTTTACTACTCAAAAAGCATTGGACAAATTGCTTTTGTGTTTTCCATTCCACCCCACAAAGAGTTTTCTTCAGTACATTATATGGTACATTAAATGCTGCCATTAAAAACAAGAACTTGTATCGCTAAAAACAAGCCCTTATATGACTATGAGGACGGAAAAATAATAAAGTTATGACTATCGGAATACAAAGAGGCAAAATCAAGATATTATTTTTCCATTCCACCCCACAAAGAGTTTTCTTTCAGTACATTATATGGTACATTAAATGCTGCCATTAAAAACAAGAACTTGTCTCGCTAAAAACAAGCCCTTATATGACTATGAGGACGGAAAAATAATAAAGTTATGACTATCGGAATACAAAGAGGCAAAATCAAGATATTATTTTTGTCCTTAAGGTTGAAATTGAACCTCTAAGATGATTTCATGCAACAAACTCTGCATTTCTATAAATCACCGGTTAGACCATACATGGAATATTGTGTACAGTTTTAAGCACCTGTGTATGAGAAGGACATTGCTGAACTAGAATGCGTGCAAAGAAGGGAAAGCAAGGTAATTAAAGGACCTCATCACAGACGGGGATTCTTTACTGTAAGAGCAGTTCGACGATTGAACTCTCTGCCACATTGAAAAGTGTTTTTTTGAAAAATATAAAATTTCATCATATTTGTACTAGATTCTGGAGATGGAACTTTGATCCAGGAATTTATTCTAATAGCCATATTTGGAGTAAGGGAGGAATTTTTCCCCTAATGACAACATTGGAATGCACTCCAAGACAGTTTTTGCCTTCCTCTGGATCAACACGGCAGGTTTATAGGTTGAATTTGATGGACCTTTTTTCAATATTATCAACTATTCAACTCTGTAACAAAAGTGAGCTTCCATGGCCCGTACGGGGATCGAACCCGTGACCTTGGCGTTATTAGCACCACACTCTAACCAACTGAGCTAACCGGCCACTTTTACACCAAAGATTCACGTCACGTCAGTAGAAAATACATGCAAACGTGTATTCATATTGATATCCTATTAACCTGAATAATAAAATAAACTTGCAATTTTTACTACTCAAAAAGCATTGGACAAATTGCTTTTGTGTTTTCCATTCCACCCCACAAAGAGTTTTCTTCAGTACATTATATGGTACATTAAATGCTGCCATTAAAAAAAAGAACTTGTCTCGCTAAAAACAAGCCCTTATATGACTATGAGGACGGAAAAATAATAAAGTTATGACTATCGGAATACAAAGAGGCAAAATCAAGATATTATTTTTCCATTCCACCCCACAAAGAGGTTTCTTTCAGTACATTATATGGTACATTAAATGCTGCCATTAAAAACAAGAACTTGTCTCGCTAAAAACAAGCCCTTATATGACTATGAGGACGGAAAAATAATAAAGTTATGACTATCGGAATACAAAGAGGCAAAATCAAGATATTATTTTTGTCCTTAAGGTTGAAATTGAACCTCTAAGATGATTTCATGCAACAAACTCTGAATTTCTATAAATCACCGGTTAGACCATACATGGAATATTGTGTACAGTTTTAAGCACCTGTGTATGAGAAGGACATTGCTGAACTAGAATGCGTGCAAAGAAGGGAAAGCAAGGTAATTAAAGGACCTCATCACAGACTGGGATTCTTTACTGTAAGAGCAGTTCGACGATTGAACTCTCTGCCACATTGAAAAGTGTTTTTTTGAAAAATATAAAATTTCATCATATTTGTACCAGATTCTGGAGATGGAACTTTGATCCAGGAATTTATTCTAATAGCCATATTTGGAGTAAGGGAGGAATTTTCCCCCTAATGACAACATTGGAATGCACTCCAAGACAGTTTTTGCCTTCCTCTGGATCAACACGGCAGGTTTATAGGTTGAATTTGATGGACCTTTTTTCAATATTATCAACTATTCAACTCTGTAACAAAAGTGAGCTTACATTGCCCATATGGGGATCGAACCCGTGACCTTGGCGTTATTAGCACCACGCTCTAACCAACTGAGCTAACAGGCCACTTTTACACCAAAGATTCACGTCACGTCAGTAGAAAATACATGCAAACGTGTATTCATATTGATATCCTATTAACCTGAATAATGAAATAAACTTGCAATTTTTACTACTCAAAAAGCATTGGACAAATTGCTTTTGTGTTTTCCATTCCACCCCACAAAGAGTTTTCTTCAGAACATTATATGGTACATTAAATGCTGCCATTAAAAACAAGAACTTGTCTCGCTAAAAACAAGCCCTTGTATGACTATGAGGACGGAAAAATAATAAAGTTATGACTATCGGAATACAAAGAGGCAAAATTAAGATATTATTTTTCCATTCCACCCCACAAAGAGTTTTCTTTCAGTACATTATATGGTACATTAAATGCTGCCATTAAAAACAAGAACTTTTCTCGCTAAAAACAAGCCCTTATATGACTATGAGGACGGAAAAATAATAAAGTTATGACTATCGGAATACAAAGAGGCAAAATCAAGATATTATTTTTGTCCTTAAGGTTGAAATTGAACCTCTAAGATGATTTCATGCAACAAACTCTGCATTTCTATAAATCACCGGTTAGACCATACATGGAATATTGTGTACAGTTTTAAGCACCTGTGTATGAGAAGGACATTGCTGAACTAGAATGCGTGCAAAGAAGGGAAAGCAAGGTAATTAAAGGACCTCATCACAGACGGGGATTCTTTACTGTAAGAGCAGTTCGACGATTGAACTCTCTGCCACATTGAAAAGTGTTTTTTTGAAAAATATAAAATTTCATCATATTTGTACCAGATTCTGGAGATGGAACTTTGATCCAGGAATTTATTCTAATAGCCATATTTGGAGTAAGGGAGGAATTTTTCCCCTAATGACAACATTGGAATGCACTCCAAGAAAGTTTTTGCCTTCCTCTGGATCAACACGGCAGGTTTATAGGTTGAATTTGATGGACCTTTTTTCAATATTATCAACTATTCAACTCTGTAACAAGCATGTAACAAAAGTGAGCTTCCATGGCCCGTACGGGGATCGAACCCGTGACCTTGGCGTTATTAGCACCACGCTCTAACCAACTGAGCTAACCGGCCACTTTTACACCAAAGATTCACGTCACGTCAGTAGAAAATACATGCAAACGTGTATTCATATTGATATCCTATTAACCTGAATAATAAAATAAACTTGCAATTTTTACTACTCAAAAAGCATTGGACAAATTGCTTTTGTGTTTTCCATTCCACCCCACAGAGAGTTTTCTTTCAGTACATTATATGGTACATTAAATGCTGACATTAAAAACAAGAACTTGTCTCGCTAAAAACAAGCCCTTATATGACTATGAGGACGGAAAAATAATAAAGTTATGACTATCGGAATACAAAGAGGCAAAATCAAGATATTATTTTTCCATTCCACCCCACAAAGAGTTTTCTTTCAGTACATTATATGGTACATTAAATGCTGCCATTAAAAACAAGAACTTGTCTCGCTAAAAACAAGCCCTTATATGACTATGAGGACGGAAAAATAATAAAGTTATGACTATCAGAATACAAAGAGGCAAAATCAAGATATTATTTTTGTCCTTAAGGTTGAAATTGAACCTCTAAGATGATTTCATGCAACAAACTCTGCATTTCTATAAATCACCGGTTAGACCATACATGGAATATTGTGTACAGTTTTAAGCACCTGTGTATGAGAAGGACATTGCTGAACTAGAATGCGTGCAAAGAAGGGAAAGCAAGGTAATTAAAGGACCTCATCACAGACGGGGATTCTTTACTGTAAGAGCAGTTCGACGATTGAACTCTCTGCCACATTGAAAAGTGTTTTTTTGAAAAATATAAAATTTCATCATATTTGTACCAGATTCTGGAGATGGAACTTTGATCCAGGAATTTATTCTAATAGCCATATTTGGAGTAAGGGAGGAATTTTTCCCCTAATGAGAAAATTGGAATGCACTCCAAGACAGTTTTTGCCTTCCTCTGGATCAACACGGCAGGTTTATAGGTTGAATTTGATGGACCTTTTTTCAATATTATCAACTATTCAACTCTGTAACAAAAGTGAGCTTCCATGACCCGTACGGGGATCGAACCCGTGACCTTGGTGTTATTAGCACCACGCTCTAACCAACTGAGCTAACCGGCCACTTTTACACCAAAGATTCACGTCACGTCAGTAGAAAATACATGCAAACGTGTATTCATATTGATATCCTATTAACCTGAATAATAAAATAAACTTGCAATTTTTACTACTCAAAAAGCATTGGACAAATTGCTTTTGTGTTTTCCATTCCACCCCACAAAGAGTTTTCTTCAGTACATTATATGGTACATTAAATGCTGCCATTAAAAACAAGAACTTGTCTCGCTAAAAACAAGCCCTTATATGACTATGAGGACGGAAAAATAATAAAGTTATGACTATCGGAATACAAAGAGGCAAAATCAAGATATTATTTTTGTCCTTAAGGTTGAAATTGGACCTCTAAGATGATTTCATGCAACAAACTCTGCATTTCTATAAATCACCGGTTAGACCATACATGGAATATTGTGTACAGTTTTGAGCACCTGTGTATGAGAAGGACATTGCTGAACTAGAATGCGTGCAAAGAAGGGAAAGCAAGGTAATTAAAGGACCTCATCACAGACGGGGATTCTTTACTGTAAGAGCAGTTCGACGATTGAACTCTCTGCCACATTGAAAAGTGTTTTTTTGAAAAATATAAAATTTCATCATATTTGTACCAGATTCTGGAGATTAAACTTTGATCCAGTAATTTATTCTAATAGCCATATTTGGAGTAAGGGAGGAATTTTTCCCCTAATGACAACATTGGAATGCACTCCAAGACAGTTTTTGCCTTCCTCTGGATCAACACGGCAGGTTTATAGGTTGAATTTGATGGACCTTTTTTCAATATTATCAACTATTCAACTCTGTAACAAAAGTGAGCTTCCATGGCCCATACGGGGATCGAACCCGTGACCTTGGCGTTATTAGCACCACGCTCTAACCAACTGAGCTAACCGGCCACTTTTACACCAAAGATTCACGTCACGTCAGTATAAAATACATGCAAACGTGTATTCATATTGATATCCTATTAACCTGAATAATAAAATAAACTTGCAATTTTTACTACTCAAAAAGCATTGGACAAATTGCTTTTGTGTTTTCCATTCCACCCCACAAAGAGTTTTCTTCAGTACATTATATGGTACATTAAATGCTGCCATTAAAAACAAGAACTTGTCTCGCTAAAAACAAGCCCTTATATGACTATGAGGACGGAAAAATAATAAATTTATGACTATCGGAATACAAAGAGGCAAAATCAAGATATTATTTTTGTCCTTAAGGTTGAAATTGGACCTCTAAGATGATTTCATGCAACAAACTCTGCATTTCTATAAATCACCGGTTACACCATACATCGAATATTGTGTACAGTTTTGAGCACCTGTGTATGAGAAGGACATTGCTGAACTAGAATGCGTGCAAAGAAGGGAAAGCAAGGTAATTAAAGGACCTCATCACAGACGGGGATTCTTTACTGTAAGAGCAGTTCGACGATTGAACTCTCTGCCACATTGAAAAGTGTTTTTTTGAAAAATATAAAATTTCATCATATTTGTACCAGATTCTGGAGATGGAACTTTGATCCAGGAATTTATTCTAATAGCCATATTTGGAGTAAGGGAGGAATTTTTCCCCTAATGACAACATTGGAATGCACTCCAAGACAGTTTTTGCCTTCCTCTGGATCAACACGGCAGGTTTATAGGTTGAATTTGATGGACCTTTTTTCAATATTATCAACTATTCAATAAGCATGTAACAAAAGTGAGCTTCCATGGCCCATACGGGGATCGAACCCGTGACCTTGGCGTTATTAGCACCACGCTCTAACCAACTGAGCTAACCGGCCACTTTTACACCAAAGATTCACGTCACGTCAGTAGAAAATACATGCAAACGTGTATTCATATTGATATCCTATTAACCTGAATAATAAAATAAACTTGAAATTTGTACTACTCAAAAAGCATTGGACAAATTGCTTTTGTGTTTTCCATTCCACCCACAAAGAGTTTTCTTCAGTACATTATATGGTACATTAAATGCTGCCATTAAAAACAAGAACTTGTCTCGCTAAAAACAAGCCCTTATATGACTATGAGGACGGAAAAATAATAAAGTTATGACTATCGGAATACAAAGAGGCAAAATCAAGATATTATTTTTGTCCTTAAGGTTGAAATTGGACCTCTAAGATGATTTCATGCAACAAACTCTGCATTTCTATAAATCACCGGTTAGACCATACATGGAATATTGTGTACAGTTTTAAGCACCTGTGTATGAGAAGGACATTGCTGAACTAGAATGCGTGCAAAGAAGGGAAAGCAAGGTAATTAAAGGACCTCATCACAGACGGGGATTCTTTACTGTAAGAGCAGTTCGACGATTGAACTCTCTGCCACATTGAAAAGTGTTTTTTTGAAAAATATAAAATTTCATCATATTTGTACCAGATTCTGGAGATGGAACTTTGATCCAGGAATTTATTCTAATAGCCATATTTGGAGTAAGGGAGGAATTTTTCCCCTAATGACAACATTGGAATGCACTCCAAGACAGTTTTTGCCTTCCTCTGGATCAACACGGCAGGTTTATAGGTTGAATTTGATGGACCTTTTTTCAATATTATCAACTATTCAATAAGCATGTAACAAAAGTGAGCTTCCATGGCCCATACGGGGATCGAACCCGTGACCTTGGCGTTATTAGCACCACGCTCTAACCAACTGAGCTAACCGGCCACTTTTACACCAAAGATTCACGTCACGTCAGTAGAAAATACATGCAAACGTGTATTCATATTGATATCCTATTAACCTGAATAATAAAATAAACTTGAAATTTGTACTACTCAAAAAGCATTGGACAAATTGCTTTTGTGTTTTCCATTCCACCCACAAAGAGTTTTCTTCAGTACATTATATGGTACATTAAATGCTGCCATTAAAAACAAGAACTTGTCTCGCTAAAAACAAGCCCTTATATGACTATGAGGACGGAAAAATAATAAAGTTATGACTATCGGAATACAAAGAGGCAAAATCAAGATATTATTTTTGTCCTTAAGGTTGAAATTGGACCTCTAAGATGATTTCATGCAACAAACTCTGCATTTCTATAAATCACCGGTTAGACCATACATGGAATATTGTGTACAGTTTTAAGCACCTGTGTATGAGAAGGACATTGCTGAACTAGAATGCGTGCAAAGAAGGGAAAGCAAGGTAATTAAAGGACCTCATCACAGACGGGGATTCTTTACTGTAAGAGCAGTTCGACGATTGAACTCTCTGCCACATTGAAAAGTGTTTTTTTGAAAAATATAAAATTTCATCATATTTGTACCAGATTCTGGAGATGGAACTTTGATCCAGGAATTTATTCTAATAGCCATATTTGGAGTAAGGGAGGAATTTTTCCCCTAATGACAACATTGGAATGCACTCCAAGACAGTTTTTGCCTTCCTCTGGATCAACACGGCAGGTTTATAGGTTGAATTTGATGGACCTTTTTTCAATATTATCAACTATTCAATAAGCATGTAACAAAAGTGAGCTTCCATGGCCCATACGGGGATCGAACCCGTGACCTTGGCGTTATTAGCACCACGCTCTAACCAACTGAGCTAACCGGCCACTTTTACACCAAAGATTCACGTCACGTCAGTAGAAAATACATGCAAACGTGTATTCATATTGATATCCTATTAACCTGAATAATAAAATAAACTTGAAATTTGTACTACTCAAAAAGCATTGGACAAATTGCTTTTGTGTTTTCCATTCCACCCACAAAGAGTTTTCTTCAGTACATTATATGGTACATTAAATGCTGCCATTAAAAACAAGAACTTGTCTCGCTAAAAACAAGCCCTTATATGACTATGAGGACGGAAAAATAATAAAGTTATGACTATCGGAATACAAAGAGGCAAAATCAAGATATTATTTTTGTCCTTAAGGTTGAAATTGGACCTCTAAGATGATTTCATGCAACAAACTCTGCATTTCTATAAATCACCGGTTAGACCATACATGGAATATTGTGTACAGTTTTAAGCACCTGTGTATGAGAAGGACATTGCTGAACTAGAATGCGTGCAAAGAAGGGAAAGCAAGGTAATTAAAGGACCTCATCACAGACGGGGATTCTTTACTGTAAGAGCAGTTCGACGATTGAACTCTCTGCCACATTGAAAAGTGTTTTTTTGAAAAATATAAAATTTCATCATATTTGTTCCAGATTCTGGAGATGGAACTTTGATCCAGGAATTTATTCTAATAGCCATATTTGGAGTAAGGGAGGAATTTTTCCCCTAATGACAACATTGGAATGCACTCCAAGACAGTTTTTGCCTTCCTCTGGATCAACACGGCAGGTTTATAGGTTGAATTTGATGGACCTTTTTTCAATATTATCAACTATTCAACTCTGTAACAAGCATGTAACAAAAGTGAGCTTCCATGGCCCATACGGGGATCGAACCCGTGACCTTGGCGTTATTAGCACCACGCTCTAACCAACTGAGCTAACCGGCCACTTTTACACCAAAGATTCACGTCACGTCAGTAGAAAATACATGCAAACGTGTATTCATATTGATATCCTATTAACCTGAATAATAAAATAAACTTGAAATTTGTACTACTCAAAAAGCATTGGACAAATTGCTTTTGTGTTTTCCATTCCACCCACAAAGAGTTTTCTTCAGTACATTATATGGTACATTAAATGCTGCCATTAAAAACAAGAACTTGTCTCGCTAAAAACAAGCCCTTATATGACTATGAGGACGGAAAAATAATAAAGTTATGACTATCGGAATACAAAGAGGCAAAATCAAGATATTATTTTTGTCCTTAAGGTTGAAATTGGACCTCTAAGATGATTTCATGCAACAAACTCTGCATTTCTATAAATCACCGGTTAGACCATACATGGAATATTGTGTACAGTTTTAAGCACCTGTGTATGAGAAGGACATTGCTGAACTAGAATGCGTGCAAAGAAGGGAAAGCAAGGTAATTAAAGGACCTCATCACAGACGGGGATTCTTTACTGTAAGAGCAGTTCGACGATTGAACTCTCTGCCACATTGAAAAGTGTTTTTTTGAAAAATATAAAATTTCATCATATTTGTACCAGATTCTGGAGATGGAACTTTGATCCAGGAATTTATTCTAATAGCCATATTTGGAGTAAGGGAGGAATTTTTCCCCTAATGACAACATTGGAATGCACTCCAAGACAGTTTTTGCCTTCCTCTGGATCAACACGGCAGGTTTATAGGTTGAATTTGATGGACCTTTTTTCAATATTATCAACTATTCAATAAGCATGTAACAAAAGTGAGCTTCCATGGCCCATACGGGGATCGAACCCGTGACCTTGGCGTTATTAGCACCACGCTCTAACCAACTGAGCTAACCGGCCACTTTTACACCAAAGATTCACGTCACGTCAGTAGAAAATACATGCAAACGTGTATTCATATTGATATCCTATTAACCTGAATAATAAAATAAACTTGAAATTTGTACTACTCAAAAAGCATTGGACAAATTGCTTTTGTGTTTTCCATTCCACCCACAAAGAGTTTTCTTCAGTACATTATATGGTACATTAAATGCTGCCATTAAAAACAAGAACTTGTCTCGCTAAAAACAAGCCCTTATATGACTATGAGGACGGAAAAATAATAAAGTTATGACTATCGGAATACAAAGAGGCAAAATCAAGATATTATTTTTGTCCTTAAGGTTGAAATTGGACCTCTAAGATGATTTCATGCAACAAACTCTGCATTTCTATAAATCACCGGTTAGACCATACATGGAATATTGTGTACAGTTTTAAGCACCTGTGTATGAGAAGGACATTGCTGAACTAGAATGCGTGCAAAGAAGGGAAAGCAAGGTAATTAAAGGACCTCATCACAGACGGGGATTCTTTACTGTAAGAGCAGTTCGACGATTGAACTCTCTGCCACATTGAAAAGTGTTTTTTTGAAAAATATAAAATTTCATCATATTTGTTCCAGATTCTGGAGATGGAACTTTGATCCAGGAATTTATTCTAATAGCCATATTTGGAGTAAGGGAGGAATTTTTCCCCTAATGACAACATTGGAATGCACTCCAAGACAGTTTTTGCCTTCCTCTGGATCAACACGGCAGGTTTATAGGTTGAATTTGATGGACCTTTTTTCAATATTATCAACTATTCAACTCTGTAACAAGCATGTAACAAAAGTGAGCTTTCATGGCCCATACGGGGATAGAAACCCGTGACCTTGGCGTTATTAGCACCACGCTCTAACCAACTGAGCTAATCGGCCACTTTTACACAAAAGATTCACGTCACGTCAGTAGAAAATACATGCAAACGTGTATTCATATTGATATCCTATTAACCTGAATAATAAAATAAACTTGCAATTTTTACTACTCAAAAAGCATTGGACAAATTGCTTTTGTGTTTTCCATTCCACCCCACAAAGAGTTTTCTTCAGTACATTATATGGTACATTAAATGCTGCCATTAAAAACAAGAACTTGTCTCGCTAAAAACAAGCCCTTATATGACTATGAGGACGGAAAAATAATAAAGTTATGACTATCGGAATACAAAGAGGCAAAATCAAGATATTATTTTTGTCCTTAAGGTTGAAATTGAACCTCTAAGATGATTTCATGCAACAAACTCTGCATTTCTATAAATCACCGGTTAGACCATACATGGAATATTGTGTACAGTTTTAAGCACCTGTGTATGAGAAGGACATTGCTGAACTAGAATGCGTGCAAAGAAGGGAAAGCAAGGTAATTAAAGGACCTCATCACAGACGGGGATTCTTTACTGTAAGAGCAGTTCGACGATTGAACTCTCTGCCACAATGAAAAGTGTTTTTTTGAAAAATATAAAATGTCATCATATTTGTTCCAGATTCTGGAGATGGAACTTTGATCCAGGAATTTATTCTAATAGCCATATTTGGAGTAAGGGAGGAATTTTTCCCCTAGTGACAACATTGGAATGCACTCCAAGACAGTTTTTGCCTTCCTCTGGATCAACACGGCAGGTTTATAGGTTGAATTTGATGGACCTTTTTTCAATATTATCAACTATTCAATAAGCATGTAACAAAAGTGAGCTTCCATGGCCCATACGGGGATCGAACCCGTGACCTTGGCGTTATTAGCACCACGCTCTAACCAACTGAGCTAACCGGCCACTTTTACACCAAAGATTCACGTCACGTCAGTAGAAAATACATGCAAACGTGTATTCATATTGATATCCTATTAACCTGAATAATAAAATAAACTTGAAATTTGTACTACTCAAAAAGCATTGGACAAATTGCTTTTGTGTTTTCCATTCCACCCACAAAGAGTTTTCTTCAGTACATTATATGGTACATTAAATGCTGCCATTAAAAACAAGAACTTGTCTCGCTAAAAACAAGCCCTTATATGACTATGAGGACGGAAAAATAATAAAGTTATGACTATCGGAATACAAAGAGGCAAAATCAAGATATTATTTTTGTCCTTAAGGTTGAAATTGGACCTCTAAGATGATTTCATGCAACAAACACTGCATTTCTATAAATCACCGGTTAGACCATACATGGAATATTGTGTACAGTTTTAAGCACCTGTGTATGAGAAGGACATTGCTGAACTAGAATGCGTGCAAAGAAGGGAAAGCAAGGTAATTAAAGGACCTCATCACAGACGGGGATTCTTTACTGTAAGAGCAGTTCGACGATTGAACTCTCTGCCACATTGAAAAGTGTTTTTTTGAAAAATATAAAATTTCATCATATTTGTTCCAGATTCTGGAGATGGAACTTTGATCCAGGAATTTATTCTAATAGCCATATTTGGAGTAAGGGAGGAATTTTTCCCCTAATGACAACATTGGAATGCACTCCAAGACAGTTTTTGCCTTCCTCTGGATCAACACGGCAGGTTTATAGGTTGAATTTGATGGACCTTTTTTCAATATTATCAACTATTCAACTCTGTAACAAGCACGTAACAAGCACGTAACAAAAGTGAGCTTCCATGGCCCGTACAGGGATCGAACCCATGACCTTGGCATTATTAGCACCACGCTCTAACCAACTGAGCTAACCAGCCACTTTTACACCAAAGATTCACGTCACGTCAGTAGAAAATACATGCAAACGTGTATTCATATTGATATCCTATTAACCTGAATAATAAAATAAACTTGCAATTTTTACTACTCAAAAATCATTGGACAAATTGCTTTTGTGTTTTCCATTCCACCCCACAAAGAGTTTTCTTCAGTACATTATATGGTACATTAAATGCTGCCATTAAAAACAAGAACTTGTCTCGCTAAAAACAAGCCCTTATATGACTATGAGGACGGAAAAATAATAAAGTTATGACTATCGGAATACAAAGAGGCAAAATCAAGATATTATTTTTGTCCTTAAGGTTGAAATTGGACCTCTAAGATGATTTCATGCAACAAACTCTGCATTTCTATAAATCACCGGTTAGACCATACATGGAATATTGTGTACAGTTTTGAGCACCTGTGTATGAGAAGGACATTGCTGAACTAGAATGCGTGCAAAGAAGGGAAAGCAAGGTAATTAAAGGACCTCATCACAGACGGGGATTCTTTACTGTAAGAGCAGTTCGACGATTGAACTCTCTGCCACATTGAAAAGTGTTTTTTTGAAAAATATAAAATTTCATCATATTTGTTCCAGATTCTGGAGATGGAACTTTGATCCAGGAATTTATTCTAATAGCCATATTTGGAGTAAGGGAGGAATTTTTCCCCTAATGACAACATTGGAATGCACTCCAAGACAGTTTTTGCCTTCCTCTGGATCAACACGGCAGGTTTATAGGTTGAATTTGATGGACCTTTTTTCAATATTATCAACTATTCAACTCTGTAACAAGCACGTAACAAAAGTGAGCTTCCATGGCCCGTACGGGGATCGAACCCATGACCTTGGCATTATTAGCACCACGCTCTAACCAACTGAGCTAACCAGCCACTTTTACACCAAAGATTCACGTCACGTCAGTAGAAAATACATGCAAACGTGTATTCATATTGATATCCTATTAACCTGAATAATAAAATAAACTTGCAATTTTTACTACTCAAAAATCATTGGACAAATTGCTTTTGTGTTTTCCATTCCACCCCACAAAGAGTTTTCTTCAGTACATTATATGGTACATTAAATGCTGCCATTAAAAACAAGAACTTGTCTCGCTAAAAACAAGCCCTTATATGACTATGAGGACGGAAAAATAATAAAGTTATGACTATCGGAATACAAAGAGGCAAAATCAAGATATTATTTTTGTCCTTAAGGTTGAAATTGAACCTCTAAGATGATTTCATGCAACAAACTCTGCATTTCTATAAATCACCGGTTACACCATACATCGAATATTGTGTACAGTTTTGAGCACCTGTGTATGAGAAGGACATTGCTGAACTAGAATGCGTGCAAAGAAGGGAAAGCAAGGTAATTAAAGGACCTCATCACAGACGGGGATTCTTTACTGTAAGAGCAGTTCGACGATTGAACTCTCTGCCACATTGAAAAGTGTTTTTTTGAAAAATATAAAATGTCATCATATTTGTACCAGATTCTGGAGATGGAACTTTGATCCAGGAATTTATTCTAATAGCCATATTTGGAGTAAGGGAGGATTTTTTCCCCTAATGACAACATTGGAATGCACTCCAAGACAGTTTTTGCCTTCCTCTGGATCAACACGGCAGGTTTATAGGTTGAATTTGATGGACCTTTTTTCAATATTATCAACTATTCAACTCTGTAACAAAAGTGAGCTTCCATGGCCCGTACGGGGATCGAACCTGTGACCTTGGCGTTATTAGCACCACGCTCTAACCAACTGAGCTAACCGGCCACTTTTACACCAAAGATTCACGTCACGTCAGTAGAAAATACATGCAAACGTGTATTCATATTGATATCCTATTAACCTGAATAATAAAATAAACTTGCAATTTTTACTACTCAAAAAGCATTGGACAAATTGCTTTTGTGTTTTCCATTCCACCCCACAAAGAGTTTTCTTTCAGTACATTATATGGTACATTAAATGCTGCCATTAAAAACAAGAACTTGTCTCGCTAAAAAACAAGCCCTTATATGACTATGAGGACGGAAAAATAATAAAGTTATGACTATCGGAATACAAAGAGGCAAAATCAAGATATTATTTTTGTCCTTAAGGTTGAAATTGGACCTCTAAGATGATTTCATGCAACAAACTCTGCATTTCTATAAATCACCGGTTAGACCATACATGGAATATTGTGTACAGTTTTGAGCACCTGTGTATGAGAAGGACATTGCTGAACTAGAATGCGTGCAAAGAAGGGAAAGCAAGGTAATTAAAGGACCTCATCACAGACGGGGATTCTTTACTGTAAGAGCAGTTCGACGATTGAACTCTCTGCCACATTGAAAAGTGTTTTTTTGAAAAATATAAAATTTCATCATATTTGTACCAGATTCTGGAGATGGAACTTTGATCCAGGAATTTATTCTAATAGCCATATTTGGAGTAAGGGAGGAATTTTTCCCCTAATGACAACATTGGAATGCACTCCAAGACAGTTTTTGCTTTCCTCTGGATCAACACGGCAGGTTTATAGGTTGAATTTGATGGACCTTTTTTCAATATTATCAACTATTCAACTCTGTAACAAGCATGTAACAAAAGTGAGCTTCCATGGCCCGTACGGGGATCGAACCCGTGACCTTGGCGTTATTAGCACCACGCTCTAACCAACTGAGCTAACCGGCCACTTTTACACCAAAGATTCACGTCACGTCAGTAGAAAATACATGCAAACGTGTATTCATATTGATATCCTATTAACCTGAATAATAAAATAAACTTGCAATTTTTACTACTCAAAAAGCATTGGACAAATTGCTTTTGTGTTTTCCATTCCACCCCACAAAGAGTTTTCTTTCAGTACATTATATGGTACATTAAATGCTGCCATTAAAAACAAGAACTTGTCTCGCTAAAAACAAGCCCTTATATGACTATGAGGACGGAAAAATAATAAAGTTATGACTATCGGAATACAAAGAGGCAAAATCAAGATATTATTTTTGTCCTTAAGGTTGAAATTGGACCTCTAAGATGATTTCATGCAACAAACTCTGCATTTCTATAAATCACCGGTTAGACCATACATGGAATATTGTGTACAGTTTTGAGCACCTGTGTATGAGAAGGACATTGCTGAACTAGAATGCGTGCAAAGAAGGGAAAGCAAGGTAATTAAAGGACCTCATCACAGACGGGGATTCTTTACTGTAAGAGCAGTTCGACGATTGAACTCTCTGCCACATTGATAAGTGTTTTTTTGAAAAATATAAAATTTCATCATATTTGTACCAGATTCTGGAGATGGAACTTTGATCCAGGAATTTATTCTAATAGCCATATTTGGAGTAAGGGAGGAATTTTTCCCCTAATGACAACATTGGAATGCACTCCAAGACAGTTTTTGCCTTCCTCTGGATCAACACGGCAGGTTTATAGGTTGAATTTGATGGACCTTTTTTCAATATTATCAACTATTCAACTCTGTAACAAGCATGTAACAAAAGTGAGCTTCCATGGCCAATATGGGGATCGAACCCGTGACCTTGGCGTTATTAGCACCACACTCTAACCAACTGAGCTAACCGGCCACTTTTACACCAAAGATTCACGTCACGTCAGTAGAAAATACATGCAAACGTGTATTCATATTGATATCCTATTAACCTGAATAATAAAATAAACTTGCAATTTTTACTACTCAAAAAGCATTGGACAAATTGCTTTTGTGTTTTCCATTCCACCCCACAAAGAGTTTTCTTCAGTACATTATATGGTACATTAAATGCTGCCATTAAAAACAAGAACTTGTCTCGCTAAAAACAAGCCCTTATATGACTATGAGGACGGAAAAATAATAAAGTTATGACTATCGGAATACAAAGAGGCAAAATCAAGGTATTATTTTTGTCCTTAAGGTTGAAATTGGACCTCTAAGATGATTTCATGCAATAAACTCTGCATTTCTATAAATCACCGGTTAGACCATACATGGAATATTGTGTACAGTTTTGAGCACCTGTGTATGAGAAGGACATTGCTGAACTAGAATGCGTGCAAAGAAGGGAAAGCAAGGTAATTAAAGGACCTCATCACAGACGGGGATTCTTTACTGTAAGAGAAGTTCTACGATTGAACTCTCTGCCACATTGAAAAGTGTTTTTTTGAAAAATATAAAATTTAAAATATAAATAGGACGGAAAAATAATAAAGTTATGACTATCGTAATACAAAGAGGCAAAATCAAGATATTATTTTTGTCCTTAAGGTTGAAATTGGGCCTCTAAGATAATTTCATGCAACAAACTCTGCATTTCTATAAATCACCGGTTAGACCATACATGGAATATTGTGTACAGTTTTGAGCACCTGTGTATGAGAAGGACATTGCTGAACTAGAATGCGTGCAAAGAAGGGAAAGCAAGGTAATTAAAGGACCTCATCACAGACGGGGATTCTTTACTGTAAGAGCAGTTCAACGATTGAACTCTCTGCCACATTGAAAAGTGTTTTTTTGAAAAATATAAAATTTCATCATATTTGTACCAGATTCTGGAGATGGAACTTTGATCCAGGAATTTATTCTAATAGCCATATTTGGAGTAAGCGAGGAATTTTTCCCCTAATGACAACTTTGGAATGCACTCCAAGACAGTTTTTGCCTTCCTCTGGATCAACACGGCAGGTTTATAGGTTGAATTTGATGGACCTTTTTTCAATATTATCAACTATTCAACTCTGTAACAAGCATGTAACAAAAGTGAGCTTCCATGGCTCGTACGGGGATCGAACCCGTGACCTTGGCGTTATTAGCACCACGCTCTAACCAACTGAGCTAACCGGCCACTTTTACACCAAAGATTCACGTCACGTCAGTAGAAAATACATGCAAACGTGTATTCATATTGATATCCTATTAACCTGAATAATAAAATAAACTTGCAATTTTTACTACTCAAAAAGCATTGGACAAATTGCTTTTGTGTTTTCCATTCCACCCCACAAAGAGTTTTCTTCAGTACATTATATGGTACATTAAATGCTGCCATTAAAAACAAGAACTTGTCTCGCTAAAAACAAGCCCTTATATGACTATGAGGACGGAAAAATAATAAAGTTATGACTATCGGAATACAAAGAGGCAAAATCAAGATATTATTTTTGTCCTTAAGGTTGAAATTGAACCTCTAAGATGATTTCATGCAACAAACTCTGCATTTCTATAAATCACCGGTTAGACCATACATGGAATATTGTGTACAGTTTTGAGCACCTGTGTATGAGAAGGACATTGCTGAACTAGAATGCGTGCAAAGAAGGGAAAGCAAGGTAATTAAAGGACCTCATCACAGACGGGGATTCTTTACTGTAAGAGCAGTTCGACGATTGAACTCTCTGCCACATTGATAAGTGTTTTTTTGAAAAATATAAAATTTCATCATATTTGTACCAGATTCTGGAGATGGAACTTTGATCCAGGAATTTATTCTAATAGCCATATTTGGAGTAAGGGAGGAATTTTTCCCCTAATGACAACTTTGGAATGCACTCCAAGACAGTTTTTGCCTTCCTCTGGATCAACACGGCAGGTTTATAGGTTGAATTTGATGGACCTTTTTTCAATATTATCAACTATTCAACTCTGTAACAAGCATGTAACAAAAGTGAGCTTCCATGGCCCGTACGGGGATCGAACCCGTGACCTAGGCGTTATTAGCACCACGCTCTAACCAACTGAACTAACCGGCCACTTTTACACCAAAGATTCACGTCACGTCAGTAGAAAATACATGCAAACGTGTATTCATATTGATATCCTATTAACCTGAATAATAAAATAAACTTGCAATTTTTACTACTCAAAAAGCATTGGAAAAATTGCTTTTGTGTTTTCCATTCCACCCCACAAAGAGTTTTCTTTCAGTACATTATATAGTACATTAAATGCTGCCATTAAAAACAAGAACTTGTCTCGCTAAAAACAAGCCCTTATATGACTATGAGGACGGAAAAATAATAAAGTTATGACTATCGGAATACAAAGAGGCAAAATCAAGGTATTATTTTTGTCCTTAAGGTTGAAATTGGACCTCTAAGATGATTTCATGCAATAAACTCTGCATTTCTATAAATCACCGGTTAGACCATACATGGAATATTGTGTACAGTTTTGAGCACCTGTGTATGAGAAGGACATTGCTGAACTAGAATGCGTGCAAAGAAGGGAAAGCAAGGTAATTAAAGGACCTCATCACAGACGGGGATTCTTTACTGTAAGAGAAGTTCTACGATTGAACTCTCTGCCACATTGAAAAGTGTTTTTTTGAAAAATATAAAATGTCATCATATTTGTACCAGATTCTGGAGATGGAACTTTGATCCAGGAATTTATTCTAATAGCCATATTTGGAGTAAGGGATGAATTTTTCCCCTAATGACAACATTGGAATGCACTCCAAGACAGTTTTTGCCTTCCTCTGGATCAACACGGCAGGTTTATAGGTTGAATTTGATGGACCTTTTTTCAATATTATCATCTATTCAACTCTGTAACAAGCATGTAACAAAAGTGAGCTTCCATGGCCCGTACGTGGATCGAACCCGTGACCTTGGCGTTATTAGCACCACGCTCTAACCAACTGAGCTAACCGGCCACTTTTACACCAAAGATTCACGTCACGTCAGTAGAAAATACATGCAAACGTGTATTCATATTGATATCCTATTAACCTGAATAATAAAATAAACTTGCAATTTTTACTACTCAAAAAGCATTGGACAAATTGCTTTTGTGTTTTCCATTCCACCCCACAAAGAGTTTTCTTCAGTACATTATATGGTACATTAAATGCTGCCATTAAAAACAAGAACTTGTCTCGCTAAAAACAAGCCCTTATATGACTATGAGGACGGAAAAATAATAAAGTTATGACTATCGGAATACAAAGAGGCAAAATCAAGATATTATTTTTGTCCTTAAGGTTGAAATTGAACCTCTAAGATGATTTCATGCAACAAACTCTGCATTTCTATAAATCACCGGTTAGACCATACATGGAATATTGTGTACAGTTTTGAGCACCTGTGTATGAGAAGGACATTGCTGAACTAGAATGCGTGCAAAGAAGGGAAAGCAAGGTAATTAAAGGACCTCATCACAGACGGGGATTCTTTACTGTAAGAGCAGTTCGACGATTGAACTCTCTGCCACATTGATAAGTGTTTTTTTGAAAAATATAAAATTTCATCATATTTGTACCAGATTCTGGAGATGGAACTTTGATCCAGGAATTTATTCTAATAGCCATATTTGGAGTAAGGGAGGAATTTTTCCCCTAATGACAACTTTGGAATGCACTCCAAGACAGTTTTTGCCTTCCTCTGGATCAACACGGCAGGTTTATAGGTTGAATTTGATGGACCTTTTTTCAATATTATCAACTATTCAACTCTGTAACAAGCATGTAACAAAAGTGAGCTTCCATGGCCCGTACGGGGATCGAACCCGTGACCTTGGCGTTATTAGCACCACGCTCTAACCAACTGAACTAACCGGCCACTTTTACACCAAAGATTCACGTCACGTCAGTAGAAAATACATGCAAACGTGTATTCATATTGATATCCTATTAACCTGAATAATAAAATAAACTTGCAATTTTTACTACTCAAAAAGCATTGGAAAAATTGCTTTTGTGTTTTCCATTCCACCCCACAAAGAGTTTTCTTTCAGTACATTATATAGTACATTAAATGCTGCCATTAAAAACAAGAACTTGTCTCGCTAAAAACAAGCCCTTATATGACTATGAGGACGGAAAAATAATAAAGTTATGACTATCGGAATACAAAGAGGCAAAATCAAGGTATTATTTTTGTCCTTAAGGTTGAAATTGGACCTCTAAGATGATTTCATGCAATAAACTCTGCATTTCTATAAATCACCGGTTAGACCATACATGGAATATTGTGTACAGTTTTGAGCACCTGTGTATGAGAAGGACATTGCTGAACTAGAATGCGTGCAAAGAAGGGAAAGCAAGGTAATTAAAGGACCTCATCACAGACGGGGATTCTTTACTGTAAGAGAAGTTCTACGATTGAACTCTCTGCCACATTGAAAAGTGTTTTTTTGAAAAATATAAAATGTCATCATATTTGTACCAGATTCTGGAGATGGAACTTTGATCCAGGAATTTATTCTAATAGCCATATTTGGAGTAAGGGATGAATTTTTCCCCTAATGACAACATTGGAATGCACTCCAAGACAGTTTTTGCCTTCCTCTGGATCAACACGGCAGGTTTATAGGTTGAATTTGATGGACCTTTTTTCAATATTATCATCTATTCAACTCTGTAACAAGCATGTAACAAAAGTGAGCTTCCATGGCCCGTACGTGGATCGAACCCGTGACCTTGGCGTTATTAGCACCACGCTCTAACCAACTGAGCTAACCGGCCACTTTTACACCAAAGATTCACGTCACATCAGTAGAAAATACATGCAAACGTGTATTCATATTGATATCCTATTAACCTGAATAATAAAATAAACTTGCAATTTTTACTACTCAAAAAGCATTGGACAAATTGCTTTTGTGTTTTCCATTCCACCCCACAAAGAGTTTTATTTCAGTACATTATATGGTACATTAAATGCTGCCATTAAAAACAAGAACTTGTCTCGCTAAAAACAAGCCCTTATATGACTATGAGGACGGAAAAATAATAAAGTTATGACTATCGGAATACAAAGAGGCAAAATCAAGATATTATTTTTGTCCTTAAGGTTGAAATTGGACCTCTAAGATGATTTCATGTAACAAACTCTGCATTTCTATAAATCACCGGTTAGACCATACATGGAATATTGTGTACAGTTTTGAGCACCTGTGTATGAGAAGGACATTGCTGAACTAGAATGCGTGCAAAGAAGGGAAAGCAAGGTAATTAAAGGACCTCATCACAGACGGGGATTCTTTACTGTAAGAGCAGTTCGAAGATTGAACTCTCTGCCACATTGAAAAGTGTTTTTTTGAAAAATATAAAATGTCATCATATTTGTACCAGATTCTGGAGATGGAACTTTGATCCAGGAATTTATTCTAATAGCCATATTTGGAGTAAGGGAGGAATTTTTCCCCTAATGACAACATTGGAATGCACTCCAAGACAGTTTTTGCCTTCCTCTGGATCAACACGGCAGGTTTATAGGTTGAATTTGATGGACCTTTTTTCAATATTATCAACTATTCAACTCTGTAACAAGCATGTAACAAAAGTGAGCTTCCATGGCCCGTATGGGGATCGAACCCGTGACCTTGGCGTTATTAGCACCACGCTCTAACCAACTGAGCTAACCGGCCACTTTTACACCAAAGATTCACGTCACGTCAGTAGAAAATACATGCAAACGTGTATTCATATTGATATCCTATTAACCTGAATAATAAAATAAACTTGCAATTTTTACTACTCAAAAAGCATTGGACAAATTGCTTTTGTGTTTTCCATTCCACCCCACAAAGAGTTTTCTTCAGTACATTATATGGTACATTAAATGCTGCCATTAAAAACAAGAACTTGTCTCGCTAAAAACAAGCCCTTATATGACTATGAGGACGGAAAAATAATAAAGTTATGACTATCGGAATACAAAGAGGCAAAATCAAGATATTATTTTTGTCCTTAAGGTTGAAATTGAACCTCTAAGATGATTTCATGCAACAAACTCTGCATTTCTATAAATCACCGGTTAGACCATACATGGAATATTGTGTACAGTTTTGAGCACCTGTGTATGAGAAGGACATTGCTGAACTAGAATGCGTGCAAAGAAGGGAAAGCAAGGTAATTAAAGGACCTCATCACAGACGGGGATTCTTTACTGTAAGAGCAGTTCGACGATTGAACTCTCTGCCACATTGATAAGTGTTTTTTTGAAAAATATAAAATTTCATCATATTTGTACCAGATTCTGGAGATGGAACTTTGATCCAGGAATTTATTCTAATAGCCATATTTGGAGTAAGGGAGGAATTTTTCCCCTAATGACAACTTTGGAATGCACTCCAAGACAGTTTTTGCCTTCCTCTGGATCAACACGGCAGGTTTATAGGTTGAATTTGATGGACCTTTTTTCAATATTATCAACTATTCAACTCTGTAACAAGCATGTAACAAAAGTGAGCTTCCATGGCCCGTACGGGGATCGAACCCGTGACCTTGGCGTTATTAGCACCACGCTCTAACCAACTGAACTAACCGGCCACTTTTACACCAAAGATTCACGTCACGTCAGTAGAAAATACATGCAAACGTGTATTCATATTGATATCCTATAAGGGTATGTTCACACGGCGGGGGTCCGTAACGGCTGAAATTACGGGGATGTTTCAGCCTGAAAACATCCCCGTAATTTCAGCCGTACCGGCATGTGCGGGCGCTTGAACGCCGCGTCAATTACGGCCGTAATTAGCGCTGCTATTCATTGGAGTCAATGAATAGCGGCTCCAATTACGGCCAAAGAAGTGACAGGTCACTTCTTTGACGCGGGCGTCTATTTGCGCGCCGTCATTTGACAGCGGCGCGTAAATATACGCCTCGTGTGAACAGACAAACGTCTGCCCATTGCTTTCAATGGGCAGATGTTTGTCAGCGCTATTGAGGCGCTATTTTCAGGCGTAATTCGGGGCAAAAACGCCCGATTTACGTCCGTAAATAGGCCGTGTGAACATACCCTTAACCTGAATAATAAAATAAACTTGCAATTTTTACTACTCAAAAAGCATTGGAAAAATTGCTTTTGTGTTTTCCATTCCACCCCACAAAGAGTTTTCTTTCAGTACATTATATAGTACATTAAATGCTGCCATTAAAAACAAGAACTTGTCTCGCTAAAAACAAGCCCTTATATGACTATGAGGACGGAAAAATAATAAAGTTATGACTATCGGAATACAAAGAGGCAAAATCAAGGTATTATTTTTGTCCTTAAGGTTGAAATTGGACCTCTAAGATGATTTCATGCAATAAACTCTGCATTTCTATAAATCACCGGTTAGACCATACATGGAATATTGTGTACAGTTTTGAGCACCTGTGTATGAGAAGGACATTGCTGAACTAGAATGCGTGCAAAGAAGGGAAAGCAAGGTAATTAAAGGACCTCATCACAGACGGGGATTCTTTACTGTAAGAGAAGTTCTACGATTGAACTCTCTGCCACATTGAAAAGTGTTTTTTTGAAAAATATAAAATGTCATCATATTTGTACCAGATTCTGGAGATGGAACTTTGATCCAGGAATTTATTCTAATAGCCATATTTGGAGTAAGGGATGAATTTTTCCCCTAATGACAACATTGGAATGCACTCCAAGACAGTTTTTGCCTTCCTCTGGATCAACACGGCAGGTTTATAGGTTGAATTTGATGGACCTTTTTTCAATATTATCATCTATTCAACTCTGTAACAAGCATGTAACAAAAGTGAGCTTCCATGGCCCGTACGTGGATCGAACCCGTGACCTTGGCGTTATTAGCACCACGCTCTAACCAACTGAGCTAACCGGCCACTTTTACACCAAAGATTCACGTCACATCAGTAGAAAATACATGCAAACGTGTATTCATATTGATATCCTATTAACCTGAATAATAAAATAAACTTGCAATTTTTACTACTCAAAAAGCATTGGACAAATTGCTTTTGTGTTTTCCATTCCACCCCACAAAGAGTTTTATTTCAGTACATTATATGGTACATTAAATGCTGCCATTAAAAACAAGAACTTGTCTCGCTAAAAACAAGCCCTTATATGACTATGAGGACGGAAAAATAATAAAGTTATGACTATCGGAATACAAAGAGGCAAAATCAAGATATTATTTTTGTCCTTAAGGTTGAAATTGGACCTCTAAGATGATTTCATGTAACAAACTCTGCATTTCTATAAATCACCGGTTAGACCATACATGGAATATTGTGTACAGTTTTGAGCACCTGTGTATGAGAAGGACATTGCTGAACTAGAATGCGTGCAAAGAAGGGAAAGCAAGGTAATTAAAGGACCTCATCACAGACGGGGATTCTTTACTGTAAGAGCAGTTCGAAGATTGAACTCTCTGCCACATTGAAAAGTGTTTTTTTGAAAAATATAAAATGTCATCATATTTGTACCAGATTCTGGAGATGGAACTTTGATCCAGGAATTTATTCTAATAGCCATATTTGGAGTAAGGGAGGAATTTTTCCCCTAATGACAACATTGGAATGCACTCCAAGACAGTTTTTGCCTTCCTCTGGATCAACACGGCAGGTTTATAGGTTGAATTTGATGGACCTTTTTTCAATATTATCAACTATTCAACTCTGTAACAAGCATGTAACAAAAGTGAGCTTCCATGGCCCGTATGGGGATCGAACCCGTGACCTTGGCGTTATTAGCACCACGCTCTAACCAACTGAGCTAACCGGCCACTTTTACACCAAAGATTCACGTCACGTCAGTAGAAAATACATGCAAACGTGTATTCATATTGATATCCTATTAACCTGAATAATAAAATAAACTTGTAATTTTTACTACTCAAAAAGCATTGGACAAATTGCTTTTGTGTTTTCCATTCCACCCCACAAAGAGTTTTATTTCAGTACATTATATGGTACATTAAATGCTGCCATTAAAAACAAGAACTTGTCTCGCTAAAAACAAGCCCTTATATGACTATGAGGACGGAAAAATAATAAAGTTATGACTATCGGAATACAAAGAGGCAAAATCAAGATATTATTTTTGTCCTTAAGGTTGAAATTGGACCTCTAAGATGATTTCATGCAACAAACTCTGCATTTCTATAAATCACCGGTTAGACCATACATGGAATATTGTGAACAGTTTTGAGCACCTGTGTATGAGAAGGACATTGCTGAACTAGAATGCGTGCAAAGAAGGGAAAACAAGGTAATTAAAGGACCTCATCACAGACGGGGATTCTTTACTGTAAGAGCAGTTCGACGATTGAACTCTCTGCCACATTGAAAAGTGTTTTTTTGAAAAATATAAAATTTCATCATATTTGTACCAGATTCTGGAGATGGAACTTTGATCCAGGAATTTATTCTAATAGCCATATTTGGAGTAAGGGAGGAATTTTTCCCCTAATGAGAAAATTGGAATGCACTCCAAGACAGTTTTTGCCTTCCTCTGGATCAACACGGCAGGTTTATAGGTTGAATTTGATGGACCTTTTTTCAATATTATCAACTATTCAACTCTGTAACAAGCATGTAACAAAAGTGAGCTTCCATGGCCCATACGGGGATCGAACCCATGACCTTGGCGTTATTAGCACCACACTCTAACCAACTGAGCTAACCGGCCACTTTTACACCAAGGATTCACGTCACGTCAGTAGAAAATACATGCAAACGTGTATTCATATTGATATCCTATTAACCTGAATAATAAAATAAACTTGCAATTTTTACTACTCAAAAAGCATTGGACAAATTGCTTTTGTGTTTTCCATTCCACCTCACAAAGAGTTTTCTTTCAGTACATTATATGGTACATTAAATGCTGCCATTAAAAACAAGAACTTGTCTCGCTAAAAACAAGCCCTTATATGACTATGAGGACGGAAAAATAATAAAGTTATGACTATCGGAATACAAAGAGGCAAAATCAAGATATTATTTTTGTCCTTAAGGTTGAAATTGGACCTCTAAGATGATTTCATGCAACAAACTCTGCATTTCTATAAATCACCGGTTAGACCATACATGGAATATTGTGTACAGTTTTGAGCACCTGTGTATGAAAAGGACATTGCTGAACTAGAATGCGTGCAAAGAAGGGAAAGCAAGGTAATTAAAGGACCTCATCACAGACGGGGATTCTTTACTGTAAGAGCAGTTCGACGATTGAACTCTCTGCCACATTGAAAAGTGTTTTTTTGAAAAATATAAAATTTCATCATATTTGTACCAGATTCTGGAGATGGAACTTTGATCCAGGAATTTATTCTAATAGCCATATTTGGAGTAAGGGAGGAATTTTTCCCCTAATGACAACATTGGAATGCACTCCAAGACAGTTTTTGCCTTCCTCTGGATCAACACGGCAGGTTTATAGGTTGAATTTGATGGACCTTTTTTTAATATTATCAACTATTCAACTCTGTAACAAGCATGTACCTTGTGTGCTAACAAAAGTGAGCTTCCATGTCCCGTACGGGGATCAAACCCATGACCTTGGCGTTATTAGCACCACACTCTAACCAACTGAGCTAACCGGCCACTTTTATTCCAAAGACACACTTCACGTCACGTCAGTAGAAAATACATGCAAACGTGTATTCATATTGATATCCTATTAACCTGAATAATAAAATAAACTTGCAATTTTTACTACTCAAAAAGCATTGGACAAATTGCTTTTGTGTTTTCCATTCCACCCCACAAAGAGTTTTCTTTCAGTACATTATATGGTACATTAAATGCTGCCATTAAAAACAAGAACTTGTCTCGCTAAAAACAAGCCCTTATATGACTATGAGGACGGAAAAATAATAAAGTTATGACTATCGGAATACAAAGAGGCAAAATCAAGATATTATTTTTGTCCTTAAGGTTGAAATTGGACCTCTAAGATGATTTCATGCAACAAACTCTGCATTTCTATAAATCACCGGTTAGACCATACATGGAATATTGTGTACAGTTTTGAGCACCTGTGTATGAGAAGGACATTGCTGAACTAGAATGCGTGCAAAGAAGGGAAAGCAAGGTAATTAAAGGACCTCATCACAGATGGGGATTCTTTACTGTAAGAGCAGTTCGACGATTGAACTCTCTGCCACATTGAAAAGTGTTTTTTTGAAAAATATAAAATTTCATCATATTTGTACCAGATTCTGGAGATGGAACTTTGATCCAGGAATTAATTCTAATAGCCATATTTGGAGTAAGGGAGGAATTTTTCCCCTAATGAGAAAATTGGAATGCACTCCAAGTCAGTTTTTGCCTTCCTCTGGATCAACACGGCAGGTTTATAGGTTTAATTTGATGGACCTTTTTTCAATATGATCAACTATTCAACTCTGTAACAAGCATGTACCTTGTATGCTAACAAAAGTGAGCTTCCATGGCCCGTACGGCGATCAAACCCACGACCTTGGCGTTATTAGCACAATTCTCTAACCAACTGAGCTAACCGGCCACTTTTATACAAAAGCTTCACGTCACGTCAGTAGAAAATACATGCAAACGTGTATTCATATTGATATCCTATTAACCTGAATAATAAAATAAACTTGCAATTTTTACTACTCAAAAAGCATTGGACAAATTGCTTTTGTGTTTTCCATTCCACCCCACAAAGAGTTTTCTTTCAGTACATTATATGGTACATTAAATGCTGCCATTAAAAACAAGAACTCGTCTCGCTTAAAACAAGCCCTTATATGACTATGAGGACGGAAAAATAATAAAGTTATGACTATCGGAATACAAAGAAGCAAAATCAAGATATTATTTTTGTCCTTAAGGTTGAAATTGGACCTGTAAGATGATTTCATGCAACAAACTCGGCATTTCAATAAATAACCGGTTAGACCATACATGGAATATTGTGTACAGTTTTGAGCACCTGTGTATAAGAAGGATATTGCTGAATTAGAATGCGTGCAAAGAAGGGAAAGCAAGGTAATTAAAGGACCTCATCACAGACGGGGATTCTTTACTGTAAGAGCAGTTCGACGATTGAACTCTCTGCCACATTGAAAAGTGTTTTTTTGAAAAATGTAAAATGTCATCATATTTGTACCAGATTCTGGAGATGGAACTTTGATCCAGGAATTTATTCTGATAGCCATATTTGGAGTAAGGGAGGAATTTTTCCCCTAATGAGAAAATTGGCATGCACTCCTAGGCAGTTTTTGCCTTCCTCTGAATCAACACGGCAGGTTTATAAGTTGAATTTGATGGACCTTGTTTCAATATTATCAACTATTCAACTCTGTAACAAGCATGTACCTTGTGTGCTAACAAAAGTGAGCTTCCATGGCCCGTACGGGGATCGAACCCGTGACCTTGGCGTTATTAGCACCACGCTCTAACCAACTGAGCTAACCGGCCACTTTTACACCAAAGATTCACGTCACGTCAGTAGAAAATACATGCAAACGTGTATTCATATTGATATCCTATTAACCTGAATAATAAAATAAACTTGCAATTTTTACTACTCAAAAAGCATTGGACAAATTGCTTTTGTGTTTTCCATTCCACCCCACAAAGAGTTTTCTTTCAGTACATTATATGGTACATTAAATGCTGCCATTAAAAACAAGAACTTGTCTCGCTAAAAACAAGCCCTTATATGACTATGAGGACGGAAAAATAATAAAGTTATGACTATCGGAATACAAAGAGGCAAAATCAAGATATTATTTTTGTCCTTAAGTTTGAAATTGAACCTCTAAGATGATTTCATGCAACAAACTCTGCATTTCTATAAATCACCGGTTACACCATACATGGAATATTGTGTACAGTTTTAAGCACCTGTGTATGAGAAGGACATTGCTGAACTAGAATGCGTGCAAAGAAGGGAAAGCAAGGTAATTAAAGTACATCATCACAGACGGGGATTCTTTACTGTAAGAGCAGTTCGACGATTGAACTCTCTGCCACATTGAAAAGTGTTTTTTTGAAAAATATAAAATTTCATCATATTTGTACCAGATTCTGGAGATGGAACTTTGATCCAGGAATTTATTCTAATAGCCATATTTGGAGTAAGGGAGGAATTTTTCCCCTAATGACAACATTGGAATGCACTCCAAGACAGTTTTTGCCTTCCTCTGGATCAACACAGCAGGTTTATAGGTTGAATAGACCATACATGGAATATTGTGTACAGTTTTAAGCACCTGTGTATGAGAAGGACATTGCTGAACTAGAATGCGTGCAAAGAAGTGAAAGCAAGGTAATTAAAGGACCTCATCACAGACGGGGATTCTTTACTGTAAGAGCAGTTCGACAATTGAACTCTCTGCCACATTGAAAAGTGTATTTTTGAAAAATATAAAATTTCATCATATTTGTACCAGATTCTGGAGATGGAACTTTGATCCAGGAATTTATTCTAATAGCCATATTTGGAGTAAGGGAGGAATTTTTCCCCTAATGAGAAAATTGGAATGCACTCCAAGACAGTTTTTGCCTTCCTCTGGATCAACACGGCAGGTTTATAGGTTGAATTTGATGGAACTTTTTTCAATATTATCAACTATTCAACTCTGTAACAAGCATGTAACAAAAGTGAACTTCCATGGCCCATACGGGGATCGAACCCGTGACCTTGGCGTTATTAGCACCACGCTCCTACCAACTAAGCTAACCAGCCACTTTTACACCAAAGATTCACGTCACGTCAGTAGAAAATACATGCAAACGTGTATTCATATTGATATCCTATTAACCTGAATAATAAAATAAACTTGCAATTTTTACTACTCAAAAAGCATTGGACAAATTGCTTTTGTGTTTTCCATTCCACCCCACAAAGAGTTTTCTTTCAGTACATTATATGGTACATTAAATGCTGCCATTAAAAACAAGAACTTGTCTCGCTAAAAACAAGCCCTTATATGACTATGAGGACGGAAAAATAATAAAGTTATGACTATCGGAATACAAAGAGGCAAAATCAAGATATTATTTTTGTCCTTAAGGTTGAAATTGAACCTCTAAGATGATATCATGCAACAAACTCTGTATTTCTATAAATCACCGGTTAGACCATACATGGAATATTGTGTACAGTTTTAAGCACCTGTGTATGAGAAGGACATTGCTGAACTAGAATGCGTGCAAAGAAGGGAAAGCAAGGTAATTAAAGGACCTCATCACAGACGGGGATTCTTTACTGTAAGAGCAGTTCGACGATTGAACTCTCTGCCACATTGAAAAGTGTATTTTTGAAAAATATAAAATTTCATCATATTTGTACCAGATTCTGGAGATGGAACTTTGATCCAGGAATTTATTCTAATAGCCATATTTGGAGTAAGGGAGGAATTTTTCCCCTAATGACAACATTGGAATGCACTCCAAGACAGTTTTTGCCTTCCTCTGGATCAACACGGCAGGTTTATAGGTTGAATTTGATGGACCTTTTTTCAATATTATCAACTATTCAACAAGCATGTAACAAGCATGTAACAAAAGTGAGCTTCCATGGCTCGAACCCGTGACCTTGGCTTTATTAGCACCACGCTCTAACCAACTGAGCTAACCGGCCACTTTTATGCCAAAGATTCACGTCACGTCAGTAGAAAATACATGCAAACGTGTATTCATATTGATATCCTATTAACCTAAATAATAAAATAAACTTGCAATTTTTACTACTCAAAAAGCATTGGACAAATTGCTTTTGTGTTTTCCATTCCACCCCACAAAGAGTTTTCTTTCAGTACATTATATGGTACATTAAATGCTGCCATTAAAAACAAGAACTTGTCTCGCTAAAAACAAGCCCTTATATGACTATGAGGATGGAAAAATAATAAAGTTATGACTATCTGAATACAAAGAGGCAAAATCAAGATATTATTTTTGTCCTTAAGGTTGAAATCGGGCCTCTAAGATGATTTCATGCAACAAACTCTGCATTTCTATAAATCACCGGTTAGACCATACATGGAATATTGTGTACAGTTTTGAGCACCTGTGTATGTCCTTACATTGCTGAACTAGAATGCGTGCAAAGAAGGGAAAGCAAGGTAATTAAAGGACCTCATTACAGACGGGGATTATTTACTGTAAGAGCAGTTCGACGATTGAACTCTCTGCCACATTGAAAAGTGTTTTTTTGAAAAATATAAAATGTCATCATATTTGTACCAGATTCTGGAGATGGAACTTTGATCCAGGAATTTATTCTAATAGCCATATTTGGAGTAAGGGAGGAATTTTTCCCCTAATGACAACATTGGAATGCACTCCAAGACAGTTTTTGCCTTCCTCTGGATCAACACGGCAGGTTTATAGGTTGAATTTGATGGACCTTTTTTCAATATTATCAACTATTCAACTTTGTAACAAGCATGTAACAAAAGTGAGCTTCCATGGCCCGTACGGGGATCAAACCCGTGACCTTGGCGTTATTAGCACCACGCTCTAACCAACTGAGCTAACCGGCCACTTTTACACCAAAGATTCACGTCACGTCAGTAGAAAATACATGCAAACGTGTATTCATATTGATATCCTATTAACCTGAATAGAGATGAGCGAACCGGGACAACCGAACCCGGTTTCGGTCCGAACTTCCGGTAAAGTTCGGTTCGCAGCGAATCCGAACTTCACCGGGTTCGGCCGAACCCGTTTTGACCGAACCCGGTCAAAAACATTATACAAATCGGCAGCCACTTATCTCTATCAATCACTGATAGAGAAAAGAGGCTGCTGATTAAAAATAAAATAAAAAGCATTTCATACGTACCCGGTCGTTGTCTTGTTGACGAGTCCCTCTTCTTCCTCCAGTCCGACCTTTTCTGACGCGGCAGCCTGTGATTGGCTGCAGAGGCCTCTGCAGCCTGTGATTGGCTGCAGAGGCCGCGGCAGCCTGTGATTGGCTGCAGCGCTCACAAGGCTGCATCGTCATCAAGGAATGTCGGGCCGGATGTCGAGAGGGACGCGTCACCAAGGCAACGGCCAGGAGACCGGACTGGAGGAAGCAGAAAGTTCTCAGTAAGTATGAACGTCTTTTTTTTTACAGGTACTGTGATCGGTAGTCACTGTCCAGGGTACTGAAACAGTTACTGCCGATCAGTTAACTCTTTCAGCACCCTGAACAGTGACTATTTAGTGTATGTGCACACACACTAATTACGTCCGTAAATGACGGACGTATTTCGGCCGCAAGTACCGGACCGAACACAGTGCAGGGAGCCGGGCTCCTAGCATCATACTTATGTACGATGCTAGGAGTCCCTGCCTCTCTGCAGGACAACTGTCCCGTACTGTAATCATGTTTTCAGTACGGGACAGTAGTTCCACGGAGAGGCAGGGACTCCTAGCATCGTATATAAATATGATGCTAGGAGCCCGGCTCCCTGCAGGGTGTTCGGTCCGGTACTTGCGGCCGAAATACGTCCGTCAATTACGGACGTAATTAGTGTGTGTGCACATACCCTTACTGACGTCGCCTAGCAACGCTGCCGTAATGACGGGTGCACACATGTAGCCACCCGTCATTACGGGGCCTCATGCACACGACCATAAAAACACCCGTTATCACGGGTCGTAATTACGACCCGAAATAGCGGGCCCATAGACTTCTGTTAGCCACGGGTACCTTCCCGTTTTCTCACGGGAAGGTGCCCGTGCCGTTAAAAAGATAGAACATGTTCTATTTTTTTATTTTACGGGCCGTGCTCGTAATTACGACTCGTAACTACGAGCACGGCCGGCCGGCCACGGGCAGCCGGCCGCTTTTGCGAACCGTGCTGTCATTATAATTATAGCAGCACGGCCCGTAAAATAGAAAAATAGAACATGTTCTATTTTTTTAACGGCACGGGCACCTTCCCGTGAGAAAACGGAAAGGTACCCGTGGGTAACAGAAGTCTATGAGCCCGTTATTGCGGGTCGTAATTACGACCCGCAATAACGGGTGTTTTTACGGTCGTGTGCATGATGGGAGCACGGCTCGGAAAAACGAACGGCTGCCCGTGCTCATCTCCTGAAATAATCTGTGCTGCCTTAAACTCTGTGGACAGGTCAGGATCCTGTTTCTTTTAAATGCTGCTAGGGAACCTGCTCGATCCACTATATAAGGCTACGCTACAGTGCAGCATTTAAAAGAAACAGAATCCTGACCTGTCCACAGAGTTTAAGGCAGCACAGAGTATTTCAGGAGATGAGCGTGCAGATTCAGTGCTGTTGTGAACTCTGCTCTTACCATTACGTAGCTCTCAGTCTGTTATCTCTCCTCCACTCCTGTCCTCAAGAACACCTTCACATGATTGGCAAGTCACCACGTAATGGTAAGAGCAGAGTTCACAGCAGCACAGAGTATTTCAGGAGATGAGCGTGCGGATCTTGTGCGTGGTGGTGACTTGCCAATCATGTGAACGTGTTATAGAGGACAGGAGTGGAGGAGATGTAACAGACTGAGCTACGTAATGGTAAGAACAGAGTTCACAGCAGCACAGAGTATTTCAGGAGAGGAGCGTGCAGATTCAGTGCTGCTGTGAACTCTGCTCTTACCATTACGTAGCTCAGTCTGTTACCTCTCCTCCACTCCTGTCCTCAATAACACCTTCACATGATTGGCAAGTCACCACCCCGCACAAGATCCGCACGCTCATCTCCTGAAATACTCTGTGCTGCTGTGAACTCTGCTCTTACCATTACGTGGTGACTTGCCAATCATGTGAAGGTGTTCTGGAGGACAGGAGTGGAGGAGAGGTAACAGACTGAGAGCTACGTAATGGTAAGAGCAGAGTTCGCAGCAGCACTGAATCTGCACGCTCATCTCCTGAAATACTCTGTGCTGCCTTAAACTCTATGGACAGGTCAGGATCCTGTTTCTTTTAAATGCTGCACTGTAGCGCAGCCTTATATAGTGGATCGAGCGGGTTCCCCAGCAGCATTTAAAAGAAACCGTGTTTGTGTATGTGTGTGTTTGTGTATATATGTGTGTTTGGGTATGTGACTTTGTCTGTTTTTGTTTTTATATGTGTGTGTGTATATATGGGTGTGTTTGTGTATATGTGTTTTGTGTATATGTTTGTGTATATATGGGTGTATTTGTGTATATGTTTGTGTGTAGATGTTTGTGTGTGTTTTTGTATATGTGTATATGTGTGTATATGGGTGTGTGTTTGTGTGTATATATGGGTGTGTTTGTGTATATGTGTTTGTGTATATGTGTGTTTGGGTATGTGTGTTTTTGTTTGTATATGTGTTTGTGTATATGTGTTCGTGTATGTGTGTATAACTGTGTGTGTGTGTGTTTGGATATGTGTGTTTTTGTTTGTATATGTGTGAGTTCGTGTATATGTGTGTGTTTGTCTGTTTATGTGTGTGTGTATATCTTGTTGTGTTTGTGTATATATGTGTGTGTCTGTGTATGGTTGTTTGTTTGTGTGTGCGTGTATATATGTGTGTAGGTGAGTAGAAGTATTGGTATTGTTCACATTGATAACTGTTTTTTTATGTTGTTGCAGATTTTGATGTACCGATTGGACTACATCTACGATTCGTTGGACTACTGCGTAGATCTGCGTTTTTTCAAATTTTAATAAAATGGTTAACGAGGGTTTTGTTGGGGATTTCTTATTTCAATAAAAAAGAATTGTCTTTGTGTTTTTTTTTCAAACTTTATTAGTGCCTAGATAATGGCAGTTGGCTGATTGACAGCGTCCATTATTAAGGCGGTACTTAGTGTTAGCCGGTGCAGAGGCTAGCACTAACCACCCATTATTACCCCGGTACCCACCACCACCAGGGGTGCCGGGAAGAGCTTGGTACGATCCAGTACCCGACCATCTGTTGTGATGGTCGGGTACTGGGGCGGCCGTAGGCTGGTATTATGAGGCTGGGAAGGGCCAAAATCAGTGGACCTTCCCACCCTTGTAATGCTAGGCTGCTGCTGCTGTGTTGTATCGGGCTGGTTATAAAAATGGGGGGGACCCCCACGTCGTTTTTTTTTTGGAATTTAACAAATTTAGCAATAGACGGGTCCCCCACATTTTTAATAACCAGCCATATACAAGGCCGCAGCAGTCTGGCATTACATGGGTGGGAAGGGCCACTGGTTTTGTCCATTCCCAGGCTAATAACACTGTGTTGTATGTGGCTGGTTATGATAAATTGGGTGGAACCCCATGTCTTTTTAAAAAAAAAAATGTAAATAAATAAATAATTTAAAAAAATGACGTGGGGTCCCCCCCACTTTTATAACCAGCCAGATACAACACAGCAGCAGCAGCCTAGCATTACAAGGGTGGGAAGGTCCACTGTTTTTGGCCCTTCCCAGCCTCATAATACCAGCCTGCGGCCGCCCCAGGGCCCGACCATCACAACAGATGGTCGGGTACTGGATCGTACCTGGCTCTTCCCGGCACCCCTGGTGGTTTTGGGTACCGGGGTAATAATGGTGGTTAGTGTTAGCCTCTGCACCGGCTAACACTAAGCCCCGCATTAGTAATGGATGTTGTCACTCAGACAGCGGCCATTACTAAAGTGGTAATAATAAAATTTGAAAAGAAAAAGACAAAGATATAGATAAAATATTTTATTGAAATAAAGCACCCCCAACACAACCCTCATTAACCATTTTATTGTAGAAAAAAAACGTCATCTAAGTAGTCCTCGAAACCGACGTAGTCCAAACACCAAACCTGTAAAAAAAAAAAATAATGAAATAAAACATGTCGTAGGCTTAGATTCAGTTTAATGTGTGATACTGACTGTTATACCATGTATAGAAGCCTGCCGTGAAGTTGACTTAGATACAGGGCGCCAGCAGACAGTATCATACATGGCCATACATACATATATACAAATATACATACATATATACAAACATACATACATATATACAAGCATGCACATATATACATGCAAATATACATACATGCAAACATACACACATATATACGTGCAAACTATCATACATACATGCATACACACACACATGAAAACATACATACATACAAACAAACATGCAAAGATACATACATACATATATACAAGCATGCACAAATATAAATGCAAACATAAATACATGCAAACATAATTACAAACATGCACATATATATATAAACATACATGCAAACATACATGCAAAAATAAAAACATGCAAACATACATACATGCACATATATACATACATACATGACAACATACATACAAACATACATGACAACATACATACATGCAAACATACATACATGCAAACATACATACACACATGCAAACATATATACATGCAAATATACATACAAACATGCACATGTATACATACATGCCAACATACATGCAAACATACATGCACATATATACATACATACATGACAACATACATACATGCAAATATACATACATACACACATGCACATATATACATACATGCCAACATACATGCACATATATACATACATGACAACATACATACATACATACATACATGACAACATACATACATATATATATATATACACACATGCAAATATACATACAAACATGCAAACATACATGCAAACATACATACATACATACAAATATACATACACACATGCACATATATACATACATGACAACATACATACATACATGACAACATACATGCAAAAATACATACATGCAAACATACATGCAAATATACATACAAACATGCACATATATACATACATGCCAACATACATGCAAACATACATGCACAGATATACATACATACATACATGCCAACATACATACATGCCAAAAAATAATAATAATACGTTCATACTTACTTTCCTCCTGTCCGGCCTCCAGCGATGACGTTTCATTCATGTCGCCGCTGCAGCCTGTGATTGGCTGCAGAGGCGGTCACGTGGGATGAAGCGTCATCCTGACGTGCGTGACCGCCACTACAGCCTGTGATTGGCTGCAGCGGCGAAAGGGATGAAACGTCATCGCTGGAGGCCGGACAGGAGGAAAGTAAGTACGAACGTATAATTTTTATTTTTTTATTACATTTAAATGGTATTTTCCGCGCGCCGAGCATGTACTGTGAAGGTTGCTGAAAGAGTTAGTGCAGCCCATTAACTCTATCAGCACCCTGGACAGTACTATGCTCGGTGCACGTAAGTGACAGGTTCGGTCAGAACTAGTTCGGTCCGAACCGAACTTTTTTGTGAAATTCGGCGAACTAGCCGAACCGAACTTTTGATAAGTTCGCTCATCTCTAAACCTGAATAATAAAATAAACTTGCAATTTTTACTACTCAAAAAGCATTGGACAAATTGCTTTTGTGTTTTCCATTCCACCCCATAAAGAGTTTTCTTTTAGTACATTATATGGTACATTAAATGCTGCCATTAAAAACAAGAACTTGTCTCGCTAAAAACAAGCCCTTATATGACTATGAGGACGGAAAAATAATAAAGTTATGACTATCGGAATACAAAGAGGCAAAATCAAGATATTATTTTTGTCCTTAAGGTTGAAATTGGACCTCTAAGATGATTTCATGCAACAAACTCTGCATTTCTATAAATCACCGGTTAGACCATACATGGAATATTGTGTACAGTTTTGAGCACCTGTGTATGAGAAGGACATTGCTGAACTAGAATGCGTGCAAAGAAGGGAAAGCAAGGTAATTAAAGGACCTCATCACAGACGGGGATTCTTTACTGTAAGAGCAGTTCGACGATTGAACTCTCTGCCACATTGAAAAGTGTTTTTTTGAAAAATATAAAATTTCATCATATTTGTACCAGATTCTGGAGATGGAACTTTGATCCAGGAATTTATTCTAATAGCCATATTTGGAGTAAGGGAGGAATTTTTCCCCTAATGACAACATTGGAATGCACTCCAAGACAGTTTTTGCCTTCCTCTGGATCAACACGGCATGTTTATAGGTTGAATTTGATGGACCTTTTTTCAATATTATCAACTATTCAACTCTGTAACAAAAGTGAGCTTCCATGGCCCGTACAGGGATCAAACCCGTGACCTTGGCGTTATTAGCACCACACTCTAACCAACTGAGCTAACCGGCCACTTTTACACCAAAGATTCACGTCACGTCAGTAGAAAATACATGCAAACGTGTATTCATATTGATATCCTATTAACCTGAATAATAAAATAAACTTGCAATTTTTACTACTCAAAAAGCATTGGACAAATTGCTTTTGTGTTTTCCATTCCACCCCACAAAGAGTTTTCTTTCAGTACATTATATGGTACATTAAATGCTGCCATTAAAAACAAGAACTTGTCTCGCTAAAAACAAGCCCTTATATGACTATGAGGACGGAAAAATAATAAAGTTATGACTATCGGAATACAAAGAGGCAAAATCAAGATATTATTTTTGTCCTTAAGGTTGAAATTGGACCTCTAAGATGATTTCATGCAACAAACTCTGCATTTCTATAAATCACCGGTTAGACCATACATGGAATATTGTGTACAGTTTTGAGCACCTGTGTATGAGAAGGACATTGCTGAACTAGAATGCGTGCAAAGAAGGGAAAGCAAGGTAATTAAAGGACCTCATCACAGATGGGGATTCTTTACTGTAAGAGCAGTTCGATGATTGAACTCTCTGCCACATTGAAAAGTGTTTTTTTGAAAAATATAAAATTTCATCATATTTGTACCAGATTCTGGAGATGGAACTTTGATCCAGGAATTTATTCTAATAGCCATATTTGGAGTAAGGGAGGAATTTTTCCCCTAATGACAACATTGGAATGCACTCCAAGACAGTTTTTGCCTTCCTCTGGATCAACACGGCAGGTTTATAGGTTGAATTTGATGGACCTTTTTTCAATATTATCAACTATTCAACTCTGTAACAAAAGTGAGCTTCCATGGCCCATACGGGGATCGAACCCGTGACCTTGGCGTTATTAGCACCACGCTCTAACCAACTGAGCTAACCGGCCACTTTAACACCAAAGATTCACGTCACGTCAGTAGAAAATACATGCAAACGTGTATTCATATTGATATCCTATTAACCTGAATAATAAAATAAACTTGCAATTTTTACTACTCAAAAAGCATTGGACAAATTGCTTTTGTGTTTTCCATTCCACCCCACAAAGAGTTTTCTTCAGTACATTAAATGGTACATTAAATGCTGCCATTAAAAACAAGAACTTGTCTCACTAAAAACAAGCCCTTATATGACTATGAGGACGGAAAAATAATAAAGTTATGACTATCGGAATACAAAGAGGCAAAATCAAGATATTATTTTTGTCCTTAAGGTTGAAATTGGACCTCTAAGATGATTTCATGCAACAAACTCTGCATTTCTATAAATCACCGGTTAGACCATACATGGAATATTGTGTACAGTTTTGAGCACCTGTGTATGAGAAGGACATTGCTGAACTAGAATGCGTGCAAAGAAGGGAAAGCAAGGTAATTAAAGGACCTCATCACAGACGGGGATTCTTTACTGTAAGAGCAGTTCGACGATTGAACTCTCTGCCACATTGAAAAGTGTTTTTTTGAAAAATATAAAATTTCATCATATTTGTACCAGATTCTGGAGATGGAACTTTGATCCAGGAATTTATTCTAATAGCCATATTTGGAGTAAGGGAGGAATTTTTCCCCTAATGACAACATTGGAATGCACTCCAAGACAGTTTTTGCCTTCCTCTGGATCAACACGGCAGGTTTATAGGTTGAATTTGATGGACCTTTTTTCAATATTATCAACTATTCAACTCTGTAACTCTGTAACAAAAGTGAGCTTCCATGGCCCATACGGGGATCGAACCCTTGACCTTGGCGTTATTAGCACCACGCTCTAACCAACTGAGCTAACCGGCCACTTTTACACCAAAGATTCACGTCACGTCAGTAGAAAATACATGCAAACGTGTATTCATATTGATATCCTATTAACCTGAATAATAAAATAAACTTGCAATTTTTACTACTCAAAAAGCATTGGACAAATTGCTTTTGTGTTTTCCATTCCACCCCACAAAGAGTTTTCTTCAGTACATTATATGGTACATTAAATGCTGCCATTAAAAACAAGAACTTGTCTCGCTAAAAACAAGCCCTTATATGACTATGAGGACGGAAAAATAATAAAGTTATGACTATCGGAATACAAAGAGGCAAAATCAAGATATTATTTTTCCATTCCACCCCACAAAGAGTTTTATTTCAGTACATTATATGGTACATTAAATGCTGCCATTAAAAACAAGAACTTGTCTCGCTAAAAACAAGCCCTTATATGACTATGAGGACGGAAAAATAATAAAGTTATGACTATCGGAATACAAAGAGGCAAAATCAAGATATTATTTTTGTCCTTAAGGTTGAAATTGAACCTCTAAGATGATTTCATGCAACAAACTCTGCATTTCTATAAATCACCGGTTAGACCATACATGGAATATTGTGTACAGTTTTAAGCACCTGTGTATGAGAAGGACATTGCTGAACTAGAATGCGTGCAAAGAAGGGAAAGCAAGGTAATTAAAGGACCTCATCACAGACGGGGATTCTTTACTGTAAGAGCAGTTCGACGATTGAACTCTCTGCCACATTGAAAAGTGTTTTTTTGAAAAATATAAAATTTCATCATATTTGTACCAGATTCTGGAGATGGAACTTTGATCCAGGAATTTATTCTAATAGCCATATTTGGAGTAAGGGAGGAATTTTTCCCCTAATGACAACATTGGAATGCACTCCAAGACAGTTTTTGCCTTCCTCTGGACCTTTTTTCAATATTATCAACTATTCAACTCTGTAACAAAAGTGAGCTTCCATGGCCCATACGGGGATCGAACCCGTGACCTTGGCGTTATTAGCACCACACTCTAACCAACTGAGCTAACCGGCCACTTTTACACCAAAGATTCACGTCACGTCAGTAGAAAATACATGCAAACATGTATTCATATTGATATCCTATTAACCTGAATAATAAAATAAACTTGCAATTTTTACTACTCAAAAAGCATTGGACAAATTGCTTTTGTGTTTTCCATTCCACCCCACAAAGAGTTTTCTTCAGTACATTATATGGTACATTAAATGCTGCCATTAAAAACAAGAACTTGTCTCACTAAAAACAAGCCCTTATATGACTATGAGGACGGAAAAATAATAAAGTTATGACTATCGGAATACAAAGAGGCAAAATCAAGATATTATTTTTGTCCTTAAGGTTGAAATTGGACCTCTAAGATGATTTCATGCAACAAACTCTGCATTTCTATAAATCACCGGTTAGACCATACATGGAATATTGTGTACAGTTTTGAGCACCTGTGTATGAGAAGGACATTGCTGAACTAGAATGCGTGCAAAGAAGGGAAAGCAAGGTAATTAAAGGACCTCATCACAGACGGGGATTCTTTACTGTAAGAGCAGTTCGACGATTGAACTCTCTGCCACATTGAAAAGTGTTTTTTTGAAAAATATAAAATTTCATCATATTTGTACCAGATTCTGGAGATGGAACTTTGATCCAGGAATTTATTCTAATAGCCATATTTGGAGTAAGGGAGGAATTTTTCCCCTAATGACAACATTGGAATGCACTCCAAGACAGTTTTTGCCTTCCTCTGGATCAACACGGCAGGTTTATAGGTTGAATTTGATGGACCTTTTTTCAATATTATCAACTATTCAACTCTGTAACAAAAGTGAGCTTCCATGGCCCGTACGGGGATCAAACCCGTGACCTTGGCGTTATTAGCACCACGCTCTAACCAACTGAGCTAACCGGCCACTTTTACAACAAAGATTCACGTCACGTCAGTAGAAAATACATGCAAACGTGTATTCATATTGATATCCTATTAACCTGAATAATAAAATAAACTTGCAATTTTTACTACTCAAAAAGCATTGGACAAATTGCTTTTGTGTTTTCCATTCCACCCCACAAAGAGTTTTCTTCAGTACATTATATGGTACATTAAATGCTGCCATTAAAAACAAGAACTTGTCTCGCTAAAAACAAGCCCTTATATGACTATGAGGACGGAAAAATAATAAAGTTATGACTATCGGAATACAAAGAGGCAAAATCAAGATATTATTTTTGTCCTTAACCCCTTCCCGACATTTGACGTACATGTACGGCATGGAAAGCATTGACTTCCCGCAAAATGCCGTACATGTACGTCAAACGTTTGGCACCGGCTCAGAAGCTGAGCCGGTGCCATCATCACCGGATCTCAGCTGTATCTTACAGCTGACATCCGACTGTAACGGCGGGGACCGAAATTAGCTTCGATCCCCGCCATTAACCCCTTAAGTGCAGCACTCAAACGCGATCGCTGCACTTAAGGTGTTTGCAGCTCATCGGAGCCCCAGCAATGAAATTGCCGGGGTTCCGGTGGCTGCAATGTCAACCGGAGGCCTAATACTGGCCTCCCGGTCTGCCTAGCACCGAAGCCGGTCAAGATCCGCCCGGCGGCGGAGCCTGATCGGCTTCCGTAGCTGCCGGCAAGATGGCGCCGGGTCAGGAGCTGATCCGGCGTCATCAGCGGTGGAGGTCAGCTGTACTGTACAGCTGACATCCACCTGTAACGGCAGGAACCGGAGCTAGCTCCGATCCCTGCCATTAACCCCTTCGATGCAGCAATCGAAAGCGATTGCTGCATCGTAGCGGATACTAGCAGATCGCCAGCCCTGACAGGCAATCGGGACTGGCGACTGCTGTTATGGCAACAGGAGACACAATGGTCTCCTGCTCTGCCATTACGGAAGCCGATTTAGGCCCCGCCGGGAGGCGAAGCCTAAACGGCTTGCTGTCAGTGAATGACTGACAGATCTAATACATTGCACTACATAGGTAGTGCAATGTATTAGAAAAAAAAAAATCTGACCGTTGGACCTTCAAGTCCCCTAGTGGGACTTGAGAAAAAGTGTAAAAAAAAGTGCAAAAAATAAAAGTTTGAAAACAATAAAAGTTTCAAGTAATCAAATAAAACACAATCCCCCTTTTAGGGCAGATTCACACGAACGTTGCGTTTTTGCGCGCGCAAACAACGCAGCGTTTTGCGAGCGCAAAAACCATTTGACAGCTGCGTGTGTCATGCGTGTCTGATGCGCGGCTGCGTGATTTTCGCGCAGCCGGCATCATAGAGATGAGGCTTGTCAACGCCCGTCACTGTCCAAGGTGCTGAAAGAGCTAAATCTTTCAGCACCCTCGACAGTGAATGCCGAACACAACAGCGAAAAACCTGTAAAAAAAAAAGATAAAGTTCCTACTTACCGAGAACTTCCCGGCCGTTGCCTTGGTGACGCGTCCTTGGTGACGCGTCCTTGGTGACGCGCCTCTCTTGACATCGGGCCCCACCTCCCTGGGTGACGCAGCAGTCCAAGTGACCGCTGCAGCCTGTGATTGGCTGCAGCCTGTGCTTGGCCTGTGATTGGCTGGAGCTGTCACTTGAACTGAAGTGTCATCCCGGGAGGTCGGACTGCAGGAAGGAGACAGGACTAATCGGTAAGTTAGAACTTCGGTTTTTTTTTACAGGTTAATGTATTTTGGGATCGCAAGTCACTGTCCATGGTGCTGAAACAGTTTAACTCTTTCAGCACCATGGACAGTGACTATCTCCTGACGTCGCGTACCGATAATTTTTTTGCCGGGATCGGCCAAAACGAGTTTGGCCGAACCCGGTGAAGTTCGGTACGCTTGTCCGGCTTCGCTCATCGCAAAGACACTCCGTTTGGATGTTCGGAAACAGAAAAGCACGTGGTGCTTTTCGGTTTTCATTCATCCTTTTCACTGCTGTTGCGCGAATCACGCTCGTCCCACGGAAGTGCTTCCGTGTGGTGCGCGTGATTTTCACGCACCCATTGACTTCAATGGGTGCGTGATGCGCGAAATACGCAGAGTTATTGAACCTGTCGCGCTTTTTGCGCAGCAGACAAACGCTGCGCAAAAAGCACGGACTGTCTGTACTGCCCCATAGACTTGTATTGGTCCATGCGTGCCGCGTGAAAACCACGCGGCCCGCACGGACCGAATACACGCTCGTGTGAATCCCCCCTTACTCTTATCAAGTCCTTTATTATTGAAAAATAATAATAAACCATATGTATTTAGTGTCGCCACGACCGTAACGACCGGAGGTATCAAAATATTATATTATTTATTTTACGCGGTGAACAGCGTAAAAAAACCCCGTAAAAAACGTTACCAGAGTTTCTGTTTTTTGGTCACTTTGCCCTACAAATATTACAATAAAAAGTGATCAAAAAGTCGCACGTATCCAAAAATGGTACCTATAAAAACTATAGCTCGTCCCGCAAAAAACAAGCCCTCATACACGTCCGTCGACAAAAAAATTAAAAAGTTATGGTTCTCACAACTTGGCGACAGAAAAAATACATTCTTTTTACAAAAGTAATTTTATTGTGCAAAAAGTTGTAAAACATAAAAAAGTGCTATAAATTAGGTATCGCCGGAATCGTACTGACCCGCAGAATAAAGTTAACATGTAGTTTATAATGCGTGGTGAACGCTGTATAAAAAAAACAAAAAAAGCTGTGCCAGAATTGCGTTTTTTTGTTTACCTGGCATCCCAAAAAATAGGATAAAAGGTGATCAAAAAGTCACATGTACCCCAAAATGGTACCAATAATAACTACAGCTCGTCCCGCAACAAACCAGCCCTCATACCGCTACGTCTATGAAAAATAAAATTAGTTATGGCTCCAATAAGTCAGGAAATAAAAAAATATGCAGTTGTGCCCGAGGGGAACATTTCTTCAGTTTCAAGAGGCGATTTATCAAGGACCTAAAATTAGGGAACCAGGAAGGGGAGAGCCCAAACATATCCGCTGGAAGCGACGGTGCCCGTATTATACCAGGACAACACTTCCCAGCAAAATTCCCCAAACTACAAAGGCGCGGAGTGTGGACCAAAAGGGGGATAAGAAATGACACCATTTATCAGTGCGACACCGGCCTGTGCAGAAAGGATTGCTTCACAGCGTAACACACATCTATGGATTATTTTTATTTTTTTATACCACCTGACTATGCCCCTTATATACTCCGCCCCGCTTACATGTACCCCCACATTATAAAACACCAGCAATACTCAAACAAATATAGTACCAAGCAAAATCCGCTCTCCAAAAGCCAAATGGTGCTCCCTCGGCCCTGAACCCTGCAGCGTCCCCAAACAGCAGTTTCCTTCAACATATATGGCATCGTCATACCTGGGAGAACCCTTTTAACAATTTTTGGGGTGTGTGTCTCCAGCGTCATAAGCTGGGCATGACATATTTGCCACTGAATGGCATATCTAGGGAAAAATATACATTTTTAATTTGCACCATCCACAGCGCATTCATTTATGGAAAAGACCTGTGGGTTGAAAATGCTCACTACACCCCTTAATAAATGCCTTGAGGGGTGCAGTTCCATAGTGGGGGTCACTTATCAGGGGTTTCTTTTTATTATTTCACATCTGAGCCTCTGCAGTTGTGAACCAATACTTTGTAAATCGCCAAATTAGGCCTCCACTCCGCATGGTACTCTTCACTTCTGAGCCCTGTCATATGTCCAGACAAAAGATTAGTGCCCCATGTAGGGTGTTTCTAAAACCAGGAAACACCGCATAATAATTAGAGAGCTGTCTTGTTATGGTGGCACAAGCCGGGCACCACATATTGGCATATCTATGGAAAAAAAATCAAATTTTCACTCTGCAACATTGAGCGCACACTAATTTCTACAAAACACCTGCAGGGTTAAAATGCTTACTACACCCCTTGGTAAATGCATTGAGGGGTGTAGTTTCCAAAATGGGGTCACTTCTGGGGGGTTTCCACTGTTTTGGGCCCACAGGTGCCCAGAAACCAATCCAGCAACATCTGCACTCCAAATGGCGGTCCTTCCCATCTGAGCCCTGCGGTTTGCCCAAACAGCAGTTTATGACCACATATGGGGTATTGCCGTACTCGGGAGAAATAGCTTTACAAATGTTGGGTTCTTTTTTTCCTTTATTTGTTGAGAAAATGAAAAAATTTGCGCTAAAGCTACGTCTTATTGAAGAAAAAGGACTGTTTTTATTTTCACTGCCTAATTCTAATAAATTCTATGAAACATCTGTGGGGTCAAAATGCTCACTACACCCCTAGATGCATTCCTCAAGAGGTGTAGTTTCCTAAATGGAGTCCCTTTTTGGGCGTTTTCATTGTTTTGTCCCCTCAGGGGCTTTGCAAATGTGACCTGGCCTCCGCAAATCATTCCTGCTAAATGTGATCTCAAAAAGCCAAATAGTGCTCTTTCCCTTCTAAGCCCTGCCGTGTGTCTAAACAGCCGTTTATTACCACATGTGGGGTATTGTTTTACTCGGGAGAAATTGCTTTACAAATTTTGTGGTGCTTTTTCTCCTTCAGTCCTTCTGGAAATGAGAAAAAATTAGCTAAACCTACATTTTCTTTGAAAAAATGTAGATTATTATTTTCAGGGCCTACTTCCAATAATTTCTGCAAAAAAACTGTGGTGTCAAATCGCTCACTATACCCCTAGATAATTTCCTCAATGGGTGTAGTTTCCAAAATGGGGTCACTTGTGGGGGGTTTCCACTGTTTTATCCCCTCAGGGGCTTTGTAAATGTGACATGGCCTCCGAAAACCATTCCTGCTAAATGTGAACTCCAAAAGCCAAATAGCGCTCTTTCCCTTCTCAGCCTCGCCGTGTGTCCAAACAGCCGTTTATTACCACATGTGGGGTATTGTTTTACTCGGGAGAAATTTCTTTACAAATTTTATGGTGCTTTTTCTCCTTTAGTCCTTGTGGAAATGAAAAAAAATTAGCTAAACCTACATTTTATTTGAAAAAATGTAGATTTTCATTTTCACAGCCTACTTGCAAAAATTTCTGCAAAAAACCTGTGGGGTCAAAATGCTCACTATACCCCTAGATAATTTCCTCAAGGGGTATAGTTTACAAAATGGGGTCACTTGTTTGGGGTTTCCACTGTTTTGTCACCTCAGGGGCTTTGTAAATGTGACATGGCCTCCGCAAACCATTCCTGCTAAATGTGAACTCCAAAAGCCAAATAGCGCTCTTTCCCTTCTCAGCCACGCCGTGTCTCCAAACAACCGTTTATTACCACATGTGAGGTATTGTTTTACTCGGGAGAAATTGCTTTACAAATTTTGCAGTGCTTTTTCTCCTTTAGTCCTTGTGGAAATGAGAAAAAAAATCGCTAAACCTACATTTTCTTTGAAGAAATGTTGATTTTAATTTTCACGGCCTACTTCCAATAATTTCTGTAAAAAACCTGTGCGGTCAAAATGCTCACTACACCCCTAGATAATTTCTTTGAGGTGTCTAGTTTCCCAGATGGGGTCACTTTTGGTTGATTTTGACTGTTTTGGCACCGCAAGAGCCCTTCAAACCTGAAATGGTGCCTAAAATATATTCTAACAAAAATAAGGCCCCAAAATCCACTAGGTGCTCCTTTGCTTCTGAGGCCGGTGCTTAAGTCCAGTAGCACGCTACGGCCACATGTGGGATATTTTCTAAAACTGCAGAAACTGGGCAACAAATATTGAGTTGCATTTCTCTGGTAAAACCTTCTGTTTTATAAAAAAAATTGTATTAAAAATGTATTTCTGCAGAAAAATATGAAATTTGTAAATTTCACCTCTACTTTGCTTTAATTCCTGTGAAATGTGTAAAGGGTTAAGACATTTTCTAAATGCTGTTTTGAATACTTTGAGGGGTGAAGATTTTAAAATGGGGTGACTTTTTTGGGGTTTCTAATATATAAGGCCCTCAAAACCACTTCACAACTGAACTGGCCCCTGTAAAAATAGCCTTTTGAAATTTTCTTGAAAATGTGAGAAATTGCTGCTAAAGTTCTAAGCCTTGTGAGGTCATAGAAAAATAAAAGGATGTTCAAAAAACGATGCCAATCTAAAGTAGACATATGGGTGATGTTAATTAGCAACAATTTTGTGTGGTATAACTGCCTGTCTTACAAGCAGATACATTTAAATTGAGAAAAATGCTAATTTTTGCAATTTTTCGCTAATTTTTGGTGTTTTTCACAATTAAATACTGAACATATCGAGCAAATTTTGCCAGTAACATAAAGTCCAATGTGTCACGAGAAAACAATCTCAGAATCGCTTGGATAGGTGAAAGCATTCCGGAGTTATTACCACATAAAGTGACACATGTCAGATTTGAAAAATGAGGCTCTGTCAGGAAGGTCAAAAGTGGCTAAAGAGGGAAGGGGTTAAGGTTGAAATTGGACCTCTAAGATGATTTCATGCAACAAACTCTGCATTTCTATAAATCACCGGTTAGACCATACATGGAATATTGTGTACAGTTTTAAGCACCTGTGTATGAGAAGGACATTGCTGAACTAGAATGCGTGCAAAGAAGGGAAAGCAAGGTAATTAAAGGACCTCATCACAGACGGGGATTCTTTACTGTAAGAGCAGTTCGACGAATGAACTCTCTGCCACATTGAAAAGTGTTTTTTTGAAAAATATAAAATTTCATCATATTTGTACCAGATTCTGGAGATGGAACTTTGATCCAGGAATTTATTCTAATAGCCATATTTGGAGTAAGGGAGGAATTTTTCCCCTAATGACAACATTTGAATGCACTCCAAGACAGTTTTTGCCTTCCTCTGGATCAATACGGCAGGTTTATAGGTTGAATTTGATGGACCTTTTTTCAATATTATCAACTATTTAACTCTGTAACAAGCATGTAACAAAAGTGAGCTTACATGGCCCGTACGGGGATCGAACCCGTGACCTTGGCGTTATTAGCACCACGCGCTAACCAACTGAGCTAACCGGCCACTTTTACACCAAAGATTCACGTCACGTCAGTAGAAAATACATGCAAACGTGTATTCATATTGATATCCTATTAACCTGAATAATAAAATAAACTTGCAATTTTTACTACTCAAAAAGCATTGGACAAATTGCTTTTGTGTTTTCCATTCCACCCCACATAGAGTTTTCTTTCAGTACATTATATGGTACATTAAATGCTGCCATTAAAAACAAGAACTTGTCTCGCTAAAAGCAAGCCCTTATATGACTATGAGGACGGAAAAATAATAAAGTTATGACTATCGGAATACAAAGAGGCAAAATCAAGATATTATTTTTGTCCTTAAGGTTGAAATTGGACCTCTAAGATGATTTCATGCAACAAACTCTGCATTTCTATAAATCACCGGTTAGACCATACATGGAATATTGTGTACAATTTTGAGCACCTGTGTATGAGACGGACATTGCTGAACTAGAATGCGTGCAAAGAAGGGAAAGCAAGGTAATTAAAGGACCTCATCACAGACGGGGATTCTTTACTGTAAGAGCAGTTTGACGATTGAACTCTCTGCCACATTGAAAAGTGTTTTTTTGAAAAATATAAAATTTCATCATATTTGTACCGGATTCTGGAGATGGAACTTTGATCCAGGAATTTATTCTAATTGCCATATTTGGAGTAAGGGAGGAATTTTTCCCCTAATGACAACATTGGAATGCACTCCAAGGCAGTTTTTGCCTTCCTCTGGATCAACACGGCAGGTTTATAGGTTGAATTTGATGGACCTTTTTTCAATATTATCAACTATTCAACTCTGTAACAAGCATGTAACAAAAGTGAGCTTCCATGGCCCGTACGGGGATCGAACCCGTGACCTTGGCATTATTAGCACCACGCTCTAACCAGCTGAGCTAACCGGCCACTTTTACACCAAAGATTCACGTCACGTCAGTAGAAAATACATGCAAACGTGTATTCATATTGATATCCTATTAACCTGAATAATAAAATAAACTTGCAATTTTTACTACTCAAAAAGCATTGGACAAATTGCTTTTGTGTTTTCCATTCCACCCCACAAAGAGTTTTCTTCAGTACATTATATGGTACATTAAATGCTGCCATTAAAAACAAGAACTTGTCTCGCTAAAAACAAGCCCTTATATGACTATGAGGACGGAAAAATAATAAAGTTATGACTATCGGAATACAAAGAGGCAAAATCAAGATATTATTTTTGTCCTTAAGGTTGAAATTGGACTTCTAAGATGATTTCATGCAACAAACTCTGCATTTCTATAAATCACCCGTTAGACCATACATGGAATATTGTGTACAGTTTTGAGCACCTGTGTATGAGAAGGACATTGCTGAACTAGAATGCGTGCAAAGAAGGGAAAGCAAGGTAATTAAAGGACCTCATCACAGACGGGGATTATTTACTGTAAGAGCAGTTCGACGATTGAACTCTCTGCCACATTGAAAAGTGTTTTTTTGAAAAATATAAAATTTCATCATATTTGTACCAGATTCTGGAGATGGAACTTTGATCCAGGAATTTATTCTAATAGCCATATTTGGAGTGAGGGAGGAATTTTTCCCCTAATGAGAAAATTGGAATGCACTCCAAGACAGTTTTTGCCTTCCTCTGGATCAACACGGCAGGTTTATAGGTTGAATTTGATGGACCTTTTTTCAATATTATCAACTATTCAACTCTGTAACAAGCATGTAACAAAAGTGAGCTTCCATGGCCCGTACGGGGATCGAACCCGTGACCTTGGCATTATTAGCACCACGCTCTAACCAGCTGAGCTAACCGGCCACTTTTACACCAAAGATTCACGTCACGTCAGTAGAAAATACATGCAAACGTGTATTCATATTGATATCCTATTAACCTGAATAATAAAATAAACTTGCAATTTTTACTACTCAAAAAGCATTGGACAAATTGCTTTTGTGTTTTCCATTCCACCCCACAAAGAGTTTTATTTCAGTACATTATATGGTACATTAAATGCTGCCATTAAAAACAAGAACTTGTCTCGCTAAAAGCAAGCCCTTATATGACTATGAGGACGGAAAAATAATAAAGTTATGACTATCGGAATACAAAGAGGCAAAATCAAGATATTATTTTTGTCCTTAAGGTTGAAATTGGACCTCTAAGATGATTTCATGCAACAAACTCTGCATTTCTATAAATCACCGGTTAGACCATACATGGAATATTGTGTACAATTTTGAGCACCTGTGTATGAGACGGACATTGCTGAACTAGAATGCGTGCAAAGAAAGGAAAGCAAGGTAATTAAAGGACCTCATCACAGACGGGGATTCTTTACTGTAAGAGCAGTTTGACGATTGAACTCTCTGCCACATTGAAAAGTGTTTTTTTGAAAAATATAAAATTTCATCATATTTGTACCGGATTCTGGAGATGGAACTTTGATCCAGGAATTTATTCTAATTGCCATATTTGGAGTAAGGGAGGAATTTTTCCCCTAATGACAACATTGGAATGCACTCCAAGACAGTTTTTGCCTTCCTCTGGATCAACACGGCAGGTTTATAGGTTGAATTTGATGGACCTTTTTTCAATTTTATCAACTATTCAACTCTGTAACAAGCATGTAACAAAAGTGAGCTTCCATGGCCCGTATGGAGATCGAACCCGTGACCTTGGCATTATTAGCACCATGCTCTAACGAACTGAGCTAACCGGCCACTTTTACACCAAAGATTCACGTCACGTCACGTCAGTAGAAAATACATGCAAACGTGTATTCATATTGATATCCTATTAACCTGAATAATAAAATAAACTTGCAATTTTTACTACTCAAAAAGCATTGGACAAATTGCTTTTGTGTTTTCCATTCCACCCCACAAAGAGTTTTATTTCAGTACATTATATGGTACATTAAATGCTGCCATTAAAAACAAGAACTTGTCTCGCTAAAAACAAGCCCTTATATGACTATGAGGACGGAAAAATAATAAAATTATGACTATCGGAATACAAAGAGGCAAAATCAAGATATTATTTTTGTCCTTAAGGTTGAAATTGGACCTCTAAGATGATTTCATGCAACAAACTCTGCATTTCTTTAAATCACCGGTTAGACCATACATGGAATATTGTGTACAGTTTTGAGCATCTGTGTATGAGAAGGACATTGCTGAACTAGAATGCGTGCAAAGAAGGGAAAGCAAGGTAATTAAAGGACCTCATCACAGACGGGGATTCTTTACTGTAAGAGCAGTTCGACGATTGAACTCTCTGCCACATTGAAAAGTGTTTTTTTGAAAAATATAAAATTTCATCATATTTGTACCGGATTCTGGAGATGGAACTTTGATCCAGGAATTTATTCTAATAGCCATATTTGGAGTAAGGGAGTAATTTTTCCCCTAATGACAACATTGGAATGCACTCCAAGACAGTTTTTGCCTTCCTCTGGATCAACACGGCAGGTTTATAGGTTGAATTTGATGGACCTTTTTTCAATATTATCAACTATTCAACTCTGTAACAAGCATGTAACAAAAGTGAGCTTCCATGGCCCATACGGGGATCGAACCCGTGACCTTGGCGTTATTAGCACCACGCTCTAACCAACTGAGCTAACCGGCCACTTTTGCAAGAAAGATTCACGTCACGTCAGTAGAAAATTAATGCAAACGTGTATTCATATTGATATCCTATTGACCTGAATAATAAAATAAACTTGCAATTTTTACTACTCAAAAAGCATTGGACAAATTGCTTTTGTGTTTTCCATTCCACCCCACATAGAGTTTTCTTTCAGTACATTATATGGTACATTAAATGCTGCCATTAAAAACAAGAACTTGTCTCGCTAAAAGCAAGCCCTTATATGACTATGAGGACGGAAAAATAATAAAGTTATGACTATCGGAATACAAAGAGGCAAAATCAAGATATTATTTTTGTCCATTAAGGTTGAAATTGGACCTCTAAGATGATTTCATGCAACAAACTCTGCATTTCTATAAATCACCGGTTAGACCATACATGGAATATTGTGTACAATTTTGAGCACCTGTGTATGAGACGGACATTGCTGAACTAGAATGCGTGCAAAGAAGGGAAAGCAAGGTAATTAAAGGACCTCATCACAGACGGGGATTATTTACTGTAAGAGCAGTTCGACGATTGAACTCTCTGCCACATTGAAAAGTGTTTTTTTGAAAAATATAAAATTTCATCATATTTGTACCAGATTCTGGAGATGGAACTTTGATCCAGGAATTTATTCTAATAGCCATATTTGGAGTAAGGGAGGAATTTTTCCCCTAATGACAACATTGGAATGCACTCCAAGACAGTTTTTGCCTTCCTCTGGATCAACACGGCAGGTTTACAGGTTGAATTTGATGGACCTTTTTTCAATATTATCAACTATTCAACTCTGTAACAAAAGTGAGCTTCCATGGCCCTTACGGGGATCGAACCCGTGACCTTGACATAATTAGCACCACGCTCTAACCATCTGAGCTAACCGGCCACTTTTACACCAAAGATTCACGTCACATCAGTAGAAAATACATGCAAACGTGTATTCATATTGATATCCTATTAACCTGAATAATAAAATAAACTTGCAATTTTTACTACTCAAAAAGCATTGGACAAATTGCTTTTGTGTTTTCCATTCCACCCCACAAAGAGTTTTCTTTCAGTACATTATATGGTACATTAAATGCTGCCATTAAAAACAAGAACTTGTCTCGCTAAAAACAAGCCCTTATATGACTATGAGGACGGAAAAATAATAAAATTATGACTATCGGAATACAAAGAGGCAAAATCAAGATATTATTTTTGTCCTTAAGGTTGAAATTGGACCTCTAAGATGATTTCATGCAACAAACTCTGCATTTCTTTAAATCACCGGTTAGACCATACATGGAATATTGTGTACAGTTTTGAGCATCTGTGTATGAGAAGGACATTGCTGAACTAGAATGCGTGCAAAGAAGGGAAAGCAAGGTAATTAAAGGACCTCATCACAGACGGGGATTCTTTACTGTAAGAGCAGTTCGACGATTGAACTCTCTGCCACATTGAAAAGTGTTTTTTTGAAAAATATAAAATTTCATCATATTTGTACCAGATTCTGGAGATGGAACTTTGATCCAGGAATTTATTCTAATAGCCATATTTGGAGTAAGGGAGTAATTTTTCCCCTAATGACAACATTGGAATGCACTCCAAGACAGTTTTTGCCTTCCTCTGGATCAACACGGCAGGTTTATAGGTTGAATTTGATGGACCTTTTTTCAATATTATCAACTATTCAACTCTGTAACAAGCATGTAACAAAAGTGAGATTCCATGGCCCATACAGGGATCAAACCCGTGACCTTGGCGTTATTAGCACCACGCTCTAACCAACTGAGCTAACCGGCCACTTTTACAAGAAAGATTCCCGTCACGTCAGTAGAAAATTAATGCAAACGTGTATTCATATTCATATCCTATTAACCTGAATAATAAAATAAACTTGCAATTTTTACTACTCAAAAAGCATTGGACAAATTGCTTTTGTGTTTTCCATTCCACCCCACATAGAGTTTTCTTTCAGTACATTATATGGTACATTAAATGCTGCCATTAAAAACAAGAACTTGTCTCGCTAAAAGCAAGCCCTTATATGACTATGAGGACGGAAAAATAATAAAGTTATGACTATCGAAATACAAAGAGGCAAAATCAAGATATTATTTTTGTCCTTAAGGTTGAAATTAAACCTCTAAGATGATTTCATGCAACAAACTCTGCATTTCTATAAATCACCGGTTAGACCATACATGGAATATTGTGTACAGTTTTGAGCACCTGTGTATGAGAAGGACATTGCTGAACTAGAATGCGTGCAAAGAAGGGAAAGCAAGGTAATTAAAGGACCTCATCACAGACGGGGATTCTTTACTGTAAGAGCAGTTCGACGATTGAACTCTCTGCCACATTGAAAAGTGTTTTTTTTAAAAATATAAAATTTCATCATATTTGTACCAGATTCTGGAGATGGAACTTTGATCCAGGAATTTATTCTAATAGCCATATTTGGAGTAAGGGAGGAATTTTTCCCCTAATGACAACATTGGAATGCACTCCAAGACAGTTTTTGCCTTCCTCTGGATCAACACGGCAGGTTTACAGGTTGAATTTGATGGACCTTTTTTCAATATTATCAACTATTCAACTCTGTAACAAGCATGTAACAAAAGTGAGCTTCCATGGCCCGAACCCGTGACCTTAGCGTTATTAGCACCACGCTCTAACCAACTGAGCTAACCGGCCACTTTTACACCAAAGATTCACGTCACGTCAGTAGAAAATACATGCAAACGTGTATTCATATTGATATCCTATTAACCTGAATAATAAAATAAACTTGAAATTTTTACTACTCAAAAAGCATTGGACAAATTGCTTTTGTGTTTTCCATTCCACCCCACAAAGAGTTTTCTTTCAGTACATTATATGGTACATTAAATGCTGCCATTAAAAACAAGAAATTGTCTCGCTAAAAACAAGCCCTTATATGACTATGAGGACGGAAAAATAATAAAGTTATGACTATCAGAATACAAAGAGGCAAAATCAATATATTATTTTTGTCCTTAAGGTTGAAATTGGACCTCTAAGATGATTTCATTCAACAAACTCTGCATTTCTATAAATCACCGGTTAGACCATACATGGAATATTGTGTACAGTTTTGAGCACCTGTGTATGAGAAAGACATTGCTGAACTAGAATGCGTGCAAAGAAGGGAAAGCAAGGTAATTAAAGGACCTCATCACAGACGGGGATTCTTTACTGTAAGAGAAGTTCGACGATTGAACTCTCTGCCACATTGAAAAGTGTTTTTTTGAAAAATATAAAATTTCATCATATTTGTACCAGATTCTGGAGATGGAACTTTGATCCAGGAATTTATTCTAATAGCCATATTTGGAGTAAGGGAGGAATTTTTCCCCTAATGACAACATTGGAATGCACTCCAAGACAGTTTTTGCCTTCCTCTGGATCAACACAGCAGGTTTATAGGTTGAATTTGATGGACCTTTTTTCAATATTATCAACTATTCAACTCTGTAACAAAAGTGAGCTTCCACGGCCCGTACGGGGATCGAACCCGTGACCTTGGCGTTATCAGCACCACACTCTAACCAACTGAGCTAACCAGCCACTTTTACACCAAAGATTCACGTCACGTCAGTAGAAAATACATGCAAACGTGTATTCATATTGATATCCTATTAACCTGAATAATAAAATAAACTTGCAATTTTTACTACTCAAAAAGCATTGGACAAATTGCTTTTGTGTTTTCCATTCCACCCCACAAAGAGTTTTCTTTCAGTACATTATATGGTACATTAAATGCTGCCATTAAAAACAAGAACTTGTCTCGCTAAAAACAAGCCCTTATATAACTATGAGGACGGAAAAATAATAAAGTTATGACTATCGGAATACAAAGAGGCAAAATCAAGATATTATTTTTGTCCTTAAGGTTGAAATTGGACCTCTAAGATGATTTCATGCAACAAACTCTGCATTTCTATAAATCACCGGTTAGACCATACATGGAATATTGTGTACAGTTTTGAGCACCTGTGTATGAGAAGGACATTGCTGAACTAGAATGCGTGCAAAGAAGGGAAAGCAAGGTAATTAAAGGACCTCATCACAGACGGGGATTCTTTACTGTAAGAGCAGTTCGACGATTGAACTCTCTGCCACATTGAAAAGTGTTTTTTTGAAAAATATAAAATTTCATCATATTTGTACCAGATTCTGGAGATGGAACTTTGATCCAGGAATTTATTCTAATAGCCATATTTGGAGTAAGGGAGGAATTTTTCCCCTAATGACAACATTGGAATGCACTCCAAGACAGTTTTTGCCTTGCTCTGGATCAACACAGCAGGTTTATAGGTTGAATTTGATAGACCTTTTTTCAATATTATGAACTATTCAACTCTGTAACAAGCATGTAACAAAAGTGAGCTTCCATGGCCCGTACGGGGATCGAACCCGTGACCTTGGCATTATTAGCACCACGCTCTAACCAGCTGAGCTAACCGGCCACTTTTACACCAAAGATTCACGTCACGTCAGTAGAAAATACATGCAAACGTGTATTCATATTGATATCCTATTAACCTGAATAATAAAATAAACTTGCAATTTTTACTACTCAAAAAGCATTGGACAAATTGCTTTTGTGTTTTCCATTCCACCCCACAAAGAGTTTTCTTCAGTACATTATATGGTACATTAAATGCTGCCATTAAAAACAAGAACTTGTCTCGCTAAAAACAAGCCCTTATATGACTATGAGGACGGAAAAATAATAAAGTTATGACTATCGGAATACAAAGAGGCAAAATCAAGATATTATTTTTCAATTCCACCCCACAAAGAGTTTTCTTTCAGTACATTATATGGTACATTAAATGCTGCCATTAAAAACAAGAACTTGTCTCGCTAAAAACAAGCCCTTATATGACTATGAGGACGGAAAAATAATAAAGTTATGACTATCGGAATACAAAGAGGCAAAATCAAGATATTATTTTTGTCCTTAAGGTTGAAATTGAACCTCTAAGATGATTTCATGCAACAAACTCTGCATTTCTATAAATCACCGGTTAGACCATACATGGAATATTGTGTACAGTTTTAAGCACCTGTGTATGAGAAGGTCATTGCTGAACTAGAATGCGTGCAAAGAAGGGAAAGCAAGGTAATTAAAGGACCTCATCACAGACGGGGATTCTTTACTGTAAGAGCAGTTCGACGATTGAACTCTCTGCCACATTGAAAAGTGTTTTTTTGAAAAATATAAAATTTCATCATATTTGTACCAGATTCTGGAGATGGAACTTTGATCCAGGAATTTATTCTAATAGCCATATTTGGAGTAAGGGAGGAATTTTTCCCCTAATGACAACATTGGAATGCAATCCAAGACAGTTTTTGCCTTCCTCTGGATCAACACGGCAGGTTTATAGGTTGAATTTGATGGACCTTTTTTCAATATTATCAACTATTCAACTCTGTAACAAGCATGTAACAAAATTGAGCTTCCATGGCCCGTACGGGGATCGAACCCGTGACCTTGGTGTTATTAGCACCACGCTCTAACCAACTGAGCTAACCGGCCACTTTTACACCAAAGATTCACGTCACGTCAGTAGAAAATACATGCAAACGTGTATTCATATTGATATCCTATTAACCTGAATAATAAAATAAACTTGCAATTTTTACTACTCAAAAAGCATTGGACAAATTGCTTTTGTGTTTTCCATTCCACCCCACAAAGAGTTTTCTTTCAGTACATTATATGGTACATTAAATGCTGCCATTAAAAACAAGAACTTGTCTCGCTAAAAACAAGCCCTTATATGACTATGAGGACGGAAAAATAATAAAGTTATGACTATCGGAATACAAAGAGGCAAAATCAAGATATTATTTTTGTCCTTAAGGTTGAAATTGGACCTCTAAGATGATTTCATGCAACAAACTCTGCATTTCTATAAATCACCGGTTAGACCATACATGGAATATTGTGTACAGTTTTGAGCACCTGTGTATGAGAAGGACATTGCTGAACTAGAATGCGTGCAAAGAAGGGAAAGCAAGGTAATTAAAGGACCTCATCACAGACGGGGATTCTTTACTGTAAGAGCAGTTCGACGATTGAACTCTCTGCCACATTGAAAAGTGTTTTTTTGAAAAATATAAAATTTCATCATATTTGTACCAGATTCTGGAGATGGAACTTTGATCCAGGAATTTATTCTAATAGCCATATTTGGAGTAAGGGAGGAATTTTTCCCCTAATGAGAAAATTGGAATGCACTCCAAGACAGTTTTTGCCTTCCTCTGGATCAACACGGCAGGTTTATAGGTTGAATTTGATGGACCTTTTTTCAATATTATCAACTATTCAACTCTGTAACAAAAGTGAGCTTCCATGGCCCGTACGGGGATCAAACCCGTGACCTTGGTGTTATTAGCACCACGCTCTAACCAACTGAGCTAACCAGCCACTTTTACACCAAAGATTCACGTCACGTCAGTAGAAAATACATGCAAACGTGTATTCATATTGATATCCTATTAACCTGAATAATAAAATAAACTTGCAATTTTTACTACTCAAAAAGCATTGGACAAATTGCTTTTGTGTTTTCCATTCCACCCCACAAAGAGTTTTCTTCAGTACATTATATGGTACATTAAATGCTGCCATTAAAAACAAGAACTTGTCTCGCTAAAAACAAGCCCTTATATGACTATGAGGACGGAAAAATAATAAAGTTATGACTATCGGAATACAAAGAGGCAAAATCAAGATATTATTTTTCCATTCCACCCCACAAAGAGTTTTCTTTCAGTACATTATATGGTACATTAAATGCTGCCATTAAAAACAAGAACTTGTCTCGCTAAAAACAAGCCCTTATATGACTGAGGACGGAAAAATAATAAAGTTATGACTATCAGAATACAAAGAGGCAAAATCAAGATATTATTTTTGTCCTTAAGGTTGAAATTGAACCTCTAAGATGATTTCATGCAACAAACTCTGCATTTCTATAAATCACCGGTTAGACCATACATGGAATATTGTGTACAGTTTTAAGCACCTGTGTATGAGAAGGACATTGCTGAACTAGAATGCGTGCAAAGAAGGGAAAGCAAGGTAATTAAAGGACCTCATCACAGACGGGGATTCTTTACTGTAAGAGCAGTTCGACGATTGAACTCTCTGCCACATTGAAAAGTGTTTTTTTGAAAAATATAAAATTTCATCATATTTGTACCAGATTCTGGAGATGGAACTTTGATCCAGGAATTTATTCTAATAGCCATATTTGGAGTAAGGGAGGAATTTTTCCCCTAATGAGAAAATTGGAATGCACTCCAAGACAGTTTTTGCCTTCCTCTGGATCAACACGGCAGGTTTATAGGTTGAATTTGATGGACCTTTTTTCAATATTATCAACTATTCAACTCTGTAACAAAAGTGAGCTTCCATGGCCCGTACGGGGATCAAACCCGTGACCTTGGTGTTATTAGCACCACGCTCTAACCAACTGAGCTAACCAGCCACTTTTACACAAAAGATTCACGTCACGTCAGTAGAAAATACATGCAAACGTGTATTCATATTGATATCCTATTAACCTGAATAATAAAATAAACTTGCAATTTTTACTACTCAAAAAGCATTGGACAAATTGCTTTTGTGTTTTCCATTCCACCCCACAAAGAGTTTTCTTCAGTACATTATATGGTACATTAAATGCTGCCATTAAAAACAAGAACTTGTCTCGCTAAAAACAAGCCCTTATATGACTATGAGGACGGAAAAATAATAAAGTTATGACTATCGGAATACAAAGAGGCAAAATCAAGATATTATTTTTCCATTCCACCCCACAAAGAGTTTTCTTTCAGTACATTATATGGTACATTAAATGCTGCCATTAAAAACAAGAACTTGTCTCGCTAAAAACAAGCCCTTATATGACTATGAGGACGGAAAAATAATAAAGTTATGACTATCGGAATACAAAGAGGCAAAATCAAGATATTATTTTTGTCCTTAAGGTTGAAATTGAACCTCTAAGATGATTTCATGCAACAAACTCTGCATTTCTATAAATCACCGGTTAGACCATACATGGAATATTGTGTACAGTTTTAAGCACCTGTGTATGAGAAGGACATTGCTGAACTAGAATGCGTGCAAAGAAGGGAAAGCAAGGTAATTAAAGGACCTCATCACAGACGGGGATTCTTTACTGTAAGAGCAGTTCGACGATTGAACTCTCTGCCACATTGAAAAGTGTTTTTTTGAAAAATATAAAATTTCATCATATTTGTACTAGATTCTGGAGATGGAACTTTGATCCAGGAATTTATTCTAATAGCCATATTTGGAGTAAGGGAGGAATTTTTCCCCTAATGACAACATTGGAATGCACTCCAAGACAGTTTTTGCCTTCCTCTGGATCAACACGGCAGGTTTATAGGTTGAATTTGATGGACCTTTTTTCAATATTATCAACTATTCAACTCTGTAACAAAAGTGAGCTTCCATGGCCCGTACGGGGATCGAACCCGTGACCTTGGCGTTATTAGCACCACGCTCTAACCAACTGAGCTAACCAGCCACTTTTACACAAAAGATTCACGTCACGTCAGTAGAAAATACATGCAAACGTGTATTCATATTGATATCCTATTAACCTGAATAATAAAATAAACTTGCAATTTTTACTACTCAAAAAGCATTGGAAAAATTGCTTTTGTGTTTTCCATTCCACCCCACAAAGAGTTTTCTTCAGTACATTATATGGTACATTAAATGCTGCCATTAAAAACAAGAACTTGTCTCGCTAAAAACAAGCCCTTATATGACTATGAGGACGGAAAAATAATAAAGTTATGACTATCGGAATACAAAGAGGCAAAATCAAGATATTATTTTTCCATTCCACCCCACAAAGAGTTTTCTTTCAGTACATTATATGGTACATTAAATGCTGCCATTAAAAACAAGAACTTGTCTCGCTAAAAACAAGCCCTTATATGACTATGAGGACGGAAAAATAATAAAGTTATGACTATCGGAATACAAAGAGGCAAAATCAAGATATTATTTTTGTCCTTAAGGTTGAAATTGAACCTCTAAGATGATTTCATGCAACAAACTCTGCATTTCTATAAATCACCGGTTAGACCATACATGGAATATTGTGTACAGTTTTAAGCACCTGTGTATGAGAAGGACATTGCTGAACTAGAATGCGTGCAAAGAAGGGAAAGCAAGGTAATTAAAGGACCTCATCACAGACGGGGATTCTTTACTGTAAGAGCAGTTCGACGATTGAACTCTCTGCCACATTGAAAAGTGTTTTTTTGAAAAATATAAAATTTCATCATATTTGTACCAGATTCTGGAGATGGAACTTTGATCCAGGAATTTATTCTAATAGCCATATTTGGAGTAAGGGAGGAATTTTTCCCCTAATGAGAAAATTGGAATGCACTCCAAGACAGTTTTTGCCTTCCTCTGGATCAACACGGCAGGTTTATAGGTTGAATTTGATGGACCTTTTTTCAATATTATCAACTATTCAACTCTGTAACAAGCATGTAACAAAAGCGAGCTTCCATGGCCCGTACGGGGATCGAACCCGTGACCTTGGCGTTATTAGCACCACGCTCTAACCAACTGAGCTAACCGGCCACTTTTACACCAAAGATTCACGTCACGTCAGTAGAAAATACATGCAAACGTGTATTCATATTGATATCCTATTAACCTGAATAATAAAATAAACTTGCAATTTTTACTACTCAAAAAGCATTGGACAAATTGCTTTTGTGTTTTCCATTCCACCCCACAAAGAGTTTTCTTTCAGTACATTATATGGTACATTAAATGCTGCCATTAAAAACAAGAACTTGTCTCGCTAAAAACAAGCCCTTATATGACTATGAGGACGGAAAAATAATAAAGTTATGACTATCGGAATACAAAGAGGCAAAATCAAGATATTATTTTTATCCTTAAGGTTGAAATTGAACCTCTAAGATGATTTCATGCAACAAACTCTGCATTTCTATAAATCACCGGTTAGACCATACATGGAATATTGTGTACAGTTTTAAGCACCTGTGTATGAGAAGGACATTGCTGAACTAGAATGCGTGCAAAGAAGGGAAAGCAAGGTAATTAAAGGACCTCATCACAGACGGGGATTCTTTACTGTAAGAGCAGTTCGACGATTGAACTCTCTGCCACATTGAAAAGTGTTTTTTTGAAAAATATAAAATTTCATCATATTTGTACCAGATTCTGGAGATGGAACTTTGATCCAGGAATTTATTCTAATAGCCATATTTGTAGTAACGGAGGAATTTTTCCCCTAATGACAACATTGGAATGCACTCCAAGACAGTTTTTGCCTTCCTCTGGATCAACACGGCAGGTTTATAGGTTGAATTTGATGGACCTTTTTTCAATATTATCAACTATTCAACTCTGTAACAAAAGTGAGCTTATATTGCCCATATGGGGATCGAACCCGTGACCTTGGCATTATTAGCACCACGCTCTAACCAACTGAGCTAACAGGCCACTTTTACACCAAAGATTCACGTCACGTCAGTAGAAAATACATGCAAACGTGTATTCATATTGATATCCTATCCTATTAACCTGAATAATAAAATAAACTTGCAATTTTCACTACTCAAAAAGCATTGGACAAATTGCTTTTGTGTTTTCCATTCCACCCCACAAAGAGTTTTCTTCAGTACATTATATGGTACATTAAATGCTGCCATTAAAAACAAGAACTTGTCTCGCTAAAAACAAGCCCTTGTATGACTATGAGGACGGAAAAATAATAAAGTTATGACTATCGGAATACAAAGAGGCAAAATTAAGATATTATTTTTCCATTCCACCCCACAAAGAGTTTTCTTTCAGTACATTATATGGTACATTAAATGCTGCCATTAAAAACAAGAACTTTTCTCGCTAAAAACAAGCCCTTATATGACTATGAGGACGGAAAAATAATAAAGTTATGACTATCGGAATACAAAGAGGCAAAATCAAGATATTATTTTTGTCCTTAAGGTTGAAATTGAACCTCTAAGATGATTTCATGCAACAAACTCTGAATTTCTATAAATCACCGGTTAGACCATACATGGAATATTGTGTACAGTTTTAAGCACCTGTGTATGAGAAGGACATTGCTGAACTAGAATGCGTGCAAAGAAGGGAAAGCAAGGTAATTAAAGGACCTCATCACAGACGGGGATTCTTTACTGTAAGAGCAGTTCGACGATTGAACTCTCTGCCACATTGAAAAGTGTTTTTTTGAAAAATATAAAATTTCATCATATTTGTACCAGATTCTGGAGATGGAACTTTGATCCAGGAATTTATTCTAATAGCCATATTTGGAGTAAGGGAGGAATTTTCCCCCTAATGACAACATTGGAATGCACTCCAAGACAGTTTTTGCCTTCCTCTGGATCAACACGGCAGGTTTATAGGTTGAATTTGATGGACCTTTTTTCAATATTATCAACTATTCAACTCTGTAACAAGCACGTAACAAAAGTGAGCTTCCATGGCCCGTACGGGGATCGAACCCATGACCTTGGCGTTATTAGCACCACGCTCAAACCAACTGAGCTAACCGGCCACTTTGACAACAAAAATTCACGTCACGTCAGCAGAAAATACATGCAAACGTGTATTCATATTGATATCCTATTAACCTGAATAATAAAATAAACTTGCAATTTTTACTACTCAAAAAGCATTGGACAAATTGCTTTTGTGTTTTCCATTCCACCCCACAAAGAGTTTTCTTCAGTACATTATATGGTACATTAAATGCTGCCATTAAAAACAAGAACTTGTCTCGCTAAAAACAAGCCCTTGTATGACTATGAGGACGGAAAAATAATAAAGTTATGACTATCGGAATACAAAGAGGCAAAATTAAGATATTATTTTTCCATTCCACCCCACAAAGAGTTTTCTTTCAGTACATTATATGGTACATTAAATGCTGCCATTAAAAACAAGAACTTTTCTCGCTAAAAACAAGCCCTTATATGACTATGAGGACGGAAAAATAATAAAGTTATGACTATCGGAATACAAAGAGGCAAAATCAAGATATTATTTATGTCCTTAAGGTTGAAATTGGACCTCTAAGATGATTTCATGCAACAAACTCTGCATTTCTATAAATCACCGGTTAGATCATACATGGAATATTGTGTACAGTTTTGAGCACCTGTGTATGAGAAGGACATTGCTGAACTAGAATGCGTGCAAAGAAGGGAAAGCAAGGTAATTAAAGGACCTCATCACAGACGGGGATTCTTTACTGTAAGAGCAGTTCGACGATTGAACTCTCTGCCACATTGAAAAGTGTTTTTTTGAAAAATATAAAATGTCATCATATTTGTACCAGATTCTGGAGATGGAACTTTGATCCAGGAATTTATTCTAATAGCCATATTTGAAGTAAGGGAGGACTTTTTCCCCTAATGACAACATTGGAATGCACTCCAAGACAGTTTTTGCCTTCCTCTGGATCAACACGGCAGGTTTATAGGTTGAATTTGATGGACCTTTTTTCAATATTATCAACTATTCAACTCTGTAACAAGCATGTAACAAAAGTGAGCTTCCATGGCCCGTACGGGGATCGAACCCGTGACCTTGGCGTTATTAGCACCACGCTCTAACCAACTGAGCTAACCGGCCACTTTTACACCAAAGATTCACGTCACGTCAGTAGAAAATACATGCAAACGTGTATTCATATTGATATCCTATTAACCTGAATAATAAAATAAACTTGCAATTTTTACTACTCAAAAAGCATTGGACAAATTGCTTCTGTGTTTTCCATTCCACCCCACAAAGAGTTTTCTTCAGTACATTATATGGTACATTAAATGCTGCCATTAAAAACAAGAACTTGTCTCGCTAAAAACAAGCCCTTATATGACTATGAGGACGGAAAAATAATAAAGTTATGACTATCGGAATACAAAGAGGCAAAATCAAGATATTATTTTTGTCCTTAAGGTTGAAATTGGACCTCTAAGATGATTTCATGCAACAAACTCTGCATTTCTATAAATCACCGGTTAGACCATACATGGAATATTGTGTACAGTTTTAAGCACCTGTGTATGAGAAGGACATTGCTGAACTAGAATGCGTGCAAAGAAGGGAAAGCAAGGTAATTAAAGGACCTCATCACAGACGGGGATTCTTTACTGTAAGAGCAGTTCGACGATTGAACTCTCTGCCACATTGAAAAGTGTTTTTTTGAAAAATATAAAACTTCATCATATTTGTACCAGATTCTGGAGATGGAACTTTGATCCAGGAATTTATTCTAATAGCCATATTTGGAGTAAGGGAGGAATTTTTCCGCTAATGACAACATTGGAATGCACTCCAAGACAGTTTTTGCCTTCCTCTGGATCAACACGGCAGGTTTATAGGTTGAATTTGATGGACCTTTTTTCAATATTATCAACTATCCAACTCTGTAACAAGCATGTAACAAAAGTGAGCTTCCATGGCCCGTACCCGTGACCTTGGCGTTATTAGCACCACGCTCTAACCAACTGAGCTAACCGGCCACTTTTACACCAAAGATTCACGTCACGTCAGTAGAAAATACATGCAAACGTGTATTCATATTGATATCCTATTAACCTGAATAATAAAATAAACTTGCAATTTTTACTACTCAAAAAGCATTGGACAAATTGCTTTTGTGTTTTCCATTCCACCCCACAAAGAGTTTTCTTTCAGTACATTATATGGTACATTAAATGCTGCCATTAAAAACAAGAACTTGTCTCGCTAAAAACAAGCCCTTATATGACTATGAGGACGGAAAAATAATAAAGTTATGACTATCGGAATACAAAGAGGCAAAATCAAGATATTATTTTTGTCCTTAAGGTTGAAATTGGACCTCTAAGATGATTTCATGCAACAAACTCTGCATTTCTATAAATCACCGGTTAGACCATACATGGAATATTGTGTACAGTTTTGAGCACCTGTGTATGAGAAGGACATTGCTGAACTAGAATGCGTGCAAAGAAGGGAAAGCAAGGTAATTAAAGGACCTCATCACAGACGGGGATTCTTTACTGTAAGAGCAGTTCGACGATTGAACTCTCTGCCACATTGAAAAGTGTTTTTTTGAAAAATATAAAATGTCATCATATTTGTACCAGATTCTGGAGATGGAACTTTGATCCAGGAATTTATTCTAATAGCCATATTTGAAGTAAGCGAGGACTTTTTCCCCTAATGACAACATTGGAATGCACTCCAAGACAGTTTTTGCCTTCCTCTGGATCAACACGGCAGGTTTATAGGTTGAATTTGATGGACCTTTTTTCAATATTATCAACTATTCAACTCTGTAACAAAAGTGAGCTTCCATGGCCCATACGGGGATCGAACCCGTGACCTTGGCGTTATTAGCACCACGCTCTAACCAACTGAGCTAACCGGCCACTTTTACAACAAAGATTCACGTCACGTCAGTAGAAAATACATGCAAACGTGTATTCCTATTGATATCCTATTAACCTGAATAATAAAATAAACTTGCAATTTTTACTACTCAAAAAGCATTGGACAAATTGCTTTTGTGTTTTCCATTCCACCCCACAAAGAGTTTTCTTCAGTACATTATATGGTACATTAAATGCTGCCATTAAAAACAAGAACTTGTCTCGCTAAAAACAAGCCCTTATATGACTATGAGGACGGAAAAATAATAAAGTTATGACTATCGGAATACAAAGAGGCAAAATCAAGATATTATTTTTGTCCTTAAGGTTGAAATTGGACCTCTAAGATGATTTCATGCAACAAACTCTGCATTTCTATAAATCACCGGTTAGACCATACATGGAATATTGTGTACAGTTTTGAGCACCTGTGTATGAGAAGGACATTGCTGAACTAGAATGCGTGCAAACAAGGGAAAGAAAGGTAATTAAAGGACCTCATCACAGACGGGGATTCTTTACTGTAAGAGCAGTTCGACGATTGAACTCTCTGCCACATTGAAAAGTGTTTTTTTGAAAAATATAAAATTTCATCATATTTGTACCAGATTCTGGAGATGGAACTTTGATCCAGGAATTTATTCTAATAGCCATATTTGGAGTAAGGGAGGAATTTTTCCCCTAATGACTACATTGGAATGCACTCCAAGACAGTTTTTGCCTTCCTCTGGATCAACACGGCAGGTTTATAGGTTGAATTTGATGGACCTTTTTTCAATATTATCAACTATTCAACTCTGTAACAAAAGTGAGCTTCCATGGCCCTTACGGGGATCGAACCCGTGACCTTGGCGTTATTAGCACCACGCTCTAACCAACTGAGCTAACCGGCCACTTTTACAACAAAGATTCACGTCACGTCAGTAATAATAATAATAATAATAATCTTTATTTATATAGCGCCAACATATTACGCAGCACTTTACAATTTAGAGGGAACATGAAACAAACAATATCAGACATTACATAGTGACAAAGTTCATTTACAATTCAAACCTGGGTAGTGAGGACCCTGCTCGCAAGAGCTTACAATCTATGAGGACATAAGGGAGACACAAAGTGTAACAGTGTTTGTTCTGTACAATAGTCCGGCCATTTTTATACACATGCGGTGGTAACATAAAGCTGCATGAGCCGGTCACCAGCCACTATCCGTGTATGACGGACATGAAGAGAAGGAGTGTGAGGGAATCTTATTCTGATGACTAATCTAAATGGAGGGCCATGGAAAGGAGTCAGATTAGGGAATGTTATAGGCCTGTCTAAATAGATGTGTTTTCAGGGCACGTTTAAAACTGTGGATATTGGGAATTAATCTGATTGTCTGGGGTAGCACATTCCAGAGGACGGGTGCAGCACGAGAGAAATCTTGGAGACGGGAGTGGGAGGTTCGGATTATGGAGGATTTTAATCTAAGGTCGTTGGCAGAACGTAGAGTCCGAGTAGGGTGGTAGACAGAGATGAGGGAGGAGATGTAAGGAGGTGCAGCACTGTGGAGAGCTTTGTGGGTGAGAGTAATAAGTTTGAATTTTATTCGGAAGGGGATGGGCAACCAGTGCAGTGACTGGCACAGATTAGAGGCGTTGGTGTAGCGGTTGGTCATAAAGATGAGCCTGGCTGCTGCATTGAGGATAGATTGGAGAGGGGAGAGTTTAGTGAGGGGAAGACCGACTAGTAATGAGTTACAGTAGTCAAGACGAGAGTGAATCAGAGCAACAATGAGAGTTTTGGCAGTTTCCTCCGTAAGAAAAGAGCGGATTCTGGAGATGTTTTTGAGGTGAAAATGACAGGAGCGTGAAAGTGATTGTATGTGAGGAGTAAAGGAAAGATCTGAGTCAAAAATAACCCCGAGACAGCGGGCGTGCTGCTTAGGAGTTATGATAGTGCCACACACAGAGATGGAGACATCAGGTTTAGGGAGGTTAGTAGATGGTGGGAACACAAGGAGCTCAGTTTTAGAAAGATTCAGTTTCAGATAGAGAGAGGACATGATGTTAGAGACAGCGGACAGACAATAACTGGTGTTCTGTATTAGAGCAGGGGTGATGTCACGGGAAGAGGTATATAATTGGGTGTCATCAGCGTAGAGATGGTACTGGAAGCCAAATCTGCTGATGGTTTGTCCAATAGGAGCTGTGTAGAGAGAAAAGAGGAGCGGACCTAGGACTGATCCCTGAGGAACCCCGATATCAAGGGGAAGAGGAGAAGAGGTGGAACCAGCAAATGACACACTGAACGAGCGGTCAGAGAGATAGGAGGAAAACCAAGAGAGAGCCGCGTCCTTGAGGCCAATAGAGTGGAGCATGTTAAGTAGGAGTTTGTGGTCTACAGTGTCAAAGGCTGCAGAGAGATCCAAAAGAATCAGGAGAGAGGATTTACCGTCCGATTTAGCCGCCAAGAGATCATTTGAGACTTTAGTAAGGGCAGTTTCTGTGGAGTGTAGAGTGCGGAAACCAGATTGTAAGGGGTCAAGAATGGAGTTAGCAGAGAGATAGCGGATAAGGCGAGAGTAGACCAAGCGTTCCAGGAGTTTAGAGATGAAGGGCAGATTAGAGACTGGTCGGTAGTTGGCAGCGCTGGATGGGTCAAGTGTTGGTTTTTTCAATAATGGGTTTATAATGGCATGTTTAAAAGCGGAGGGAAAGATACCAGAGGAAAGAGAGAGGTTAAATATTTTAGTGAGGTGACTAGTGACAGCTGGGGAGAGGGACTGGAGGAGGTGTGAGGGGACAGGATCACTAGGGCAGGTAGTAGGACGAGAAGAAGAGAGGAGCCTCGAGACTTCTTCTTCAGTTAATGGGTCAAATGCTGAGAGTGAAGAAGAGGGAGTGCGGGGGGGAAGGGGATCGATGTTACTAGGGGACTGGGAGAGAATATCATGCCGGATGTTGTCAATTTTAACTTTAAAATAATTGGCCAGGTCTTCAGCACTGAGATCTGTGATTGGTGTCTGCACTTTAGGACTAAGGAGGGAGTGAAAAGTATCAAAGAGGCGTTTTGGATTATTAGATAGTGTGGAGATGAGAGAAGTGAAGTAGACTTGTTTGGCGCGGTGAAGGGCAGAGTTGTAAGTTTTGAGCATAAATTTGTAATGGAGGAAATCTGCATCCAAATGCGATTTTCTCCACAGTCGTTCGGCACATCTCAAGCACCGGTGAAGAAAGCGGGATTGAGGCGTGTGCCAGGGTTGTCGTCGTCTTTGTCGGGTGGTTCGGAGTGTAGTGGGGGCTGCTTCATCCAATGCATTTTTGAGAGTGTTATTATAAAGTTTGGCAGCCAGATTGGGACAGGAGAGGGAAGAGATAGGGGACAATGAGGACTGTAGACTGTCTATGAGTTTCACAGTGTTAATGGCATGTAGATTTCTGTATGTCTGATACGTAGGGATGACCTGAGGAGGCAGAGAATATTTGATAGTAAAGGAGAGAAGATTGTGGTCAGAAAGCGGGAGAGGAGAGTTAATAAAGTCAGAAACTGAGCAGAGCCGGAAGAAGACCAGGTCAAGTGAATGCCCGTCTTCATGTGTAGGAGAGTTAGTAAGTTGTGACAGACCGAGGGACGAGGTTAAAGATAGAAACTGGGAGGCAGATGAGGAGATTGGGTTATCAATGGGGATGTTGAAGTCACCCATGATGAGAGTGGGTGTTTCAGAGGATAGAAATTGTGGAAGCCAGGCAGCAAAATGATCCAGGAATTGGCGAGGTGAGCCCGGTGGGCGGTAGACAACTGCCACTCGGAGGGGAAAAGGGTGAAAGAGTCTGAGGGTGTGGACTTCAAAAGAGGGAAATGTGAGTGAGGGGACCGGGGGAATGACCTGGAAAGTGCAGTGTGGGGAAAGAAGTATACCTACTCCTCCACCCTGCCTGTTCTCAGTTCTGGGGGCATGAGAGAACTGGAGACCACCATAAGCTAGAGCAGCAGGGGAAGCAGTGTCAGACAGGTGTAGCCATGTTTCTGTAAGAGCCAGAAGGTTGAGAGAGTTAGAAAGGAATAAGTCATGAATAAAGGTGAGTTTGTTGCACACGGACCGAGAGTTCCAGAGAGCACAGTTAAAAGAGACAGGAGAAGACATACAAGGAATGGCAAGAAGATTTGCAGGGTTTCTATGTGTGGCAGGTAAGTGGTTGAGCTTGGCAGAAGAAAAGGGAGGCCCAGGGTTGGGAGAGATGTCCCCTGCAGCTAGTAGCAGGAGAATGGAGAGAGACAGCAGATGGTTCTGTGATTTATGTGAGTGTTTTTTATGTTGGGCAGTGGGATGAGATGGGTTAAGTTGACTGAGGAAAGTGAATAGTGAATCGGAGCTGTACATGGGCGAGGCAAGGAGAGAGGGACTGATGTAGACTGTTTTTGGGCAAGTCTTAAATGGGCGATAGTAGAAAATACATGCAAACGTGTATTCATATTGATATCCTATTAACCTGAATAATAAAATAAACTTGCAATTTTTACTACTCAAAAAGCATTGGACAAATTGCTTTTGTGTTTTCCATTCCACCCCACAAAGAGTTTTCTTCAGTACATTATATGGTACATTAAATGCTGCCATTAAAAACAAGAACTTGTCTCGCTAAAAACAAGCCCTTATATGACTATGAGGACGGAAAAATAATAAAGTTATGACTATCGGAATACAAAGAGGCAAAATCAAGATATTATTTTTGTCCTTAAGGTTGAAATTGGACCTCTAAGATGATTTCATGCAACAAACTCTGCATTTCTATAAATCACCGGTTAGACCATACATGGAATATTGTGTACAGTTTTGAGCACCTGTGTATGAGAAGGACATTGCTGAACTAGAATGCGTGCAAACAAGGGAAAGCAAGGTAATTAAAGGACCTCATCACAGACGGGGATTCTTTACTGTAAGAGCAGTTCGACGATTGAACTCTCTGCCACATTGAAAAGTGTTTTTTTGAAAAATATAAAATTTCATCATATTTGTACCAGATTCTGGAGATGGAACTTTGATCCAGGAATTTATTCTAATAGCCATATTTGGAGTAAGGGAGGAATTTTTCCCCTAATGACAACATTGGAATGCACTCCAAGACAGTTTTTGCCTTCCTCTGGATCAACACGGCAGGTTTATAGGTTGAATTTGATGGACCTTTTTTCAATATTATCAACTATTCAACTCTGTAACAAGCATGTAACAAAAGTGAGCTTCCATGGCCCGTACGGGGATCGAACCCGTGACCTTGGCGTTATTAGCACCACGCTCTAACCAACTGAGCTAACCGGCCACTTTTACACCAAAGATTCACGTCACGTCAGTAGAAAATACATGCAAACGTGTATTCATGTTGATATCCTATTAACCTGAATAATAAAATAAACTTGCAATTTTTACTACTCAAAAAGCATTGGACAAATTGCTTTTGTGTTTTCCATTCCACCCCACAAAGAGTTTTCTTCAGTATATTATATGGTACATTAAATGCTGCCATTAAAAACAAGAACTTGTCTCGCTAAAAACAAGCCCTTATATGACTATGAGGACGGAAAAATAATAAAGTTATGACTATCGGAATACAAAGAGGCAAAATCAAGATATTATTTTTGTCCTTAAGGTTGAAATTGGACCTCTAAGATGATTTCATGCAACAAACTCTGCATTTCTATAAATCACCGGTTAGACCATACATGGAATATTGTGTACAGTTTTGAGCACCTGTGTATGAGAAGGACATTGCTGAACTAGAATGCGTGCAAAGAAGGGAAAGCAAGGTAATTAAAGGACTTCATTACAGACGGGGATTCTTTACTGTAAGAGCAGTTCGACGATTGAACTCTCTGCCACATTGAAAAGTGTTTTTTTGAAAAATATAAAATGTCATCATATTTGTACCAGATTCTGGAGATGGAAATTTGATCCAGGAATTTATTCTAATAGCCATATTTGGAGTAAGGGAGGAATTTTTCCCCTAATGACAACATTGGAATGCACTCCAAGACAGTTTTTGCCTTCCTCTGGATCAACACGGCAGGTTTATAGGTTGAATTTGATGGACCTTTTTTCAATATTATCAACTATTCAACTCTGTAACAAGCATGTAACAAAAGTGAGCTTCCATGGCCAATATGGGGATTGAACCCGTGACCTTGGCGTTATTAGCACCACACTCTAACCAACTGAGCTAACCGGCCACTTTTACACCAAAGATTCACGTCACGTCAGTAGAAAATACATGCAAACGTGTATTCATATTGATATCCTATTAACCTGAATAATAAAATAAACTTGCAATTTTTACTACTCAAAAAGCATTGGACAAATTGCTTTTGTGTTTTCCATTCCACCCCACAAAGAGTTTTCTTCAGTACATTATATGGTACATTAAATGCTGCCATTAAAAACAAGAACTTGTCTCGCTAAAAACAAGCCCTTATATGACTATGAGGACGGAAAAATAATAAAGTTATGACTATCGGAATACAAAGAGGCAAAATCAAGATATTATTTTGGTCCTTAACCCCTTAAGGACGCAGCCTAGTTTGGGCCTTAAGGCTCAGAGCCCATTTTTCAAATCTGACATATTTCACTTTATGTGGTAATAACGTCGGAATGCTTAAACCTATCCAAGCGATTCTGAGATTGTTTTCTCGTGACACTTTGGGCTTCATGTTCGTGGTAAAATTTGGTCGATATATTCAGTCTTTATTTGTGAAAAATTGCAAAATTTAGAGAAAATTTTCAAAAAATAGAATTTTTCAGAATTTAAATGCATCTGCTTGAAAAACAGACGGTTATACCACCCAAAATAGTTACTAGTTCACATTTCCCATATGTCTACTTTAGATTGGCATCGTTTTTTGAACATTCTTTTATTTTTCTTGGACGTTACAAGGCTTAGAACATAAACAGCAATTTCTCATATTCTTAAGAAAATTTCAAAAGCCTTTTTTTGAAGGTACCTCTTGAGTTCTGAAGTGGCTTTGAGGGGCCTATGTATTAGAAACCCCCATAAAACACCCCATTTTAAAAACTAGACCCCTCAAAGTATTCAAAACAGCATTTAGAAAGTTTTTTAACCCTTCAGGCATTTCACAGGAATTAAAGCAAAGTGGAAATGAAATTTGCAAATTTAATTTTTTCTGCTGAATTTCAATTTTATTCAATTTTTTTCTGTAACAGAGAAGGTTTTAACAGAGAAATACTACTAACTATGTATTGTCCAGATACTGCAGTTTTTAGAAATGTCCCACATGTGCCCTACTGCGCTCGTGGACTAAAACACAAGCCCTAGAAGCAAAGAAGCACCTAGTGCATTTTGAGGCCTCTTTTTTATTAGAATATATTTTAGGCAGCATGCCAGGTTTGAAGAGGTGTTGAGGTATCAAAACAATGGAAACCCACCAGAAGTGACCCCATTTTGGAAATTACACCCCTCAAGGAATTAATTTATGGTTTTTGTTATCATTTTGACCGCACAGTTTTTTCACAGCACCTATTTGAATTGGGCTGTGAAATGAAAAAAATGATATTTTTTCCAATAAGATGTCATTTTTGATCAAAATTTCTTATTTTCACAGGGAACAACATACCCCATTTTGTTGCCCAATTTGTCCTTAGTGCGGCAATACCCCATTTGTGGTGATAAACTGCCGTTTGGGCCCATGGGAGGGCTCAGACGGAAAGGAGCGCTATGTGTTTGTTGGAGTCCAGATTTTGCTGGATTGGTTTTCGGGTGCCATGTCGCATTTGCAGAGCCCCAGAGGTATCAAAGCAATGGAAACCCACCAGAAGAGACCCCATTTTGGAAACTACACCCCTCAAGGAATTCATTTATGGTTTTTGTTATCATTTTGACCGCACAGTTTTTTCACAGCACCTATTTGAATTGGGCTGTGAAATGAAAAAAATGATATTTTTTCCAATAAGATGTCATTTTTGATCAAAATTTCTTATTTTCACAGGGAAAAACATACCCCATTTTGTTGCCCAATTTGTCCTTAGTGCGGAAATACCCCATTTGTGGTGATAAACTGCCGTTTGGGCCCATGGGAGGGCTCAGACGGAAAGGAGCGCTATGTGTTTGTTGGAGTCCAGATTTTGCTGGATTGGTTTTCGGGTGCCATGTCACATTTGCAGAGCCCCAGAGGTATCAAAGCAATGGAAACCCACCAGAAATGACCCCATTTTGGAAACTACACCCCTCAAGGAATTCATTTATGGTTTTTGTTATCATTTTGACCGCACAGTTTTTTCACAGCACCTATTTGAATTGGGCTGTGAAATGAAAAAAATGATATTTTTTCCAATAAGATGTCATTTTTGACCAAAATTTCTTATTTTCACAGGGAACAACATACCCCATTTTGTTGCCCAATTTGTCCTTAGTGCGGCAATACCCCATTTGTGGTGATAAACTGCCGTTTGGGCCCATGGGAGGGCTCAGAAGGAAAGGACCACCATTTGGCCTACTGGAGCTTTTCTGGTGCTAAGTCATGTATGCACAAGCCCCTGAGGTACCAGTACAGTTGAAACCCCCGAGAAGTGACCCCATTTTAAAAACTACACCCCTTAAGATATTCATCTAGAGGTGTAGTGAGCATTTTGACCCCACAGGTACTGTGTAAAAGATAATGCGCAGCAGATGGTGCAGTGTGAGATTTGCAATTTTATATATATATATGCCATTTCAGTGTCCAATATAGTGTACCCAGCATGCGCCACCGGAGACATACACCCCATAAACTGTAATGTGGGTTCTCCTGGGTACGGCAATACCCTACATGTGGCTGTTATCAGGTGCCTGGGCACACGGCAGGGCTTAGAAGGGAAGGACCACCATTTGGCCTACTGGAGCTTTTCTGGTGCTAAGTCATGTATGCAGAAGCCCCTGAGGTACCAGTACAGTTGAAACCCCTGAGAAGTGACCCCATTTTAAAAACTGCACCCCTTAAGATATTCATCTAGAGGTGTAGTGAGCATTTTGACCCCACAGGTACTGTGTAAAAGATAATGCGCAGCAGATGGTGCAGTGTGAGATTTGCAATTTTATATATATATATGCCATTTCAGTGTCCAATATAGTGTACCCAGCATGCGCCACCGGAGATATACACCCCTTAAATTGTAATGTGGGTTCTCCTGGGTACGGCAATACCCTACATGTGGCTGTTATCAGCTGCCTGGGCATACGGCAGGGCTCAGAAGGGAAAGATGAGGGGGATAAGCTGTGCGGAGTGCATCAGGGTAAATTAAAAATCAAGGGATGTATGATACATTTTAAAACAATCTTTTATACAGAGCCCTGGTTTTTCGGGACACGTGTCACATTGGTATATTGTGTTCTTCCTTATCCCCCTCTTATAGCAGACTCTGCACCTCTTTTGACTCTTTCCCTTTCCACCGGTTTGGGGAACTTCTCCTGGAAAGTGTTGCCCTGGTATGATGCGTGTGGCCTCGCTTCCAGAAGTACTGGGTGCCCCCCCTTCCTGGTCCCTAAAGATTAGATCTTGAAATTCCAGGAAAGTTCCTCTCTGGCCTGCACATCCACGTAGCACGTACGCATTGTACAAAGCCATCTGTATGATGTGCCCGGCCAGCTTCTTATACCACACCGCATGGCGCTGTAGGGCTTCAGGACTTGATCTTACAAGTCCATCCCTCCCATGTACCTATTGTAGTCCAGGATGCAGTCTGGTTTGGGGGTGGCCTTTCCTTCATATATCCTAAATCTGTAGGTATACCCTGATGCACTCTCGCACAGCTTATACATCTTCACGCCATACCTTGCCCTCTTACCCGGCAGGTACTCGCGGAATTGAACCCTCCCTTTAAAATGTACCAGGGACTCATCAATAGAAATACACTTCTCGGGGGTGAATGCTCGGGAAAACCGGGCACTGAAACGGTCTAATAGGGGTCTCCGTTTATACAAACGGTCAAAACTGGGGTCATCTCGGGGTGGGCACGGCTCATTATCAGTATAATGTGAGAAGCGAAGTATTGCCCCCTCAAAGTATTCACAACAGCAATTAGAAAGTTTATGAACCCTTTTGGTGTTTCACAGAAATTGAGAGCAAAGCAGAGGAGAAATTAACTTTTTTTTTTTGTCAGAAAATCCTCTTTATATCATTTTTTTTATAACACAAAAGGATTTATCAGAGAAACGCAACTCAATACGTATTGCCCAGATTCTGCAGTTTTGAGAAATATCCCACATGTGGCCCTAGTGCGGTAATGGACTGAAGCACCGGCCTCCGAAGCAAAGGAGCACCTAGTGGATTTTGAGCCCTCTTTTTTATTAGGCACCATGTCCGGTTTGAAGAGATCTTGTGGTGCCAAAACATTGGAAACCCCCCAAAAGTGACCCCATTTTGGAAACTAGACCCCTTGAGGAATACATTGTAGTTTTCTTGGGGTGCATGCGGCTTTTTGATCAGTTTTTATTCTATTTTTAGGTGGCGTGGTGACTAATAAACAGCAATTCTACTATTGTTTTTTTATTCTTTTTTTTTTTACTGCGTGCACCGTGCGCTATAAATGTCTTATTCACTTTATTCTGCGGGGCGATACGATTATGGCGATAGCAGATGTTTATAGTTTTTTTTTATGTCTTATGGCGTTTGCGCAATAAAATACGTTTTGTAAACAATCATTTACTTTTTGTGTTATCATATTCTAAGAGCCAGAACGTTTTTATTTTTAAATCAATAAAGCCGTGCGAGGACTTATTTTTTGCGTAACGAACTGTAGTTTCCATCAGTACCATTTTTCGGTACATGCGACTTTTTGATCTCTTTTTATTCAATTTTTTGGGAGGTGAAGTGACCAAACAATTGTGATTGTGGTACGGTTTATGAATATTTTTTTTTACGGCGTTCACCGTGCGGGATAAATAACAAAATAATTTTGTAGTTCAGGCCGTTACGGACGCGGCGATACCAATTATGTATAGTTTATTTGTTTGTTTATATATTTTTATTAATAATAAAGGACTGATAAGGGAAAAAGTGGGACTTTTACTTTTATTACTTTTAAAACTTTTATTTTCTTATTTTTACACATCTTTTTTTAACTTTTTTTTTACTGTATTACTTTATCCCACTAGGGGACTTGAGGGCAGGAGGCCCTGATCGCTATTCTAATACACTGCACTACATGCGTAGTGCAGTGTATTTGAACTGTCAGCTACTCACTGACAGCAAGCATAGTGGGTCCTGACGTTGTCAGGACCCACTAGGCTTCCGTCTATGGCATAGCCGGACGCCATTGTTTGGTGTCCGGTTGCCATAGTCACCATCGCCGGCCGCTATCGTGTAGCAGGCCGGCGATGGCGGATTAACCCCTAAGAAGCCGCGATCGCTATTGAACGCGGCTTCTGAGGGGTTAATCGGCGGGGGAGCTCCGCGATCGGTCCCGGCACATTGAGCAGTGATGGTCTGCTGTCGGAAACAGCAGCTATCACAGCTCATGAACGCGCCCCGCGCGAACGGCGCCGTGTTTACTCCATGACCTACTATTAGGTCACTGAGCGCGAACGCTACAGTTAGCATGACCTAATAGTAGGTCATGGAGCGTTAAAGGGTTAAGGTTGAAATTGGACCTCTAAGATGATTTCATGCAACAAACTCTGCATTTCTATAAATCACCGGTTAGACCATACATGGAATATTGTGTACAGTTTTAAGCACCTGTGTATGAGAAGGACATTGCTGAACTAGAATGCGTGCAAAGAAGGGAAAGCAAGGTAATTAAAGGACCTCATCACAGACGGGGATTCTTTACTGTAAGAGCAGTTCGACGATTGAACTCTCTGCCACATTGAAAAGTGTTTTTTTGAAAAATATAAAATTTCATCATATTTGTTCCAGATTCTGGAGATGGAACTTTGATCCAGGAATTTATTCTAATAGCCATATTTGGAGTAAGGGAGGAATTTTTCCCCTAGTGACAACATTGGAATGCACTCCAAGACAGTTTTTGCCTTCCTCTGGATCAACACGGCAGGTTTATAGGTTGAATTTGATGGACCTTTTTTCAATATTATCAACTATTCAACACTGTAACAAGCATGTAACAAAAGTGAGCTTTCATGGCCCATACGGGGATAGAAACCCGTGACCTTGGCGTTATTTGCACCACGCTCTAACCAACTGAGCTAATCGGCCACTTTTACACAAAAGATTCACGTCACGTCAGTAGAAAATACATGCAAACGTGTATTCATATTGATATCCTATTAACCTGAATAATAAAATAAACTTGCAATTTTTACTACTCAAAAAGCATTGGACAAATTGCTTTTGTGTTTTCCATTCCACCCCACAAAGAGTTTTCTTCAGTACATTATATGGTACATTAAATGCTGCCATTAAAAACAAGAACTTGTCTCACTAAAAACAAGCCCTTATATGACTATGAGGACGGAAAAATAATAAAGTTATGACTATCGGAATACAAAGAGGCAAAATCAAGATATTATTTTTGTCCTTAAGGTTGAAATTGGACCTCTAAGATGATTTCATGCAACAAACTCTGCATTTCTATAAATCACTGGTTAGACCATACATGGAATATTGTGTACAGTTTTGAGCACCTGTGTATGAGAAGGACATTGCTGAACTAGAATGCGTACAAAGAAGGGAAAGCAAGGTAATTAAAGGACCTCATCACAGACGGGGATTCTTTACTGTAAGAGCAGTTCGACGATTGAACTCTCTGCCACATTGAAAAGTGTTTTTTTGAAAAATATAAAATTTCATCATATTTGTACCAGATTCTGGAGATGGAACTTTGATCCAGGAATTTATTCTAATAGCCATATTTGGAGTAAGGGAGGAATTTTTCCCCTAATGACAACATTGGAATGCACTCCAAGACAGTTTTTGCCTTCCTCTGGATCAACACGGCAGGTTTATAGGTTGAATTTGATGGACCTTTTTTCAATATTATCAACTATTCAACTCTGTAACAAAAGTGAGCTTCCATGGCCCGTACGGGGATCGAACCCGTGACCTTCGCGTTATTAGCACCACGCTCTAACCAACTGAGCTAACCGGCCACTTTTACACCAAAGATTCACGTCACGTCAGTAGAAAATACATGCAAACGTGTATTCATATTGATATCCTATTAACCTGAATAATAAAATAAACTTGCAATTTTTACTACTCAAAAAGCATTGGACAAATTGCTTTTGTGTTTTCCATTCCACCCCACAAAGAGTTTTCTTCAGTACATTATATGGTACATTAAATGCTGCCATTAAAAACAAGAACTTGTCTCGCTAAAAACAAGCCCTTATATGACTATGAGGACGGAAAAATAATAAAGTTATGACTATCGGAATACAAAGAGGCAAAATCAAGATATTATTTTTGTCCTTAAGGTTGAAATTGGACCTCTAAGATGATTTCATGCAACAAACTCTGCATTTCTATAAATCACCGGTTAGACCATACATGGAATATTGTGTACAGTTTTGAGCACCTGTGTATGAGAAGGACATTGCTGAACTAGAATGCGTGCAAAGAAGGGAAAGCAAGGTAATTAAAGGATCTCATCACAGACAGGGATTCTTTACTGTAAGAGCAGTTCGACAATTGAACTCTCTGCCACATTGAAAAGTGTTTTTTTGAAAAATATAAAATGTCATCATATTTGTACCAGATTCTGGAGATGGAACTTTGATCCAGGAATTTATTCTAATAGCCATATTTGGAGTAAGGGAGGAATTTTTCCCCTAATGACAACATTGGAATGCACTCCAAGACAGTTTTTGCCTTCCTCTGGATCAACACGGCAGGTTTATAGGTTGAATTTGATGGACCTTTTTTCAATATTATCAACTATTCAACTCTGTAACAAAAGTGAGCTTCCATGACCCGTACGGGGATCGAACCCGTGACCTTGGCGTTATTAGCACCACGCTCTAACCAACTGAGCTAACCGGCCACTTTCACACCAAAGATTCACGTCACGTCAGTAGAAAATACATGCAAACGTGTATTCATATTGATATCCTATTAACCTGAATAATAAAATAAACTTGCAATTTTTACTACTCAAAAAGCATTGGACAAATTGCTTTTGTGTTTTCCATTCCACCCCACAAAGAGTTTTCTTTCAGTACATTATATGGTACATTAAATGCTGCCATTAAAAACAAGAACTTGTCTCGCTAAAAACAAGCCCTTATATGACTATGAGGACGGAAAAATAATAAAGTTATGACTATCGGAATACAAAGAGGCAAAATCAAGATATTATTTTTGTCCTTAAGGTTGAAATTGGACCTCTAAGATGATTTCATGCAACAAACTCTGCATTTCTATAAATCACCGGTTAGACCATACATGGAATATTGTGTACAGTTTTGAGCACCTGTGTATGAGAAGGACATTGCTGAACTAGAATGCGTGCAAAGAAGGGAAAGCAAGGTAATTAAAGGACCTCATCACAGACGGGGATTCTTTACTGTAAGAGCAGTTCGACGATTGAACTCTCTGCCACATTGAAAAGTGTTTTTTTGAAAAATATAAAATGTCATCATATTTGTACCAGATTCTGGAGATGGAACTTTGATCCAGGAATTTATTCTAATAGCCATATTTGGAGTAAGGGAGGAATTTTTCCCCTAATGACAACATTGGAATGCACTCCAAGACAGTTTTTGCCTTCCTCTGGATCAACACGGCAGGTTTATAGGTTGAATTTGATGGACCTTTTTTCAATATTATCAACTATTCAACTCTGTAACAAAAGTGAGCTTCCATGACCCGTACGGGGATCGAACCCGTGACCTTGGCGTTATTAGCACCACGCTCTAACCAACTGAGCTAACCGGCCACTTTTACACCAAAGATTCACGTCACGTCAGTAGAAAATACATGCAAACGTGTATTCATATTGATATCCTATTAACCTGAATAATAAAATAAACTTGCAATTTTTACTACTCAAAAAGCATTGGACAAATTGCTTTTGTGTTTTCCATTCCACCCCACAAAGAGTTTTCTTCAGTACATTATATGGTACATTAAATGCTGCCATTAAAAACAAGAACTTGTCTCGCTAAAAACAAGCCCTTATATGACTATGAGGACGGAAAAATAATAAAGTTATGACTATCGGAATACAAAGAGGCAAAATCAAGATATTATTTTTGTCCTTAAGGTTGAAATTGGACCTCTAAGATGATTTCATGCAACAAACTCTGCATTTCTATAAATCACCGGTTAGACCATACATGGAATATTGTGTACAGTTTTGAGCACCTGTGTATGAGAAGGACATTGCTGAACTAGAATGCGTGCAAAGAAGGGAAAGCAAGGTAATTAAAGGACCTCATCACAGACGGGGATTCTTTACTGTAAGAGCAGTTCGACGATTGAACTCTCTGCCACATTGAAAAGTGTTTTTTTGAAAAATATAAAATTTCATCATATTTGTACCAGATTCTGGAGATGAAACTTTGATCCAGTAATTTATTCTAATAGCCATATTTGGAGTAAGGGAGGAATTTTTCCCCTTATGACAACATTGGAATGCACTCCAAGACAGTTTTTGCCTTCCTCTGGATCAACACGGCAGGTTTATAGGTTGAATTTGATGGACCTTTTTTCAATATTATCAACTATTCAACTCTGTAACTAAAGTGAGCTTCCATGGCCCATACGGGGATCGAACCCGTGACCTTGGCGTTATTAGCACCACGCTCTAACCAACTGAGCTAACCGGCCACTTTTACACCAAAGATTCACGTCACGTCAGTAGAAAATACATGCAAACGTGTATTCATATTGATATCCTATTAACCTGAATAATAAAATAAACTTGCAATTTTTACTACTCAAAAAGCATTGGACAAATTGCTTTTGTGTTTTCCATTCCACCCCACAAAGAGTTTTCTTCAGTACATTATATGGTACATTAAATGCTGCCATTAAAAACAAGAACTTGTCTCGCTAAAAACAAGCCCTTATATGACTATGAGGATGGAAAAATAATAAAGTTATGACTATCGGAATACAAAGAGGCAAAATCAAGATATTATTTTTGTCCTTAAGGTTGAAATTGGACCTCTAAGATGATTTCATGCAACAAACTCTGCATTTCTATAAATCACCGGTTACACCATACATCGAATATTGTGTACAGTTTTGAGCACCTGTGTATGAGAAGGACATTGCTGAACTAGAATGCGTGCAAAGAAGGGAAAGCAAGGTAATTAAAGGACCTCATCACAGACGGGGATTCTTTACTGTAAGAGCAGTTCGACGATTGAACTCTCTGCCACATTGAAAAGTGTTTTTTTGAAAAATATAAAATTTCATCATATTTGTACCAGATTCTGGAGATGGAACTTTGATCCAGGAATTTATTCTAATAGCCATATTTGGAGTAAGGGAGGAATTTTTCCCCTAATGACAACATTGGAATGCACTCCAAGACAGTTTTTGCCTTCCTCTGGATCAACACGGCAGGTTTATAGGTTGAATTTGATGGACCTTTTTTCAATATTATCAACTATTCAATAAGCATGTAACAAAAGTGAGCTTCCATGGCCCATACGGGGATCGAACCCGTGACCTTGGCGTTATTAGCACCACGCTCTAACCAACTGAGCTAACCGGCCACTTTTACACCAAAGATTCACGTCACGTCAGTAGAAAATACATGCAAACGTGTATTCATATTGATATCCTATTAACCTGAATAATAAAATAAACTTGAAATTTGTACTACTCAAAAAGCATTGGACAAATTGCTTTTGTGTTTTCCATTCCACCCACAAAGAGTTTTCTTCAGTACATTATATGGTACATTAAATGCTGCCATTAAAAACAAGAACTTGTCTCGCTAAAAACAAGCCCTTATATGACTATGAGGACGGAAAAATAATAAAGTTATGACTATCGGAATACAAAGAGGCAAAATCAAGATATTATTTTTGTCCTTAAGGTTGAAATTGGACCTCTAAGATGATTTCATGCAACAAACTCTGCATTTCTATAAATCACCGGTTAGACCATACATGGAATATTGTGTACAGTTTTAAGCACCTGTGTATGAGAAGGACATTGCTGAACTAGAATGCGTGCAAAGAAGGGAAAGCAAGGTAATTAAAGGACCTCATCACAGACGGGGATTCTTTACTGTAAGAGCAGTTCGACGATTGAACTCTCTGCCACAATGAAAAGTGTTTTTTTGAAAAATATAAAATGTCATCATATTTGTTCCAGATTCTGGAGATGGAACTTTGATCCAGGAATTTATTCTAATAGCCATATTTGGAGTAAGGGAGGAATTTTTCCCCTAATGACAACATTGGAATGCACTCCAAGACAGTTTTTGCCTTCCTCTGGATCAACACGGCAGGTTTATAGGTTGAATTTGATGGACCTTTTTTCAATATTATCAACTATTCAACTCTGTAACAAGCATGTAACAAAAGTGAGCTTTCATGGCCCATACGGGGATAGAAACCCGTGACCTTGGCGTTATTAGCACCACGCTCTAACCAACTGAGCTAATCAGCCACTTTTACACAAAAGATTCACGTCACGTCAGTAGAAAATACATGCAAACGTGTATTCATATTGATATCCTATTAACCTGAATAATAAAATAAACTTGCAATTTTTACTACTCAAAAAGCATTGGACAAATTGCTTTTGTGTTTTCCATTCCACCCACAAAGAGTTTTCTTCAGTACATTATATGGTACATTAAATGCTGCCATTAAAAACAAGAACTTGTCTCGCTAAAAACAAGCCCTTATATGACTATGAGGACGGAAAAATAATAAAGTTATGACTATCGGAATACAAAGAGGCAAAATCAAGATATTATTTTTGTCCTTAAGGTTGAAATTGGACCTCTAAGATGATTTCATGCAACAAACTCTGCATTTCTATAAATCACCGGTTAGACCATACATGGAATATTGTGTACAGTTTTAAGCACCTGTGTATGAGAAGGACATTGCTGAACTAGAATGCGTGCAAAGAAGGGAAAGCAAGGTAATTAAAGGACCTCATCACAGACGGGGATTCTTTACTGTAAGAGCAGTTCGACGATTGAACTCTCTGCCACATTGAAAAGTGTTTTTTTGAAAAATATAAAATTTCATCATATTTGTTCCAGATTCTGGAGATGGAACTTTGATCCAGGAATTTATTCTAATAGCCATATTTGGAGTAAGGGAGGAATTTTTCCCCTAATGACAACATTGGAATGCACTCCAAGACAGTTTTTGCCTTCCTCTGGATCAACACGGCAGGTTTATAGGTTGAATTTGATGGACCTTTTTTCAATATTATCAACTATTCAACTCTGTAACAAGCATGTAACAAAAGTGAGCTTCCATGGCCCATACGGGGATCGAACCCGTGACCTTGGCGTTATTAGCACCACACTCTAACCAACTGAGCTAACCAGCCACTTTTACACCAAAGATTCTCGTCACGTCAGTAGAAAATACATGCAAACGTGTATTCATATTGATATCCTATTAACCTGAATAATAAAATAAACTTGCAATTTTTACTACTCAAAAAGCATTGGACAAATTGCTTTTGTGTTTTCCATTCCACCCCACAAAGAGTTTTATTTCAGTACATTATATGGTACATTAAATGCTGCCATTAAAAACAAGAACTTGTCTCGCTAAAAACAAGCCCTTATATGACTATGAGGACGGAAAAATAATAAAGTTATGACTATCGGAATACAAAGAGGCAAAATCAAGATATTATTTTTGTCCTTAAGGTTGAAATTGGACCTCTAAGATGATTTCATGCAACAAACTCTGCATTTCTATAAATCACCGGTTAGACCATTCATGGAATATTGTGTACAGTTTTGAGCACCTGTGTATGAGAAGGACATTGCTGAACTAGAATGCGTGCAAAGAAGGGAAAGCAAGGTAATTAAAGGACCTCATCACAGACGGGGATTCTTTACTGTAAGAGCAGTTCGACGATTGAACTCTCTGCCACATTGAAAAGTGTTTTTTTGAAAAATATAAAATGTCATCATATTTGGACCAGATTCTGGAGATGGAACTTTGATCCAGGAATTTATTCTAATAGCCATATTAGGAGTAAGGGAGGAATTTTTCCCCTAATGACAACATTGGAATGCACTCCAAGACAGTTTTTGCCTTCCTCTGGATCAACACGGCAGGTTTATAGGTTGAATTTGATGGACCTTTTTTCAATATTATCAACTATTCAACTCTGTAACAAGCATGTAACAAAAGTGAGCTTCCATGGCCCATACGGGGATCGAACCCGTGACCTTGGCGTTATTAGCACCACACTCTAACCAACTGAGCTAACCAGCCACTTTTACACCAAAGATTCTCGTCACGTCAGTAGAAAATACATGCAAACGTGTATTCATATTGATATCCTATTAACCTGAATAATAAAATAAACTTGCAATTTTTACTACTCAAAAAGCATTGGACAAATTGCTTTTGTGTTTTCCATTCCACCCCACAAAGAGTTTTATTTCAGTACATTATATGGTACATTAAATGCTGCCATTAAAAACAAGAACTTGTCTCGCTAAAAACAAGCCCTTATATGACTATGAGGACGGAAAAATAATAAAGTTATGACTATCGGAATACAAAGAGGCAAAATCAAGATATTATTTTTGTCCTTAAGGTTGAAATTGGACCTCTAAGATGATTTCATGCAACAAACTCTGCATTTCTATAAATCACCGGTTAGACCATACATGGAATATTGTGTACAGTTTTGAGCACCTGTGTATGAGAAGGACATTGCTGAACTAGAATGCGTGCAAAGAAGGGAAAGCAAGGTAATTAAAGGACCTCATCACAGACGGGGATTCTTTACTGTAAGAGCAGTTCGACGATTGAACTCTCTGCCACATTGAAAAGTGTTTTTTTGAAAAATATAAAATGTCATCATATTTGTACCAGATTCTGGAGATGGAACTTTGATCCAGGAATTTATTCTAATAGCCATATTAGGAGTAAGGGAGGAATTTTTCCCCTAATGACAACATTGGAATGCACTCCAAGACAGTTTTTGCCTTCCTCTGGATCAACACGGCAGGTTTATAGGTTGAATTTGATGGACCTTTTTTCAATATTATCAACTATTCAACTCTGTAACAAAAGTGAGCTTCCATGGCCCGTACGGGGATCGGACCCGTGACCTTGGCGTTATTAGCACCACGCTCTAACCAACTGAGCTAACCGGCCACTTTTACACCAAAGATTCACGTCACGTCAGTAGAAAATACATGCAAACGTGTATTCATATTGATATCCTATTAACCTGAATAATAAAATAAACTTGCAATTTTTACTACTCAAAAAGCATTGGACAAATTGCTTTTGTGTTTTCCATTCCACCCCACAAAGAGTTTTCTTCAGTACATTATATGGTACATTAAATGCTGCCATTAAAAACAAGAACTTGTCTCGCTAAAAACAAGCCCTTATATGACTATGAGGACGGAAAAATAATAAAGTTATGACTATCGGAATACAAAGAGGCAAAATCAAGATATTATTTTTGTCCTTAAGGTTGAAATTGAACCTCTAAGATGATTTCATGCAACAAACTCTGCATTTCTATAAATCACCGGTTACACCATACATGGAATATTGTGTACAGTTTTGAGCACCTGTGTATGAGAAGGATATTGCTGAACTAGAATGCGTGCAAAGAAGGGAAAGCAAGGTAATTAAAGGACCTCATCACAGACGGGGATTCTTTACTGTAAGAGCAGTTCGACGATTGAACTCTCTGCCACATTGAAAAGTGTTTTTTTGAAAAATATAAAATTTCATCATATTTGTTCCAGATTCTGGAGATGGAACTTTGATCCAGGAATTTATTCTAATAGCCATATTTGGAGTAAGGGAGGAATTTTTCCCCTAGTGACAACATTGGAATGCACTCCAAGACAGTTTTTGCCTTCCTCTGGATCAACACAGCAGGTTTATAGGTTGAATTTGATGGACCTTTTTTCAATAATATCAACTATTCAACTCTGTAACAAGCATGTAACAAAAGTGAGCTTACATGGCCCGTACGGGGATCGAACCCGTGACCTTGGCGTTATTAGCACCACGCTCTAACCAACTGAGCTAACCGGCCACTTTTACACCAAATATTCACGTCACGTCAGTAGAAAATACATGCAAACGTGTATTCATATTGATATCCTATTAACCTGAATAATAAAATAAACTTGCAATTTTTACTACTCAAAAAGCATTGGACAAATTGCTTTTGTGTTTTCCATTCCACCCCACAAAGAGTTTTCTTCAGTACATTATATGGTACATTAAATGCTGCCATTAAAAACAAGAACTTGTCTCGCTAAAAACAAGCCCTTATATGACTATGAGGACGGAAAAATAATAAAGTTATGACTATCGGAATACAAAGAGGCAAAATCAAGATATTATTTTTGTCCTTAAGGTTGAAATTGAACCTCTAAGATGATTTCATGCAACAAACTCTGCATTTCTATAAATCACCGGTTAGACCATACATGGAATATTGTGTACAGTTTTGAGCACCTGTGTATGAGAAGGACATTGCTGAACTAGAATGCGTGCAAAGAAGGGAAAGCAAGGTAATTAAAGGACCTCATCACAGACGGGGATTCTTTACTGTAAGAGCAGTTCGACGATTGAACTCTCTGCCACATTGAAAAGTGTTTTTTTGAAAAATATAAAATGTCATCATATTTGTACCAGATTCTGGAGATGGAACTTTGATCCAGGAATTTATTCTAATAGCCATATTTGGAGTAAGGGAGGAATTTTTCCCCTAATGACAACATTGGAATGCACTCCAAGACAGTTTTTGCCTTCCTCTGGATCAACACGGCAGGTTTATAGGTTGAATTTGATGGACCTTTTTTCAATATTATCAACTATTCAACTCTGTAACAAGCATGTAACAAAAGTGAGCTTCCATGGCCCGTACGGGGATCGAACCCGTGACCTTGGCGTTATTAGCACCACGCTCTAACCAACTGAGCTAACCGGCCACTTTTACACCAAAGATTCACGTCACGTCAGTAGAAAAAACATGCAAACGTGTATTCATATTGATATCCTATTAACCTGAATAATAAAATAAACTTGCAATTTTTACTACTCAAAAAGCATTGGACAAATTGCTTTTGTGTTTTCCATTCCACCCCACAAAGAGTTTTCTTTCAGTACATTATATGGTACATTAAATGCTGCCATTAAAAACAAGAACTTGTCTCGCTAAAAACAAGCCCTTATATGACTATGAGGACGGAAAAATAATAAAGTTATGACTATCGGAATACAAAGAGGCAAAATCAAGATATTATTTTTGTCCTTAAGGTTGAAATTGGACCTCTAAGATGATTTCATGCAACAAACTCTGCATTTCTATAAATCACCGGTTAGACCATACATGGAATATTGTGTACAGTTTTGAGCACCTGTGTATGAGAAGGACATTGCTGAACTAGAATGCGTGCAAAGAAGGGAAAGCAAGGTAATTAAAGGACCTCATCACAGACGGGGATTCTTTACTGTAAGAGCAGTTCGACGATTGAACTCTCTGCCACATTGATAAGTGTTTTTTTGAAAAATATAAAATTTCATCATATTTGTACCAGATTCTGGAGATGGAACTTTGATCCAGGAATTTATTCTAATAGCCATATTTGGAGTAAGGGAGGAATTTTTCCCCTAATGACAACATTGGAATGCACTCCAAGACAGTTTTTGCCTTCCTCTGGATCAACACGGCAGGTTTATAGGTTGAATTTGATGGACCTTTTTTCAATATTATCAACTATTCAACTCTGTAACAAGCATGTAACAAAAGTGAGCTTCCATGGCCCGTACGGGGATCAAACCCGTGACCTTGGCGTTATTAGCACCACGCTCTAACCAACTGAGCTAACCGGCCACTTTTACACCAAAGATTCACGTCACGTCAGTAGAAAATACATGCAAACGTGTATTCATATTGATATCCTATTAACCTGAATAATAAAATAAACTTGCAATTTTTACTACTCAAAAAGCATTGGACAAATTGCTTTTGTGTTTTCCATTCCACCCCACAAAGAGGAGTTTTCTTTCAGTACATTATATGGTACATTAAATGCTGCCATTAAAAACAAGAACTTGTCTCGCTAAAAACAAGCCCTTATATGACTATGAGGACGGAAAAATAATAAAGTTATGACTATCGGAATACAAAGAGGCAAAATCAAGATATTATTTTTGTCCTTAAGGTTGAAATTGAACCTCTAAGATGATTTCATGCAACAAACTCTGCATTTCTATAAATCACCGGTTAGACCATACATGGAATATTGTGTACAGTTTTGAGCACCTGTGTATGAGAAGGACATTGCTGAACTAGAATGCGTGCAAAGAAGGGAAAGCAAGGTAATTAAAGGACCTCATCACAGACGGGGATTCTTTACTGTAAGAGCAGTTCGACGATTGAACTCTCTGCCACATTGATAAGTGTTTTTTTGAAAAATATAAAATTTCATCATATTTGTACCAGATTCTGGAGATGGAACTTTGATCCAGGAATTTATTCTAATAGCCATATTTGGAGTAAGGGAGGAATTTTTCCCCTAATGACAACATTGGAATGCACTCCAAGACAGTTTTTGCCTTCCTCTGGATCAACACGGCAGGTTTATAGGTTGAATTTGATGGACCTTTTTTCAATATTATCAACTATTCAACTCTGTAACAAGCATGTAACAAAAGTGAGCTTCCATGGCCCGTACGGGGATCGAACCCGTGACCTTGGCGTTATTAGCACCACGCTCTAACCAACTGAGCTAACCGGCCACTTTTACACCAAAGATTCACGTCACGTCAGTAGAAAATACATGCAAACGTGTATTCATATTGATATCCTATTAACCTGAATAATAAAATAAACTTGCAATTTTTACTACTCAAAAAGCATTGGACAAATTGCTTTTGTGTTTTCCATTCCACCCCACAAAGAGTTTTCTTTCAGTACATTATATGGTACATTAAATGCTGCCATTAAAAACAAGAACTTGTCTCGCTAAAAACAAGCCCTTATATGACTATGAGGACGGAAAAATAATAAAGTTATGACTATCGGAATACAAAGAGGCAAAATCAAGATATTATTTTTGTCCTTAAGGTTGAAATTGAACCTCTAAGATGATTTCATGCAACAAACTCTGCATTTCTATAAATCACCGGTTAGACCATACATGGAATATTGTGTACAGTTTTGAGCACCTGTGTATGAGAAGGACATTGCTGAACTAGAATGCGTGCAAAGAAGGGAAAGCAAGGTAATTAAAGGACCTCATCACAGACGGGGATTCTTTACTGTAAGAGCAGTTCGACGATTGAACTCTCTGCCACATTGAAAAGTGTTTTTTTGAAAAATATAAAATGTCATCATATTTGTACCAGATTCTGGAGATGGAACTTTGATCCAGGAATTTATTCTAATAGCCATATTTGGAGTAAGGGAGGAATTTTTCCCCTAATGACAACATTGGAATGCACTCCAAGACAGTTTTTGCCTTCCTCTGGATCAACACGGCAGGTTTATAGGTTGAATTTGATGGACCTTTTTTCAATATTATCAACTATTCAACTCTGTAACAAGCATGTAACAAAAGTGAGCTTCCATGGCCCGTACGGGGATCGAACCCGTGACCTTGGCGTTATTAGCACCACGCTCTAACCAACTGAGCTAACCGGCCACTTTTACACCAAAGATTCACGTCACGTCAGTAGAAAATACATGCAAACGTGTATTCATATTGATATCCTATTAACCTGAATAATAAAATAAACTTGCAATTTTTACTACTCAAAAAGCATTGGACAAATTGCTTTTGTGTTTTCCATTCCACCCCACAAAGAGTTTTCTTTCAGTACATTATATGGTACATTAAATGCTGCCATTAAAAACAAGAACTTGTCTCGCTAAAAACAAGCCCTTATATGACTATGAGGACGGAAAAATAATAAAGTTATGACTATCGGAATACAAAGAGGCAAAATCAAGATATTATTTTTGTCCTTAAGGTTGAAATTGGACCTCTAAGATGATTTCATGCAACAAACTCTGCATTTCTATAAATCACCGGTTAGACCATACATGGAATATTGTGTACAGTTTTGAGCACCTGTGTATGAGAAGGACATTGCTGAACTAGAATGCGTGCAAAGAAGGGAAAGCAAGGTAATTAAAGGACCTCATCACAGACGGGGATTCTTTACTGTAAGAGCAGTTCGACGATTGAACTCTCTGCCACATTGATAAGTGTTTTTTTGAAAAATATAAAATTTCATCATATTTGTACCAGATTCTGGAGATGGAACTTTGATCCAGGAATTTATTCTAATAGCCATATTTGGAGTAAGGGAGGAATTTTTCCCCTAATGACAACATTGGAATGCACTCCAAGACAGTTTTTGCCTTCCTCTGGATCAACACGGCAGGTTTATAGGTTGAATTTGATGGACCTTTTTTCAATATTATCAACTATTCAACTCTGTAACAAGCATGTAACAAAAGTGAGCTTCCATGGCCCGTACGGGGATCGAACCCGTGACCTTGGCGTTATTAGCACCACGCTCTAACCAACTGAGCTAACCGGCCACTTTTACACCAAAGATTCACGTCACGTCAGTAGAAAATACATGCAAACGTGTATTCATATTGATATCCTATTAACCTGAATAATAAAATAAACTTGCAATTTTTACTACTCAAAAAGCATTGGACAAATTGCTTTTGTGTTTTCCATTCCACCCCACAAAGAGTTTTCTTTCAGTACATTATATGGTACATTAAATGCTGCCATTAAAAACAAGAACTTGTCTCGCTAAAAACAAGCCCTTATATGACTATGAGGACGGAAAAATAATAAAGTTATGACTATCGGAATACAAAGAGGCAAAATCAAGATATTATTTTTGTCCTTAAGGTTGAAATTGGACCTCTAAGATGATTTCATGCAACAAACTCTGCATTTCTATAAATCACCGGTTAGACCATACATGGAATATTGTGTACAGTTTTGAGCACCTGTGTATGAGAAGGACATTGCTGAACTAGAATGCGTGCAAAGAAGGGAAAGCAAGGTAATTAAAGGACCTCATCACAGACGGGGATTCTTTACTGTAAGAGCAGTTCGACGATTGAACTCTCTGCCACATTGATAAGTGTTTTTTTGAAAAATATAAAATTTCATCATATTTGTACCAGATTCTGGAGATGGAACTTTGATCCAGGAATTTATTCTAATAGCCATATTTGGAGTAAGGGAGGAATTTTTCCCCTAATGACAACATTGGAATGCACTCCAAGACAGTTTTTGCCTTCCTCTGGATCAACACGGCAGGTTTATAGGTTGAATTTGATGGACCTTTTTTCAATATTATCAACTATTCAACTCTGTAACAAGCATGTAACAAGCATGTAACAAAAGTGAGCTTCCATGGCCCGTACGGGGATCAAACCCGTGACCTTGGCGTTATTAGCACCACGCTCTAACCAACTGAGCTAACCGGCCACTTTTACACCAAAGATTCACGTCACGTCAGTAGAAAATACATGCAAACGTGTATTCATATTGATATCCTATTAACCTGAATAATAAAATAAACTTGCAATTTTTACTACTCAAAAAGCATTGGACAAATTGCTTTTGTGTTTTCCATTCCACCCCACAAAGAGGAGTTTTCTTTCAGTACATTATATGGTACATTAAATGCTGCCATTAAAAACAAGAACTTGTCTCGCTAAAAACAAGCCCTTATATGACTATGAGGACGGAAAAATAATAAAGTTATGACTATCGGAATACAAAGAGGCAAAATCAAGATATTATTTTTGTCCTTAAGGTTGAAATTGAACCTCTAAGATGATTTCATGCAACAAACTCTGCATTTCTATAAATCACCGGTTAGACCATACATGGAATATTGTGTACAGTTTTGAGCACCTGTGTATGAGAAGGACATTGCTGAACTAGAATGCGTGCAAAGAAGGGAAAGCAAGGTAATTAAAGGACCTCATCACAGACGGGGATTCTTTACTGTAAGAGCAGTTCGACGATTGAACTCTCTGCCACATTGATAAGTGTTTTTTTGAAAAATATAAAATTTCATCATATTTGTACCAGATTCTGGAGATGGAACTTTGATCCAGGAATTTATTCTAATAGCCATATTTGGAGTAAGGGAGGAATTTTTCCCCTAATGACAACATTGGAATGCACTCCAAGACAGTTTTTGCCTTCCTCTGGATCAACACGGCAGGTTTATAGGTTGAATTTGATGGACCTTTTTTCAATATTATCAACTATTCAACTCTGTAACAAGCATGTAACAAAAGTGAGCTTCCATGGCCCGTACGGGGATCGAACCCGTGACCTTGGCGTTATTAGCACCACGCTCTAACCAACTGAGCTAACCGGCCACTTTTACACCAAAGATTCACGTCACGTCAGTAGAAAATACATGCAAACGTGTATTCATATTGATATCCTATTAACCTGAATAATAAAATAAACTTGCAATTTTTACTACTCAAAAAGCATTGGACAAATTGCTTTTGTGTTTTCCATTCCACCCCACAAAGAGTTTTCTTCAGTACATTATATGGTACATTAAATGCTGCCATTAAAAACAAGAACTTGTCTCGCTAAAAACAAGCCCTTATATGACTATGAGGACGGAAAAATAATAAAGTTATGACTATCGGAATACAAAGAGGCAAAATCAAGATATTATTTTTGTCCTTAAGGTTGAAATTGAACCTCTAAGATGATTTCATGCAACAAACTCTGCATTTCTATAAATCACCGGTTAGACCATACATGGAATATTGTGTACAGTTTTGAGCACCTCTGTATGAGAAGGACATTGCTGAACTAGAATGCGTGCAAAGAAGGGAAAGCAAGGTAATTAAAGGACCTCATCACAGACGGGGATTCTTTACTGTAAGAGCAGTTCGACGATTGAACTCTCTGCCACATTGAAAAGTGTTTTTTTGAAAAATATAAAATGTCATCATATTTGTACCAGATTCTGGAGATGGAACTTTGATCCAGGAATTTATTCTAATAGCCATATTTGGAGTAAGGGAGGAATTTTTCCCCTAATGACAACATTGGAATGCACTCCAAGACAGTTTTTGCCTTCCTCTGGATCAACACGGCAGGTTTATAGGTTGAATTTGATGGACCTTTTTTCAATATTATCAACTATTCAACTCTGTAACAAGCATGTAACAAAAGTGAGCTTCCATGGCCCGTACGGGGATCGAACCCGTGACCTTGGCGTTATTAGCACCACGCTCTAACCAACTGAGCTAACCGGCCACTTTTACACCAAAGATTCACGTCACGTCAGTAGAAAATACATGCAAACGTGTATTCATATTGATATCCTATTAACCTGAATAATAAAATAAACTTGCAATTTTTACTACTCAAAAAGCATTGGACAAATTGCTTTTGTGTTTTCCATTCCACCCCACAAAGAGTTTTCTTTCAGTACATTATATGGTACATTAAATGCTGCCATTAAAAACAAGAACTTGTCTCGCTAAAAACAAGCCCTTATATGACTATGAGGACGGAAAAATAATAAAGTTATGACTATCGGAATACAAAGAGGCAAAATCAAGATATTATTTTTGTCCTTAAGGTTGAAATTGAACCTCTAAGATGATTTCATGCAACAAACTCTGCATTTCTATAAATCACCGGTTACACCATACATGGAATATTGTGTACAGTTTTGAGCACCTGTGTATGAGAAGGACATTGCTGAACTAGAATGCGTGCAAAGAAGGGAAAGCAAGGTAATTAAAGGACCTCATCACAGACGGGGATTCTTTACTGTAAGAGCAGTTCGACGATTGAACTCTCTGCCACATTGAAAAGTGTTTTTTTGAAAAATATAAAATTTCATCATATTTGTACCAGATTCTGGAGATGGAACTTTGATCCAGGAATTTATTCTAATAGCCATATTTGGAGTAAGGGAGGAATTTTTCCACTAATGACAACATTGGAATGCACTCCAAGACAGTTTTTGCCTTCCTCTGGATCAACACGGCAGGTTTATAGGTTGAATTTGATGGACCTTTTTTCAATATTATCAACTATTCAACTCTGTAACAAGCATGTAACAAAAGTGAGCTTCCATGGCCCATACGGGGATCGAACCCATGACCTTGGCGTTATTAGTCCCACGCTCTAACCAACTGAGCTAACCGGCCACTTTTACACCAAGGATTCACGTCACGTCAGTAGAAAATACATGCAAACGTGTATTCATATTGATATCCTATTAACCTGAATAATAAAATAAACTTGCAATTTTTACTACTCAAAAAGCATTGGACAAATTGCTTTTGTGTTTTCCATTCCACCCCACAAAGAGTTTTCTTCAGTACATTATATGGTACATTAAATGCTGCCATTAAAAACAAGAACTTGTCTCGCTAAAAACAAGCCCTTATATGACTATGAGGACGTAAAAATAATAAAGTTATGACTATCGGAATACAAAGAGGCAAAATCAAGATATTATTTTTGTCCTTAAGGTTGAAATTGGACCTCTAAGATGATTTCATGCAACAAACTCTGCATTTCTATAAATCACCGGTTAGACCATACATGGAATATTGTCTACAGTTTTGAGCACCTGTGTATGAGAAGGACATTGCTGAACTAGAATGCGTGCAAAGAAGGGAAAGCAAGGTAATTAAAGGACCTCATCACAGACGGGGATTCTTTACTGTAAGAGCAGTTCGACGATTGAACTCTCTGCCACATTGAAAAGTGTTTTTTTGAAAAATATAAAATTTCATCATATTTGTACCAGATTCTGGAGATGGAACTTTGATCCAGGAATTTATTCTAATAGCCATATTTGGAGTAAGGGAGGAATTTTTCCCCTAATGACAACATTGGAATGCACTCCAAGACAGTTTTTGCCTTCCTCTGGATCAACACGGCCACATTGAAAAGTGTTTTTTTGAAAAATATAAAATTTCATCATATTTGTACCAGATTCTGGAGATGGAACTTTGATCCAGGAATTTATTCTAATAGCCATATTTGGAGTAAGGGAGGAATTTTTCCCCTAATGACAACATTGGAATGCACTCCAAGACAGTTTTTGCCTTCCTCTGGATCAACACGGCAGGTTTATAGGTTGAATTTGATGGACCTTTTTTCAATATTATCAACTATTCAACTCTGTAACAAGCATGTAACAAAAGTGAGCTTCCATGGCCCGTACGGGGATCGAACCCCTGACCTTGGCGTTATTAGCACCACGCTCTAACCACCTGAGCTAACCGGCCACTTTAACACCAAAGATTCACGTCACGTCAGTAGAAAATACATGCAAACGTGTATTCATATTGATATCCTATTAACCTGAATAATAAAATAAACTTGCAATTTTTACTACTCAAAAAGCATTGGACAAATTGCTTTTGTGTTTTCCATTCCACCCCACAAAGAGTTTTCTTTCAGTACATTATATGGTACATTAAATGCTGCCATTAAAAACAAGAACTTGTCTCGCTAAAAACAAGCCCTTATATGACTATGAGGACGGAAAAATAATAAAGTTATGACTATCGGAATACAAAGAGGCAAAATCAAGATACTATTTTTGTCCTTAAGGTTGAAATTGGACCTCTAAGATGATTTCATGCAACAAACTCTGCATTTCTATAAATCACCGGTTAGACCATACATGGAATATTGTGTACAGTTTTGAGCACCCGTGTATGAGAAGGACATTGCTGAACTAGAAAGCGTGCAAAGAAGGGAAAGCAAGGTAATTAAAGGACCTCATCACAGACGGGGATTCTTTACTGTAAGAGCAGTTCGACGATTGAACTCTCTGCCACATTGAAAAGTGTTTTTTTGAAAAATATAAAATGTCATCATATTTGTACCAGATTCTGGAGATGGAACTTTGATCCAGGAATTTATTCTAATAGCCATATTTGGAGTAAGGGAGGAATTTTTCCACTAATGACAACATTGGAATGCACTCCAAGACAGTTTTTGCCTTCCTCTGGATCAACACGGCAGGTTTATAGGTTGAATTTGATGGACCTTTTTTCAATATTATCAACTATTCAACTCTGTAACAAGAATGTAACAAAAGTGAGCTTCCATGGCCCATACGGGGATCGAACCCATGACCTTGGCGTTATTAGTCCCACGCTCTAACCAACTGAGCTAACCGGCCACTTTTACACCAAAGATTCACGTCACGTCAGTAGAAAATACATGCAAACGTGTATTCATATTGATATCCTATTAACCTGAATAATAAAATAAACTTGCAATTTTTACTACTCAAAAAGCATTGGACAAATTGCTTTTGTGTTTTCCATTCCACCCCACAAAGAGTTTTCTTTCAGTACATTATATGGTACATTAAATGCTGCCATTAAAAACAAGAACTTGTCTCGCTAAAAACAAGCCCTTATATGACTATGAGGACGGAAAAATAATAAAGTTATGACTATCGGAATACAAAGAGGCAAAATCAAGATATTATTTTTGTCCTTAAGGTTGAAATTGAACCTCTAAGATGATTTCATGCAACAAACTCTGCATTTCTATAAATCACCGGTTACACCATACATGGAATATTGTGTACAGTTTTGAGCACCTGTGTATGAGAAGGACATTGCTGAACTAGAATGCGTGCAAAGAAGGGAAAGCAAGGTAATTAAAGGACCTCATCACAGACGGGGATTCTTTACTGTAAGAGCAGTTCGACGATTGAACTCTCTGCCACATTGAAAAGTGTTTTTTTGAAAAATATAAAATTTCATCATATTTGTACCAGATTCTGGAGATGGAACTTTGATCCAGGAATTTATTCTAATAGCCATATTTGGAGTAAGGGAGGAATTTTTCCACTAATGACAACATTGGAATGCACTCCAAGACAGTTTTTGCCTTCCTCTGGATCAACACGGCAGGTTTATAGGTTGAATTTGATGGACCTTTTTTCAATATTATCAACTATTCAACTCTGTAACAAGCATGTAACAAAAGTGAGCTTCCATGGCCCATACGGGGATCGAACCCATGACCTTGGCGTTATTAGTCCCACGCTCTAACCAACTGAGCTAACCGGCCACTTTTACACCAAGGATTCACGTCACGTCAGTAGAAAATACATGCAAACGTGTATTCATATTGATATCCTATTAACCTGAATAATAAAATAAACTTGCAATTTTTACTACTCAAAAAGCATTGGACAAATTGCTTTTGTGTTTTCCATTCCACCCCACAAAGAGTTTTCTTCAGTACATTATATGGTACATTAAATGCTGCCATTAAAAACAAGAACTTGTCTCGCTAAAAACAAGCCCTTATATGACTATGAGGACGTAAAAATAATAAAGTTATGACTATCGGAATACAAAGAGGCAAAATCAAGATATTATTTTTGTCCTTAAGGTTGAAATTGGACCTCTAAGATGATTTCATGCAACAAACTCTGCATTTCTATAAATCACCGGTTAGACCATACATGGAATATTGTCTACAGTTTTGAGCACCTGTGTATGAGAAGGACATTGCTGAACTAGAATGCGTGCAAAGAAGGGAAAGCAAGGTAATTAAAGGACCTCATCACAGACGGGGATTCTTTACTGTAAGAGCAGTTCGACGATTGAACTCTCTGCCACATTGAAAAGTGTTTTTTTGAAAAATATAAAATTTCATCATATTTGTACCAGATTCTGGAGATGGAACTTTGATCCAGGAATTTATTCTAATAGCCATATTTGGAGTAAGGGAGGAATTTTTCCCCTAATGACAACATTGGAATGCACTCCAAGACAGTTTTTGCCTTCCTCTGGATCAACACGGCCACATTGAAAAGTGTTTTTTTGAAAAATATAAAATTTCATCATATTTGTACCAGATTCTGGAGATGGAACTTTGATCCAGGAATTTATTCTAATAGCCATATTTGGAGTAAGGGAGGAATTTTTCCCCTAATGACAACATTGGAATGCACTCCAAGACAGTTTTTGCCTTCCTCTGGATCAACACGGCAGGTTTATAGGTTGAATTTGATGGACCTTTTTTCAATATTATCAACTATTCAACTCTGTAACAAGCATGTAACAAAAGTGAGCTTCCATGGCCCGTACGGGGATCGAACCCCTGACCTTGGCGTTATTAGCACCACGCTCTAACCACCTGAGCTAACCGGCCACTTTAACACCAAAGATTCACGTCACGTCAGTAGAAAATACATGCAAACGTGTATTCATATTGATATCCTATTAACCTGAATAATAAAATAAACTTGCAATTTTTACTACTCAAAAAGCATTGGACAAATTGCTTTTGTGTTTTCCATTCCACCCCACAAAGAGTTTTCTTCAGTACATTATATGGTACATTAAATGCTGCCATTAAAAACAAGAACTTGTCTCGCTAAAAACAAGCCCTTATATGACTATGAGGACGTAAAAATAATAAAGTTATGACTATCGGAATACAAAGAGGCAAAATCAAGATATTATTTTTGTCCTTAAGGTTGAAATTGGACCTCTAAGATGATTTCATGCAACAAACTCTGCATTTCTATAAATCACCGGTTAGACCATACATGGAATATTGTCTACAGTTTTGAGCACCTGTGTATGAGAAGGACATTGCTGAACTAGAATGCGTGCAAAGAAGGGAAAGCAAGGTAATTAAAGGACCTCATCACAGACGGGGATTCTTTACTGTAAGAGCAGTTCGACGATTGAACTCTCTGCCACATTGAAAAGTGTTTTTTTGAAAAATATAAAATTTCATCATATTTGTACCAGATTCTGGAGATGGAACTTTGATCCAGGAATTTATTCTAATAGCCATATTTGAAGTAAGGGAGGACTTTTTCCCCTAATGACAACATTGGAATGCACTCCAAGACAGTTTTTGCCTTCCTCTGGATCAACACGGCAGGTTTATAGGTTGAATTTGATGGACCTTTTTTCAATAATATCAACTATTCAACTCTGTAACAAGCATGTAACAAGCATGTAACAAAAGTGAGCTTCCATGGCCCATACGGGGATCGAACCCGTGACCTTGGCGTTATTAGCACCACACTCTAACCAACTGAGCTAACCGGCCACTTTTACACCAAAGATTCACGTCACGTCAGTAGAAAATACATGCAAACGTGTATTCATATTGATATCCTATTAACCTGAATAATAAAATAAACTTGCAATTTTTACTACTCAAAAAGCATTGGACAAATTGCTTTTGTGTTTTCCATTCCACCCCACAAAGAGTTTTCTTCAGTACATTATATGGTACATTAAATGCTGCCATTAAAAACAAGAACTTGTCTCGCTAAAAACAAGCCCTTATATGACTATGAGGACGTAAAAATAATAAAGTTATGACTATCGGAATACAAAGAGGCAAAATCAAGATATTATTTTTGTCCTTAAGGTTGAAATTGGACCTCTAAGATGATTTCATGCAACAAACTCTGCATTTCTATAAATCACCGGTTAGACCATACATGGAATATTGTCTACAGTTTTGAGCACCTGTGTATGAGAAGGACATTGCTGAACTAGAATGCGTGCAAAGAAGGGAAAGCAAGGTAATTAAAGGACCTCATCACAGACGGGGATTCTTTACTGTAAGAGCAGTTCGACGATTGAACTCTCTGCCACATTGAAAAGTGTTTTTTTGAAAAATATAAAATTTCATCATATTTGTACCAGATTCTGGAGATGGAACTTTGATCCAGGAATTTATTCTAATAGCCATATTTGAAGTAAGGGAGGACTTTTTCCCCTAATGACAACATTGGAATGCACTCCAAGACAGTTTTTGCCTTCCTCTGGATCAACACGGCAGGTTTATAGGTTGAATTTGATGGACCTTTTTTCAATAATATCAACTATTCAACTCTGTAACAAGCATGTAACAAGCATGTAACAAAAGTGAGCTTCCATGGCCCATACGGGGATCGAACCCGTGACCTTGGCGTTATTAGCACCACACTCTAACCAACTGAGCTAACCGGCCACTTTTACACCAAAGATTCACGTCACGTCAGTAGAAAATACATGCAAACGTGTATTCATATTGATATCCTATTAACCTGAATAATAAAATAAATTTGCAATTTTTACTACTCAAAAAGCATTGGACAAATTGCTTTTGTGTTTTCCATTCCACGCCACAAAGAGTTTTCTTTCAGTACATTATATGGTACATTAAATGCTGCCATTAAAAACAAGAACTTGTCTCGCTAAAAACAAGCCCTTATATGACTATGAGGACGGAAAAATAATAAAGTTATGACTATCGGAATACAAAGAGGCAAAATCAAGATATTATTTTTGTCCTTAAGGTTGAAATTGGACCTCTAAGATGATTTCATGCAACAAACTCTGCATTTCTATAAATCACCGGTTAGACCATACATGGAATATTGTGTACAGTTTTGAGCACCTGTGTATGAGAAGGACATTGCTGAACTAGAATGCGTGCAAAGAAGGGAAAGCAAGGTAATTAAAGGACCTCATCACAGACGGGGATTCTTTACTGTAAGAGCAGTTCGACGATTGAACTCTGCCACATTGAAAAGTGTTTTTTTGAAAAATATAAAATTTCATCATATTTGTACCAGATTCTGGAGATGGAACTTTGATCCAGGAATTTATTCTAATAGCCATATTTGGAGTAAGGGAGGAATTTTTCCCCTAATGAGAAAATTGGAATGCACTCCAAGACAGTTTTTGCCTTCCTCTGGATCAACACGGCAGGTTTATAGGTTGAATTTGATGGAACTTTTTTCAATATTATCAACTATTCAACTCTGTAACAAACATGTAACAAAAGTGAGCTTCCATGGCCCGTACGGGGATCGAACCCATGACCTTGGCGTTATTAGCACCACGCTCTAACAAACTGAGCTAACCGGCCACTTTTACACCAAAGATTCACGTCACGTCAGTAGAAAATACATGCAAACGTGTATTCATATTGATATCCTATTAACCTGAATAATAAAATAAACTTGCAATTTTTACTACTCAAAAAGCATTGGACAAATTGCTTTTGTGTTTTCCATTCCACCCCACAAAGAGTTTTCTTCAGTACATTATATGGTACATTAAATGCTGCCATTAAAAACAAGAACTTGTCTCGCTAAAAACAAGCCCTTATATGACTATGAGGACGGAAAAATAATAAAGTTATGACTATCGGAATACAAAGAGGCAAAATCAAGATATTATTTTTCCATTCCACCCCACAAAGAGTTTTCTTTCAGTACATTATATGGTACATTAAATGCTGCCATTAAAAACAAGAACTTGTCTCGCTAAAAACAAGCCCTTATATGACTATGAGGACGGAAAAATAATAAAGTTATGACTATCAGAATACAAAGAGGCAAAATCAATATATTATTTTTGTCCTTAAGGTTGAAATTGAACCTCTAAGATGATTTCATGCAACAAACTCTGCATTTCTATAAATCACCGGTTAGACCATACATGGAATATTGTGTACAGTTTTAAGCACCTGTGTATGAGAAGAACATTGCTGAACTAGAATGCATGCAAAGACGGGAAAGCAAGGTAATTAAAGGACCTCATCACAGACGGGGATTCTTTACTGTAAGAGCAGTTCGACGATTGAACTCTCTGCCACATTGAAAAGTGTTTTTTTGAAAAATATAACATTTGATCATATTTGTACCAGATTCTGGAGATGGAACTTTGATCCAGGAATTTATTCTAATAGCCATATTTGGAGTAAGGGAGGAATTTTTCCCCTCCAAGACAGTTTTTGCCTTCCTCTGGATCAACACGGCAGGTTTATAGGTTGAATTTGATGGACCTTTTTTCAATATTATCAACTATTCAACTCTGTAACAAGCATGTAACAAAAGTGAGCTTCCATGGCCCGTACGGGGATCGAACCCATGACCTTGGTGTTATTAGCACCACGCTCTAACCAACTGAGCTAACCAGCCACTTTTACCCCAAAGATTCACGTCACGTCAGTAGAAAATACATGCAAACGTGTATTCATATTGATATCCTATTAACCTGAATAATAAAATAAACTTGCAATTTTTACTACTCAAAAAGCATTGGACAAATTGCTTTTGTGTTTTCCATTCCACCCCACAAAGAGTTTTCTTTCAGTACATTATATGGTACATTAAATGCTGCCATTAAAAACAAGAACTTGTCTCGCTAAAAACAAGCCCTTATATGACTATGAGGACGGAAAAATTATAAAGTTATGACTATCGGAATACAAAGAGGCAAAATCAAGATATTATTTTTGTCCTTAAGGTTGAAATTGGACCTCTAACATGATTTCATGCAACAAACTCTGCATTTCTATAAATCACCGGTTAGACCATACATGTAATATTATGTACAGTTTTGAGCACCTGTGTATGAGAAGGACATTGCTGAACTAGAATGCGTGCAAAGAAGGGAAAGCAAGGTAATTAAAGGACCTCATCACAGACGGGGATTCTTTACTGTAAGAGCAGTTCGACGATTGAACTCTCTGCCACATTGAAAAGTGTTTTTTTGAAAAATATAAAATGTCATCATATTTGTACCAGATTCTGGAGATGGAACTTTGATCCAGGAATTTATTCTAATAGCCATATTTGGAGTAAGGGAGGAATTTTTCCCCTAATGACAACATTGGAATGCACTCCAAGACAGTTTTTGCCTTCCTCTGGATCAACACGGCAGGTTTATAGGTTGAATTTGATGGACATTTTTTCAATATTATCAACTATTCAACTCTGTAACAAGCATGTAACAAAAGTGAGCTTCCATGGCCCGTATGGGGATCGAACCCGTGACCTTGGCGTTATTAGCACCACGCTCTAACCAACTGAGCTAACCGGCCACTTTTACACCAAAGATTCACGTCACGTCAGTAGAAAATACATGCAAACGTGTATTCATATTGATATCCTATTAACCTGAATAATAAAATAAACTTGCAATATTTACTACTCAAAAAGCATTGGACAAATTGCTTTTGTGTTTTCCATTCCACCCCACAAAGAGTTTTATTTCAGTACATTATATGGTACATTAAATGCTGCCATTAAAAACAAGAACTTGTCTCGCTAAAAACAAGCCCTTATATGACTATGAGGACGGAAAAATAATAAAGTTATGACTATCGGAATACAAAGAGGCAAAATCAAGATATTATTTTTGTCCTTAAGGTTGAAATTGGACCTCTAAGATGATTTCATGCAACAAACTCTGCATTTCTATAAATCACCGGTTGGACCATACATGGAATATTGTGTACAGTTTTGAGCACCTGTGTATGAAAAGGACATTGCTGAACTAGAATGCGTGCAAAGAAGGGAAAGCAAGGTAATTAAAGGACCTCATCACAGACGGGGATTCTTTACTGTAAGAGCAGTTCGACGATTGAACTCTCTGCCACATTGAAAAGTGTTTTTTTGAAAAATATAAAATGTCATCATATTTGTACCAGATTCTGGAGATGGAACTTTGATCCAGGAATTTATTCTAATAGCCATATTTGGAGTAAGGGAGGAATTTTTCCCCTAATGACAACATTGGAATGCACTCCAAGACAGTTTTTGCCTTTCTCTGGATCAACACGGCAGGTTTATAGGTTGAATTTGATGGACCTTTTTTCAATATTATCAACTATTCAACTCTGTAACAAGCATGTAACAAAAGTGAGCTTCCATGGCCCGTACGGGGATCAAACCCGTGACCTTGGCTTAATTAGCACCACGCTCTAACCAACTGAGCTAACCAGCCACTTTTACACCAAAGATTCTCGTCACGTCAGTAGAAAATACATGCAAACGTGTATTCATATTGATATCCTATTAACCTGAATAATAAAATAAACTTGCAATTTTTACTACTCAAAAAGCATTGGACAAATTGCTTTTGTGTTTTCCATTCCACCCCACAAAGAGTTTTATTTCAGTACATTATATGGTACATTAAATGCTGCCATTAAAAACAAGAACTTGTCTCGCTAAAAACAAGCCCTTATATGACTATGAGGACGGAAAAATAATAAAGTTATGACTATCGGAATACAAAGAGGCAAAATCAAGATATTATTTTTGTCCTTAAGGTTGAAATTGGACCTCTAAGATGATTTCATGCAACAAACTCTGCATTTCTATAAATCACCGGTTAGACCATACATGGAATATTGTGTACAGTTTTGAGCACCTGTGTATGAGAAGGACATTGCTGAACTAGAATGCGTGCAAAGAAGGGAAAGCAAGGTAATTAAAGGACCTCATCACAGACGGGGATTCTTTACTGTAAGAGCAGTTCGACGATTGAACTCTCTGCCACATTGAAAAGTGTTTTTTTGAAAAATATAAAATGTCATCATATTTGTACCAGATTCTGGAGATGGAACTTTGATCCAGGAATTTATTCTAATAGCCATATTTGGAGTAAGGGAGGAATTTTTCCCCTAATGACAACATTGGAATGCATTCCAAGACAGTTTTTGCCTTCCTCTGGATCAACACGGCAGGTTTATAGGTTGAATTTGATGGACCTTTTTTCAATATTATCAACTATTCAACTCTGTAACAAGCATGTAAACAAAAGTGAGCTTTCATGGCCCGTATGGGGATCGAACCCGTGACCTTGGCGTTATTAGCACCACGCCCTAACCAACTGAGCTAACCGGCCACTTTTACACCAAAGATTCACGTCACGTCAGTAGAAAATACATGCAAACGTGTATTCATATTGATATCCTATTAACCTGAATAATAAAATAAACTTGCAATTTTTACTACTCAAAAAGCATTGGACAAATTGCTTTTGTGTTTTCCATTCCACCCCAAAAAGAGTTTTATTTCAGTACATTATATAGTACATTAAATGCTGCCATTAAAAACAAGAACTTGTCTCGCTAAAAACAAGCCCTTATATGACTATGAGGACGGAAAAATAATAAAGTTATGACTATCGGAATACAAAGAGGCAAAATCAAGATATTATTTTTGTCCTTAAGGTTGAAATTGGACCTCTAAGATGATTTCATGCAACAAACTCTGCATTTCTATAAATCACCGGTTAGACCATACATGGAATATTGTGTACAGTTTTGAGCACCTGTGTATGAGAAGGACATTGCTGAACTAGAATGCGTGCAAAGAAGGGAAAGCAAGGTAATTAAAGGACCTCATCACAGACGGGGATTCTTTACTGTAAGAGCAGTTCGACGATTGAACTCTCTGCCACATTGAAAAGTGTTTTTTTGAAAAATATAAAATGTCATCATATTTGTACCAGATTCTGGAGATGGAACTTTGATCCAGGAATTTATTCTAATAGCCATATTTGGAGTAAGGGAGGAATTTTTCCCCTAATGACAACATTGGAATGCATTCCAAGACAGTTTTTGCCTTCCTCTGGATCAACACGGCAGGTTTATAGGTTGAATTTGATGGACCTTTTTTCAATATTATCAACTATTCAACTCTGTAACAAGCATGTAAACAAAAGTGAGCTTTCATGGCCCGTATGGGGATCGAACCCGTGACCTTGGCGTTATTAGCACCACGCCCTAACCAACTGAGCTAACCGGCCACTTTTACACCAAAGATTCACGTCACGTCAGTAGAAAATACATGCAAACGTGTATTCATATTGATATCCTATTAACCTGAATAATAAAATAAACTTGCAATTTTTACTACTCAAAAAGCATTGGACAAATTGCTTTTGTGTTTTCCATTCCACCCCAAAAAGAGTTTTATTTCAGTACATTATATAGTACATTAAATGCTGCCATTAAAAACAAGAACTTGTCTCGCTAAAAACAAGCCCTTATATGACTATGAGGACGGAAAAATAATAAAGTTATGACTATCGGAATACAAAGAGGCAAAATCAAGATATTATTTTTGTCCTTAAGGTTGAAATTGGACCTCTAACATGATTTCATGCAACAAACTCTGCATTTCTATAAATCACCGGTTAGACCATACATGGAATATTGTGTACAGTTTTGAGCACCTGTGTATGAGAAGGACATTGCTGAACTAGAATGCGTGCAAAGAAGGGAAAGCAAGGTAATTAAAGGACCTCATCACAGACGGGGATTCTTTACTGTAAGAGCAGTTCGACGATTGAACTCTCTGCCACATTGAAAAGTGTTTTTTTGAAAAATATAAAATGTCATCATATTTGTACCAGATTCTGGAGATGGAACTTTGATCCAGGAATTTATTCTAATAGCCATATTTGGAGTAAGGGAGGAATTTTTCCCCTAATGACAACATTGGAATGCACTCCAAGACAGTTTTTGCCTTCCTCTGGATCAACACGGCCACATTGAAAAGTGTTTTTTTGAAAAATATAAAATTTCATCATATTTGTACCAGATTCTGGAGATGGAACTTTGATCCAGGAATTTATTCTAATAGCCATATTTGGAGTAAGGGAGGAATTTTTCCCCTAATGACAACATTGGAATGCACTCCAAGACAGTTTTTGCCTTCCTCTGGATCAACACTGCAGGTTTATAGGTTGAATTTGATGGACCTTTTTTCAATATTATCAACTATTCAACTCTGTAACAAGCATGTAACAAAAGTGAGCTTCCATGGCCCGTACGGGGATCGAACCCCTGACCTTGGCGTTATTAGCACCACGCTCTAACCAACTGAGCTAACCGGCCACTTTTACACCAAAGTTTCACGTCACGTCAGTAGAAAATACATGCAAACGTGTATTCATATTGATATCCTATTAACCTGAATAATAAAATAAACTTGCAATTTTTACTACTCAAAAAGCATTGGACAAATTGCTTTTGTGTTTTCCATTCCACCCCACAAAGAGTTTTCTTTCAGTACATTATATGGTACATTAAATGCTGCCATTAAAAACAAGAACTTGTCTCGCTAAAAACAAGCCCTTATATGACTATGAGGACGGAAAAATAATAAAGTTATGACTATCGGAATACAAAGAGGCAAAATCAAGATACTATTTTTGTCCTTAAGGTTGAAATTGGACCTCTAAGATGATTTCATGCAACAAACTCTGCATTTCTATAAATCACCGGTTAGACCATACATGGAATATTGTGTACAGTTTTGAGCACCCGTGTATGAGAAGGACATTGCTGAACTAGAATGCGTGCAAGGTAATTAAAGGACCTCATCACAGACGGGGATTCATTACTGTAAGAGCAGTTCGACGATTGAACTCTCTACCACATTGAAAAGTGTTTTTTTGAATAATATAAAATTTCATCATATTTGGACCAGATTCTGGAGATGGAACTTTGATCCAGGAATTTATTCTAATAGCCATATTTGGAGTAAGGGAGGAATTTTTCCCCTAATGACAACATTGGAATGCACTCCAAGACAGTTTTTGCCTTCCTCTGGATCAACACGGGAGGTTTATAGGTTGAATTTGATGGACCTTTTTTCAATATTATCAACTATTCAACTCTGTAACAAGCATGTAACAAGCATGTAACAAAAGTGAGCTTCCATGGCCCATACGGGGATCGAACCCATGACCTTGGCGTTATTAGCCCCACGCTCGAACCAACTGAGCTAACCGGCCACTTTTACACCAAAGATTCACGTCACGTAAGTAGAAAATACATGCAAACGTGTATTCATATTGATATCCTATTAACCTGAATAATAAAATAAACTTGCAATTTTTACTACTCAAAAAGCATTGGACAAATTGCTTTTGTGTTTTCCATTCCACCACACAAAGAGTTTTCTTCAGTACATTATATGGTACATTAAATGCTGCCATTAAAAACAAGAACTTGTCTCGCTAAAAACAAGCCCTTATATGACTATGAGGACGGAAAAATAATAAAGTTATGACTATCGGAATACAAAGAGGCAAAATCAAGATATTATTTTTGTCCTTAAGGTTGAAATTGGACCTCTAAGATGATTTCATGCAACAAACTCTGCATTTCTATAAATCACCGGTTAGACCATACATGGAATATTGTGTACAAATTTGAGCACCTGTGTATGAGAAGGACATTGCTGAACTAGAATGCGTGCAAAGAAGGGAAAGCAAGGTAATTAAAGGACCTCATCACAGACGGGGATTCTTTACTGTAAGAGCAGTTCGACGATTGAACTCTCTGCCACAATGAAAAGTGTTTTTTTGAAAAATATAAAATTTCATCATATTTGTACCAGATTCTGGAGATGGAACTTTGATCCAGGAATTTATTCTAATAGCCATATTTGGAGTAAGGGAGGAATTTTTCCCCTAATGACAAGATTGGAATGCACTCCAAGACAGTTTTTGCCTTCCTCTGGATCAACACGGCAGGTTTATAGGTTGAATTTGATGGACCTTTTTTCAATATTATCAACTATTCAACTCTGTAACAAGCACGTAACAAAAGTGAGCTTCCATGGCCCGTACGGGGATCGAACCCATGACCTTGGCGTTATTAGCACCACGCTCTAACCAACTGAGCTAACTGGCCACTTTTACACCAAAAATTCACGTCACGTCAGCAGAAAATACATGCAAACGTGTATTCATATTGATATCCTATTAACCTGAATAATAAAATAAACTTGCAATTTTTACTACTCAAAAAGCATTGGACAAATTGCTTTTGTGTTTTCCATTCCACCCCACAAAGAGTTTTCTTTCAGTACATTATAGGGTACATTAAATGCTGCCATTAAAAACAAGAACTTGTCTCGCTAAAAACAAGCCCTTATATGACTATGAGGACGGAAAAATAATAAAGTTATGACTATCGGAATACAAAGAGGCAAAATCAAGATATTATTTTTGTCCTTAAGGTTGAAATTGGACCTCTAAGATGATTTCATGCAACAAACTCTGCATTTCTATAAATCACCGGTTAGACCATACATGGAATATTGTGTACAGTTTTGAGCACCTGTGTATGAGAAGGACATTGCTGAACTAGAATGCGTGCAAAGAAGGGAAAGCAAGGTAATTAAAGGACCTCATCACAGACGGGGATTCTTTACTTTAAGAGCAGTTCGACGATTGAACTCTGCCACATTGAAAAGTGTTTTTTTGAAAAATATAAAATTTCATCATATTTGTACCAGATTCTGGAGATGGAACTTTGATCCAGGAATTTATTCTAATAGCCATATTTGGAGTAAGGGAGGAAATTTTCCCCTAATGACAACATTGGAATGCACTCCAAGACAGTTTTTGCCTTCCTCTGGATCAACACGGCAGGTTTATAGGTTGAATTTGATGGACCTTTTTTCAATATTAGCAACTATTCAACTCTGTAACAAGCACGTAACAAAAGTGAGCTTCCATGGCCCGTACAGGGATCGAACCCATGACCTTGGCGTTATTAGCACCACGCTCTAACCAACTGAGCTAACCGGCCACTTTTACACCAAAAATTCACGTCACGTCAGCAGAAAATACATGCAAACGTGTATTCATATTGATATCCTATTAACCTGAATAATAAAATAAACTTGCAATTTTTACTACTCAAAAAGCATTGGACAAATTGCTTTTGTGTTTTCCATTCCACCCCACAAAGAGTTTTCTTTCAGTACATTATAGGGTACATTAAATGCTGCCATTAAAAACAAGAACTTGTCTCGCTAAAAACAAGCCCTTATATGACTATGAGGACGGAAAAATAATAAAGTTATGACTATCGGAATACAAAGAGGCAAAATCAAGATATTATTTTTGTCCTTAAGGTTGAAATTGGACCTCTAAGATGATTTCATGCAACAAACTCTGCATTTCTATAAATCACCGGTTAGACCATACATGGAATATTGTGTACAGTTTTGAGCACCTGTGTATGAGAAGGACATTGCTGAACTAGAATGCGTGCAAAGAAGGGAAAGCAAGGTAATTAAAGGACCTCATCACAGACGGGGATTCTTTACTGTAAGAGCAGTTCGACGATTGAACTCTGCCACATTGAAAAGTGTTTTTTTGAAAAATATAAAATTTCATCATATTTGTACCAGATTCTGGAGATGGAACTTTGATCCAGGAATTTATTCTAATAGCCATATTTGGAGTAAGGGAGGAATTTTTCCCCTAATGACAACATTGGAATGCACTCCAAGACAGTTTTTGCCTTCCTCTGGATCAACACGGCAGGTTTATAGGTTGAATTTGATGGACCTTTTTCAATATTATCAACTATTCAACTCTGTAACAAGCATGTAACAAAAGTGAGCTTCCATAGCCCGTACGGGGATCGAACCCGTGACCTTGGTGTTATTAGCAACACGCTCTAACCAACTGAGCTAACCGGCCACTTTTACACCAAAGATTCACGTCACGTCAGTAGAAAATACATGCAAACGTGTATTCATATTGATATCCTATTAACCTGAATAATAAAATAAACTTGCAATTTTTACTACTCAAAAAGCATTGGACAAATTGCTTTTGTGTTTTCCATTCCACCCCACAAAGAGTTTTCTTTCAGTACATTATAGGGTACATTAAATGCTGCCATTAAAAACAAGAACTTGTCTCGCTAAAAACAAGCCCTTATATGACTATGAGGACGGAAAAATAATAAAGTTATGACTATCGGAATACAAAGAGGCAAAATCAAGATATTATTTTTGTCCTTAAGGTTGAAATTGGACCTCTAAGATGATTTCATGCAACAAACTCTGCATTTCTATAAATCACCGGTTAGATCATACATGGAATATTGTGTACAGTTTTGAGCACCTGTGTATGAGAAGGACATTGCTGAACTAGAATGCGTGCAAAGAAGGGAAAGCAAGGTAATTAAAGGACCTCATCACAGACGGGGATTCTTTACTGTAAGAGCAGTTCGACGATTGAACTCTGCCACATTGAAAAGTGTTTTTTTGAAAAATATAAAATTTCATCATATTTGTACCAGATTCTGGAGATGGAACTTTGATCCAGGAATTTATTCTAATAGCCATATTTGGAGTAAGGGAGGAATTTTTCCCCTAATGACAACATTGGAATGCACTCCAAGACAGTTTTTGCCTTCCTCTGGATCAACACGGCAGGTTTATAGGTTGAATTTGATGGACCTTTTTTCAATATTATCAACTATTCAACTCTGTAACAAGCATGTAACAAAAGTGAGCTTCCATAGCCCGTACGGGGATCGAACCCGTGACCTTGGTGTTATTAGCAACACGCTCTAACCAACTGAGCTAACCGGCCACTTTTACACCAAAGATTCACGTCACGTCAGTAGAAAATACATGCAAACGTGTATTCATATTGATATCCTATTAACCTGAATAATAAAATAAACTTGCAATTTTTACTACTCAAAAAGCATTGGACAAATTGCTTTTGTGTTTTCCATTCCACCCCACAAAGAGTTTTCTTTCAGTACATTATAGGGTACATTAAATGCTGCCATTAAAAACAAGAACTTGTCTCGCTAAAAACAAGCCCTTATATGACTATGAGGACGGAAAAATAATAAAGTTATGACTATCGGAATACAAAGAGGCAAAATCAAGATATTATTTTTGTCCTTAAGGTTGAAATTGGACCTCTAAGATGATTTCATGCAACAAACTCTGCATTTCTATAAATCACCGGTTAGATCATACATGGAATATTGTGTACAGTTTTGAGCACCTGTGTATGAGAAGGACATTGCTGAACTAGAATGCGTGCAAAGAAGGGAAAGCAAGGTAATTAAAGGACCTCATCACAGACGGGGATTCTTTACTGTAAGAGCAGTTCGACGATTGAACTCTGCCACATTGAAAAGTGTTTTTTTGAAAAATATAAAATTTCATCATATTTGTACCAGATTCTGGAGATGGAACTTTGATCCAGGAATTTATTCTAATAGCCATATTTGGAGTAAGGGAGGAATTTTTCCCCTAATGACAACATTGGAATGCACTCCAAGACAGTTTTTGCCTTCCTCTGGATCAACACGGCAGGTTTATAGGTTGAATTTGATGGACCTTTTTTCAATAATATCAACTATTCAACTCTGTAACAAAAGCATGTAACAAAAGTGAGCTTACATGGCCCGTACGGGGATCGAACCCGTGACCTTGGCGTTATTAGCACCACGCTCTAACCAACTGAGCTAACCGGCCACTTTTACACCAAAGATTCACGTCACGTCAGTAGAAAATACATGCAAACGTGTATTCATATTGATATCCTATTAACCTGAATAATAAAATAAACTTGCAATTTTTACTACTCAAAAAGCATTGGACAAATTGCTTTTGTGTTTTCCATTCCACCCCACAAAGAGTTTTCTTTCAGTACATTATAGGGTACATTAAATGCTGCCATTAAAAACAAGAACTTGTCTCGCTAAAAACAAGCCCTTATATGACTATGAGGACGGAAAAATAATAAAGTTATGACTATCGGAATACAAAGAGGCAAAATCAAGATATTATTTTTGTCCTTAAGGTTGAAATTGGACCTCTAAGATGATTTCATGCAACAAACTCTGCATTTCTATAAATCACCGGTTAGATCATACATGGAATATTGTGTACAGTTTTGAGCACCTGTGTATGAGAAGGACATTGCTGAACTAGAATGCGTGCAAAGAAGGGAAAGCAAGGTAATTAAAGGACCTCATCACAGACGGGGATTCTTTACTGTAAGAGCAGTTCGACGATTGAACTCTGCCACATTGAAAAGTGTTTTTTTGAAAAATATAAAATTTCATCATATTTGTACCAGATTCTGGAGATGGAACTTTGATCCAGGAATTTATTCTAATAGCCATATTTGGAGTAAGGGAGGAATTTTTCCCCTAATGACAACATTGGAATGCACTCCAAGACAGTTTTTGCCTTCCTCTGGATCAACACGGCAGGTTTATAGGTTGAATTTGATGGACCTTTTTTCAATATTATCAACTATTCAACTCTGTAACAAGCATGTAACAAAAGTGAGCTTCCATAGCCCGTACGGGGATCGAACCCGTGACCTTGGTGTTATTAGCAACACGCTCTAACCAACTGAGCTAACCGGCCACTTTTACACCAAAGATTCACGTCACGTCAGTAGAAAATACATGCAAACGTGTATTCATATTGATATCCTATTAACCTGAATAATAAAATAAACTTGCAATTTTTACTACTCAAAAAGCATTGGACAAATTGCTTTTGTGTTTTCCATTCCACCCCACAAAGAGTTTTCTTTCAGTACATTATAGGGTACATTAAATGCTGCCATTAAAAACAAGAACTTGTCTCGCTAAAAACAAGCCCTTATATGACTATGAGGACGGAAAAATAATAAAGTTATGACTATCGGAATACAAAGAGGCAAAATCAAGATATTATTTTTGTCCTTAAGGTTGAAATTGGACCTCTAAGATGATTTCATGCAACAAACTCTGCATTTCTATAAATCACCGGTTAGATCATACATGGAATATTGTGTACAGTTTTGAGCACCTGTGTATGAGAAGGACATTGCTGAACTAGAATGCGTGCAAAGAAGGGAAAGCAAGGTAATTAAAGGACCTCATCACAGACGGGGATTCTTTACTGTAAGAGCAGTTCGACGATTGAACTCTGCCACATTGAAAAGTGTTTTTTTGAAAAATATAAAATTTCATCATATTTGTACCAGATTCTGGAGATGGAACTTTGATCCAGGAATTTATTCTAATAGCCATATTTGGAGTAAGGGAGGAATTTTTCCCCTAATGACAACATTGGAATGCACTCCAAGACAGTTTTTGCCTTCCTCTGGATCAACACGGCAGGTTTATAGGTTGAATTTGATGGACCTTTTTTCAATATTATCAACTATTCAACTCTGTAACAAGCATGTAACAAAAGTGAGCTTCCATAGCCCGTACGGGGATCGAACCCGTGACCTTGGTGTTATTAGCAACACGCTCTAACCAACTGAGCTAACCGGCCACTTTTACACCAAAGATTCACGTCACGTCAGTAGAAAATACATGCAAACGTGTATTCATATTGATATCCTATTAACCTGAATAATAAAATAAACTTGCAATTTTTACTACTCAAAAAGCATTGGACAAATTGCTTTTGTGTTTTCCATTCCACCCCACAAAGAGTTTTCTTTCAGTACATTATAGGGTACATTAAATGCTGCCATTAAAAACAAGAACTTGTCTCGCTAAAAACAAGCCCTTATATGACTATGAGGACGGAAAAATAATAAAGTTATGACTATCGGAATACAAAGAGGCAAAATCAAGATATTATTTTTGTCCTTAAGGTTGAAATTGGACCTCTAAGATGATTTCATGCAACAAACTCTGCATTTCTATAAATCACCGGTTAGATCATACATGGAATATTGTGTACAGTTTTGAGCACCTGTGTATGAGAAGGACGTTGCTGAACTAGAATGCGTGCAAAGAAGGGAAAGCAAGGTAATTAAAGGACCTCATCACAGACGGGGATTGTTTACTGTAAGAGCAGTTCGACGATTGAACTCTCTGCCACATTGAAAAGTGTTTTTTTGAAAAATATAAAATGTCATCATATTTGTACCAGATTCTGGAGATGGAACTTTGATCCAGGAATTTATTCTAATAGCCATATTTGAAGTAAGCGAGGACTTTTTCCCCTAATGACAACATTGGAATGCACTCCAAGACAGTTTTTGCCTTCCTCTGGATCAACACGGCAGGTTTATAGGTTGAATTTGATGGACCTTTTTTCAATAATATCAACTATTCAACTCTGTAACAAAAGCATGTAACAAAAGTGAGCTTACATGGCCCGTACGGGGATCGAACCCGTGACCTTGGCGTTATTAGCACCACGCTCTAACCAACTGAGCTAACCGGCCACTTTTACACCAAAGATTCACGTCACGTCAGTAGAAAATACATGCAAACGTGTATTCATATTGATATCCTATTAACCTGAATAATAAAATAAACTTGCAATTTTTACTACTCAAAAAGCATTGGACAAATTGCTTTTGTGTTTTCCATTCCACCCCACAAAGAGTTTTCTTTCAGTACATTATAGGGTACATTAAATGCTGCCATTAAAAACAAGAACTTGTCTCGCTAAAAACAAGCCCTTATATGACTATGAGGACGGAAAAATAATAAAGTTATGACTATCGGAATACAAAGAGGCAAAATCAAGATATTATTTTTGTCCTTAAGGTTGAAATTGGACCTCTAAGATGATTTCATGCAACAAACTCTGCATTTCTATAAATCACCGGTTAGATCATACATGGAATATTGTGTACAGTTTTGAGCACCTGTGTATGAGAAGGACATTGCTGAACTAGAATGCGTGCAAAGAAGGGAAAGCAAGGTAATTAAAGGACCTCATCACAGACGGGGATTCTTTACTGTAAGAGCAGTTCGACGATTGAACTCTGCCACATTGAAAAGTGTTTTTTTGAAAAATATAAAATTTCATCATATTTGTACCAGATTCTGGAGATGGAACTTTGATCCAGGAATTTATTCTAATAGCCATATTTGGAGTAAGGGAGGAATTTTTCCCCTAATGACAACATTGGAATGCACTCCAAGACAGTTTTTGCCTTCCTCTGGATCAACACGGCAGGTTTATAGGTTGAATTTGATGGACCTTTTTTCAATATTATCAACTATCCAACTCTGTAACAAGCATGTAACAAAAGTGAGCTTCCATGGCCCGTACCCGTGACCTTGGCGTTATTAGCACCACGCTCTAACCAACTGAGCTAACCGGCCACTTTTACACCAAAGATTCACGTCACGTCAGTAGAAAATACATGCAAAACGTGTATTCATATTGATATCCTATTAACCTGAATAATAAAATAAACTTGCAATTTTTACTACTCAAAAAGCATTGGACAAATTGCTTTTGTGTTTTCCATTCCACCCCACAAAGAGTTTTCTTTCAGTACATTATATGGTACATTAAATGCTGCCATTAAAAACAAGAACTTGGCTCGCTAAAAACAAGCCCTTATATGACTATGAGGACGGAAAAATAATAAAGTTATGACTATCGGAATACAAAGAGGCAAAATCAAGATATTATTTTTGTCCTTAAGGTTGAAATTGGACCTCTAAGATGATTTCATGCAACAAACTCTGCATTTCTATAAATCACCGGTTAGACCATACATGGAATATTGTGTACAGTTTTGAGCACCTGTGTATGAGAAGGACATTGCTGAACTAGAATGCGTGCAAAGAAGGGAAAGCAAGGTAATTAAAGGACCTCATCACAGACGGGGATTCTTTACTGTAAGAGCAGTTCGACGATTGAACTCTCTGCCACATTGAAAAGTGTTTTTTTGAAAAATATAAAATTTCATCATATTTGTACCAGATTCTGGAGATGGAACTTTGATCCAGGAATTTATTCTAATAGCCATATTTGGAGTAAGGGAGGAATTTTTCCCCTAACGACAACATTGGAATGCACTCCAAGACAGTTTTTGCCTTCCTCTGGATAAACACGGCAGGTTTATAGGTTGAATTTGATGGACCTTTTTTCAATATTATCAACTATTCAACTCTGTAACAAAAGTGAGCTTCCATGGCCCATACGGGGATCGAACCCGTGACCTTGGCGTTATTAGCACCACGCTCTAACCAACTGAGCTAACCGGCCACTTTTACACCAAAGATTCACGTCACGTCAGTAGAAAATACATGCAAACGTGTATTCATATTGATATCCTATTAACCTGAATAATAAAATAAACTTGCAATTTTTACTACTCAAAAAGCATTGGACAAATTGCTTTTGTGTTTTCCATTCCACCCCACAAAGAGTTTTCTTCAGTATATTATATGGTACATTAAATGCTGCCATTAAAAACAAGAACTTGTCTCGCTAAAAACAAGCCCTTATATGACTATGAGGACGGAAAAATAATAAAGTTATGACTATCGGAATACAAAGAGGCAAAATCAAGATATTATTTTGGTCCTTAACCCCTTAAGGACGCAGCCTAGTTTGGGCCTTAAGGCTCAGAGCCCATTTTTCAAATCTGACATATTTCACTTTATGTGGTAATAACGTCGGAATGCTTAAACCTATCCAAGCGATTCTGAGATTGTTTTCTCGTGACACTTTGGGCTTCATGTTCGTGGTAAAATTTGGTTGATATATTCAGTCTTTATTTGTGAAAAATTGCAAAATTTAGAGAAAATTTTCAAAAAATAGCATTTTTCAGAATTTAAATGCATCTGCTTGAAAAACAGACGGTTATACCACCCAAAATAGTTACTAGTTCACATTTCCCATATGTCTACTTTAGATTGGCATCGTTTTTTGAACATTCTTTTATTTTTCTTGGACGTTACAAGGCTTAGAACATAAACAGCAATTTCTCATATTCTTAAGAAAATTTCAAAAGCCTTTTTTTGAAGGTACCTCTTGAGTTCTGAAGTGGCTTTGAGGGGCCTATGTATTAGAAACCCCCATAAAACACCCCATTTTAAAAACTAGACCCCTCAAAGTATTCAAAACAGCATTTAGAAAGTTTTTTAACCCTTCAGGCATTTCACAGGAATTAAAGCAAAGTGGAAATGAAATTTGCAAATTTCATTTTTTCTGCTGAATTTCAATTTTATTAAATTTTTTTCTGTAACAGAGAAGGTTTTAACAGAGAAATACTACTAACTATGTATTGTCCAGATACTGCAGTTTTTAGAAATGTCCCACATGTGCCCTACTGCGCTCGTGGACTAAAACACAAGCCCTAGAAGCAAAGAAGCACCTAGTGCATTTTGAGGCCTCTTTTTTATTAGAATATATTTTAGGCAGCATGCCAGGTTTGAAGAGGTGTTGAGGTATCAAAACAATGGAAACCCACCAGAAGTGACCCCATTTTGGAAATTACACCCCTCAAGGAATTAATTTATGGTTTTTGTTATCATTTTGACCGCACAGTTTTTTCACAGCACCTATTTGAATTGGGCTGTGAAATGAAAAAAATGATATTTTTTCCAATAAGATGTCATTTTTGATCAAAATTTCTTATTTTCACAGGGAACAACATACCCCATTTTGTTGCCCAATTTGTCCTTAGTGCGGCAATACCCCATTTGTGGTGATAAACTGCCGTTTGGGCCCATGGGAGGGCTCAGACGGAAAGGAGCGCTATGTGTTTGTTGGAGTCCAGATTTTGCTGGATTGGTTTTCGGGTGCCATGTCGCATTTGCAGAGCCCCAGAGGTATCAAAGCAATGGAAACCCACCAGAAGAGACCCCATTTTGGAAACTACACCCCTCAAGGAATTCATTTATGGTTTTTGTTATCATTTTGACCGCACAGTTTTTTCACAGCACCTATTTGAATTGGGCTGTGAAATGAAAAAAATGATATTTTTTCCAATAAGATGTCATTTTTGATCAAAATTTCTTATTTTCACAGGGAACAACATACCCCATTTTGTTGCCCAATTTGTCCTTAGTGCGGAATTACCCCATTTGTGGTGATAAACTGCCGTTTGGGCCCATGGGAGGGCTCAGACGGAAAGGAGCGCTATGTGTTTGTTGGAGTCCAGATTTTGCTGGATAGGTTTTCGGGTGCCATGTCGCATTTGCAGAGCCCCAGAGGTATCAAAGCAATGGAAACCCACCAGAAGTGACCCCATTTTGGAAACTACACCCCTCAAGGAATTCATTTATGGTTTTTGTTATCATTTTGACCGCACAGTTTTTTCACAGCACCTATTTGAATTGGGCTGTGAAATGAAAAAAATGATATTTTTTCCAATAAGATGTCATTTTTGACCAAAATTTCTTATTTTCACAGGGAACAACATACCCCATTTTGTTGCCCAATTTGTCCTTAGTGCGGCAATACCCCATTTGTGGTGATAAACTGCCGTTTTGGCCCATGGGAGGGCTCGGAAGGAAAGGACCACCATTTGGCCTACTGGAGCTTTTCTGGTGCTAAGTCATGTATGCAGAAGCCCCTGAGGTACCAGTACAGTTGAAACCCCCGAGAAGTGACCCCATTTTAAAAACTACACCCCTTAAGATATTCATCTAGAGGTGTAGTGAGCATTTTGACCCCACAGGTACTGTGTAAAAGATAATGCGCAGCAGATGGTGCAGTGTGAGATTTGCAATTTTATATATATATATATGCCATTTCAGTGTCCAATATAGTGTACCCAGCATGCGCCACCGGAGACATACACCCCATAAACTGTAATGTGGGTTCTCCTGGGTACGGCAATACCGTACATGTGGCTGTTATCAGGTGCCTGGGCACACGGCAGGGCTTAGAAGGGAAGGACCACCATTTGGCCTACTGGAGCTTTTCTGGTGCTAAGTCATGTATGCAGAAGCCCCTGAGGTACCAGTACAGTTGAAACCCCTGAGAAGTGACCCCATTTTAAAAACTGCACCCCTTAAGATATTCATCTAGAGGTGTAGTGAGCATTTTGACCCCACAGGTACTGTGTAAAAGATAATGCGCAGCAGATGGTGCAGTGTGAGATTTGCAATTTTATATATATATATGCCATTTCAGTGTCCAATATAGTGTACCCAGCATGCGCCACCGGAGATATACACCCCTTAAATTGTAATGTGGGTTCTCCTGGGTACGGCAATACCCTACATGTGGCTGTTATCAGCTGCCTGGGCATACGGCAGGGCTCAGAAGGGAAAGATGAGGGGGATAAGCTGTGCGGAGTGCATCAGGGTAAATTAAAAATCAAGGGATGTATGATACATTTTAAAACAATCTTTTATACAGAGCCCTGGTTTTTCGGGACACGTGTCACATTGGTATATTGTGTTCTTCCTTATCCCCCTCTTATAGCAGACTCTGCACCTCTTTTGACTCTTTCCCTTTCCACCGGTTTTGGGAACTTCTCCTGGAAAGTGTTGCCCTGGTATGATGCGTGTGGCCTCGCTTCCAGAAGTACTGGGTGCCCCCCCTTCCTGGTCCCTAAAGATTAGATCTTGAAATTCCAGGAAAGTTCCTCTCTGGCCTGCACATCCACGTAGCACGTACGCATTGTACAAAGCCATCTGTATGATGTGCCCGGCCAGCTTCTTATACCACACCGCATGGCGCTGTAGGGCTTCAGGACTTGATCTTACAAGTCCACACCTCCCATGTACCTATTGTAGTCCAGGATGCAGTCTGGTTTGGGGGTGGCCTTTCCTTCATATATCCTAAATCTGTAGGTATACCCTGATGCACTCTCGCACAGCTTATACATCTTCACGCCATACCTTGCCCTCTTACCCGGCAGGTACTCGCGGAATTGAACCCTCCCTTTAAAATGTACCAGGGACTCATCAATAGAAATACACTTCTCGGGGGTGAATGCTCGGGAAAACCGGGCACTGAAACGGTCTAATAGGGGTCTCCGTTTATACAAACGGTCAAAACTGGGGTCATCTCGGGGTGGGCACGGCTCATTATCAGTATAATGTGAGAAGCGAAGTATTGCCCCCTCAAAGTATTCACAACAGCAATTAGAAAGTTTATGAACCCTTTAGGTGTTTCACAGAAATTTAGAGCAAAGCAGAGGTGAAATTAACTTTTTTTTTTTGTCAGAAAATCCTCTTTATATCATTTTTTTTATAACACAAAAGGATTTATCAGAGAAACGCAACTCAATACGTATTGCCCAGATTCTGCAGTTTTGAGAAATATCCCACATGTGGCCCTAGTGCGGTAATGGACTGAAGCACCGGCCTCCGAAGCAAAGGAGCACCTAGTGGATTTTGAGCCCTCTTTTTTATTAGGCACCATGTCCGGTTTGAAGAGATCTTGTGGTGCCAAAACATTGGAAACCCCCCAAAAGTGACCCCATTTTGGAAACTAGACCCCTTGAGGAATACATTGTAGTTTTCTTGGGGTGCATGCGGCTTTTTGATCAGTTTTTATTCTATTTTTAGGTGGCGTGGTGACTAATAAACAGCAATTCTACTATTGTTTTTTTATTCTTTTTTTTTTTACTGCGTGCACCGTGCGCTATAAATGTCTTATTCACTTTATTCTGCGGGGCGATACGATTATGGCGATAGCAGATGTTTATAGTTTTTTTTTATGTCTTATGGCGTTTGCGCAATAAAATACGTTTTGTAAACAATCATTTACTTTTTGTGTTATCATATTCTAAGAGCCAGAACGTTTTTATTTTTAAATCAATAAAGCCGTGCGAGGACTTATTTTTTGCGTAACGAACTGTAGTTTCCATCAGTACCATTTTTCGGTACATGCGACTTTTTGATCTCTTTTTATTCAATTTTTTGGGAGGTGAAGTGACCAAACAATTGTGATTGTGGTACGGTTTATGAATATTTTTTTTTACGGCGTTCACCGTGCGGGATAAATAACAAAATAATTTTGTAGTTCAGGCCGTTACGGACGCGGCGATACCAATTATGTATAGTTTATTTGTTTGTTTATATATTTTTATTAATAATAAAGGACTGATAAGGGAAAAAGTGGGACTTTTACTTTTATTACTTTTAAAACTTTTATTTTCTTATTTTTACACATCTTTTTTTAACTTTTTTTTTACTGTATTACTTTATCCCACTAGGGGACTTGAGGGCAGGAGGCCCTGATCGCTATTCTAATACACTGCACTACATGCGTAGTGCAGTGTATTTGAACTGTCAGCTACTCACTGACAGCAAGCATAGTGGGTCCTGACGTTGTCAGGACCCACTAGGCTTCCGTCTATGGCATAGCCGGACGCCATTGTTTGGTGTCCGGTTGCCATAGTCACCATCGCCGGCCGCTATCGTGTAGCAGGCCGGCGATGGCGGATTAACCCCTAAGAAGCCGCGATCGCTATTGAACGCGGCTTCTGAGGGGTTAATCGGCGGGGAGCTCCGCGATCGGTCCCGGCACATTGAGCAGTGATGGTCTGCTGTCGGAAACAGCAGCTATCACAGCTCATGAACGCGCCCCGCGCGAACGGCGCCGTGTTTACTCCATGACCTACTATTAGGTCACTGAGCGCGAACGCTACAGTTAGCATGACCTAATAGTAGGTCATGGAGCGTTAAAGGGTTAAGGTTGAAATTGGACCTCTAAGATGATTTCATGCAACAAACTCTGCATTTCTATAAATCACCGGTTAGACCATACATGGAATATTGTGTACAGTTTTAAGCACCTGTGTATGAGAAGGACATTGCTGAACTAGAATGCGTGCAAAGAAGGGAAAGCAAGGTAATTAAAGGACCTCATCACAGACGGGGATTCTTTACTGTAAGAGCAGTTAGACGATTGAACTCTCTGCTACATTGAAAAGTGTTTTTTTGAAAAATATAAAATGTCATCATATTTGTACCAGATTCTGGAGATGGAACTTTGATCCAGGAATTTATTCTAATAGCCATATTTGGAGTAAGGGAGGAATTTTTCCCCTAATGACAACATTGGAATGCACTCCAAGACAGTTTTTGCCTTCCTCTGGATCAACACGGCAGGTTTATAGGTTGAATTTGATGGACCTTTTTTCAATATTATCAACTATTCAACTCTGTAACAAGCATGTAACAAAAGTGAGCTTTCATGGCCCATACGGGGATAGAAACCCGTGACCTTGGCGTTATTAGCACCACGCTCTAACCAACTGAGCTAATCGGCCACTTTTACACAAAAGATTCACGTCACGTCAGTAGAAAATACATGCAAACGTGTATTCATATTGATATCCTATTAACCTGAATAATAAAATAAACTTGCAATTTTTACTACTCAAAAAGCATTGGACAAATTGCTTTTGTGTTTTCCATTCCACCCCACAAAGAGTTTTCTTCAGTACATTATATGGTACATTAAATGCTGCCATTAAAAACAAGAACTTGTCTCGCTAAAAACAAGCCCTTATATGACTATGAGGACGGAAAAATAATAAAGTTATGACTATCGGAATACAAAGAGGCAAAATCAAGATATTATTTTTGTCCTTAAGGTTGAAATTGGACCTCTAAGATGATTTCATGCAACAAACTCTGCATTTCTATAAATCACCGGTTAGACCATACATGGAATATTGTGTACAGTTTTGAGCACCTGTGTATGAGAAGGACATTGCTGAACTAGAATGCGTACAAAGAAGGGAAAGCAAGGTAATTAAAGGACCTCATCACAGACGGGGATTCTTTACTGTAAGAGCAGTTCGACGATTGAACTCTCTGCCACATTGAAAAGTGTTTTTTTGAAAAATATAAAATTTCATCATATTTGTACCAGATTCTGGAGATGGAACTTTGATCCAGGAATTTATTCTAATAGCCATATTTGGAGTAAGGGAGGAATTTTTCCCCTAATGACAACATTGGAATGCACTCCAAGACAGTTTTTGCCTTCCTCTGGATCAACACGGCAGGTTTATAGGTTGAATTTGATGGACCTTTTTTCAATATTATCAACTATTCAACTCTGTAACAAAAGTGAGTTTCCATGGCCCGTACGGGGATCGAACCCATGACCTTGGTGTTATTAGCACCACGCTCTAACCAACTGAGCTAACCGGCCACTTTTACACCAAAGATTCACGTCACGTCAGTAGAAAATACATGCAAACGTGTATTCATATTGATATCCTATTAACCTGAATAATAAAATAAACTTGCAATTTTTACTACTCAAAAAGCATTGGACAAATTGCTTTTGTGTTTTCCATTCCACCCCACAAAGAGTTTTCTTCAGTACATTATATGGTACATTAAATGCTGCCATTAAAAACAAGAACTTGTCTCGCTAAAAACAAGCCCTTATATGACTATGAGGACGGAAAAATAATAAAGTTATGACTATCGGAATACAAAGAGGCAAAATCAAGATATTATTTTTGTCCTTAAGGTTGAAATTGGACCTCTAAGATGATTTCATGCAACAAACTCTGCATTTCTATAAATCACCGGTTAGACCATACATGGAATATTGTGTACAGTTTTGAGCACCTGTGTATGAGAAGGACATTGCTGAACTAGAATGCGTGCAAAGAAGGGAAAGCAAGGTAATTAAAGGACCTCATCACAGACGGGGATTCTTTACTGTAAGAGCAGTTCGACGATTGAACTCTCTGCCACATTGAAAAGTGTTTTTTTGAAAAATATAAAATGTCATCATATTTGTACCAGATTCTGGAGATGGAACTTTGATCCAGGAATTTATTCTAATAGCCATATTTGGAGTAAGGGAGGAATTTTTCCCCTAATGACAACATTGGAATGCACTCCAAGACAGTTTTTGCCTTCCTCTGGATCAACACGGCAGGTTTATAGGTTGAATTTGATGGACCTTTTTTCAATATTATCAACTATTCAACTCTGTAACAAAAGTGAGCTTCCATGACCCGTACGGGGATCGAACCCGTGACCTTGGCGTTATTAGCACCACGCTCTAACCAACTGAGCTAACCGGCCACTTTTACACCAAAGATTCACGTCACGTCAGTAGAAAATACATGCAAACGTGTATTCATATTGATATCCTATTAACCTGAATAATAAAATAAACTTGCAATTTTTACTACTCAAAAAGCATTGGACAAATTGCTTTTGTGTTTTCCATTCCACCCCACAAAGAGTTTTCTTCAGTACATTATATGGTACATTAAATGCTGCCATTAAAAACAAGAACTTGTCTCGCTAAAAACAAGCCCTTATATGACTATGAGGACGGAAAAATAATAAAGTTATGACTATCGGAATACAAAGAGGCAAAATCAAGATATTATTTTTGTCCTTAAGGTTGAAATTGGACCTCTAAGATGATTTCATGTAACAAACTCTGCATTTCTATAAATCACCGGTTAGACCATACATGGAATATTGTGTACAGTTTTGAGCACCTGTGTATGAGAAGGACATTGCTGAACTAGAATGCGTGCAAAGAAGGGAAAGCAAGGTAATTAAAGGACCTCATCACAGACGGGGATTCTTTACTGTAAGAGCAGTTCGACGATTGAACTCTCTGCCACATTGAAAAGTGTTTTTTTTAAAAATATAAAATGTCATCATATTTGTACCAGATTCTGGAGATGGAACTTTGATCCAGGAATTTATTCTAATAGCCATATTTGGAGTAAGGGAGGAATTTTTCCCCTAATGACAACATTGGAATGCACTCCAAGACAGTTTTTGCCTTCCTCTGGATCAACACGGCAGGTTTATAGGTTGAATTTGATGGACCTTTTTTCAATATTATCAACTATTCAACTCTGTAACAAAAGTGAGCTTCCATGACCCGTACGGGGATCTAACCCGTGACCTTGGCGTTATTAGCACCACGCTCTAACCAACTGAGCTAACCGGCCACTTTTACACCAAAGATTCACGTCACGTCAGTAGAAAATACATGCAAACGTGTATTCATATTGATATCCTATTAACCTGAATAATAAAATAAACTTGCAATTTTTACTACTCAAAAAGCATTGGACAAATTGCTTTTGTGTTTTCCATTCCACCCCACAAAGAGTTTTCTTCAGTACATTATATGGTACATTAAATGCTGCCATTAAAAACAAGAACTTGTCTCGCTAAAAACAAGCCCTTATATGACTATGAGGACGGAAAAATAATAAAGTTATGACTATCGGAATACAAAGAGGCAAAATCAAGATATTATTTTTGTCCTTAAGATTGAAATTGGACCTCTAAGATGATTTCATGCAACAAACTCTGCATTTCTATAAATCACCGGTTAGACCATACATGGAATATTGTGTACAGTTTTGAGCACCTGTGTATGAGAAGGACATTGCTGAACTAGAATGCGTGCAAAGAAGGGAAAGCAAGGTAATTAAAGGACCTCATCACAGACGGGGATTCTTTACTGTAAGAGCAGTTCGACGATTGAACTCTCTGCCACATTGAAAAGTGTTTTTTTGAAAAATATAAAATTTCATCATATTTGTACCAGATTCTGGAGATGGAACTTTGATCCAGGAATTTATTCTAATAGCCATATTTGGAGTAAGGGAGGAATTTTTCCCCTAATGACAACATTGGAATGCACTCCAAGACAGTTTTTGCCTTCCTCTGGATCAACACGGCAGGTTTATAGGTTGAATTTGATGGACCTTTTTTCAATATTATCATCTATTCAACTCTGTAACAAGCATGTAACAAAAGTGAGCTTCCATAGCCCGTACGTGGATCGAACCCGTGACCTTGGCGTTATTAGCACCACGCTCTAACCAACTGAGCTAACCGGCCACTTAAACACCAAAGATTCACGTCACATCAGTAGAAAATACATGCAAACGTGTATTCATATTGATATCCTATTAACCTGAATAATAAAATAAACTTGCAATTTTTACTACTCAAAAAGCATTGGACAAATTGCTTTTGTGTTTTCCATTCCACCCCACAAAGAGTTTTCTTTCAGTACATTATATGGTACATTAAATGCTGCCATTAAAAACAAGAACTTGTCTCGCTAAAAACAAGCCCTTATATGACTATGAGGACGGAAAAATAATAAAGTTATGACTATCGGAATACAAAGAGGCAAAATCAAGATATTATTTTTGTCCTTAAGGTTGAAATTGGACCTCTAAGATGATTTCATGTAACAAACTCTGCATTTCTATAAATCACCGGTTAGACCATACATGGAATATTGTGTACAGTTTTGAGCACCTGTGTATGAGAAGGACATTGCTGAACTAGAATGCGTGCAAAGAAGGGAAAGCAAGGTAATTAAAGGACCTCATCACAGACGGGGATTCTTTACTGTAAGAGCAGTTCGACGATTGAACTCTCTGCCACATTGAAAAGTGTTTTTTTGAAAAATATAAAATGTCATCATATTTGTACCAGATTCTGGAGATGGAACTTTGATCCAGGAATTTATTCTAATAGCCATATTTGGAGTAAGGGAGGAATTTTTCCCCTAATGACAACATTGGAATGCACTCCAAGACAGTTTTTGCCTTCCTCTGGATCAACACGGCAGGTTTATAGGTTGAATTTGATGGACCTTTTTTTAATATTATCAACTATTCAACTCTGTAACAAGCATGTAACAAAAGTGAGCTTCCATGGCCCATACGGGGATCGAACCCGTGACCTTGGCGTTATTAGCACCACACTCTAACCAACTGAGCTAACCGGCCACTTTTATACTAAAGATTCACTTCACGTCACGTCAGTAGAAAATACATGCAAACGTGTATTCATATTGGTATCCTATTAACCTGAATAATAAAATAAACTTGCAATTTTTACTACTCAAAAAGCATTGGACAAATTGCTTTTGTGTTTTCCATTCCACCCCACAAAGAGTTCTCTTTCAGTACATTATATGGTACATTAAATGCTGCCATTAAAAACAAGAACTTGTCTCGCTAAAAACAAGCCCTTATATGACTATGAGGACGGAAAAATAATAAAGTTATGACTATCGGAATACAAAGAGGCAAAATCAAGATATTATTTTTGTCCTTAAGGTTGAAATTGGACCTCTAAGATGATTTCATGCAACAAACTCTGCATTTCTATAAATCACCGGTTAGACCATACATGGAATATTGTGTACAGTTTTGAGCACCTGTGTATGAGAAGGACATTGCTGAACTAGAATGCGTGCAAAGAAGGGAAAGAAAGGTAATTAAAGGACCTCATCACAGACGGGGATTCTTTACTGTAAGAGCAGTTCGACGATTGAACTCTCTGCCACATTGAAAGTGTTTTTTTGAAAAATATAAAATTTCATCATATTTGTACCAGATTCTGGAGATGGAACTTTGATCCAGGAATTTATTCTAATAGCCATATTTGGAGTAAGGGAGGAATTTTTCCCCTAATGAGAAAATTGGAATGCACTCCAAGACAGTTTTTACCTTCCTCTGGATCAACACGGCAGGTTTATAGGTTGAATTTGATGGACCTTTTTTCAATATTATCAACTATTCAACTCTGTAACAAGCATGTACCTTGTGTGCTAACAAAAGAGAGCTTCCATGTCCCGTACGGGGATCAAACCCGTGACCTTGGCGTTATTAGCACCACACTCTAACCAACTGAGCTAACCGGCCACTTTTATACCAAAGACACACTTCACGTCACGTCAGTAGAAAATACATGCAAACGTGTATTCATATTGATATCCTATTAACCTGAATAATAAAATAAACTTGCAATTTTTACTACTCAAAAAGCATTGGACAAATTGCTTTTGTGTTTTCCATTCCACCCCACAAAGAGTTTTCTTTCAGTACATTATATGGTACATTAAATGCTGCCATTAAAAACAAGAACTTGTCTCGCTAAAAACAAGCCCTTATATGACTATGAGGACGGAAAAATAATAAAGTTATGACTATCGGAATACAAAGAGGCAAAATCAAGATATTATTTTTGTCCTTAAGGTTGAAATTGGACCTCTAAGATGATTTCATGCAACAAACTCTGCATTTCTATAAATCACCGGTTAGACCATACATGGAATATTGTGTACAGTTTTGAGCACCTGTGTATGAGAAGGACATTGCTGAACTAGAATGCGTGCAAAGAAGGGAAACAAGGTAATTAAAGGACCTCATCACAGACGGGGATTCTTTACTGTAAGAGCAGTTCGACGATTGAACTCCCTGCCACATTGAAAAGTGTTTTTTTTTTTAATATAAAATGTCATCATATTTGTACCAGATTCTGGAGATGGAACTTTGATCCAGGAATTAATTCTAATAGCCATATTTGGAGTAAGGGAGGAATTTTTCACCTAATGAGAAAATTGGAATGCACTCCAAGACAGTTTTTGCCTTCCTCTGGATCAACACGGCAGGTTTATAGGTTTAATTTGATGGACCTTTTTTCAATATGATCAACTATTCAACTCTGTAACAAGCATGTACCTTGTATGCTAACAAAAGTGAGCTTCCATGGCCCGTACGGTGATCAAACCTGCGACCTTGGCGTTATTAGCACAATGCTCTAACCAACTGAGCTAACCGGCCACTTTTATACAAAAGCTTCACGTCACGTCAGTAGAAAATACATGCAAACGTGTATTCATATTGATATCCTATTAACCTGAATAATAAAATAAACTTGCAATTTTTACTACTCAAAAAGCATTGGACAAATTGCTTTTGTGTTTCCCATTCCACCCCACAAAGAGTTTTCTTTCAGTACATTATATGGTACATTAAATGCTGCCATTAAAAACAAGAACTTGTCTCGCTAAAAACAAGCCCTTATATGACTATGAGGACGGAAAAATAATAAAGTTATGACTATCGGAATACAAAGAGGCAAAATCAAGATATTATTTTTGTCCTTAAGGTTGAAATTGGACCTCTAAGATGATTTCATGCAACAAACTCTGCATTTCTATAAATCACCGGTTAGACCATACATGGAATATTGTGTACAGTTTTGAGCACCTGTGTATGAGAAGGACATTGCTGAACTAGAATGCGTGCAAAGAAGGGAAAGAAAGGTAATTAAAGGACCTCATCACAGACGGGGATTCTTTACTGTAAGAGCAGTTCGACGATTGAACTCTCTGCCACATTGAAAGTGTTTTTTTGAAAAATATAAAATTTCATCATATTTGTACCAGATTCTGGAGATGGAACTTTGATCCAGGAATTTATTCTAATAGCCATATTTGGAGTAAGGGAGGAATTTTTCCCCTAATGAGAAAATTGGAATGCACTCCAAGACAGTTTTTACCTTCCTCTGGATCAACACGGCAGGTTTATAGGTTGAATTTGATGGACCTTTTTTCAATATTATCAACTATTCAACTCTGTAACAAGCATGTACCTTGTGTGCTAACAAAAGAGAGCTTCCATGTCCCGTACGGGGATCAAACCCGTGACCTTGGCGTTATTAGCACCACACTCTAACCAACTGAGCTAACCGGCCACTTTTATACCAAAGACACACTTCACGTCACGTCAGTAGAAAATACATGCAAACGTGTATTCATATTGATATCCTATTAACCTGAATAATAAAATAAACTTGCAATTTTTACTACTCAAAAAGCATTGGACAAATTGCTTTTGTGTTTTCCATTCCACCCCACAAAGAGTTTTCTTTCAGTACATTATATGGTACATTAAATGCTGCCATTAAAAACAAGAACTTGTCTCGCTAAAAACAAGCCCTTATATGACTATGAGGACGGAAAAATAATAAAGTTATGACTATCGGAATACAAAGAGGCAAAATCAAGATATTATTTTTGTCCTTAAGGTTGAAATTGGACCTCTAAGATGATTTCATGCAACAAACTCTGCATTTCTATAAATCACCGGTTAGACCATACATGGAATATTGTGTACAGTTTTGAGCACCTGTGTATGAGAAGGACATTGCTGAACTAGAATGCGTGCAAAGAAGGGAAACAAGGTAATTAAAGGACCTCATCACAGACGGGGATTCTTTACTGTAAGAGCAGTTCGACGATTGAACTCCCTGCCACATTGAAAAGTGTTTTTTTTTTTAATATAAAATGTCATCATATTTGTACCAGATTCTGGAGATGGAACTTTGATCCAGGAATTAATTCTAATAGCCATATTTGGAGTAAGGGAGGAATTTTTCCCCTAATGAGAAAATTGGAATGCACTCCAAGTCAGTTTTTGCCTTCCTCTGGATCAACACGGCAGGTTTATAGGTTTAATTTGATGGACCTTTTTTCAATATGATCAACTATTCAACTCTGTAACAAGCATGTACCTTGTATGCTAACAAAAGTGAGCTTCCATGGCCCGTACGGCGATCAAACCCGCGACCTTGGCGTTATTAGCACAATGCTCTAACCAACTGAGCTAACCGGCCACTTTTATACAAAAGCTTCACGTCACGTCAGTAGAAAATACATGCAAACGTGTATTCATATTGATATCCTATTAACCTGAATAATAAAATAAACTTGCAATTTTTACTACTCAAAAAGCATTGGACAAATTGCTTTTGTGTTTCCCATTCCACCCCACAAAGAGTTTTCTTTCAGTACATTATATGGTACATTAAATGCTGCCATTAAAAACAAGAACTTGTCTCGCTAAAAACAAGCCCTTATATGACTATGAGGACGGAAAAATAATAAAGTTATGACTATCGGAATACAAAGAGGCAAAATCAAGATATTATTTTTGTCCTTAAAGGAACAGTGTCATCACAAATAATTTTTTTATATGTTAAAGATGTTAGTGCCTTAATATAAACGTTTATTTACATTTGTGTGTTTGTGTTTTACTGTTTCTTATTTTCACACTTTTTCTTCCCTATGGGGGCTGCCATTTTTTGTTCCATTTCTGTGTGTGTCGATTAACGACACACACAGACATGGAATACGGCAGCCACAGTCCCATAGGGACTGCGAACGGCTCCCGTCCCATTGACTGCCGTGTACGGCGTCTGTGTGGGAACTGCGCATGCGCCGCTCCCACACAGTCCTATTCGAAATTGGCGCCGTCCGGCGCCATTTTCCTGTGGACCGGAAGTCGCGGCTGGACAGTAATATTACTACTTCCGGTCGCGGCTTCCGGACAAGTGCACATGGAACAGCGGCAGCAAAGGGAGCGGACGGGCCGCGGCGGCAGGAGCAGGTAAGCGATTTCAATGTATGTTAGTGTTTGTGTGTGTTTACTACTGCATGTAAACCTACTACACTGTGGGTTACCTCAAAAAATGGCGACACACAGTGTAGGAGGTTATACCTTTCAAACCCCTCGTTTATCCCGGCACTAGCCAGGATAAAGGAGGGGGGGATGCTGAGAGCTCACTAGAGCGATAGCTTTTAACCCAATGTTGCAATGCTGCAATTTTGGGAACTAGCTCCAAACAGCTCCATCTAGTGACCAAAAATGGGTAGTATTATAAATTTGAAAAAATTTATAATATTTCCTGACTCGCGAAAAAAATAAAAAAAATTTGAACAATGTTTAATCACCCACACACTAAATGTTTAAATTTTAAAAAAAAAACATGTTTTTGGGGCGACACCATGCCTTTAAGGTTGAAATTGGACCTCTAAGATGATTTCATGCAACAAACTCTGCATTTCTATAAATCACCGGTTAGACCATACATGGAATATTGTGTACAGTTTTGAGCACCTGTGTATGAGAAGGACATTGCTGAACTAGAATGCGTGCAAAGAAGGGAAAGCAAGGTAATTAAAGGACCTCATCACAGATGGGGATTCTTTACTGTAAGAGCAGTTCGACGATTGAACTCTCTGCCACATTGAAAAGTGTTTTTTTGAAAAATATAAAATTTCATCATATTTGTACCAGATTCTGGAGATGGAACTTTGATCCAGGAATTTATTCTGATAGCCATATTTGGAGTAAGGGAGGAATTTTTCCCCTAATGAGAAAATTGGCATGCACTCCTAGGCAGTTTTTGCCTTCCTCTGGATCAACACGGCAGGTTTATAAGTTGAATTTGATGGACCTTTTTTCAATATTATCAACTATTCAACTCTGTAACAAGCATGTACCTTGTATGCTAACAAAAGTGAGCTTCCATGGCCCGTACGGCGATCAAACCCGCGACCTTGGCGTTATTAGCACCACGCTCTAACAAACTGAGCTAACCGGCCACTTTTATACCAAAGATTCACGTCACGTCAGTAGAAAATACATGCAAACGTGTATTCATATTGATATCCTATTAACCTGAATAATAAAATAAACTTGCAATTTTTACTACTCAAAAAGCATTGGACAAATTGCTTTTGTGTTTTCCATTCCACCCCACAAAGAGTTTTCTTTCAGTACATTATATGGTACATTAAATGCTGCCATTAAAAACAAGAACTCGTCTCGCTTAAAACAAGCCCTTATATGACTATGAGGACGGAAAAATAATAAAGTTATGACTATCGGAATACAAAGAGGCAAAATCAAGATATTATTTTTGTCCTTAAGGTTGAAATTGGACCTGTAAGATGATTTCATGCAACAAACTCGGCATTTCAATAAATAACCGGTTAGACCATACATGGAATATTGTGTACAGTTTTGAGCACCTGTGTATAAGAAGGATATTGCTGAATTAGAATGCGTGCAAAGAAGGGAAAGCAAGGTAATTAAAGGACCTCATCACAGATGGGGATTCTTTACTGTAAGAGCAGTTCGACGATTGAACTCTCTGCCACATTGAAAAGTGTTTTTTTGAAAAATATAAAATTTCATCATATTTGTACCAGATTCTGGAGATGGAACTTTGATCCAGGAATTTATTCTGATAGCCATATTTGGAGTAAGGGAGGAATTTTTCCCCTAATGAGAAAATTGGCATGCACTCCTAGGCAGTTTTTGCCTTCCTCTGGATCAACACGGCAGGTTTATAAGTTGAATTTGATGGACCTTTTTTCAATATTATCAACTATTCAACTCTGTAACAAGCATGTACCTTGTATGTTAACAAAAGTGAGCTTCCATGGCCCGTACGGCGATCAAACCCGCGACCTTGGCGTTATTAGCACCACGCTCTAACAAACTGAGCTAACCGGCCACTTTTATACCAAAGATTCACGTCACTTCAGTAGAAAATACATGCAAACGTGTATTCATATTGATATCCTTTTAACCTGAATAATAAAATAAACTTGCAATTTTTACTACTCAAAAAGCATTGGACAAATTGCTTTTGTGTTTTCCATTCCACCCCACAAAGAGTTTTCTTTCAGTACATTATATGGTACATTAAATGCTGCCATTAAAAACAAGAACTCGTCTCGCTTAAAACAAGCCCTTATATGACTATGAGGACGGAAAAATAATAAAGTTATGACTATCGGAATACAAAGAGGCAAAATCAAGATATTATTTTTGTCCTTAAGGTTGAAATTGGACCTGTAAGATGATTTCATGCAACAAACTCGGCATTTCAATAAATAACCGGTTAGACCATACATGGAATATTGTGTACAGTTTTGAGCACCTGTGTATAAGAAGGATATTGCTGAATTAGAATGCGTGCAAAGAAGGGAAAGCAAGGTAATTAAAGGACCTCATCACAGACGGGGATTCTTTACTGTAAGAGCAGTTCGACGATTGAACTCTCTGCCACATTGAAAAGTGTTTTTTTGAAAAATATAAAATGTCATCATATTTGTACCAGATTCTGGAGATGGAACTTTGATCCAGGAATTTATTCTGATAGCCATATTTGGAGTAAGGGAGGAATTTTTCCCCTAATGAGAAAATTGGCATGCACTCCTAGGCAGTTTTTGCCTTCCTCTGAATCAACACGGCAGGTTTATAAGTTGAATTTGATGGACCTTGTTTCAATATTATCAACTATTCAACTCTGTAACAAGCATGTACCTTGTGTGCTAACAAAAGTGAGCTTCCATGGCCCGTACGGCGATCAAACCCGCGACCTTGGCATTATTAGCACCACGCTCTAACAAACTGAGCTAACCAGCCACTTTTATACCAAAGATTCACGTCACGTCAGTAGAAAATACATGCAAACGTGTATTCATATTGATATCCTATTAACCTGAATAATAAAATAAACTTGCAATTTTTACTACTCAAAAAGCATTGGACAAATTGCTTTTGTGTTTTCCATTCCACCCCACAAAGAGGAGTTTTCTTTCAGTACATTATATGGTACATTAAATGCTGCCATTAAAAACAAGAACTTGTCTCGCTAAAAACAAGCCCTTATATGACTATGAGGACGGAAAAATAATAAAGTTATGACTATCGGAATACAAAGAGGCAAAATCAAGATATTATTTTTGTCCTTAACCCCTTAATGACCGGGCCATTTTGCACGTTAATGACCAAGGGTTATTTTTTGTTTTTTCACGGTCGCATTCCAAGAGTCGTAACTCTTTTTTTATTCCGTCTACATAGCTGTATAAGGGCTTGTTTTTTCCGGGACGAGTTGTATTTTGTAATTGCACCATTTTTAGATGCTTATAATATATTGATTAACTTTTATTAACTTTATTTTAGGAGAGAATTGAAAATAAGCAGCTATTCCAGCATTAATTTTCACATTATAAATTTACGCCGTTTACTATGCAGCGTAAATAACATGTTAACTTTATTCTATGGGTCGGCACGATTACGGGGATACCAAATATGTAAAGGTTTTATATGTTTTTTCTACGTTTGCACAATAAAAACCCTTTTAGAAAAAAATTACTTGTTTTTGCATCGCCGCGTTCCAAGAGCCGTCATTTTTTTATTTTTCCGTCGATGTGGCCGTACGTGGGCTTGATTTTTGCGGGACAATGTGTAGTTTTCATTAGTACTATTTTGGGGTACATAGGACTTATAGATTAACTTTTATTTTATTTTTTATGGGGGGAATGGGAGAAAAGAGAGAATTTTGCCGTAGTTTTTTGCGTTTTCTTTGGACGCCGTTAATCCGGCGGTTTAATTAATGTGTTGATTTTATTGGTCAAGTTGTTACGATCGCTGGGATACCATATATGTGTATGTGTGATTTGTTTTGACCGTTTTATTAAATAAAACCACTTTTTGGGGCAAAAAAGTAGTTTTATTTGACTTTGACTGTAATTTTTTTTTTTTTTTTTTCACAAACTTTATTTAACTGTTTTACTTTTTTTTTTTTAGTCCCACCAGGGGACTTCACTATGCGATGTGCCGATCGCATATATAATGCTTTGGTATACTTCGTATACCAAAGCATTATTGCCTGTCAGTGTAAAACTGACAGGCAACCTGTTAGGTCATGCCTCTGGCATCGCCTAACAGGCAGATGCTGAAGACAGACCTGGGGGTCTTTGTTAGACCCCCGGCTGTCATGGAAACCCGACGGCGACCCGCGATTTGTTTGCGGGGGCGCCGATCGGGAGACAGAGGGAGTTCCCCCTTCTGTCAAACACATTAAATGCCGCTGTCACTATTGACAGCGGCATTTAATGGGTTAAACTGCCGGAATCGGCGCGCGCTTCGATTCCGGCAGTTGCAGCAGGAGCCAGGCTGTGTATAACAGCCGTGCTCCTGCCGCTGATCGCGTGGGTACAGTCTCAGTACCCGCGCCATCACAGGACGGATATATCCGTCCTCCTGCGCGAACTAGCAGCTGCTGAGGACGGATATATCCGTCCTTCGGCGTTAAGGGGTTAAGGTTGAAATTGAACCTCTAAGATGATTTCATGCAACAAACTCTGCATTTCTATAAATCACCGGTTAGACCATACATGGAATATTGTGTACAGTTTTAAGCACCTGTGTATGAGAAGGACATTGCTGAACTAGAATGCGTGCAAAGAAGGGAAAGCAAGGTAATTAAAGGACCTCATCACAGACGGGGATTCTTTACTGTAAGAGCAGTTCGACGATTGAACTCTCTGCCACATTGAAAAGTGTTTTTTTGAAAAATATAAAATGTCATCATATTTGTACCAGATTCTGGAGATGGAACTTTGATCCAGGAATTTATTCTAATAGCCATATTTGGAGTAAGGGAGGAATTTTTCCCCTAATGACAACATTGGAATGCACTCCAAGACAGTTTTTGCCTTCCTCTGGATCAACACGGCAGGTTTATAGGTTGAATTTGATGGACCTTTTTTCAATATTATCAACTATTCAACTCTGTAACAAGCATGTAACAAAAGTGAGCTTCCATGGCCCGTACGGGGATCGAACCCGTGACCTTGGCGTTATTAGCACCACGCTCTAACCAACTGAGCTAACAGGCCACTTTTACACCAAAGATTCACGTCACGTCAGTAGAAAATACATGCAAACGTGTATTCATATTGATATCCTATTAACTTGAATAATAAAATAAACTTGCAATTTTTACTACTCAAAAAGCATTGGACAAATTGCTTTTGTGTTTTCCATTCCACCCCACAAAGAGTTTTCTTCAGTACATTATATGGTACATTAAATGCTGCCATTAAAAACAAGAACTTGTCTCGCTAAAAACAAGCCCTTATATGACTATGAGGACGGAAAAATAATAAAGTTATGACTATCGGAATACAAAGAGGCAAAATCAAGATATTATTTTTGTCCTTAAGGTTGAAATTGAACCTCTAAGATGATTTCATGCAACAAACTCTGCATTTCTATAAATCACCGGTTAGACCATACATGGAATATTGTGTACAGTTTTGAGCACCTGTGTATGAGAAGGACATTGCTGAACTAGAATGCGTGCAAAGAAGGGAAAGCAAGGTAATTAAAGGACCTCATCACAGACGGGGATTCTTTACTGTAAGAGCAGTTCGACGATTGAACTCTCTGCCACATTGAAAAGTGTTTTTTTGAAAAATATAAAATGTCATCATATTTGTACCAGATTCTGGAGATGGAACTTTGATCCAGGAATTTATTCTAATAGCCATATTTGGAGTAAGGGAGGAATTTTTCCCCTAATGACAACATTGGAATGCACTCCAAGACAGTTTTTGCCTTCCTCTGGATCAACACGGCAGGTTTATAGGTTGAATTTGATAGACCTCTTTTCAATATTATCAACTATTCAACTCTGTAACAAGCATGTAACAAAAGTGAGCTTCCATGGCCCGTACGGGGATCGAACCCGTGACCTTGGCGTTATTAGCACCACGCTCTAACCAACTGAGCTAACCGGCCACTTTTACACCAAAGATTCACGTCACGTCAGTAGAAAATACATGCAAACGTGTATTCATATTGATATCCTATTAACCTGAATAATAAAATAAACTTGCAATTTTTACTACTCAAAAAGCATTGGACAAATTGCTTTTGTGTTTTCCATTCCACCCCACAAAGAGTTTTCTTCAGTACATTATATGGTACATTAAATGCTGCCATTAAAAACAAGAACTTGTCTCGCTAAAAACAAGCCCTTATATGACTATGAGGACGGAAAAATAATAAAGTTATGACTATCGGAATACAAAGAGGCAAAATCAAGATATTATTTTTGTCCTTAAGGTTGAAATTGAACCTCTAAGATGATTTCATGCAACAAACTCTGCATTTCTATAAATCACCGGTTAGACCATACATGGAATATTGTGTACAGTTTTAAGCACCTCTGTATGAGAAGGACATTGCTGAACTAGAATGCGTGCAAAGAAGGGAAAGCAAGGTAATTAAAGGACCTCATCACAGACGGGGATTCTTTACTGTAAGAGCAGTTCGACGATTGAACTCTCTGCCACATTGAAAAGTGTTTTTTTGAAAAATATAAAATGTCATCATATTTGTACCAGATTCTGGAGATGGAACTTTGATCCAGGAATTTATTCTAATAGCCATATTTGGAGTAAGGGAGGAATTTTTCCCCTAATGACAACATTGGAATGCACTCCAAGACAGTTTTTGCCTTCCTCTGGATCAACACGGCAGGTTTATAGGTTGAATTTGATGGACCTTTTTTCAATATTATCAACTATTCAACTCTGTAACAAGCATGTAACAAAAGTGAGCTTCCATGGCCCGTACGGGGATCGAACCCGTGACCTTGGCGTTATTAGCACCACGCTCTAACCAACTGAGCTAACCGGCCACTTTTACACCAAAGATTCACGTCACGTCAGTAGAAAATACATGCAAACGTGTATTCATATTGATATCCTATTAACCTGAATAATAAAATAAACTTGCAATTTTTACTACTCAAAAAGCATTGGACAAATTGCTTTTGTGTTTTCCATTCCACCCCACAAAGAGTTTTCTTCAGTACATTATATGGTACATTAAATGCTGCCATTAAAAACAAGAACTTGTCTCGCTAAAAACAAGCCCTTATATGACTATGAGGACGGAAAAATAATAAAGTTATGACTATCGGAATACAAAGAGGCAAAATCAAGATATTATTTTTGTCCTTAAGGTTGAAATTGAACCTCTAAGATGATTTCATGCAACAAACTCTGCATTTCTATAAATCACCGGTTAGACCATACATGGAATATTGTGTACAGTTTTAAGCACCTCTGTATGAGAAGGACATTGCTGAACTAGAATGCGTGCAAAGAAGGGAAAGCAAGGTAATTAAAGGACCTCATCACAGACGGGGATTCTTTACTGTAAGAGCAGTTCGACGATTGAACTCTCTGCCACATTGAAAAGTGTTTTTTTGAAAAATATAAAATGTCATCATATTTGTACCAGATTCTGGAGATGGAACTTTGATCCAGGAATTTATTCTAATAGCCATATTTGGAGTAAGGGAGGAATTTTTCCCCTAATGACAACATTGGAATGCACTCCAAGACAGTTTTTGCCTTCCTCTGGATCAACACGGCAGGTTTATAGGTTGAATTTGATGGACCTTTTTTCAATATTATCAACTATTCAACTCTGTAACAAGCATGTAACAAAAGTGAGCTTCCATGGCCCGTACGGGGATCGAACCCGTGACCTTGGCGTTATTAGCACCACGCTCTAACCAACTGAGCTAACCAGCCACTTTTACACCAAAGATTCACGTCACGTCAGTAGAAAATACATGCAAACGTGTATTCATATTGATATCCTATTAACCTGAATAATAAAATAAACTTGCAATTTTTACTACTCAAAAAGCATTGGACAAATTGCTTTTGTGTTTTCCATTCCACCCCACAAAGAGTTTTCTTCAGTACATTAAATGCTGCCATTAAAAACAAGAACTTGTCTCGCTAAAAACAAGCCCTTATATGACTATGAGGACGGAAAAATAATAAAGTTATGACTATCGGAATACAAAGAGGCAAAATCAAGATATTATTTTTGTCCTTAAGGTTGAAATTGAACCTCTAAGATGATTTCATGCAACAAACTCTGCATTTCTATAAATCACCGGTTAGACCATACATGGAATATTGTGTACAGTTTTGAGCACCTGTGTATGAGAAGGACATTGCTGAACTAGAATGCGTGCAAAGAAGGGAAAGCAAGGTAATTAAAGGACCTCATCACAGACGGGGATTCTTTACTGTAAGAGCAGTTCGACGATTGAACTCTCTGCCACATTGAAAAGTGTTTTTTTGAAAAATATAAAATGTCATCATATTTGTACCAGATTCTGGAGATGGAACTTTGATCCAGGAATTTATTCTAATAGCCATATTTGGAGTAAGGGAGGAATTTTTCCCCTAATGACAACATTGGAATGCACTCCAAGACAGTTTTTGCCTTCCTCTGGATCAACACGGCAGGTTTATAGGTTGAATTTGATGGACCTTTTTTCAATATTATCAACTATTCAACTCTGTAACAAGCATGTAACAAAAGTGAGCTTCCATGGCCCGTACGGGGATCGAACCCGTGACCTTGGCGTTATTAGCACCACGCTCTAACCAACTGAGCTAACCGGCCACTTTTACACCAAAGATTCACGACACGTCAGTAGAAAATACATGCAAACGTGTATTCATATTGATATCCTATTAACCTGAATAATAAAATAAACTTGCAATTTTTACTACTCAAAAAGCATTGGACAAATTGCTTTTGTGTTTTCCATTCCACCCCACAAAGAGTTTTCTTTCAGTACATTATATGGTACATTAAATGCTGCCATTAAAAACAAGAACTTGTCTCGCTAAAAACAAGCCCTTATATGACTATGAGGACGGAAAAATAATAAAGTTATGACTATCGGAATACAAAGAGGCAAAATCAAGATATTATTTTTGTCCTTAAGGTTGAAATTGGACCTCTAAGATGATTTCATGCAACAAACTCTGCATTTCTATAAATCACCGGTTAGACCATACATGGAATATTGTGTACAGTTTTGAGCACCTGTGTATGAGAAGGACATTGCTGAACTAGAATGCGTGCAAAGAAGGGAAAGCAAGGTAATTAAAGGACCTCATCACAGACGGGGATTCTTTACTGTAAGAGCAGTTCGACGATTGAACTCTCTGCCACATTGATAAGTGTTTTTTTGAAAAATATAAAATTTCATCATATTTGTACCAGATTCTGGAGATGGAACTTTGATCCAGGAATTTATTCTAATAGCCATATTTGGAGTAAGGGAGGAATTTTTCCCCTAATGACAACATTGGAATGCACTCCAAGACAGTTTTTGCCTTCCTCTGGATCAACACGGCAGGTTTATAGGTTGAATTTGATGGACCTTTTTTCAATATTATCAACTATTCAACTCTGTAACAAGCATGTAACAAAAGTGAGCTTCCATGGCCCGTACGGGGATCGAACCCGTGACCTTGGCGTTATTAGCACCACGCTCTAACCAACTGAGCTAACCGGCCACTTTTACACCAAAGATTCACGTCACGTCAGTAGAAAATACATGCAAACGTGTATTCATATTGATATCCTATTAACCTGAATAATAAAATAAACTTGCAATTTTTACTACTCAAAAAGCATTGGACAAATTGCTTTTGTGTTTTCCATTCCACCCCACAAAGAGGAGTTTTCTTTCAGTACATTATATGGTACATTAAATGCTGCCATTAAAAACAAGAACTTGTCTCGCTAAAAACAAGCCCTTATATGACTATGAGGACGGAAAAATAATAAAGTTATGACTATCGGAATACAAAGAGGCAAAATCAAGATATTATTTTTGTCCTTAAGGTTGAAATTGAACCTCTAAGATGATTTCATGCAACAAACTCTGCATTTCTATAAATCACCGGTTAGACCATACATGGAATATTGTGTACAGTTTTAAGCACCTGTGTATGAGAAGGACATTGCTGAACTAGAATGCGTGCAAAGAAGGGAAAGCAAGGTAATTAAAGGACCTCATCACAGACGGGGATTCTTTACTGTAAGAGCAGTTCGACGATTGAACTCTCTGCCACATTGAAAAGTGTTTTTTTGAAAAATATAAAATGTCATCATATTTGTACCAGATTCTGGAGATGGAACTTTGATCCAGGAATTTATTCTAATAGCCATATTTGGAGTAAGGGAGGAATTTTTCCCCTAATGACAACATTGGAATGCACTCCAAGACAGTTTTTGCCTTCCTCTGGATCAACACGGCAGGTTTATAGGTTGAATTTGATGGACCTTTTTTCAATATTATCAACTATTCAACTCTGTAACAAGCATGTAACAAAAGTGAGCTTCCATGGCCCGTACGGGGATCGAACCCATGACCTTGGTGTTATTAGCACCACGCTCTAACCAACTGAGCTAACCGGCCACTTTTACACCAAAGATTCACGTCACGTCAGTAGAAAATACATGCAAACGTGTATTCATATTGATATCCTATTAACCTGAATAATAAAATAAACTTGCAATTTTTACTACTCAAAAAGCATTGGACAAATTGCTTTTGTGTTTTCCATTCCACCCCACAAAGAGTTTTCTTTCAGTACATTATATGGTACATTAAATGCTGCCATTAAAAACAAGAACTTGTCTCACTAAAAACAAGCCCTTATATGACTATGAGGACGGAAAAATAATAAAGTTATGACTATCGGAATACAAAGAGGCAAAATCAAGATATTATTTTTGTCCTTAAGGTTGAAATTGGACCTCTAAGATGATTTCATGCAACAAACTCTGCATTTCTATAAATCACCGGTTAGACCATACATGGAATATTGTGTACAGTTTTGAGCACCTGTGTATGAGAAGGACATTGCTGAACTAGAATGCGTGCAAAGAAGGGAAAGCAAGGTAATTAAAGGACCTCATCACAGACGGGGATTCTTTACTGTAAGAGCAGTTCGACGATTGAACTCTCTGCCACATTGAAAAGTGTTTTTTTGAAAAATATAAAATGTCATCATATTTGTACCAGATTCTGGAGATGGAACTTTGATCCAGGAATTTATTCTAATAGCCATATTTGGAGTAAGGGAGGAATTTTTCCCCTAATGACAACATTGGAATGCACTCCAAGACAGTTTTTGCCTTCCTCTGGATCAACACGGCAGGTTTATAGGTTGAATTTGATGGACCTTTTTTCAATATTATCAACTATTCAACTCTGTAACAAGCATGTAACAAAAGAGAGCTTCCATGGCCCGTACGGGGATCGAACCCGTGACCTTGGCGTTATTAGCACCACGCTCTAACCAACTGAGCTAACCGGCCACTTTTACACCAAAGACTCACGTCACGTCAGTAGAAAATACATGCAAACGTGTATTCATATTGATATCCTATTAACCTGAATAATAAAATAAACTTGCAATTTTTACTACTCAAAAAGCATTGGACAAATTGCTTTTGTGTTTTCCATTCCACCCCACAAAGAGTTTTCTTTCAGTACATTATATGGTACATTAAATGCTGCCATTAAAAACAAGAACTTGTCTCGCTAAAAACAAGCCCTTATATGACTATGAGGACGGAAAAATAATAAAGTTATGACTATCGGAATACAAAGAGGCAAAATCAAGATATTATTTTTGTCCTTAAGGTTGAAATTGGACCTCTAAGATGATTTCATGCAACAAACTCTGCATTTCTATAAATCACCGGTTAGACCATACATGGAATATTGTGTACAGTTTTGAGCACCTGTGTATGAGAAGGACATTGCTGAACTAGAATGCGTGCAAAGAAGGGAAAGCAAGGTAATTAAAGGACCTCATCACAGACGGGGATTCTTTACTGTAAGAGCAGTTCGACGATTGAACTCTCTGCCACATTGAAAAGTGTTTTTTTGAAAAATATAAAATGTCATCATATTTGTACCAGATTCTGGAGATGGAACTTTGATCCAGGAATTTATTCTAATAGCCATATTTGGAGTAAGGGAGGAATTTTTCCCCTAATGACAACATTGGAATGCACTCCAAGACAGTTTTTGCCTTCCTCTGGATCAACACGGCAGGTTTATAGGTTGAATTTGATGGACCTTTTTTCAATATTATCAACTATTCAACTCTGTAACAAGCATGTAACAAAAGTGAGCTTCCATGGCCCGTACGGGGATCGAACCCGTGACCTTGGCGTTATTAGCACCACGCTCTAACCAACTGAGCTAACCGGCCACTTTTACACCAAAGATTCACGTCACGTCAGTAGAAAATACATGCAAACGTGTATTCATATTGATATCCTATTAACCTGAATAATAAAATAAACTTGCAATTTTTACTACTCAAAAAGCATTGGACAAATTGCTTTTGTGTTTTCCATTCCACCCCACAAAGAGTTTTCTTCAGTACATTATATGGTACATTAAATGCTGCCATTAAAAACAAGAACTTGTCTCGCTAAAAACAAGCCCTTATATGACTATGAGGACGGAAAAATAATAAAGTTATGACTATCGGAATACAAAGAGGCAAAATCAAGATATTATTTTTGTCCTTAAGGTTGAAATTGAACCTCTAAGATGATTTCATGCAACAAACTCTGCATTTCTATAAATCACCGGTTAGACCATACATGGAATATTGTGTACAGTTTTAAGCACCTCTGTATGAGAAGGACATTGCTGAACTAGAATGCGTGCAAAGAAGGGAAAGCAAGGTAATTAAAGGACCTCATCACAGACGGGGATTCTTTACTGTAAGAGCAGTTCGACGATTGAACTCTCTGCCACATTGAAAAGTGTTTTTTTGAAAAATATAAAATGTCATCATATATGTACCAGATTCTGGAGATGGAACTTTGATCCAGGAATTTATTCTAATAGCCATATTTGGAGTAAGGGAGGAATTTTTCCCCTAATGACAACATTGGAATGCACTCCAAGACAGTTTTTGCCTTCCTCAGGATCAACACGGCAGGTTTATAGGTTGAATTTGATGGACCTTTTTTCAATATTATCAACTATTCAACTCTGTAACAAGCATGTAACAAAAGTGAGCTTCCATGGCCCGTACGGGGATCGAACCCATGACCTTGGTGTTATTAGCACCACGCTCTAACCAACTGAGCTAACCGGCCACTTTTACACCAAAGATTCACGTCGCGTCAGTAGAAAATACATGCAAACGTGTATTCATATTGATATCCTTTTAACCTGAATAATAAAATAAACTTGCAATTTTTACTACTCAAAAAGCATTGGACAAATTGCTTTTGTGTTTTCCATTCCACCCCACAAAGAGTTTTCTTTCAGTACATTATATGGTACATTAAATGCTGCCATTAAAAACAAGAACTTGTCTCGCTAAAAACAAGCCCTTATATGACTATGAGGACGGAAAAATAATAAAGTTATGACTATCGGAATACAAAGAGGCAAAATCAAGATATTATTTTTGTCCTTAACCCCTTAAGGACGCAGCCTAGTTTGGGCCTTAAGGCTCAGAGCCCATTTTTTAAATCTGACATATTTTACTTTATGTGGTAATAACGTCGGAATGCTTAAACCTATCCAAGCGATTCCGAGATTGTTTTCTCGTGACACTTTGGGCTTCATGTTCGTGGTAAAATTTGGTCGATATATTCAGTCTTTATTTGAGAAAAATTGCAAAATTTAGAGAAAATTTAGAAAAAATAGCATTTTTCAGAATTTAAATGCATCTGCTTGAAAAACAGACGGTTATACCACCCACAATGGTCACTAGTTCACATTTCCCATATGTCTACTTTAGATTGGCATCGTTTTTTGAACATTATTTTATTTTTCTTGGACGTTACAAGGCTTAGAACATAAACAGCAATTTCTCATATGTTTAAGAAAATTTCAAAAGCCTTTTTTTTAAGGTACCTGTTCAGTTCTGAAGTGGCTTTGAGGGGCCTATGTATTAGAAACCCCCATAAAGCACCCCATTTTAAAAACTAGACCCCTCAAAGTATTCAAAACAGCATTTAGAAAGTTTTTTAACCCTTCAGGCATTTCACAGGAATTAAAGCAAAGTGGAGGTGAAATTTGCAAATTTCGTTTTTATTTCTGAATTTCAATTTTATTCAATTTTTTTTCTGTAACAAAGAAGGTTTTACCAGAGAAACACTACTAAATATGTATTGTCCAGATTCTTCAGTTTTTAGAAATGTCCCACATGTGGCTCTAGTGCGCTCGTGGACTAAAACACAAGCCCCAGAAGCAAAGAAGCACCTAGTGCATTTTGGTGGTGCTTTTTTATTAGCATATATTTTAGGCAGCATGCCAGGTTTGGAGAGGTGTTGAGGTGCCAAAACAGTAGGAATCCCCCAAAACTGACCCCATTTTGGAAACTGCACCCCTCAAGGAATTAATTTATGGTTATTGTTACCATTTTGACCCCGTAGTTTTTTCACAGCGCGTATTTGAATTCGGCTGTGAAATTAAAAGAATGACAATTTTTCCAATAAGATGTAATTTTTGATCAGAATTTCTTATTTTCACAGGGAACAAAATGCCCCATTTTGTTGCCCAATTTGTCCTGAGTGCGGCAATACCCCATTTGTGGTGATAAACTGCTGTTTGGGCCCATGGGAGGCCTCAGAAGGAAAGGAGCGCTATGTGTTTGTTGGAGTCCAGATTTTGCTGGATTGGTTTTCGGGTGCCATGTCGCATTTGCAGAGCCTCAGAGGTATCAAAGCAATGGAAACCCACCAAAAGTGACCCCATTTTGGAAACAAAACCCCTCAAGGAATTTATTTATGGGTGTTGTGACCATTTAGACCCCACAGTTTTTTCACAGAACTTATTTGAATTGGGCTGTGAATTTAAAAAAAACAACTTTTTTCCAATAAGATGTAGTTTTGGCTCAAAATGTCTTATTTTCACAACGAATAAAATACCCCATTTTGTTGCCAAATTTGTCCTGAGTGCGGCAATACCCTATTTGTGGCCATAAACTGCCGTTTGGGCCCATGGGAGGTATTAGAAGGAAAGGAGCGCTATGTGTTCTTTGGAGCCCAGATTTTGCTGGATTGGTTTTCGGGTGCCATGTCGCATTTGCAGAGCCCCAAAGGTATCAAAGCAATGGAAACCCACCAGAAGTGACCCCATTTTGGAAACTACAGCCCTCAAGGAATTCATTTATGGGTGTTGTGACCATTTAGACTCCACAGTTTTTTCACAGAATTTATTTGAATTGGGCTGTGAATTCAAAAAAATGTAATTTTTTCCAATAAGATGTAGTTTTGGCTCAAAATTTCTTATTTTCACAAGGAATAAAATACCGCATTTTGTTGCCCAATTTGTCCTGAGTGTAGCAATACCCTATTTGTGGTGATAAACTGCCGTTTGGGCCCATGGGAGGGCTCAGAAGGAAAGGACCACCATGTGGCCTACTGGGAATTTTCTGGTGCAAAGTCATGTATGCAGAAGCCCCTGAGGTACCAGTACAGTTGAAACCCCCGAGAAGTGACCCCGTTTTAAAAACGACACCCCTTAAGGAATTCATCTAGAGGTGTAGTGAGCATTTTGACCCCACAGGTATTGTGTAAAAGATAATGTGCAGCAGTTGGTGCAGAGTGAAATTTGCAATTTTCTATACATATATGCCAATTCAGTGTCCGATATATTGTGCCCAGCATGCGCCACCGGAGATATACACCTCATAAACTGTAATGTTGGCTCTCCCGGGTACGGCAATACCCTACATGTGGCTGTTATCAGCTGCCTGGGCACGCAGCAGGGCTCAGAGGGGAAAGATGAGGAGGGGTAAGCTGTGCGAAGTGGATCAGAGCGAGTAAAACTGGGGTAAATTAAAAATAAAGGGATGGATGATAAATTTGAAAACACTCTTTCATACAGAGCTCTGGTTTTTCGGGACACGCGTCACATTGATATATTGTGTCCTTCCTTATCCCCCTCTTATAGCAGACTCTGCACCTCTTTTGACTTTTTCCCTTCTTGCCAGTTTGGGGAACTTCCCCTAAAAAGTGTTGCCCTGGTACGATGCCTGTGGCCCCGCTTCCAGAAGTACTGTAAGGCTTCAGGACTTGATCTGACAAGTCCACCCCTCCCATGTACCTATTGTAGTCCAGGATGCAGTCTAGTTTGGGGGTCCCTGTACTGGTACCTTGTACAGGTACATGGGTACTGGTGTGGCATCTCCCTGGTCTTGTACTTGACCCACAATATGTTGCTGCTAGATTGTGCCCTGCTCTCACCCCTTCTGAGTGTTTGCCCAAGCAGAGTCGTAGGGAGGCCTCTCAGGTTTCTTCTAGAAGTGCCGCATGCCGCAGGACTTCTGGAAGCGAGGCAGTTGAAGAGTGGGACGCTGGTATAAAAATTATCCAGGTAGAGGTGGTAACCCTGGTCCAGCAGTGGGTGCACCAAATCCCACACAATTTTTGTATTAACTCCCAGTAAGGGGGGGCATTCTGGGGGCTGAGAACTGGTGTCCTTCCCTTCATATATCCTAAATCTGTAGGTATACCCTGATGCACTCTCGCAGCTTATACATCTTCACGCCATACCTTGCCCTCTTACCCGGCAGGTACTCGCGGAATTGAAGCCTCCCTTTCAAATGTACCAGGGATTCATCTATAGAAATACACTTCTCGGGGGTGAATGCTTGGGAAAACCGGGCACTGAAATGGTCTAATAGGGGTCTCCGTTTATACAAACGGTCAAAACTGGGGTCATCTCGGGGTGGGCACGGCTCATTATCAGTATAATGTAAGAAGCGAAGTATTGCCTCATTTTTATTTTATTTTTTAGTTTCCAGCTCAGTTCTGAAGTTGCTTTGAGGGGCCCATATATTAGACACCCTTATCAAACACCCCATTTCAGAAACTAGACCCCTCAAAGTATTCACAACAGCATTTAAAAAGTTTATTAACCCTTTAGGCGTTTCACAGGAATTTAGAGCAAAGTAGAGGTGACATTTAATTAATTTAATTTAATTTATTAGGCACCATGTCCGGTTTGAAGAGGTCTTGTGGTGCTAAAACAGTGGAAACCCCCCAAAAGTGGCCCCTTTTTGGAAACTAGAGACCTTGAGGAATCCATTGCAGTTTTCTTGGGGTGCATGCGACTTTTTGATCAGTTTTTATTCTAATTTTAGGTGGCGTGGTGACTAAAAAAACAGCAATTTTACTATTGTTTTTTATTCAATTTTATTTACATTGTATTCATATTGATATCCTATTAACCTGAATAATAAAATAAACTTGCAATTTTTACTACTCAAAAAGCATTGGACAAATTGCTTTTGTGTTTTCCATTCCACCCCACAAAGAGTTTTCTTCAGTACATTATATGGTACATTAAATGCTGCCATTAAAAACAAGAACTTGTCTCGCTAAAAACAAGCCCTTATATGACTATGAGGACGGAAAAATAATAAAGTTATGACTATCGGAATACAAAGAGGCAAAATCAAGATATTATTTTTGTCCTTAAGGTTGAAATTGAACCTCTAAGATGATTTCATGCAACAAACTCTGCATTTCTATAAATCACGGGTTAGACCATACATGGAATATTGTGTACAGTTTTGAGCACCTGTGTATGAGAAGGACATTGCTGAACTAGAATGCGTGCAAAGAAGGGAAAGCAAGGTAATTAAAGGACCTCATCACAGACGGGGATTCTTTACTGTAAGAGCAGTTCAACGATTGAACTCTCTGCCACATTGAAAAGTGTTTTTTTGAAAAATATAAAATTTAAAATATAAATAGGACGGAAAAATAATAAAGTTATGACTATCGGAATACAAAGAGGCAAAATCAAGATATTATTTTTGTCCTTAAGGTTGAAATTGGGCCTCTAAGATGATTTCATGCAACAAACTCTGCATTTCTATAACTCACGGGTTAGACCATACATGGAATATTGTGTACAGTTTTGAGCACCTGTGTATGAGAAGGACATTGCTGAACTAGAATGCGTGCAAAGAAGGGAAAGCAAGGTAATTAAAGGACCTCATCACAGACGGGGATTCTTTACTGTAAGAGCAGTTCAACGATTGAACTCTCTGCCACATTGAAAAGTGTTTTTTTGAAAAATATAAAATTTCATCATATTTGTACCAGATTCTGGAGATGGAACTTTGATCCAGGAATTTATTCTAATAGCCATATTTGGAGTAAGGGAGGAATTTTTCCCCTAATGACAACTTTGGAATGCACTCCAAGACAGTTTTTGCCTTCCTCTGGATCAACACGGCAGGTTTATAGGTTGAATTTGATGGACCTTTTTTCAATATTATCAACTATTCAACTCTGTAACAAGCATGTAACAAAAGTGAGCTTCCATGGCCAGTACGGGGATCGAACCCGTGACCTTGGCGTTATTAGCACCATGCTCTAACCAACTGAGCTAACCGGCCACTTTTACACCAAAGATTCATGTCACGTCAGTAGAAAATACATGCAAACGTGTATTCATATTGATATCCTATTAACCTGAATAATAAAATAAACTTGAAATTTTTACTACTCAAAAAGCATTGGACAAATTGCTTTTGTGTTTTCCATTCCACCCCACAAAGAGTTTTCTTTCAGTACATTATATGGTACATTAAATGCTGCCATTAAAAACAAGAACTTGTCTCGCTAAAAACAAGCCCTTATATGACTATGAGGATGGAAAAATAATAAAGTTATGACTATAGGAATACAAAGAAGCAAAATCAAGATATTATTTTTGTCCTTAAGGTTGAAATTGAACCTCTAAGATGATTTCATGCAACAAACTCTGCATTTCTATAAATGACCGGTTACACCATACATGGAATATTGTGTACAGTTTTAAGCACCTGTGTATGAGAAGGACATTGCTGAACTAGAATGCGTGCAAAGAAGGGAAAGCAAGGTAATTAAAGGACCTCATCACAGACGGGGATTCTTTACTGTAAGAGCAGTTCGACGATTGAACTCTCTGCCACATTGATAAGTGTTTTTTTGAAAAATATAAAATTTCATCATATTTGTACCAGATTCTGGAGATGGAACTTTGATCCAGGAATTTATTCTAATAGCCATATTTGGAGTAAGGGAGGAATTTTTCCCCTAATGACAACTTTGGAATGCACTCCAAGACAGTTTTTGCCTTCCTCTGGATCAACACAGCAGGTTTATAGGTTGAATTTGATGGACCTTTTTTCAATATTATCAACTATTCAACTCTGTAACAAGCATGTAACAAAAGTGAGCTTCCACGGCCCGTACGGGGATCGAACCCGTGACCTTGGCGTTATTAGCACCACGCTCTAACCAACTGAGCTAACCGGCCACTTTTACACCAAAGATTCACGTCACGTCAGTAGAAAATACATGCAAACGTGTATTCATATTGATATCCTATTAACCTGAATAATAAAATAAACTTGCAATTTTTACTACTCAAAAAGCATTGGACAAATTGCTTTTGTGTTTTCCATTCCACCCCACAAAGAGTTTTCTTTCAGTACATTATATAGTACATTAAATGCTGCCATTAAAAACAAGAACTTGTCTCGCTAAAAACAAGCCCTTATATGACTATGAGGACGGAAAAATAATAAAGTTATGACTATCGGAATACAAAGAGGCAAAATCAAGATATTATTTTTGTCCTTAAGGTTGAAATTGGACCTCTAAGATGATTTCATGCAATAAACTCTGCATTTCTATAAATCACCGGTTAGACCATACATGGAATATTGTGTACAGTTTTGAGCACCTGTGTATGAGAAGGACATTGCTGAACTAGAATGCGTGCAAAGAAGGGAAAGCAAGGTAATTAAAGGACCTCATCACAGACGGGGATTCTTTACTGTAAGAGAAGTTCTACGATTGAACTCTCTGCCACATTGAAAAGTGTTTTTTTGAAAAATATAAAATTTAAAATATAAATAGGACGGAAAAATAATAAAGTTATGACTATCGGAATACAAAGAGGCAAAATCAAGATATTATTTTTGTCCTTAAGGTTGAAATTGGGCCTCTAAGATGATTTCATGCAACAAACTCTGCATTTCTATAAATCACCGGTTAGACCATACATGGAATATTGTGTACAGTTTTGAGCACCTGTGTATGAGAAGGACATTGCTGAACTAGAATGCGTGCAAAGAAGGGAAAGCAAGGTAATTAAAGGACCTCATCACAGACGGGGATTCTTTACTGTAAGAGCAGTTCAACGATTGAACTCTCTGCCACATTGAAAAGTGTTTTTTTGAAAAATATAAAATTTCATCATATTTGTACCAGATTCTGGAGATGGAACTTTGATCCAGGAATTTATTCTAATAGCCATATTTGGAGTAAGGGAGGAATTTTTCCCCTAATGACAACTTTGGAATGCACTCCAAGACAGTTTTTGCCTTCCTCTGGATCAACACGGCAGGTTTATAGGTTGAATTTGATGGACCTTTTTTCAATATTATCAACTATTCAACTCTGTAACAAGCATGTAACAAAAGTGAGCTTCCATGGCCCGTACGGGGATCGAACCCGTGACCTTGGCGTTATTAGCACCACGCTCTAACCAACTGAGCTAACCGGCCACTTTTACACCAAAGATTCACGTCACGTCAGTAGAAAATACATGCAAACGTGTATTCATATTGATATCCTATTAACCTGAATAATAAAATAAACTTGCAATTTTTACTACTCAAAAAGCATTGGACAAATTGCTTTTGTGTTTTCCATTCCACCCCACAAAGAGTTTTCTTTCAGTACATTATATGGTACATTAAATGCTGCCATTAAAAACAAGAACTTGTCTCGCTAAAAACAAGCCCTTATATGACTATGAGGACGGAAAAATAATAAAGTTATGACTATCGGAATACAAAGAGGCAAAATCAAGATATTATTTTTGTCCTTAAGGTTGAAATTGAACCTCTAAGATGATTTCATGCAACAAACTCTGCATTTCTATAAATCACCGGTTACACCATACATGGAATATTGTGTACAGTTTTGAGCACCTGTGTATGAGAAGGACATTGCTGAACTAGAATGCGTGCAAAGAAGGGAAAGCAAGGTAATTAAAGGACCTCATCACAGACGGGGATTCTTTACTGTAAGAGCAGTTCAACGATTGAACTCTCTGCCACTTTGAAAAGTGTTTTTTTGAAAAATATAATCATATTTGTACCAGATTCTGGAGATGGAACTTTGATCCAGGAATTTATTCTAATAGCCATATTTGGAGTAAGGGAGGAATTTTTCCCCTAATGACAACATTGGAATGCACTCCAAGACAGTTTTTGCCTTCCTCTGGATCAACACGGCAGGTTTATAGGTTGAATTTGATGGACCTTTTTTCAATATTATCAACTATTCAACTCTGTAACAAGCATGTAACAAAAGTGAGCTTCCATGGCCCGTACGGGGATCGAACCCGTGACCTTGGTGTTATTAGCACCACGCTCTAACCAACTGAGCTAACCGGCCACTTTTACACCAAAGATTCACGTCACGTCAGTAGAAAATACATGCAAACGTGTATTCATATTGATATCCTATTAACCTGAATAATAAAATAAACTTGAAATTTTTACTACTCAAAAAGCATTGGACAAATTGCTTTTGTGTTTTCCATTCCACCCCACAAAGAGTTTTCTTTCAGTACATTATATGGTACATTAAATGCTGCCATTAAAAACAAGAACTTGTCTCGCTAAAAACAAGCCCTTATATGACTATGAGGACGGAAAAATAATAAAGTTATGACTATCGGAATACAAAGAGGCAAAATCAAGATATTATTTTTGTCCTTAAGGTTGAAATTGAACCTCTAAGATGATTTCATGCAACAAACTCTGCATTTCTATAAATCACCGGTTACACCATACATGGAATATTGTGTACAGTTTTGAGCACCTGTGTATGAGAAGGACATTGCTGAACTAGAATGCGTGCAAAGAAGGGAAAGCAAGGTAATTAAAGGACCTCATCACAGACGGGGATTCTTTACTGTAAGAGCAGTTCGACGATTGAACTCTCTGCCACATTGAAAAGTGTTTTTTTGAAAAATATAAAATTTCATCATATTTGTACCAGATTCTGGAGATGGAACTTTGATCCAGGAATTTATTCTAATAGCCATATTTGGAGTAAGGGAGGAATTTTTCCCCTAATGACAACATTGGAATGCACTCCAAGACAGTTTTTGCCTTCCTCTGGATCAACACGGCAGGTTTATATGTTGAATTTGATGGACCTTTTTTCAATATTATCAACTATTCAACTCTGTAACAAGCATGTAACAAAAGTGAGCTTCCATGGCCCATACGGGGATCGAACCCATGACCTTGGCGTTATTAGCCCCACGCTCTAACCAACTGAGCTAACCGGCCACTTTTACACCAAAGATTCACGTCACGTCAGTAGAAAATACATGCAAACGTGTATTCATATTGATATCCTATTAACCTGAATAATAAAATAAACTTGCAATTTTTACTACTCAAAAAGCATTGGACAAATTGCTTTTGTGTTTTCCATTCCACCCACAAAGAGTTTTCTTTCAGTACATTATATGGTACATTAAATGCTGCCATTAAAAACAAGAACTTGTCTCGCTAAAAACAAGCCCTTATATGACTATGAGGACGGAAAAATAATAAAGTTATGACTATCGGAATACAAAGAGGCAAAATCAAGATATTATTTTTGTCCTTAAGGTTGAAATTGGACCTCTAAGATGATTTCATGCAACAAACTCTGCATTTCTATAAATCACCGGTTACACCATACATGGAATATTGTGTACAGTTTTGAGCACCTGTGTATGAGAAGGACATTGCTGAACTAGAATGCGTGCAAAGAAGGGAAAGCAAGGTAATTAAAGGACCTCATCACAGACGGGGATTCTTTACTGTAAGAGCAGTTCGACGATTGAACTCTCTGCCACATTGAAAAGTGTTTTTTTGAAAAATATAAAATTTCATCATATTTGTACCAGATTCTGGAGATGGAACTTTGATCCAGGAATTTATTCTAATAGCCATATTTGGAGTAAGGGAGGAATTTTTCCCCTAATGACAACATTGGAATGCACTCCAAGACAGTTTTTGCCTTCCTCTGGATCAACACGGCAGGTTTATAGGTTGAATTTGATGGACCTTTTTTCAATATTATCAACTATTCAACTCTGTAACAAGCATGTAACAAAAGTAAGCTTCTATGGCCCATACGGGGATCGAACCCATGACCTTGGCATTATTAGCCCCACGCTCTAACCAACTGAGCTAACCGGCCACTTTTACACCAAAGATTCACGTCACGTCAGTAGAAAATACATGCAAACGTGTATTCATATTGATATCCTATTAACCTGAATAATAAAATAAACTTGCAATTTTTACTACTCAAAAAGCATTGGACAAATTGCTTTTGTGTTTTCCATTCCACCCCACAAAGAGTTTTCTTCAGTACATTATATGGTACATTAAATGCTGCCATTAAAAACAAGAACTTGTCTCGCTAAAAACAAGCCCTTATATGACTATGAGGACGTAAAAATAATAAAGTTATGACTATCGGAATACAAAGAGGCAAAATCAAGATATTATTTTTGTCCTTAAGGTTGAAATTGGACCTCTAAGATGATTTCATGCAACAAACTCTGCATTTCTATAAATCACCGGTTAGACCATACATGGAATATTGTCTACAGTTTTGAGCACCTGTGTATGAGAAGGACATTGCTGAACTAGAATGCGTGCAAAGAAGGGAAAGCAAGGTAATTAAAGGACCTCATCACAGACGGGGATTCTTTACTGTAAGAGCAGTTCGACGATTGAACTCTCTGCCACATTGAAAAGTGTTTTTTTGAAAAATATAAAATTTCATCATATTTGTACCAGATTCTGGAGATGGAACTTTGATCCAGGAATTTATTCTAATAGCCATATTTGGAGTAAGGGAGGAATTTTTCCCCTAATGACAACATTGGAATGCACTCCAAGACAGTTTTTGCCTTCCTCTGGATCAACACGGCCACATTGAAAAGTGTTTTTTTGAAAAATATAAAATGTCATCATATTTGTACCAGATTCTGGAGATGGAACTTTGATCCAGGAATTTATTCTAATAGCCATATTTGGAGTAAGGGAGGAATTTTTCCCCTAATGACAACATTGGAATGCACTCCAAGACAGTTTTTGCCTTCCTCTGGATCAACACTGCAGGTTTATAGGTTGAATTTGATGGACCTTTTTTCAATATTATCAACTATTCAACTCTGTAACAAGCATGTAACAAAAGTGAGCTTCCATGGCCCGTACGGGGATCGAACCCCTGACCTTGGCATTATTAGCACCACGCTCTAACCAACTGAGCTAACCACCCACTTTTACACCAAAGATTCACGTCACGTCAGTAGAAAATACATGCAAACGTGTATTCATATTGATATCCTATTAACCTGAATAATAAAATAAACTTGCAATTTTTACTACTCAAAAAGCATTGGACAAATTGCTTTTGTGTTTTCCATTCCACCCCACAAAGAGTTTTCTTTCAGTACATTATATGGTACATTAAATGCTGCCATTAAAAACAAGAACTTGTCTCGCTAAAAACAAGCCCTTATATGACTATGAGGACGGAAAAATAATAAAGTTATGACTATCGGAATACAAAGAGGCAAAATCAAGATATTATTTTTGTCCTTAAGGTTGAAATTGGACCTCTAAGATGATTTCATGCAACAAACTCTGCATTTCTATAAATCACCGGTTAGACCATACATGGAATATTGTGTACAGTTTTGAGCACCCGTGTATGAGAAGGACATTGCTGAACTAGAATGTGTGCAAAGAAGGGAAAGCAAGGTAATTAAAGGACCTCATCACAGACGGGGATTCTTTACTGTAAGAGCAGTTCGACGATTGAACTCTCTACCACATTGAAAAGTGTTTTTTTGAATAATATAAAATTTCATCATATTTGTACCAGATTCTGGAGATGGAACTTTGATCCAGGAATTTATTCTAATAGCCATATTTGGAGTAAGGGAGGACTTTTTCCCCTAATGACAACATTGGAATGCACTCCAAGACAGTTTTTGCCTTCCTCTGGATCAACACGGTAGGTTTATAGGTTGAATTTGATGGACCTTTTTTCAATAATATCAACTATTCAACTCTGTAACAAGCATGTAACAAGCATGTAACAAGCATGTAACAAAAGTGAGCTTCCATGGCCCGAACGGGGATCGAACCCGTGACCTTGGCATTATTAGCACCACGCTCTAACCAACTGAGCTAACCGGCCACTTTTACACCAGAGATTCACGTCACGTCAGTAGAAAATACATGCAAACGTGTATTCATATTGATATCCTATTAACCTGAATAATAAAATAAACTTGCAATTTTTACTACTCAAAAAGCATTGGACAAATTGCTTTTGTGTTTTCCATTCCACCCCACAAAGAGTTTTCTTTCAGTACATTATATGGTACATTAAATGCTGCCATTAAAAACAAGAACTTGTCTCGCTAAAAACAAGCCCTTATATGACTATGAGGACGGAAAAATAATAAAGTTATAACTATCGGAATACAAAGAGGCAAAATCAAGATATTATTTTTGTCCTTAAGGTTGAAATTGGACCTCTAAGATGATTTCATGCAACAAACTCTGCATTTCTATAAATCACCGGTTAGACCATACATGGAATATTGTGTACAGTTTTGAGCACCTGTGTATGAGAAGGACATTGCTGAACTAGAATGCGTGCAAAGAAGGGAAAGCAAGGTAATTAAAGGACCTCATCACAGACGGGGATTCTTTACTGTAAGAGCAGTTCGACGATTGAACTCTGCCACATTGAAAAGTGTTTTTTTGAAAAATATAAAATTTCATCATATTTGTACCAGATTCTGGAGATGGAACTTTGATCCAGGAATTTATTCTAATAGCCATATTTGGAGTAAGGGAGGAATTTTTCCCCTAATGACAACATTGGAATGCACTCCAAGACAGTTTTTGCCTTCCTCTGGATCAACACGGCAGGTTTATAGGTTGAATTTGATGGACCTTTTTTCAATATTATCAACTATTCAACTCTGTAACAAAAGTGAGCTTCCATGGCCCGTACGGGGATCAAACCCGTGACCTTGGCGTTATTAGCACCACGCTCTAACCAACTGAGCTAACCGGCCACTTTTACACCAAAGATTCACGTCACATCAGTAGAAAATACATGCAAACGTGTATTCATATTGATATCCTATTAACCTGAATAATAAAATAAACTTGCAATTTTTACTACTCAAAAAGCATTGGACAAATTGCTTTTGTGTTTTCCATTCCACCCCACAAAGAGTTTTCTTTCAGTACATTATATGGTACATTAAATGCTGCCATTAAAAACAAGAACTTGTCTCGCTAAAAACAAGCCCTTATATGACTATGAGGACGGAAAAATAATAAAGTTATGACTATCGGAATACAAAGAGGCAAAATCAAGATATTATTTTTGTCCTTAAGGTTGAAATTGGACCTCTAAGATGATTTCATGCAACAAACTCTGCATTTCTATAAATCACCGGTTAGACCATACATGGAATATTGTGTACAGTTTTAAGCACCTGTGTATGAGAAGGACATTGCTGAACTAGAATGCGTGCAAAGAAGGGAAAGCAAGGTAATTAAAGGACCTCATCACAGACGGGGATTCTTTACTGTAAGAGAAGTTCGACGATTGAACTCTCTGCCACATTGAAAAGTGTTTTTTTGAAAAATATAAAATTTCATCATATTTGTACCAGATTCTGGAGATGGAACTTTGATCCAGGAATTTATTCTAATAGCCATATTTGGAGTAAGGGAGGAATTTTTCCCCTAATGACAATATTGGAATGCACTCCAAGACAGTTTTTGCCTTCCTCTGGATCAACACGGCAGGTTTATAGGTTGAATTTGATGGACCTTTTTTCAATATTATCAACTATTCAACTCTGTAACAAAAGTGAGCTTCCATGGCCCGTACGGGGATCGAACCCGTGACCTTGGCGTTATTAGCACCACGCTCTAACCAACTGAGCTAACCAGCCACTTTAACACCAAAGATTCACGTCACGTCAGTAGAAAATACATGCAAACGTGTATTCATATTGATATCCTATTAACCTGAATAATAAAATAAACTTGCAATTTTTACTACTCAAAAAGCATTGGACAAATTGCTTTTGTGTTTTCCATTCCACCCCACAAAGAGTTTTCTTTCAGTACATTATATGGTACATTAAATGCTGCCATTAAAAACAAGAACTTGTCTCGCTAAAAACAAGCCCTTATATGACTATGAGGACGGAAAAATAATAAAGTTATGACTATCGGAATACAAAGAGGCAAAATGAAGATATTATTTTTGTCCTTAAGGTTGAAATTGGACCTCTAAGATGATTTCATGCAACAAACTCTGCATTTCTATAAATCACCGGTTAGACCATACATGGAATATTGTGTACAGTTTTAAGCACCTGTGTATGAGAAGGACATTGCTGAACTAGAATGCGTGCAAAGAAGGGAAAGCAAGGTAATTAAAGGACCTCATCACAGACGGGGATTCTTTACTGTAAGAGAAGTTCGACGATTGAACTCTCTGCCACATTGAAAAGTGTTTTTTTGAAAAATATAAAATTTCATCATATTTGTACCAGATTCTGGAGATGGAACTTTGATCCAGGAATTTATTCTAATAGCCATATTTGGAGTAAGGGAGGAATTTTTCCCCTAATGACAACATTGGAATGCACTCCAAGACAGTTTTTGCCTTCCTCTGGATCAACACGGCAGGTTTACAGGTTGAATTTGATGGACCTTTTTTCAATATTATCAACTATTCAAGTAACAAGCATGTAACAAAAGTGAGCTTCCATGGCCCGAACGGGGATCGAACCCGTGACCTTGGCGTTATTAGCAACACGCTCTAACCAACTGAGCTAACCGGCCACTTTTACACCAAAGATTCACGTCACGTCAGTAGAAAATACATGCAAACGTGTATTCATATTGATATCCTATTAACCTGAATAATAAAATAAACTTGCAATTTTTACTACTCAAAAAGCATTGGACAAATTGCTTTTGTGTTTTCCATTCCACCCCACAAAGAGTTTTCTTCAGTACATTATATGGTACATTAAATGCTGCCATTAAAAACAAGAACTTGTCTTGCTAAAAACAAGCCCTTATATGACTATGAGGACGTAAAAATAATAAAGTTATGACTATCGGAATACAAAGAGGCAAAATCAAGATATTATTTTTGTCCTTAAGGTTGAAATTGGACCTCTAAGATGATTTCATGCAACAAACTCTGCATTTCTATAAATCACCGGTTAGACCATACATGGAATATTGTCTACAGTTTTGAGCACCTGTGTATGAGAAGGACATTGCTGAACTAGAATGCGTGCAAAGAAGGGAAAGCAAGGTAATTAAAGGACCTCATCACAGACGGGGATTCTTTACTGTAAGAGCAGTTCGACGATTGAACTCTCTGCCACATTGAAAAGTGTTTTTTTGAAAAATATAAAATTTCATCATATTTGTACCAGATTCTGGAGATGGAACTTTGATCCAGGAATTTATTCTAATAGCCATATTTGGAGTAAGGGAGGAATTTTTCCCCTAATGACAACATTGGAATGCACTCCAAGACAGTTTTTGCCTTCCTCTGGATCAACACGGCCACATTGAAAAGTGTTTTTTTGAAAAATATAAAATGTCATCATATTTGTACCAGATTCTGGAGATGGAACTTTGATCCAGGAATTTATTCTAATAGCCATATTTGGAGTAAGGGAGGAATTTTTCCCCTAATGACAACATTGGAATGCACTCCAAGACAGTTTTTGCCTTCCTCTGGATCAACACTGCAGGTTTATAGGTTGAATTTGATGGACCTTTTTTCAATATTATCAACTATTCAACTCTGTAACAAGCATGTAACAAAAGTGAGCTTCCATGGCCCGTACGGGGATCGAACCCCTGACCTTGGCATTATTAGCACCACGCTCTAACCAACTGAGCTAACCACCCACTTTTACACCAAAGATTCACGTCACGTCAGTAGAAAATACATGCAAACGTGTATTCATATTGATATCCTATTAACCTGAATAATAAAATAAACTTGCAATTTTTACTACTCAAAAAGCATTGGACAAATTGCTTTTGTGTTTTCCATTCCACCCCACAAAGAGTTTTCTTTCAGTACATTATAGGGTACATTAAATGCTGCCATTAAAAACAAGAACTTGTCTCGCTAAAAACAAGCCCTTATATGACTATGAGGACGGAAAAATAATAAAGTTATGACTATCGGAATACAAAGAGGCAAAATCAAGATATTATTTTTGTCCTTAAGGTTGAAATTGGACCTCTAAGATGATTTCATGCAACAAACTCTGCATTTCTATAAATCACCGGTTAGATCATACATGGAATATTGTGTACAGTTTTGAGCACCTGTGTATGAGAAGGACATTGCTGAACTAGAATGCGTGCAAAGAAGGGAAAGCAAGGTAATTAAAGGACCTCATCACAGACGGGGATTCTTTACTGTAAGAGCAGTTCGACGATTGAACTCTCTGCCACATTGAAAAGTGTTTTTTTGAAAAATATAAAATGTCATCATATTTGTACCAGATTCTGGAGATGGAACTTTGATCCAGGAATTTATTCTAATAGCCATATTTGAAGTAAGGGAGGACTTTTTCCCCTAATGACAACATTGGAATGCACTCCAAGACAGTTTTTGCCTTCCTCTGGATCAACACGGCAGGTTTATAGGTTGAATTTGATGGACCTTTTTTCAATAAAATCAACTATTCAACTCTGTAACAAGCATGTAACAAAAGTGAGCTTACATGGCACGTACGGGGATCGAACCCGTGACCTTGGTGTTATTAGCACCACGCTCTAACCAACTGAGCTAACCGGCCACTTTAACACCAAAGATTCACGTCACGTCAGTAGAAAATACATGCAAACGTGTATTCATATTGATATCCTATTAACCTGAATAATAAAATAAACTTGCAATTTTTACTACTCAAAAAGCATTGGACAAATTGCTTTTGTGTTTTCCATTCCACCCCACAAAGAGTTTTCTTTCAGTACATTATATGGTACATTAAATGCTGCCATTAAAAACAAGAACTTGTCTCGCTAAAAACAAGCCCTTATATGACTATGAGGACGGAAAAATAATAAAGTTATGACTATCGGAATACAAAGAGGCAAAATGAAGATATTATTTTTGTCCTTAAGGTTGAAATTGGACCTCTAAGATGATTTCATGCAACAAACTCTGCATTTCTATAAATCACCGGTTAGACCATACATGGAATATTGTGTACAGTTTTAAGCACCTGTGTATGAGAAGGACATTGCTGAACTAGAATGCGTGCAAAGAAGGGAAAGCAAGGTAATTAAAGGACCTCATCACAGACGGGGATTCTTTACTGTAAGAGAAGTTCGACGATTGAACTCTCTGCCACATTGAAAAGTGTTTTTTTGAAAAATATAAAATTTCATCATATTTGTACCAGATTCTGGAGATGGAACTTTGATCCAGGAATTTATTCTAATAGCCATATTTGGAGTAAGGGAGGAATTTTTCCCCTAATGACAACATTGGAATGCACTCCAAGACAGTTTTTGCCTTCCTCTGGATCAACACGGCCACATTGAAAAGTGTTTTTTTGAAAAATATAAAATGTCATCATATTTGTACCAGATTCTGGAGATGGAACTTTGATCCAGGAATTTATTCTAATAGCCATATTTGGAGTAAGGGAGGAATTTTTCCCCTAATGACAACATTGGAATGCACTCCAAGACAGTTTTTGCCTTCCTCTGGATCAACACTGCAGGTTTATAGGTTGAATTTGATGGACCTTTTTTCAATATTATCAACTATTCAACTCTGTAACAAGCATGTAACAAGCATGTAACAAGCATGTAACAAAAGTGAGCTTCCATGGCCCGTACGGGGATCGAACCCCTGACCTTGGCATTATTAGCACCACGCTCTAACCAACTGAGCTAACCACCCACTTTTACACCAAAGATTCACGTCACGTCAGTAGAAAATACATGCAAACGTGTATTCATATTGATATCCTATTAACCTGAATAATAAAATAAACTTGCAATTTTTACTACTCAAAAAGCATTGGACAAATTGCTTTTGTGTTTTCCATTCCACCCCACAAAGAGTTTTCTTTCAGTACATTATAGGGTACATTAAATGCTGCCATTAAAAACAAGAACTTGTCTCGCTAAAAACAAGCCCTTATATGACTATGAGGACGGAAAAATAATAAAGTTATGACTATCGGAATACAAAGAGGCAAAATCAAGATATTATTTTTGTCCTTAAGGTTGAAATTGGACCTCTAAGATGATTTCATGCAACAAACTCTGCATTTCTATAAATCACCGGTTAGATCATACATGGAATATTGTGTACAGTTTTGAGCACCTGTGTATGAGAAGGACATTGCTGAACTAGAATGCGTGCAAAGAAGGGAAAGCAAGGTAATTAAAGGACCTCATCACAGACGGGGATTCTTTACTGTAAGAGCAGTTCGACGATTGAACTCTCTGCCACATTGAAAAGTGTTTTTTTGAAAAATATAAAATGTCATCATATTTGTACCAGATTCTGGAGATGGAACTTTGATCCAGGAATTTATTCTAATAGCCATATTTGAAGTAAGGGAGGACTTTTTCCCCTAATGACAACATTGGAATGCACTCCAAGACAGTTTTTGCCTTCCTCTGGATCAACACGGCAGGTTTATAGGTTGAATTTGATGGACCTTTTTTCAATATTATCAACTATTCAACTCTGTAACAAAAGTGAGCTTCCATGGCCCGTACGGGGATCGAACCCGTGACCTTGGCGTTATTAGCACCACGCTCTAACCAACTGAGCTAACCGGCCACTTTAACACCAAAGATTCACGTCACGTCAGTAGAAAATACATGCAAACGTGTATTCATATTGATATCCTATTAACCTGAATAATAAAATAAACTTGCAATTTTTACTACTCAAAAAGCATTGGACAAATTGCTTTTGTGTTTTCCATTCCACCCCACAAAGAGTTTTCTTTCAGTACATTATATGGTACATTAAATGCTGCCATTAAAAACAAGAACTTGTCTCGCTAAAAACAAGCCCTTATATGACTATGAGGACGGAAAAATAATAAAGTTATGACTATCGGAATACAAAGAGGCAAAATGAAGATATTATTTTTGTCCTTAAGGTTGAAATTGGACCTCTAAGATGATTTCATGCAACAAACTCTGCATTTCTATAAATCACCGGTTAGACCATACATGGAATATTGTGTACAGTTTTAAGCACCTGTGTATGAGAAGGACATTGCTGAACTAGAATGCGTGCAAAGAAGGGAAAGCAAGGTAATTAAAGGACCTCATCACAGACGGGGATTCTTTACTGTAAGAGAAGTTCGACGATTGAACTCTCTGCCACATTGAAAAGTGTTTTTTTGAAAAATATAAAATTTCATCATATTTGTACCAGATTCTGGAGATGGAACTTTGATCCAGGAATTTATTCTAATAGCCATATTTGGAGTAAGGGAGGAATTTTTCCCCTAATGACAACTTTGGAATGCACTCCAAGACAGTTTTTGCCTTCCTCTGGATCAACACGGCAGGTTTATATGTTGAATTTGATGGACCTTTTTTCAATATTATCAACTATTCAACTCTGTAACAAGCATGTAACAAAAGTGAGCTTCCATGGCCCATACGGGGATCGAACCCGTGACCTTGGCAATATTAGCACCACGCTCTAACCAACTGAGCTAACCGGCCACTTTTACACCAAAGATTCACGTCACGTCAGTAGAAAATACATGCAAACGTGTATTCATATTGATATCCTATTAACCTGAATAATAAAATAAACTTGAAATTTTTACTACTCAAAAAGCATTGGACAAATTGCTTTTGTGTTTTCCATTCCACCCCACAAAGAGTTTTCTTTCAGTACATTATATGGTACATTAAATGCTGCCATTAAAAACAAGAACTTGTCTCGCTAAAAACAAGCCCTTATATGACTATGAGGACGGAAAAATAATAAAGTTATGACTATCGGAATACAAAGAGGCAAAATCAAGATATTATTTTTGTCCTTAAGGTTGAAATTGGACCTCTAAGATGATTTCATGCAACAAACTCTGCATTTCTATAAATCACCGGTTAGACCATACATGGAATATTGTGTACAGTTTTAAGCACCTGTGTATGAGAAGGACATTGCTGAACTAGAATGCGTGCAAAGAAGGGAAAGCAAGGTAATTAAAGGACCTCATCACAGACGGGGATTCTTTACTGTAAGAGCAGTTCGACGATTGAACTCTCTGCCACATTGAAAAGTGTTTTTTTGAAAAATATAAAATTTCATCATATTACTACCAGATTCTGGAGATGGAACTTTGATCCAGGAATTTATTCTAATAGCCATATTTGGAGTAAGGGAGGAATTTTTCCCCTAATGACAACATTGGAATGCACTCCAAGACAGTTTTTGCCTTCCTCTGGATCAACACGGCAGGTTTATAGGTTGAATTTGATGGACCTTTTTTCAATATTATCAACTATTCAACTCTGTAACAAAAGTGAGCTTACATTGCCCGAATGGGGATCGAACCCGTGACCTTGGCGTTATTAGCACCACGCTCTAACCAACTGAGCTAACCGGCCACTTTTACACCAAAGATTCACGTCACGTCAGTAGAAAATACATGCAAACGTGTATTCATATTGATATCCTATTAACCTGAATAATAAAATAAACTTGCAATTTTTACTACTCAAAAAGCATTGGACAAATTGCTTTTGTGTTTTCCATTCCACCCCACAAAGAGTTTTCTTCAGTACATTATATGGTACATTAAATGCTGCCATTAAAAACAAGAACTTGTCTCGCTAAAAACAAGCCCTTATATGACTATGAGGACGGAAAAATAATAAAGTTATGACTATCGGAATACAAAGAGGCAAAATCAAGATATTATTTTTGTCCTTAAGGTTGAAATTGGACCTCTAAGATGATTTCATGCAACAAACTCTGCATTTCTATAAATCACCGGTTAGACCATACATGGAATATTGTGTACAGTTTTGAGCACCTGTGTATGAGAAGGACATTGCTGAACTAGAATGCGTGCAAAGAAGGGAAAGCAAGGTAATTAAAGGACCTCATCACAGACGGGGATTCTTTACTGTAAGAGCAGTTCGACGATTGAACTCTCTGCCACATTGAAAAGTGTTTTTTTGAAAAATATAAAATTTCAACATATTTGTACCAGATTCTGGAGATGGAACTTTGATCCAGGAATTTATTCTAATAGCCATATTTGGAGTAAGGGAGGAATTTTTCCCCTAATGACAACATTGGAATGCACTCCAAGACAGTTTTTGCCTTCCTCTGGATCAACACGGCAGGTTTATAGGTTGAATTTGATGGACCTTTTTTCAATATTATCAACTATTCAACTCTGTAACAAGCATGTAACAAAAGTGAGCTTCCATGGCCCATACGGGGATCGAACCCGTGACCTTTGCGTTATTAGCACCACGCTCTCCCCAACTGAGCTAACCGGCCACTTTTACACCAAAGATTCACGTCACGTCAGTAGAAAATACATGCAAACGTGTATTCATATTGATATCCTATTAACCTGAATAATAAAATAAACTTGAAATTTTTACTACTCAAAAAGCATTGGACAAATTGCTTTTGTGTTTTCCATTCCACCCCACAAAGAGTTTTCTTTCAGTACATTATATGGTACATTAAATGCTGCCATTAAAAACAAGAACTTGTCTCGCTAAAAACAAGCCCTTATATGACTATGAGGACGGAAAAATAATAAAGTTATGACTATCGGAATACAAAGAGGCAAAATCAAGATATTATTTTTGTCCTTAAGGTTGAAATTGGACCTCTAAGATGATTTCATGCAACAAACTCTGCATTTCTATAAATCACCGGTTAGACCATACATGGAATATTGTGTACAGTTTTGAGCACCTGTGTATGAGAAAGACATTGCTGAACTAGAATGCGTGCAAAGAAGGGAAAGCAAGGTAATTAAAGGACCTCATCACAGACGGGGATTCTTTACTGTTAGAGAAGTTCGACGATTGAACTCTCTGCCACATTGAAAAGTGTTTTTTTGAAAAATATAAAATGTCATCATATTTGTACCAGATTCTGGAGATGGAACTTTGATCCAGGAATTTATTCTAATAGCCATATTTGGAGTAAGGGAGGAATTTTTCCCCTAATGACAACATTGGAATGCACTCCAAGACAGTTTTTGCCTTCCTCTGGATCAACACAGCAGGTTTATAGGTTGAATTTGATGGACCTTTTTTCAATATTATCAACTATTCAACTCTGTAACAAGCATGTAACAAAAGCGAGCTTCCACGGCCTGTACGGGGATCGAACCTGTGACCTTGGCGTTATTAGCACCACACTCTAACCAACTGAGCTAACCGGCCACTTATACACCAAAGATTCACGTCACGTCAGTAGAAAATACATGCAAACGTGTATTCATATTGATATCCTATTAACCTGAATAATAAAATAAACTTGCAATTTTTACTACTCAAAAAGCATTGGACAAATTGCTTTTGTGTTTTCCATTCCACCCCACAAAGAGTTTTCTTCAGTACATTATATGGTACATTAAATGCTGCCATTAAAAACAAGAACTTGTCTCGCTAAAAACAAGCCCTTATATGACTATGAGGACGGAAAAATAATAAAGTTATGACTATCGGAATACAAAGAGGCAAAATCAAGATATTATTTTTGTCCTTAAGGTTGAAATTGGACCTCTAAGATGATTTCATGCAACAAACTCTGCATTTCTATAAATCACCGGTTAGACCATACATGGAATATTGTGTACAGTTTTGAGCACCTGTGTATGAGAAGGACATTGCTGAACTAGAATGCGTGCAAAGAAGGGAAAGCAAGGTAATTAAAGGACCTCATCACAGACGGGGATTCTTTACTGTAAGAGCAGTTCGACGATTGAACTCTCTGCCACATTGAAAAGTGTTTTTTTGAAAAATATAAAATTTCATCATATTTGTACCAGATTCTGGAGATGGAACTTTGATCCAGGAATTTATTCTAATAGCCATATTTGGAGTAAGGGAGGAATTTTTCCCCTAATGACAACATTGGAATGCACTCCAAGACAGTTTTTGCCTTCCTCTGGATCAACACGGCTGGTTTATAGGTTGAATTTGATGGACCTTTTTTCAATATTATCAACTATTCAACTCTGTAACAAGCATGTAACAAAAGTGAGCTTCCATGGCCCGTACGGGGATCGAACCCGTGACCTTGGCGTTATTAGCACCACGCTCTAACCAACTGAGCTAACCGGCCACTTTTACACCAAAGATTCACGTCACGTCAGTAGAAAATACATGCAAACGTGTATTCATATTGATATCCTATTAACCTGAATAATAAAATAAACTTGCAATTTTTACTACTCAAAAAGCATTGGACAAATTGCTTTTGTGTTTTCCATTCCACCCCACAAAGAGTTTTCTTCAGTACATTATATGGTACATTAAATGCTGCCATTAAAAACAAGAACTTGTCTCGCTAAAAACAAGCCCTTATATGACTATGAGGACGGAAAAATAATAAAGTTATGACTATCGGAATACAAAGAGGCAAAATCAAGATATTATTTTTCCATTCCACCCCACAAAGAGTTTTCTTTCAGTACATTATATGGTACATTAAATGCTGCCATTAAAAACAAGAACTTGTCTCGCTAAAAAGATGATTTCATGCAACAAACTCTGCATTTCTATAAATCACCGGTTAGACCATACATGGAATATTGTGTACAGTTTTGAGCACCTGTGTATGAGAAAGACATTGCTGAACTAGAATGCGTGCAAAGAAGGGAAAGCAAGGTAATTAAAGGACCTCATCACAGACGGGGATTCTTTACTGTTAGAGAAGTTCGACGATTGAACTCTCTGCCACATTGAAAAGTGTTTTTTTGAAAAATATAAAATGTCATCATATTTGTACCAGATTCTGGAGATGGAACTTTGATCCAGGAATTTATTCTAATAGCCATATTTGGAGTAAGGGAGGAATTTTTCCCCTAATGACAACATTGGAATGCACTCCAAGACAGTTTTTGCCTTCCTCTGGATCAACACAGCAGGTTTATAGGTTGAATTTGATGGACCTTTTTTCAATATTATCAACTATTCAACTCTGTAACAAGCATGTAACAAAAGCGAGCTTCCACGGCCTGTACGGGGATCGAACCTGTGACCTTGGCGTTATTAGCACCACACTCTAACCAACTGAGCTAACCGGCCACTTATACACCAAAGATTCACGTCACGTCAGTAGAAAATACATGCAAACGTGTATTCATATTGATATCCTATTAACCTGAATAATAAAATAAACTTGCAATTTTTACTACTCAAAAAGCATTGGACAAATTGCTTTTGTGTTTTCCATTCCACCCCACAAAGAGTTTTCTTCAGTACATTATATGGTACATTAAATGCTGCCATTAAAAACAAGAACTTGTCTCGCTAAAAACAAGCCCTTATATGACTATGAGGACGGAAAAATAATAAAGTTATGACTATCGGAATACAAAGAGGCAAAATCAAGATATTATTTTTGTCCTTAAGGTTGAAATTGGACCTCTAAGATGATTTCATGCAACAAACTCTGCATTTCTATAAATCACCGGTTAGACCATACATGGAATATTGTGTACAGTTTTGAGCACCTGTGTATGAGAAGGACATTGCTGAACTAGAATGCGTGCAAAGAAGGGAAAGCAAGGTAATTAAAGGACCTCATCACAGACGGGGATTCTTTACTGTAAGAGCAGTTCGACGATTGAACTCTCTGCCACATTGAAAAGTGTTTTTTTGAAAAATATAAAATTTCATCATATTTGTACCAGATTCTGGAGATGGAACTTTGATCCAGGAATTTATTCTAATAGCCATATTTGGAGTAAGGGAGGAATTTTTCCCCTAATGACAACATTGGAATGCACTCCAAGACAGTTTTTGCCTTCCTCTGGATCAACACGGCTGGTTTATAGGTTGAATTTGATGGACCTTTTTTCAATATTATCAACTATTCAACTCTGTAACAAGCATGTAACAAAAGTGAGCTTCCATGGCCCGTACGGGGATCGAACCCGTGACCTTGGCGTTATTAGCACCACGCTCTAACCAACTGAGCTAACCGGCCACTTTTACACCAAAGATTCACGTCACGTCAGTAGAAAATACATGCAAACGTGTATTCATATTGATATCCTATTAACCTGAATAATAAAATAAACTTGCAATTTTTACTACTCAAAAAGCATTGGACAAATTGCTTTTGTGTTTTCCATTCCACCCCACAAAGAGTTTTCTTCAGTACATTATATGGTACATTAAATGCTGCCATTAAAAACAAGAACTTGTCTCGCTAAAAACAAGCCCTTATATGACTATGAGGACGGAAAAATAATAAAGTTATGACTATCGGAATACAAAGAGGCAAAATCAAGATATTATTTTTCCATTCCACCCCACAAAGAGTTTTCTTTCAGTACATTATATGGTACATTAAATGCTGCCATTAAAAACAAGAACTTGTCTCGCTAAAAACAAGCCCTTATATGACTATGAGGACGGAAAAATAATAAAGTTATGACTATCGGAATACAAAGAGGCAAAATCAAGATATTATTTTTATCCTTAAGGTTGAAATTGAACCTCTAAGATGATTTCATGCAACAAACTCTGCATTTCTATAAATCACCGGTTAGACCATACATGGAATATTGTGTACAGTTTTAAGCACCTGTGTATGAGAAGGACATTGCTGAACTAGAATGCGTGCAAAGAAGGGAAAGCAAGGTAATTAAAGGACCTCATCACAGACGGGGATTCTTTACTGTAAGAGCAGTTCGACGATTGAACTCTCTGCCACATTGAAAAGTGTTTTTTTGAAAAATATAAAATTTCATCATATTTGTACCAGATTCTGGAGATGGAACTTTGATCCAGGAATTTATTCTAATAGCCATATTTGGAGTAAGGGAGGAATTTTTCCCCTAATGAGAAAATTGGAATGCACTCCAAGACAGTTTTTGCCTTCCTCTGGATCAACACGGCTGGTTTATAGGTTGAATTTGATGGACCTTTTTTCAATATTATCAACTATTCAACTCTGTAACAAGCATGTAACAAAAGTGAGCTTCCATGGCCCGTACGGGGATCGAACCCGTGACCTTGGCGTTATTAGCACCACGCTCTAACCAACTGAGCTAACCGGCCACTTTTACACCAAAGATTCACGTCACGTCAGTAGAAAATACATGCAAACGTGTATTCATATTGATATCCTATTAACCTGAATAATAAAATAAACTTGCAATTTTTACTACTCAAAAAGCATTGGACAAATTGCTTTTGTGTTTTCCTTTCCACCCCACAAAGAGTTTTCTTTCAGTACATTATATGGTACATTAAATGCTGCCATTAAAAACAAGAACTTGTCTCGCTAAAAACAAGCCCTTATATGACTATGAGGACGGAAAAATAATAAAGTTATGACTATCGGAATACAAAGAGGCAAAATCAAGATATTATTTTTGTCCTTAAGGTTGAAATTGGACCTCTAAGATGATTTCATGCAACGAACTCTGCATTTCTATAAATCACCGGTTAGACCATACATGGAATATTGTGTACAGTTTTAAGCACCTGTGTATGAGAAGGACATTGCTGAACTAGAATGCGTGCAAAGAAGGGAAAGCAAGGTAATTAAAGGACCTCATCACAGACGGGGATTCTTTACTGTAAGAGCAGTTCGACGATTGAACTCTCTGCCACATTGAAAAGTGTTTTTTTGAAAAATATAAAATGTCATCATATTTGTACCAGATTCTGGAGATGGAACTTTGATCCAGGAATTTATTCTAATAGCCATATTTGGAGTAAGGGAGGAATTTTTCCCCTAATGACAACATTGGAATGCACTCCAAGACAGTTTTTGCCTTCCTCTGGATCAACACGGCAGGTTTATAGGTTGAATTTGATGGACCTTTTTTAAATATTATCAACTATTCAAATCTGTAACAAAAGTGAGCTTCCATGGCCCATACGGGGATCGAACCCATGACCTTGGTGTTATTAGCACCACGCTCTAACCAACTGAGCTAACCGGCCACTTTTACACCAAAGATTCACGTCACGTCAGTAGAAAATACATGCAAACGTGTATTCATATTGATATCCTATTAACCTGAATAATAAAATAAACTTGAAATTTTTACTACTCAAAAAGAATTGGACAAATTGCTTTTGTGTTTTCCATTCCACCCCACAAAGAGTTTTCTTTCAGTACATTATATGGTACATTAAATGCTGCCATTAAAAACAAGAACTTGTCTCGCTAAAAACAAGCCCTTATATGACTATGAGGACGGAAAAATAATAAAGTTATGACTATCAGAATACAAAGAGGCAAAATCAAGATATTATTTTTATCCTTAAGGTTGAAATTGAACCTCTAAGATGATTTCATGCAACAAACTCTGCATTTCTATAAATCACCGGTTAGACCATACATGGAATATTGTGTACAGTTTTAAGCACCTGTGTATGAGAAGGACATTGCTGAACTAGAATGCGTGCAAAGAAGGGAAAGCAAGGTAATTAAAGGACCTCATCACAGACGGGGATTCTTTACTGTAAGAGCAGTTCGACGATTGAACTCTCTGCCACATTGAAAAGTGTTTTTTTGAAAAATATAAAATTTCATCATATTTGTACCAGATTCTGGAGATGGAACTTTGATCCAGGAATTTATTCTAATAGCCATATTTGGAGTAAGGGAGGAATTTTTCCCCTAATGACAACATTGGAATGCACTCCAAGACAGTTTTTGCCTTCCTCTGGATCAACACGGCAGGTTTATAGGTTGAATTTGATGGACCTTTTTTCAATATTATCAACTATTCAACTCTGTAACAAGCATGTAACAAGCATGTAACAAGCATGTAACAAGCATGTAACAAAAGTGAGCTTCCATGGCCCGTACGGGGATCGAACCCGTGACCTTGGCGTCATTAGCACCACGCTCTAACCAACTGAGCTAACCGGCCACTTTTACACCAAAGATTCACGTCACGTCAGTAGAAAATACATGCAAACGTGTATTCATATTGATATCCTATTAACCTGAATAATAAAATAAACTTGCAATTTTTACTACTCAAAAAGCATTGGACAAATTGCTTTTGTGTTTTCCATTCCACCCCACAAAGAGTTTTCTTTCAGTACATTATATGGTACATTAAATGCTGCCATTAAAAACAAGAACTTGTCTCGCTAAAAACAAGCCCTTATATGACTATGAGGACGGAAAAATAATAAAGTTATGACTATCGGAATACAAAGAGGCAAAATCAAGATATTATTTTTCCATTCCACCCCACAAAGAGTTTTCTTTCAGTACATTATATGGTACATTAAATGCTGCCATTAAAAACAAGAACTTGTCTCGCTAAAAACAAGCCCTTATATGACTATGAGGACGGAAAAATAATAAAGTTATGACTATCAGAATACAAAGAGGCAAAATCAAGATATTATTTTTGTCCTTAAGGTTGAAATTGAACCTCTAAGATGATTTCATGCAACAAACTCTGCATTTCTATAAATCACCGGTTAGACCATACATGGAATATTGTGTACAGTTTTAAGCACCTGTGTATGAGAAGGACATTGCTGAACTAGAATGCGTGCAAAGAAGGGAAAGCAAGGTAATTAAAGGACCTCATCACAGACGGGGATTCTTTACTGTAAGAGCAGTTCGACGATTGAACTCTCTGCCACATTGAAAAGTGTTTTTTTGAAAAATATAAAATTTCATCATATTTGTACCAGATTCTGGAGATGGAACTTTGATCCAGGAATTTATTCTAATAGCCATATTTGGAGTAAGGGAGGAATTTTTCCCCTAATGAGAAAATTGGAATGCTTTCTGTGATCGCAATGAGGTCACTTTACGCCTTGATCTCCATGCAGGTTCAAATCAGGTGGGGGGGTGCGAGCTCGGAGAAGCAAAGACACACTGAGACGTTTCTCAAGGCAAAAATACTTCTGACTTTATTTGCAGAGACACAGAGTTTATATAGTAAAAATATCATATAATTACGTGCAGACACATATGAGTCATTTAGACATATACATTCTTGTGGTTTCTTTCCTCATTATTCTTATCTCTACATACATTGTTTCTTATTCCTTACATCTAATTTTTAATCCGGTGTTCTACCCATATCTATCTTGGCTGTACGCCCAGAACCCAAAAATGCTGGTAACAAACTCCCTAGTTCCTGGTAGTACACTCATAACATAATGAATTCGCAATTCCCAGTTTCAGCAGAACATCTGCAGATTATCACATTCCATAACCTTTCAATAATACCCAAAATATAGACTCGTTTATCCTTCTACCTTGAAGTAGTACATACATTACACTTATATCATTGATTATAGGTTGTTCTATACCATCACAATCCCTCCTTTTGTGATTTTACCAACACCTAAATTCCAATGCTACTTCTATCTCCTGATAGCAAGGCTTCGATCCATTTCTTCACTTGATTCACACAGGTATGTAGGTGGGGTAATCTCACAACACTCTTTCATCATAATATATAGGCCTCTGACTGAATGCTTCCCTTATCTTGCAAAATACATAACAATTGAAACATGTAAGCAATACAAATAATATCATTAAACAAATCAATGGTTGGAAAAGCACATGCAATATCTTAGTGGCAGTGGGAGAAAATCCTGTAAAAACGTCATACCAATGATGGGCACTGGCATCTTTTATTGCTGACAATAAATTTATTACTTCCCTAGCTGCTATTGTAGCCAATACTTTCACTTTACTTAGAGTTACATTATGGGCTGCTATCAATTTCTTTACGTCTTTAGACTTTTGTAACACTTGTTTTAACTCTTCCAGTGGCAAACTAAAATTTCCATAGGGCAAAGGTTCAGGTACCCATACAGTGGACATTATTTCTTCTAAAGTAGGCAGGAACACTATAGTTTGGTTCCCCCAAGTCAAATGCGTCACATTGTATAGACATCCTGAAAATGGTCCTGTGAGATTAAACTGGCTAAGGGTCTGCTTGTTGTTAGTTATTAAACATACATGCTGTGGACCTACTTCAATATAAACCTGTAGGTTAACTTCTGGGATTATAGTGAGTGCGCATACATTATCCTGGTGCTGCATTAGACAGGGTTCATATATCCCTGACTGTTCATTACATACATATCCTTGCTCTGTTAACTGGCACAAATCTATATTCCTTGTCTTATTTTGAGAATCTATGTGTGTTCCTTTCATTTCCAGGATACAATATTGTCCTAATAATGTCACCCAATCAATCATTACCATTGGCATAACAATAAATTTGCATAATAGAGTAGGATTTTTCACATGAAATGCTATTAGTCTTCCTGCACACCATTTAGGTGTACACTCAGTATACTCAGGCTGGAACAATAACCACGTATCATTTCTCTTTCCTATGGGCAGAATGTCTGTCCATTGCCTAACATGACTACTAAACAATTTATTCTTACAATTATTCATCTGTTCTTGTTGCCACATCGTTTTAAGCGTACATACTGTCCAATTTACTAAAGTTGATACATTCTGTAATGTTCTATATTCGGTTAGCATACTTTCATTAAAAACATTTAGAAACAGTTCATCTATAGCTAACCCTTTTTGCTGTAAGTGAAAGGTAGTAGGTAACCATGAGGCACCTATCCTTAATGCAGTAGATGTGTCATCTCCCACTGAGTTTAATTTGTTCATAACTGTTTCTAACTGTATACCATTCAATACTCCTAATCCCGTTCCTACCCCTCCTAATAGCGGGTCATACCATTCTCTTTTTTGTCTATGACAGCTGGGGGATTCAGGGAAGGAAATATTGAAGTGTACATTCTTTTTCTGCTGTTGGGTTACAGCGCTCTTACAAGTGTGTGGGATTCTTTCCAGACTTTGTACTGTTATATGTGGCTTAAAACTATCTCTTAAAATTATTATCAAGAATACAAAATATCTTCTATTTCTTATTTGGCTATTATTCATACATAATATAATCCCATCAGTTTCTTTTATTACAATCGTAGAGTTGAGCCTCTCCTTGTTGCATCTTTCATAAGTCTTATTTATCATTTCGTTTCTATTTTTCCTGGTTGTATATTTCTGTCGATACTGTAAATCTGGTTCATAACAACAAAGCAACAGCCCCGGCGTCTCTTCTTGTATGCTAATGTTGGCTGTTTTGTCTATGTGAAGGTACACAGTCCCTCCATGTGGTCCCTTCGGTTGTAGTCACATTTGTAGTATAACACGGGGCATTGGCCTTACAGGTGTAGTTACCCTGCTTTCTATCCACTGTGGCATTCGCCCACCCTGTCCTGAACTGTTCCAGTGATTCTGTACTGATTACGTGTACAGGAGTAGCAGTTCTGCCTTTTTGTATAAGAGCACACGCAACAACCGCCGCAACAACCACAAAGATCTTCATTCTTCTGGCTGAAGAACCTTTTTACAATGACTGGCGTGAATCCAGCTTGCCTTTCCTTCGAGCTTCACTGAGGTGCTTGTAACGAGTAAAACTTGAAAAGGACCATCAAACCGTGGCTCAAGGCTCTTCCTCACGTGTCTTTTGACAACGACCCAATCTCCTGGTTCTAGCTTATACGTCCCTTCAACTGAATCAGGACCTGGAATGGAAGCAAAGACTTGTGCATGCACCTTGGTCAATTGTTTGTTCAGCGTTGATACATAATCTGTTAGTCTACCATACTGCATTTGGAGCACCTGTGGAAAATAACATCCTAATCTGGGAGCCGACCCAAATAAGATCTCATATGGGCTGAGACCTGTTCTTTTTGTGGGCGTGTATCTTACTGAGAACAAGGCTAATGGTAGACACTCGGTCCATGGTTTCCCGGTTTCTACCATTGCTTTTTGGATTTTCAATTTGAGAGTCCCATTTAGTCTCTCAACCTTCCCACTGCTTTGTGGATGGTATGGTGTATGTAGGGCTTGACTTATGCCTAGAGCTGACAACACATGGTTCATGATTTCACCCGTAAAATGAGTTCCTCTGTCGCTCTCGATCACCTCTGGTACTCCATATCTGCACACCACCTCGTTGATCAGTTTCTTTGCTGTGGCTACGGCTGTAGCTTTGGTTACTGGAAAAGCTTCTGGCCATCCTGAAAAGAGATCAATACAAACAAGCACATACTCATAGGTACCGACTTTTGGTAATTGAATATAGTCTATCTGTAGTCTCTGGAATGGGTAAATTGGTCTGGGTGTGTGCTTCTGTGGTACTTTTACAGTTCTTCCAATATTATGTGTTGCACAGATCATGCATCCTTGTGTAAAACTGCTGGCCATCACACTAAACCCTGGAGCATACCACACCTTGTTTACCAAGTCCATCATTGCCGTTTTTGATTGGTGAGTCGCTCCATGTGTTATTTGGGCCATCATTGGGAACATTGTCTTAGGCAGGCACAGTTTATTCTGGCATTGCCAGAGGCCATCTTTTCGTAGCGTTGCTCCTTGGGCCGTCCACTTGTCTTTTTCTTCTTTTGTTGCTTGTCCTTGAAGTTTTTGCAGTAGTTCCGGGCTTACAGCTGGTCTTGTTTCCTCTGGATCGTTTATCTGAAATACGGCTGCTAACACGGGTAGCTTCTGTGCTGCTTGCTTTGCCGCTTCGTCTGCCAGGGCATTTCCTTTTGTCTCTGGTGAACTCACCTTAGTGTGAGCTTTTATCTTTATTACTACTGCTACTTCTGTGGGTAACATCAGGGTCTCCATCAAGTAGTTTACAAAGTCTGCATTCTTTACAGGTGTACCTGCAGAGGTCAAAAACTGTCTAGCCTTCCATATAGGGCCATAATCGTGTGCAATCCCAAATGCATACCGAGAGTCAGTGTATATATTTGCTGTCTTTCCTTCTGCATGTTGGCATGCTGCTGCCAGGGCCTTAAGCTCCGCTTCTTGTGCTGAGCGGGACGCTGGTAAGGAGGCTGCTTCTAGGACTACATCTTCGGTGGTTACTGCATATCCTGTAAGAAAAGATCCTTCTACAAAATACCTTGAACCATCCACAAAGAGTATTAGGTCTGGGTTTTGGAGTGGGGTATCTTTTACATGTGCGAACCCCACTGTTTCCTGGGCCATAAGGGCCATACAATCATGTTCATCAGTTTCAGACAAAAATTGTGACCATACTTTACCTACGTCTTCTCCCCCTTGCTCCAAAGGCAGTAAGGTAGCTGGGTTCAATGTAGTACAGCGGTATAAAGTAACCTGCTCAGAAAGAAGAAGTGCACAGGTTAATCTCAAATGTCTTGCAGTGGACAAATGCTTAGGTTGTACTTGAGTAAGAATAGCAGTAATAACATGTGGTGCAAAAACTTGGACTGGAAATGCCAGGACCAAATCTGAGGCCTTGTTTAACATTGAATTTGCAGCAATGATAGCTCTCACACATGATGGGGAACCTCGGGCCACAGGGTCTAGTCTAGCTGAATAATATGCTACCGGGCGCTGCTGTGGTCCATGACTTTGTGTGAGAACTGCAGTGGCATGTCCATTTTGTTCAGTACAGTACAAAGTATATGCTTGCGTAGAGGTACTCCATGGATTGGTGTCACGAGCCGCTACCAAACACAACTCCTCCTCATTCAGCTGATAATCCAGAATACTTTGAGAATCTCACTTTTATCAGGTTCTGCAAATACTTGATTAATACAAAAACAAATAAAAATAAAACATCCCTAAAAACTTTACATCAAATTAACAATGTCCAGACAAGTTTTGTTTTGCCTTCTCCCTCATCTAAATCCATAAAAACTCGTGTGAGTGATGTCACATCGCCTCCTGTGTAACTTTGCTGGAGGGGGATGGTCTCTTACACATAAACCACAATTGTACCTGATCAGTTCCTTCACCCTTCCCCCCTTTGTGGACTCTGCGAGAGTGATGTAGCAGAGTTCAAAACTACATCTCAACATAACACTAATTTAACCCCCTGTAATGTACAACAGCCTGAAACAAAAATAACTTTTTCGTGACAAACATTTGATCTTTACAATAACATAACTCATGTGTGAAATCAAAAATAAAACAATTGTAGTTAGTTATTCAATAAAACAGAAAATATTATCTCTGATAACATTAATTACTGCAAACCAATAAACAGTATATAAAAATAAGGAACGGTGGGGGCACATACATTTTCAAAACCCCGTCTCTCACAGTATCTGTAGTTTAATACATCTGAATTAACATCAAAACACATGAAATCTGATCACATCATAGCACATAAATATCGTAACTTTTATAAACAACAGCGCTTGCGCAAAAGAGAAGAAATGTATTTCGGTTTGTAGACATTACTGATATATATATATCTCAGCAGTGCATATTGAGATCCCTTTGTCTCATCAGCCCTGCAGACTACACCCAGTCAGCCCCCCTCCTCCTCCTCCCAAACACAGCACACTTTAGGGGGAGGGAGGGGGGGGGGGGTCACTAACTCACAGCTTCTCACAACTTCTCACAACTTCTCACAATCTTAACACTTTCAATGCCGGCAAAACAACATACGTATCTGCAATCATTTATCACACCATTGTACAGGAATTATCTACGTTAATGTTTAACAGTACAATCTGTTGGCCACCATCTCTATATTATGATTACGTGTTGCTTCATCAGTGAACTAGACTGGAACTTCTGTAAATAGAAAAAACACTACAAATGACAAAATTAACAAGGTGATTATTTCATACTGATTTGGTTGGGCCGGGCGTGGCCACATCAGGGGCAGGGGGGGCAGCCTCTCCCATTGGAAACAGTGCGCAGGGGGTTTCCCACCAACAATGAGGACACACTCAACATGAGGTACGGATGCCATTACCGGGCGTCGGCTGGTCCTGTTCTCTAATACATACAATACCTTTCTTATTCCTAACTTCCTCTTCTGCAAATCCCTCTAAAGCACTTTTCATCAACTTTCTACCTTCCAACTTCCCTTTGTTCTCCAGTATACCTTTTGCCCAATCTGCGGCTTGGAGCCGCCCTCCTCTTTTTCCCTCTGCCAGTTTACATGCCTTGATCAGGGCAAACAACTGCACTCTGTGCAGAATGTATGACAGGATCAAGGGTCTCATCATATAAGACAGAGGTGTCTGGTGGTTTGGCTGTGAAGGACTGCTTATACATTATTACATTTATCACTTTTCCTGATTCAATCTACAAAATGACACAAAGTCATACAAAATATCTATATCAGCATTTAATCTTGTGTTCATTCATTTTAAAAACAAGATTACATTTCTTATCTCACTAGCAGCTGTTCTTCACCTCCCCCTTCTCTTGTCACACTAGTTAATTCTAAATTATACCATATGGGAATTTACTATAAGGTCATTTGCAACATTAAAACAACTACTACTTCTATAACTTCCTTTGCTTTAAACTTTACTTTATAAAATATGAATTTCCTCTGGCAACCTCCTTGTACTACTTCTTCTGACACTTTTCTCCATGCTTCTGCTTTCCCCTGTAACTTTTTATCTTTCAACCATCCACGTTTTGTGTCACAACATTCATTCCATTTTTCTGCGTCTAACCGTCCATGGGATTCTAGACCACATGCTTTCATTATTTTATTTTTTTTTCTTCGTTCCCTGCGTTGCCTTTTTACCTTCTCTTTCTGCTACTGCCTGTTTGGCGGTTTGTCCTTTGGGGTGCTCATCTCGTACTCTTGTTACAGATTTTAGCTACTGACAGATGAATTCCATTCTCATCTGTTTTAGACAGTTTCTAGTTTCCGTACTTACTCTTGTTACAGATTTTAGCTACTGACAGATGAATTCCATTCTCATCTGTTTTAGACAGTTTCTAGCTTCCGTACTTAATAGGGACACCAAGTTCAACATTGTTGCCTAGTTATAAGTGGTCGCCTATAGGCAGACCCTAAGTTATGTAGGGGGTAATTTTCCTGATAGGTGAATTCCTTTCTCACCTATTTTAGACAGTTACTTATCCCCTCGAAACTCCTTTTCAACTTCTACTCTGGCCAGAGAATTAAATTCCTTTTATAACTAGCTTACTTTCTTCTTATTCACTTTAAACACCACTCAAGGAGATATCCTCCACACCATAACAGTAATATGACAAATATTACTAATCCAAATAACAAGGCAAACGTAAAATCAAGCTATTCATTTGACATGCCGGATTATCGGATTGCAGAAAATTCTGGAATTTTGAGCTGAAAATCAGTGCATGATAATCCCCGCAAGTACTCCAATCGTGTACACACATTTTTGGTATTTTTCCGGATTATCAGATTGCACAAAATTTTCGATTTCCGGGCTTAAATTTAGCCTATCATAATCCCCGTAGTCACCTGAAGCATGTACACATGTTTCTGGTAATTTGCCGGATTATCGGAAGTTTTTTCCAAAAACAATTTCCTTATTCTAAAATGCATTTGTGACACAAAACTGGGTTTCTACAACATTCATACAAATACTGCCATGGAGATCAGGCACTTTATCCTGAGGGTAGGATTACATATAGACTTGACCAGATTTTTACACTAAAAACACCCTCATGTGGCCCCTCTATTCCTCAGGAGTACTACCGGGAAGGTGACCTACCAGACAGGAAGGTGCAGAGCAGAGTTTGTAAGAATTAAGTCTTCTTACCTTGCTGCAGCTGTGGTCTGCACGTTCCTTCGTCCGGGAGGTCGCCATTCAAGTCCCGGGAGATCCCCTAGGTGGGGTGCCGTCCTTCTGGTCAAGTCCCTGTTCGGGCGCCAATTTCTGTGATCGCAATGAGGTCACTTTACGCCTTGATCTCCATGCAGGTTCAAATCAGGTGGGGGGGGTGCGAGCTCGGAGAAGCAAAGACACACTGAGACGTTTCTCAAGGCAAAAATACTTCTGACTTTATTTGCAGAGACACAGAGTTTATATAGTAAAAATATCATATAATTACGTGCAGACACATATGAGTCATTTAGACATATACATTCTTGTGGTTTCTTTCCTCATTATTCTTATCTCTACATACATTGTTTCTTATTCCTTACATCTAATTTTTAATCCGGTGTTCTACCCATATCTATCTTGGCTGTACGCCCAGAACCCAAAAATGCTGGTAACAAACTCCCTAGTTCCTGGTAGTACACTCATAACATAATGAATTCGCAATTCCCAGTTTCAGCAGAACATCTGCAGATTATCACATTCCATAACCTTTCAATAATACCCAAAATATAGACTCGTTTATCCTTCTACCTTGAAGTAGTACATACATTACACTTATATCATTGATTATAGGTTGTTCTATACCATCACAACTCCAAGACAGTTTTTGCCTTCCTCTGGATCAACACGGCAGGTTTATAGGTTGAATTTGATGGACCTTTTTTCAATATTATCAACTATTCAACTCTGTAACAAGCATGTAACAAAAGTGAGCTTCCATGGCCCATACGGGGATCAAACCCGTGACCTTGGCGTTATTAGCACCACGCTCTAACCAACTGAGCTAACCGGCCACTTTTACACCAAAGATTCACGTCACGTCAGTAGAAAATACATGCAAACGTGTATTCATATTGATATCCTATTAACCTGAATAATAAAATAAACTTGCAATTTTTACTACTCAAAAAGCATTGGACAAATTGCTTTTGTGTTTTCCATTCCACCCCACAAAGAGTTTTCTTTCAGTACATTATATGGTACATTAAATGCTGCCATTAAAAACAAGAACTTGTCTCGCTAAAAACAAGCCCTTATATGACTATGAGGACGGAAAAATAATAAAGTTATGACTATCGGAATACAAAGAGGCAAAATCAAGATATTATTTTTATCCTTAAGGTTGAAATTGAACCTCTAAGATGATTTCATGCAACAAACTCTGCATTTCTATAAATCACCGGTTAGACCATACATGGAATATTGTGTACAGTTTCAAGCACCTGTGTATGAGAAGGACATTGCTGAACTAGAATGCGTGCAAAGAAGGGAAAGCAAGGTAATTAAAGGACCTCATCACAGACGGGGATTCTTTACTGTAAGAGCAGTTCGACGATTGAACTCTCTGCCACATTGAAAAGTGTTTTTTTGAAAAATATAAAATTTCATCATATTTGTACCAGATTCTGGAGATGGAACTTTGATCCAGGAATTTATTCTAATAGCCATATTTGGAGTAAGGGAGGAATTTTTCCCCTAATGACAACATTGGAATGCACTCCAAGACAGTTTTTGCCTTCCTCTGGATCAACACGGCAGGTTTATAGGTTGAATTTGATGGACCTTTTTTCAATATTATCAACTATTCAACTCTGTAACAAAAGTGAGCTTCCATGGCCCATACGGGGATCGAACACGTGACCTTGGTGTTATTAGCACCACGCACTAACCAACTGAGCTAACCAGCCACATTTACACCAAAGATTCACGTCACGTCAGTAGAAAATACATGCAAACGTGTATTCATATTGATATCCTATTAACCTGAATAATAAAATAAACTTGCAATTTTTACTACTCAAAAAGCATTGGACAAATTGCTTTTGTGTTTTCCATTCCACCCCACAAAGAGTTTTCTTCAGTACATTATATGGTACATTAAATGCAGCCATTAAAAACAAGAACTTGTCTCGCTAAAAACAAGCCCTTATATGACTATGAGGACGGAAAAATAATAAAGTTATGACTATCGGAATACATAGAGGCAAAATCAAGATATTATTTTTCCATTCCACCCCACAAAGAGTTTTCTTTCAGTACATTATATGGTACATTAAATGCTGCCATTAAAAACAAGAACTTGTCTCGCTAAAAACAAGCCCTTATATGACTATGAGGACGGAAAAATAATAAAGTTATGACTATCAGAATACAAAGAGGCAAAATCAAGATATTATTTTTGTCCTTAAGGTTGAAATTGAACCTCTAAGATGATTTCATGCAACAAACTCTGCATTTCTATAAATCACCGGTTAGACCATACATGGAATATTGTGTACAGTTTTAAGCACCTGTGTATGAGAAGGACATTGCTGAACTAGAATGCGTGCAAAGAAGGGAAAGCAAGGTAATTAAAGGACCTCATCACAGACGGGGATTCTTTACTGTAAGAGCAGTTCGACGATTGAACTCTCTGCCACATTGAAAAGTGTTTTTTTGAAAAATATAAAATTTCATCATATTTGTACCAGATTCTGGAGATGGAACTTTGATCCAGGAATTTATTCTAATAGCCATATTTGGAGTAAGGGAGGAATTTTTCCCCTAATGACAACATTGGAATGCACTCCAAGACAGTTTTTGCCTTCCTCTGGATCAACACGGCTGGTTTATAGGTTGAATTTGATGGACCTTTTTTCAATATTATCAACTATTCAACTCTGTAACAAGCATGTAACAAAAGTGAGCTTCCATGGCCCGTACGGGATCGAACCCGTGACCTTGGCGTTATTAGCACCACGCTCTAACCAACTGAGCTAACCGGCCACATTTACACCAAAGATTCACGTCACGTCAGTAGAAAATACATGCAAACGTGTATTCATATTGATATCCTATTAACCTGAATAATAAAATAAACTTGCAATTTTTACTACTCAAAAAGCATTGGACAAATTGCTTTTGTGTTTTCCATTCCACCCCACAAAGAGTTTTCTTTCAGTACATTATATGGTACATTAAATGCTGCCATTAAAAACAAGAACTTGTCTCGCTAAAAACAAGCCCTTATATGACTATGAGGACGGAAAAATAATAAAGTTATGACTATCGGAATACAAAGAGGCAAAATCAAGATATTATTTTTATCCTTAAGGTTGAAATTGAACCTCTAAGATGATTTCATGCAACAAACTCTGCATTTCTATAAATCACCGGTTAGACCATACATGGAATATTGTGTACAGTTTCAAGCACCTGTGTATGAGAAGGACATTGCTGAACTAGAATGCGTGCAAAGAAGGGAAAGCAAGGTAATTAAAGGACCTCATCACAGACGGGGATTCTTTACTGTAAGAGCAGTTCGACGATTGAACTCTCTGCCACATTGAAAAGTGTTTTTTTGAAAAATATAAAATTTCATCATATTTGTACCAGATTCTGGAGATGGAACTTTGATCCAGGAATTTATTCTAATAGCCATATTTGGAGTAAGGGAGGAATTTTTCCCCTAATGACAACATTGGAATGCACTCCAAGACAGTTTTTGCCTTCCTCTGGATCAACACGGCAGGTTTATAGGTTGAATTTGATGGACCTTTTTTCAATATTATCAACTATTCAACTCTGTAACAAAAGTGAGCTTCCATGGCCCATACGGGGATCGAACACGTGACCTTGGTGTTATTAGCACCACGCTCTAACCAACTGAGCTAACCAGCCACATTTACACCAAAGATTCACGTCACGTCAGTAGAAAATACATGCAAACGTGTATTCATATTGATATCCTATTAACCTGAATAATAAAATAAACTTGCAATTTTTACTACTCAAAAAGCATTGGACAAATTGCTTTTGTGTTTTCCATTCCACCCCACAAAGAGTTTTCTTCAGTACATTATATGGTACATTAAATGCAGCCATTAAAAACAAGAACTTGTCTCGCTAAAAACAAGCCCTTATATGACTATGAGGACGGAAAAATAATAAAGTTATGACTATCGGAATACAAAGAGGCAAAATCAAGATATTATTTTTGTCCTTAAGGTTGAAATTGGACCTCTAAGATGATTTCATGCAACAAACTCTGCATTTCTATAAATCACCGGTTAGACCATACATGGAATATTGTGTACAGTTTTGAGCACCTGTGTATGAGAAGGACATTGCTGAACTAGAATGCGTGCAAAGAAGGGAAAGCAAGGTAATTAAAGGACCTCATCACAGACGGGGATTCTTTACTGTAAGAGCAGTTCGACGATTGAACTCTCTGCCACATTGAAAAGTGTTTTTTTGAAAAATATAAAATTTCAACATATTTGTACCAGATTCTGGAGATGGAACTTTGATCCAGGAATTTATTCTAATAGCCATATTTGGAGTAAGGGAGGAATTTTTCCCCTAATGACAACATTGGAATGCACTCCAAGACAGTTTTTGCCTTCCTCTGGATCAACACGGCAGGTTTATAGGTTGAATTTGATGGACCTTTTTTCAATATTATCAACTATTCAACTCTGTAACAAGCATGTAACAAAAGTGAGCTTCCATGGCCCGTACGGGGATCGAACCCGTGACCTTGGCGTTATTAGCACCACGCTCTAACCAACTGAGCTAACCGGCCACTTTTACACCAAAGATTCACGTCACGTCAGTAGAAAATACATGCAAACGTGTATTCATATTGATATCCTATTAACCTGAATAATAAAATAAACTTGCAATTTTTACTACTCAAAAAGCATTGGACAAATTGCTTTTGTGTTTTCCATTCCACCCCACAAAGAGTTTTCTTTCAGTACATTATATGGTACATTAAATGCTGCCATTAAAAACAAGAACTTGTCTCGCTAAAAACAAGCCCTTATATGACTATGAGGACGGAAAAATAATAAAGTTATGACTATCAGAATACAAAGAGGCAAAATCAAGATATTATTTGTGTCCTTAAGGTTGAAATTGAACCTCTAAGATGATTTCATGCAACAAACTCTGCATTTCTATAAATCACCGGTTAGACCATACATGGAATATTGTGTACAGTTTTAAGCACCTGTGTATGAGAAGGACATTGCTGAACTAGAATGCGTGCAAAGACGGGAAAGCAAGGTAATTAAAGGACCTCATCACAGACGGGGATTCTTTACTGTAAGAGCAGTTCGACGATTGAACTCTCTGCCACATTGAAAAGTGTTTTTTTGAAAAATATAAAATTTCATCATATTTGTACCAGATTCTGGAGATGGAACTTTGATCCAGGAATTTATTCTAATAGCCATATTTGGAGTAAGGGAGGAATTTTTCCCCTAATGACAACATTGGAATGCACTCCAAGACAGTTTTTGCCTTCCTCTGGATCAACACGGCAGGTTTATAGGTTGAATTTGATGGACCTTTTTTCAATATTATCAACTATTCAACTCTGTAACAAAAGTGAGCTTCCATGGCTCATACGGGGATCGAACCCGTGACCTTGGCGTTATTAGCACCACGCTCTAACCAACTGAGCTAATCGGCCACTTTTACACCAAAGATTCACGTCACGCAGTAGAAAATACATGCAAACGTGTATTCATATTGATATCCTATTAACCTGAATAATAAAATAAACTTGCAATTTTTACTACTCAAAAAGCATTGGACAAATTGCTTTTGTGTTTTCCATTCCACCCCATAAAGAGTTTTCTTCAGTACATTATATGGTACATTAAATGCTGCCATTAAAAACAAGAACTTGTCTCGCTAAAAACAAGCCCTTATATGACTATGAGGACGGAAAAATAATAAAGTTATGATTATCGGAATACAAAGAGGCAAAATCAAGATATTATTTTTGTCCTTAAGGTTGAAATTGGACCTCTAAGATGATTTCATGCAACAAACTCTGCATTTCTATAAATCACCGGTTAGACCATACATGGAATATTGTGTACAGTTTCAAGCACCTGTGTATGAGAAGGACATTGCTGAACTAGAATGCGTGCAAAGAAGGGAAAGCAAGGTAATTAAAGGACCTCATCACAGACGAGGATTCTTTACTGTAAGAGCAGTTTGACGATTGAACTCTCTGCCACATTGAAAAGTGTTTTTTTGAAAAATATAAAATTTCATCATATTTGTACCAGATTCTGGAGATGGAACTTTGATCCAGGAATTTATTCTAATAGCCATATTTGGAGTAAGGGAGGAATTTTTCCCCTAATGACAACATTGGAATGCACTCCAAGACAGTTTTTGCCTTCCTCTGGATCAACACGGCAGGTTTATAGGTTGAATTTGATGGACCTTTTTTCAATATTATCAACTATTCAACTCTGTAACAAAAGTGAGCTTTCATGGCGCGTACGGGGATCGAACCCGTGACCTTGGCGTTATTAGCACCACGCTCTAACCAACTGAGCTAACCAGCCACTTTTACACCAAAGATTCACGTCACGTCAGTAGAAAATACATGCAAACGTGTATTCATATTGATATCCTATTAACCTGAATAATAAAATAAACTTGCAATTTTTACTACTCAAAAAGCATTGGACAAATTGCTTTTGTGTTTTCCATTCCACCCCACAAAGAGTTTTCTTCAGTACATTATATGGTACATTAAATGCTGCCATTAAAAACAAGAACTTGTCTCGCTAAAAACAAGCCCTTATATGACTATGAGGACGGAAAAATAATAAAGTTATGACTATCGGAATACAAAGAGGCAAAATCAAGATATTATTTTTGTCCTTAAGGTTGAAATTGGACCTCTAAGATGATTTCATGCAACAAACTCTGCATTTCTATAAATCACCGGTTAGACCATACATGGAATATTGTGTACAGTTTTGAGCACCTGTGTATGAGAAGGACATTGCTGAACTAGAATGCGTGCAAAGAAGGGAAAGCAAGGTAATTAAAGGACCTCATCACAGACGGGGATTCTTTACTGTAAGAGCAGTTCGACGATTGAACTCTCTGCCACATTGAAAAGTGTTTTTTTGAAAAATATAAAATTTCAACATATTTGTACCAGATTCTGGAGATGGAACTTTGATCCAGGAATTTATTCTAATAGCCATATTTGGAGTAAGGGAGGAATTTTTCCCCTAATGACAACATTGGAATGCACTCCAAGACAGTTTTTGCCTTCCTCTGGATCAACACGGCAGGTTTATAGGTTGAATTTGATGGACCTTTTTTCAATATTATCAACTATTCAACTCTGTAACAAAAGTGAGCTTCCATGGCCCATACGGGGATCGAACCCGTGACCTTGGCGTTATTAGCACCATGCTCTAACCAACTGAGCTAATCGGCCAGTTTTACACCAAAGATTCACGTCACGCAGTAGAAAATACATGCAAACGTGTATTCATATTGATATCCTATTAACCTGAATAATAAAATAAACTTGCAATTTTTACTACTCAAAAAGCATTGGACAAATTGCTTTTGTGTTTTCCATTCCACCCCACAAAGAGTTTTCTTCAGTACATTATATGGTACATTAAATGCTGCCATTAAAAACAAGAACTTGTCTCGCTAAAAACAAGCCCTTATATGACTATGAGGACGGAAAAATAATAAAGTTATGACTATCGGAATACAAAGAGGCAAAATCAAGATATTATTTTTGTCCTTAAGGTTGAAATTGGACCTCTAAGATGATTTCATGCAACAAACTCTGCATTTCTATAAATCACCGGTTAGACCATACATGGAATATTGTGTACAGTTTCAAGCACCTGTGTATGAGAAGGACATTGCTGAACTAGAATGCGTGCAAAGAAGGGAAAGCAAGGTAATTAAAGGACCTCATCACAGACGAGGATTCTTTACTGTAAGAGCAGTTCGACGATTGAACTCTCTGCCACATTGAAAAGTGTTTTTTTGAAAAATATAAAATTTCATCATATTTGTACCAGATTCTGGAGATGGAACTTTGATCCAGGAATTTATTCTAATAGCCATATTTGGAGTAAGGGAGGAATTTTTCCCCTAATGACAACATTGGAATGCACTCCAAGACAGTTTTTGCCTTCCTCTGGATCAACACGGCAGGTTTATAGGTTGAATTTGATGGACCTTTTTTCAATATTATCAACTATTCAACTCTGTAACAAAAGTGAGCTTTCATGGCCCGTACGGGGATCGAACCCCACAAAGAGTTTTCTTTCAGTACATTATATGGTACATTAAATGCTGCCATTAAAAACAAGAACTTGTCTCGCTAAAAACAAGCCCTTATATGACTATGAGGACGGAAAAATAATAAAGTTATGACTATCAGAATACAAAGAGGCAAAATCAAGATATTATTTGTGTCCTTAAGGTTGAAATTGAACCTCTAAGATGATTTCATGCAACAAACTCTGCATTTCTATAAATCACCGGTTAGACCATACATGGAATATTGTGTACAGTTTTAAGCACCTGTGTATGAGAAGGACATTGCTGAACTAGAATGCGTGCAAAGACGGGAAAGCAAGGTAATTAAAGGACCTCATCACAGACGGGGATTCTTTACTGTAAGAGCAGTTCGACGATTGAACTCTCTGCCACATTGAAAAGTGTTTTTTTGAAAAATATAAAATTTCATCATATTTGTACCAGATTCTGGAGATGGAACTTTGATCCAGGAATTTATTCTAATAGCCATATTTGGAGTAAGGGAGGAATTTTTCCCCTAATGACAACATTGGAATGCACTCCAAGACAGTTTTTGCCTTCCTCTGGATCAACACGGCAGGTTTATAGGTTGAATTTGATGGACCTTTTTTCAATATTATCAACTATTCAACTCTGTAACAAAAGTGAGCTTCTATGGCTCATACGGGGATCGAACCCGTGACCTTGGCGTTATTAGCACCACGCTCTAACCAACTGAACTAATCGGCCACTTTTACACCAAAGATTCACGTCACGCAGTAGAAAATACATGCAAACGTGTATTCATATTGATATCCTATTAACCTGAATAATAAAATAAACTTGCAATTTTTACTACTCAAAAAGCATTGGACAAATTGCTTTTGTGTTTTCCATTCCACCCCATAAAGAGTTTTCTTCAGTACATTATATGGTACATTAAATGCTGCCATTAAAAACAAGAACTTGTCTCGCTAAAAACAAGCCCTTATATGACTATGAGGACGGAAAAATAATAAAGTTATGATTATCGGAATACAAAGAGGCAAAATCAAGATATTATTTTTGTCCTTAAGGTTGAAATTGGACCTCTAAGATGATTTCATGCAACAAACTCTGCATTTCTATAAATCACCGGTTAGACCATACATGGAATATTGTGTACAGTTTCAAGCACCTGTGTATGAGAAGGACATTGCTGAACTAGAATGCGTGCAAAGAAGGGAAAGCAAGGTAATTAAAGGACCTCATCACAGACGAGGATTCTTTACTGTAAGAGCAGTTCGACGATTGAACTCTCTGCCACATTGAAAAGTGTTTTTTTGAAAAATATAAAATTTCATCATATTTGTACCAGATTCTGGAGATGGAACTTTGATCCAGGAATTTATTCTAATAGCCATATTTGGAGTAAGGGAGGAATTTTTCCCCTAATGACAACATTGGAATGCACTCCAAGACAGTTTTTACCTTCCTCTGGATCAACACGGCAGGTTTATAGGTTGAATTTGATGGACCTTTTTTCAATATTATCAACTATTCAACTCTGTAACAAAAGTGAGCTTTCATGGCCCGTACGGGGATCGAACCCGTGACCTTGGCGTTATTAGCACCACGCTCTAACCAACTGAGCTAACCAGCCACTTTTACACCAAAGATTCACGTCACGTCAGTAGAAAATACATGCAAACGTGTATTCATATTGATATCCTATTAACCTGAATAATAAAATAAACTTGCAATTTTTACTACTCAAAAAGCATTGGACAAATTGCTTTTGTGTTTTCCATTCCACCCCACAAAGAGTTTTCTTCAGTACATTATATGGTACATTAAATGCTGCCATTAAAAACAAGAACTTGTCTCGCTAAAAACAAGCCCTTATATGACTATGAGGACGGAAAAATAATAAAGTTATGACTATCGGAATACAAAGAGGCAAAATCAAGATATTATTTTTGTCCTTAAGGTTGAAATTGGACCTCTAAGATGATTTCATGCAACAAACTCTGCATTTCTATAAATCACCGGTTAGACCATACATGGAATATTGTGTACAGTTTTGAGCACCTGTGTATGAGAAGGACATTGCTGAACTAGAATGCGTGCAAAGAAGGGAAAGCAAGGTAATTAAAGGACCTCATCACAGACGGGGATTCTTTACTGTAAGAGCAGTTCGACGATTGAACTCTCTGCCACATTGAAAAGTGTTTTTTTGAAAAATATAAAATTTCAACATATTTGTACCAGATTCTGGAGATGGAACTTTGATCCAGGAATTTATTCTAATAGCCATATTTGGAGTAAGGGAGGAATTTTTCCCCTAATGACAACATTGGAATGCACTCCAAGACAGTTTTTGCCTTCCTCTGGATCAACACGGCAGGTTTATAGGTTGAATTTGATGGACCTTTTTTCAATATTATCAACTATTCAACTCTGTAACAAAAGTGAGCTTCCATGGCCCATACGGGGATCGAACCCGTGACCTTGGCGTTATTAGCACCACGCTCTAACCAACTGAGCTAATCGGCCACTTTTACACCAAAGATTCACGTCACGCAGTAGAAAATACATGCAAACGTGTATTCATATTGATATCCTATTAACCTGAATAATAAAATAAACTTGCAATTTTTACTACTCAAAAAGCATTGGACAAATTGCTTTTGTGTTTTCCATTCCACCCCACAAAGAGTTTTCTTCAGTACATTATATGGTACATTAAATGCTGCCATTAAAAACAAGAACTTGTCTCGCTAAAAACAAGCCCTTATATGACTATGAGGACGGAAAAATAATAAAGTTATGACTATCGGAATACAAAGAGGCAAAATCAAGATATTATTTTTGTCCTTAAGGTTGAAATTGGACCTCTAAGATGATTTCATGCAACAAACTCTGCATTTCTATAAATCACCGGTTAGACCATACATGGAATATTGTGTACAGTTTCAAGCACCTGTGTATGAGAAGGACATTGCTGAACTAGAATGCGTGCAAAGAAGGGAAAGCAAGGTAATTAAAGGACCTCATCACAAACGAGGATTCTTTACTGTAAGAGCAGTTCGACGATTGAACTCTCTGCCACATTGAAAAGTGTTTTTTTGAAAAATATAAAATTTCATCATATTTGTACCAGATTCTGGAGATGGAACTTTGATCCAGGAATTTATTCTAATAGCCATATTTGGAGTAAGGGAGGAATTTTTCCCCTAATGACAACATTGGAATGCACTCCAAGACAGTTTTTGCCTTCCTCTGGATCAACACGGCAGGTTTATAGGTTGAATTTGATGGACCTTTTTTCAATATTATCAACTATTCAACTCTGTAACAAAAGTGAGCTTTCATGGCCCGTACGGGGATCGAACCCATGACCTTGGCGTTATTAGCACCACGCTCTAACCAACTGAGCTACCCAGGCACTTTTACACCAAAGATTCACGTCACGTCAGTAGAAAATACATGCAAACGTGTATTCATATTGATATCCTATTAACCTGAATAATAAAATAAACTTGCAATTTTTACTACTCAAAAAGCTTTGGACAAATTGCTTTTGTGTTTTCCATTCCACCCCATAAAGAGTTTTCTTCAGTACATTATATGGTACATTAAATGCTGCCATTAAAAACAAGAACTTGTCTCGCTAAAAACAAGCCCTTATATGACTATGAGGACGGAAAAATAATAAAGTTATGACTATCGGAATACAAAGAGGCAAAATCAAGATATTATTTTTGTCCTTAAGGTTGAAATTGGACCTCTAAGATGATTTCATGCAACAAACTCTGCATTTCTATAAATCACCGGTTAGACCATACATGGAATATTGTGTACAGTTTCAAGCACCTGTGTATGAGAAGGACATTGCTGAACTAGAATGCGTGCAAAGAAGGGAAAGCAAGGTAATTAAAGGACCTCATCACAGACGAGGATTCTTTACTGTAAGAGCAGTTCGACGATTGAACTCTCTGCCACATTGAAAAGTGTTTTTTTGAAAAATATAAAATTTCATCATATTTGTACCAGATTCTGGAGATGGAACTTTGATCCAGGAATTTATTCTAATAGCCATATTTGGAGTAAGGGAGGAATTTTTCCCCTAATGACAACATTGGAATGCACTCCAAGACAGTTTTTGCCTTCCTCTGGATCAACACGGCAGGTTTATAGGTTGAATTTGATGGACCTTTTTTCAATATTATCAACTATTCAACTCTGTAACAAAAGTGAGCTTCCATGGCCCATACGGGGATCGAACCCGTGACCTTGGCGTTATTAGCACCACGCTCTAACCAACTGAGCTAATCGGCCACTTTTACACCAAAGATTCACGTCACGCAGTAGAAAATACATGCAAACGTGTATTCATATTGATATCCTATTAACCTGAATAATAAAATAAACTTGCAATTTTTACTACTCAAAAAGCATTGGACAAATTGCTTTTGTGTTTTCCATTCCACCCCATAAAGAGTTTTCTTCAGTACATTATATGGTACATTAAATGCTGCCATTAAAAACAAGAACTTGTCTCGCTAAAAACAAGCCCTTATATGACTATGAGGACGGAAAAATAATAAAGTTATGATTATCGGAATACAAAGAGGCAAAATCAAGATATTATTTTTGTCCTTAAGGTTGAAATTGGACCTCTAAGATGATTTCATGCAACAAACTCTGCATTTCTATAAATCACCGGTTAGACCATACATGGAATATTGTGTACAGTTTCAAGCACCTGTGTATGAGAAGGACATTGCTGAACTAGAATGCGTGCAAAGAAGGGAAAGCAAGGTAATTAAAGGACCTCATCACAGACGAGGATTCTTTACTGTAAGAGCAGTTCGACGATTGAACTCTCTGCCACATTGAAAAGTGTTTTTTTGAAAAATATAAAATTTCATCATATTTGTACCAGATTCTGGAGATGGAACTTTGATCCAGGAATTTATTCTAATAGCCATATTTGGAGTAAGGGAGGAATTTTTCCCCTAATGACAACATTGGAATGCACTCCAAGACAGTTTTTGCCTTCCTCTGGATCAACACGGCAGGTTTATAGGTTGAATTTAATGGACCTTTTTTCAATATTATCAACTATTCAACTCTGTAACAAAAGTGAGCTTTCATGGCCCGTACGGGGATCGAACCCGTGACCTTGGCGTTATTAGCACCACGCTCTAACCAACTGAGCTAACCAGCCACTTTTACACCAAAGATTCACGTCACGTCAGTAGAAAATACATGCAAACGTGTATTCATATTGATATCCTATTAACCTGAATAATAAAATAAACTTGCAATTTTTACTACTCAAAAAGCATTGGACAAATTGCTTTTGTGTTTTCCATTCCACCCCACAAAGAGTTTTCTTCAGTACATTATATGGTACATTAAATGCTGCCATTAAAAACAAGAACTTGTCTCGCTAAAAACAAGCCCTTATATGACTATGAGGACGGAAAAATAATAAAGTTATGACTATCAGAATACAAAGAGGCAAAATCAAGATATTATTTTTGTCCTTAAGGTTGAAATTGGACCTCTAAGATGATTTCATGCAACAAACTCTGCATTTCTATAAATCACCGGTTAGACCATACATGGAATATTGTGTACAGTTTTAAGCACCTGTGTATGAGAAGGACATTGCTGAACTAGAATGCGTGCAAAGAAGGGAAAGCAAGGTAATTAAAGGACCTCATCACAGACGGGGATTCTTTACTGTAAGAGCAGTTCGACGATTGAACTCTCTGCCACATTGAAAAGTGTTTTTTTGAAAAATATAAAATTTCATCATATTTGTACCAGATTCTGGAGATGGAACTTTGATCCAGGAATTTATTCTAATAGCCATATTTGGAGTAAGGGAGGAATTTTTCCCCTAATGAGAAAATTGGAATGCACTCCAAGACAGTTTTTGCCTTCCTCTGGATCAACACGGCTGGTTTATAGGTTGAATTTGATGGACCTTTTTTCAATATTATCAACTATTCAACTCTGTAACAAGCATGTAACAAAAGTGAGCTTCCATGGCCCGTACGGGGATCGAACCCGTGACCTTGGCGTTATTAGCACCACGCTCTAACCAACTGAGCTAACCGGCCACTTTTACACCAAAGATTCACGTCACGTCAGTAGAAAATACATGCAAACGTGTATTCATATTGATATCCTATTAACCTGAATAATAAAATAAACTTGCAATTTTTACTACTCAAAAAGCATTGGACAAATTGCTTTTGTGTTTTCCATTCCACCCCACAAAGAGTTTTCTTTCAGTACATTATATGGTACATTAAATGCTGCCATTAAAAACAAGAACTTGTCTCGCTAAAAACAAGCCCTTATATGACTATGAGGACGGAAAAATAATAAAGTTATGACTATCGGAATACAAAGAGGCAAAATCAAGATATTATTTTTATCCTTAAGGTTGAAATTGAACCTCTAAGATGATTTCATGCAACAAACTCTGCATTTCTATAAATCACCGGTTAGACCATACATGGAATATTGTGTACAGTTTCAAGCACCTGTGTATGAGAAGGACATTGCTGAACTAGAATGCGTGCAAAGAAGGGAAAGCAAGGTAATTAAAGGACCTCATCACAGACGGGGATTCTTTACTGTAAGAGCAGTTCGACGATTGAACTCTCTGCCACATTGAAAAGTGTTTTTTTGAAAAATATAAAATTTCATCATATTTGTACCAGATTCTGGAGATGGAACTTTGATCCAGGAATTTATTCTAATAGCCATATTTGGAGTAAGGGAGGAATTTTTCCCCTAATGACAACATTGGAATGCACTCCAAGACAGTTTTTGCCTTCCTCTGGATCAACACGGCAGGTTTATAGGTTGAATTTGATGGACCTTTTTTCAATATTATCAACTATTCAACTCTGTAACAAAAATGAGCTTACATTGCCCGTATGGGGATCAAACCCGTGACCTTGGCGTTATTAGCACCACGCTCTAACCAACTGAGCTAACCGGCCACATTTACACCAAAGATTCACGTCACGTCAGTAGAAAATACATGCAAACGTGTATTCATATTGATATCCTATTAACCTGAGTAATAAAATAAACTTGCAATTTTTACTACTCAAAAAGCATTGGACAAATTGCTTTTGTGTTTTCCATTCCACCCCACAAAGAGTTTTCTTCAGTAAATTATATGGTACATTAAATGCTGCCATTAACCCCTTAAGGACGCAGCCTAGTTTGGGCCTTAAGGCTCAGAGCCCATTTTTCAAATCTGACATATTTCACTTTATGTGGTAATAACGTCGGAATGCTTAAACCTATCCAAGCGATTCTGAGATTGTTTTCTCGTGACACTTTGGGCTTCATGTTCGTGGTAAAATTTGGTCGATATATTCAGTCTTTATTTGTGAAAAATTGCAAAATTTAGAGAAAATTTACAAAAAATAGCATTTTTCAGAATTGAAATGCATCTGCTTGAAAAACAGACGGTTATACCACCCAAAATAGTTACTAGTTCACATTTCCCATATGTCTACTTTAGATTGGCATCGTTTTTTGAACATTCTTTTATTTTTCTTGGACGTTACAAGGCTTAGAACATAAACAGCAATTTCTCATATTCTTAAGAAAATTTCAAAAGCCTTTTTTTGAAGGTGCCAGTTCAGTTCTAAAGTGGATTTGAGGGGCCTATGTATTAGAAACCCCCATAAAACACCCCATTTTAAAAACTAGACCCCTCAAAGTATTCAAAACAGCATATAGAAAGTTTTTTAACCCTTCAGGCATTTCACAGGAATTAAAGCAAAGTGGAAATTAAATTTGCAAATTTCATTTTTTCTGCTGAATTTCAATTTTATTCAATTTTTTTTAGTAACAGAGAAGGTTTTACCAGAGAAACACTACTAAATATGTATTGTCCAGATTCTGCAGTTTTTAGAAATGTCCCACATGTGGCCCTACTGCGCTCGTGGACTAAAACACAAGCCCTAGAAGCAAAGAAGCACCTAGTGCATTTTGAGGCCTCTTTTTTATTAGAATATATTTTAGGCAGCATGCCAGGTTTGAAGAGGCGTTGAGGTATCAAAACAATGGAAACCCACCAGAAGTGACCCCATTTTGGAAATTACACCCCTCAAGGAATTCATTTATGGTTTTTGTTATCATTTTGACCGCACAGTTTTTTCACAGCACCTATTTGAATTGGGCTGTGAAATGAAAAAAATGATATTTTTTCCAATAAAATGTCATTTTTGATCAAATTTTCTTATTTTCACAGGGAACAACATACCCCATTTTGTTGCCCAATTTGTCCTTAGTGCGGCAATACCCCATTTGTGGTGATAAACTGCCGTTTGGGCCCATGGGAGGGCTCAGAAGGAAAGGAGCGCTATGTGTTTGTTGGAGTCCAGATTTTGCTGGATTGGTTTTCGGGTGCCATGTCGCATTTGCAGAGCCCCAGAGGTATCAAAGCAATGGAAACCCACCAGAAGTGACCCCATTTTGGAAACTACACCCCTCAAGGAATTCATTTATGGTTTTTGTTATCATTTTGACCGCACAGGTTTTTCACAGCACCTATTTGAATTGGGCTGTGAAATGAAAAAAATTAGATTTTTTCCAATAAGATGTCATTTTTGATCAAAATTTCTTATTTTCACAGGGAACAACATACCCCATTTTGTTGCCCAATTTGTCCTTAGTGCGGCAATACCCCATTTGTGGTGATAAACTGCCGTTTGGGCCCATGGGAGGGCTCAGACGGAAAGGAGCGCTATGTGTTTGTTGGAGTCCAGATTTTGCTGGATTGGTTTTCGGGTGCCATGTTGCATTTGCAGAGCCCCAGAGGTATCAAAGCAATGGAAACCCACCAGAAGTGACCCCATTTTGGAAACTACACCCCTCAAGGAATTCATTTATGGTTTTTGTTATCATTTTGACCGCACAGTTTTTTCACAGCACCTATTTGAATTGGGCTGTGAAATGAAAAAAATGATATTTTTTCCAATAAGATGTCATTTTTGATCAAAATTTCTTATTTTCACAAGGAACAACATACCCCATTTTGTTGCCCAATTTGTCCTTAGTGCGGCAATACCCCATTTGTGGTGATAAACTGCCCTTTGGGCCCATGGGAGGGCTCAGAAGGAAAGGACCACCATTTGGCCTACTGGAGCTTTTCTGGTGCTAAGTCATGTGTGCAGAAGCCCCTGAGGTACCAGTACAGTTGAAACCCCCGAGAAGTGACCCCATTTTAAAAACTACACCCCTTAAGACATTCATCTAGAGGTGTAGTGAGCATTTTGACCCCACAGGTACTGTGTAAAAGATAATGCGCAGCAGATGGTGCAGTGTGAGATTTGCAATTTTATATATGTATATGCCATTTCAGTGTCCAATATAGTGTGCCCAGCATGCGCCACCGGAGATATACACCCCTTAAATTGTAATGTGGGTTCTCCTGGGTACGACAATACCCTACATGTGGCTGTTATCAGCTGCCTGGGCATACGGCAGGGCTCAGAAGGGAAAGATGAGGGGGGTAAGCTGTGCGGAGTGCATCAGGGTAAATTGAAAATCAAGGGATGTATGATACATTTTAAAACAATCTTTTATACAGAGCCCTGGTTTTTCGGGACACGTGTCACATTGGTATATTGTGTTCTTCCTTATCCCCCTCTTATAGCAGACTCTGCACCTCTTTTGACTCTTTCCCTTTCCACCGGTTTGGGGACCTTCTCCTGGAAAGTGTTGCCCTGGTACGATGCGCCCCCCCTTCCTGGTCCCTAAAGATTAGATCTTGAAATTCCAGGAAAGTTCCCCTCTGGCCTGCACATCGACGTAGCACATACGCATTGTACAAAGCCATCTGTATGATGTGCCCGGCCAGCTTCTTATACTACACCGCATGGCGCTGTAGGGCTTCAGGACTTGATTTGACAAGTCCATCCCTCCCATGTACCTATTGTAGTCCAGGATGCAGTCTGGTTTGGGGGTGGCCTTTCCTTCATATATCCTAAACCTGTAGGTATACCCTGATGCACTCTCGCACAGCTTATACATCTTCACGCCATACCTTGCCCTCTTACCTGGCAGGTACTGGCGGAATTGAACCCTCCCTTTAAAATGTACCAGGGACTCATCAATAGAAAAACACTTCTCGGGGGTGTATGCTTGGGAAAACCGGGCACTGGAACGGTCTAATAGGGGTCTCCGTTTATACAAACGGTCAAAACTGGGGTCATCTCGGAGTGGGCACGGCTCATTATCAGTATAATGTAAGAAGCGAAGTATTGCCTCATTTATTTATTTTTTTAGGTTCCAGTTCATTTCTGAAGTTGCTTTGAGGGGCCCATATATTAGAAACCCCTATCAAACACCCCATTTTAGAAACTAGACCCCTCAAAGTATTCACAACAGCATTTAGAAAGTTTATGAACCCTTTAGGTGTTTCACAGAAATTTAGAGGAAAGTAGAGGTGAAATTTACTCTTTTTATACCATTTTTTTTATAACACAAAAGGATTTATCAGAGAAACGCAACTCAATACTTATTGCCCAGATTCTGCAGTTTAGAGAAATATCCCACATGTTGCCCTCGGGCGGTAATGGACTGAAGCACCGGCCTCCGAAGCAAAGGAGCACCTAGCGGATTTTGAGCCCTCTTTTTTATTAGGCACCATGTCCGGTTTGAAGAGGTCTTGTGGTGCCAAAACATTGGAAACCCCCCAAAAGTGACCCCAATTTGGAAACTAGACCCCTTGAGGAATCCATTGTAGTTTTCATGGGGTGCATGCGGCTTTTTGATCAGTTTTTATTCCATTTTTAGGTGGCGTGGTGACTAATAAACAGCAATTCTACTATTGTTTTTGTATACTTTTTTTTTTACAGCGTTCACCGTGCGCTATAAATGATATATTAACTTTATTCTGCGGGGCGATACGATCACGGCGATACCAGATGTTTATAGTTTTTTTTTATGTCTTATGGCGTTTGCACAATAAAATATGTTTTGTAAACAATCATTCACTTTTTGTGTTACCTTATTCTAAGAGCCAGAACGTTTTTATTTTTCAATCAATAAAGCCGTGCGAGGACTTATTTTTTGCGTAACGAACTGTATTTTCCATCAGTACCATTTTTAGGTACATGCGACTTTTTGATCTCTTTTTATTACATTTTTTGGGAGGTGAAGTGACCAAACAATTGTGATTGTGGTACGGTTTATTAATATTTTTTTTTACGGCGTTCACCGTGCGGGATAAATAACAAAATAATTTTGTAGTTCAGGCCGTTACGGACGCGGCGATACCAATTATGTATAGTTTATTTGTTTGTTTATATATTTTTATTAATAATAAAGGCCTGATAAGGGAAAAAGTGGGACTTTTACTTTTATTACTTTTAAAACTTTTATTTTCTTATTTTTACACATCTTTTTTTAACTTTTTTTTTACTTTATTACTTTGTCCCACTAGGGGACATCAGGGCAGGAGGCCCTGATCGCTATTCTAATACACTGCACTACATGCGTAGTGCAGTGTATTAGAACTGTCAGCTACTCACTGACAGCAAGCATAGTGGGTCCTGACGTTGTCAGGACCCACTAGGCTTCCGTCTATGGCATAGCCGGACGCCATTGTTTGGTGTCCGGTTGCCATAGTCACCATCGCCGGCCGCTATCGCGTAGCAGGCCGGCGATGGCAGCTTAACCCCTAAAAAGCCGCGATCTCTATAGAACGCGGCTTTTAAGGGGTTAATCAGCGGGGACACAGCGATCGGTCCCCGCTGTAGGAGCTGTGACAGCTGCTGAACAAGACAGCAGCGTCACAGCTCCTGTATGTGTCGGGAGGACGGCCGAAACGGCCGTTACTCCCGTGACGTACTATTACGTCATGGAGCGCGAACGATACAGCTGCCATGACGTAATAGTACGTCAAGGAGCGGGAAGGGGTTAAAAACAAGAACTTGTCTCGCTAAAAACAAGCCCTTATATGACTATGAGGACGGAAAAATAATAAAGTTATGACTATCGGAATACAAAGAGGCAAAATCAAGATATTATTTTTGTCCTTAAGGTTGAAATTGGACCTCTAAGATGATTTCATGCAACAAACTCTGCATTTCTATAAATCACCGGTTAGACCATACATGGAATATTGTGTACAGTTTTGAGCACCTGTGTATGAGAAGGACATTGCTGAACTAGAATGCATGCAAAGAAGGGAAAGCAAGGTAATTAAAGGACCTCATCACAGACGGGGATTCTTTACTGTAAGAGCAGTTCGACGATTGAACTCTCTGCCACATTGAAAAGTGTTTTTATGAAAAATATAAAATTTCATCATATTTGTACCAGATTCTGGAGATGGAACTTTGATCCAGGAATTTATTCTAATAGCCATATTTTGAGTAAGGGAGGAATTTTTCCCCTAATGACAACATTGGAATGCACTCCAAGACAGTTTTTGCCTTCCTCTGGATCAACACGGCAGGTTTATAGGTTGAATTTGATGGACCTTTTTTCAATATTATCAACTATTCAACTCTGTAACAAGCATGTAACAAAAGTGAGCTTCCATGGCCCGTACGGGGATCGAACCCGAGACCTTGGCGTTATTAGCACCACGCTCTAACCAACTGAGCTAACCGGCCACTTTTACACCAAAGATTCACGTCACGTCAGTAGAAAATACATGCAAACGTGTATTCATATTGATATCCTATTAACCTGAATAATAAAATAAACTTGCAATTTTTACTACTCAAAAAGCATTGGACAAATTGCTTTTGTGTTTTCCATTCCACCCCACAAAGAGTTTTCTTTCAGTACATTATATGGTACATTAAATGCTGCCATTAAAAACAAGAACTTGTCTCGCTAAAAACAAGCCCTTATATGACTATGAGGACGGAAAAATAATAAAGTTATGACTATCGGAATACAAAGAGGCAAAATCAAGATATTATTTTTATCCTTAAGGTTGAAATTGAACCTCTAAGATGATTTCATGCAACAAACTCTGCATTTCTATAAATCACCGGTTAGACCATACATGGAATATTGTGTACAGTTTCAAGCACCTGTGTATGAGAAGGACATTGCTGAACTAGAATGCGTGCAAAGAAGGGAAAGCAAGGTAATTAAAGGACCTCATCACAGACGGGGATTCTTTACTGTAAGAGCAGTTCGACGATTGAACTCTCTGCCACATTGAAAAGTGTTTTTTTGAAAAATATAAAATTTCATCATATTTGTACCAGATTCTGGAGATGGAACTTTGATCCAGGAATTTATTCTAATAGCCATATTTGGAGTAAGGGAGGAATTTTTCCCCTAATGACAACATTGGAATGCACTCCAAGACAGTTTTTGCCTTCCTCTGGATCAACACGGCAGGTTTATAGGTTGAATTTGATGGACCTTTTTTCAATATTATCAACTATTCAACTCTGTAACAAAAGTGAGCTTCCATGGCCCATACAGGGATCGAACCCGTGACCTTGGCGTTATTAGCACCACGCTCTAACCAACTGAGCTAATCGGCCACTTTTACACCAAAGATTCACGTCACGTCAGTAGAAAATACATGCAAACGTGTATTCATATTGATATCCTATTAACCTGAATAATAAAATAAACTTGCAATTTTTACTACTCAAAAAGCATTGGACAAATTGCTTTTGTGTTTTCCATTCCACCCCACAAAGAGTTTTCTTCAGTACATTATATGGTACATTAAATGCTGCCATTAAAAACAAGAACTTGTCTCGCTAAAAACAAGCCCTTATATGACTATGAGGACGGAAAAATAATAAAGTTATGACTATCGGAATACAAAGAGGAAAAATCAAGATATTATTTTTGTCCTTAAGGTTGAAATTGGACCTCTAAGATGATTTCATGCAACAAACTCTGCATTTCTATAAATCACCGGTTAGACCATACATGGAATATTGTGTACAGTTTCAAGCACCTGTGTATGAGAAGGACATTGCTGAACTAGAATGCGTGCAAAGAAGGGAAAGCAAGGTAATTAAAGGACCTCATCACAGACGAGGATTCTTTACTGTAAGAGCAGTTCGACGATTGAACTCTCTGCCACATTGAAAAGTGTTTTTTTGAAAAATATAAAATTTCATCATATTTGTACCAGATTCTGGAGATGGAACTTTGATCCAGGAATTTATTCTAATAGCCATATTTGGAGTAAGGGAGGAATTTTTCCCCTAATGACAACATTGGAATGCACTCCAAGACAGTTTTTGCCTTCCTCTGGATCAACACGGCAGGTTTATAGGTTGAATTTGATGGACCTTTTTTCAATATTATCAACTATTCAACTCTGTAACAAAAGTGAGCTTCCATGGCCCATACAGGGATCGAACCCGTGACCTTGGCGTTATTAGCACCACGCTCTAACCAACTGAGCTAATCGGCCACTTTTACACCAAAGATTCACGTCACGTCAGTAGAAAATACATGCAAACGTGTATTCATATTGATATCCTATTAACCTGAATAATAAAATAAACTTGCAATTTTTACTACTCAAAAAGCATTGGACAAATTGCTTTTGTGTTTTCCATTCCACCCCACAAAGAGTTTTCTTCAGTACATTATATGGTACATTAAATGCAGCCATTAAAAACAAGAACTTGTCTCGCTAAAAACAAGCCCTTATATGACTATGAGGACGGAAAAATAATAAAGTTATGACTATCGGAATACAAAGAGGAAAAATCAAGATATTATTTTTGTCCTTAAGGTTGAAATTGGACCTCTAAGATGATTTCATGCAACAAACTCTGCATTTCTATAAATCACCGGTTAGACCATACATGGAATATTGTGTACAGTTTCAAGCACCTGTGTATGAGAAGGACATTGCTGAACTAGAATGCGTGCAAAGAAGGGAAAGCAAGGTAATTAAAGGACCTCATCACAGACGAGGATTCTTTACTGTAAGAGCAGTTCGACGATTGAACTCTCTGCCACATTGAAAAGTGTTTTTTTGAAAAATATAAAATTTCATCATATTTGTACCAGATTCTGGAGATGGAACTTTGATCCAGGAATTTATTCTAATAGCCATATTTGGAGTAAGGGAGGAATTTTTCCCCTAATGACAACATTGGAATGCACTCCAAGACAGTTTTTGCCTTCCTCTGGATCAACACGGCAGGTTTATAGGTTGAATTTGATGGACCTTTTTTCAATATTATCAACTATTCAACTCTGTAACAAAAGTGAGCTTCCATGGCCCATACGGGGATCGAACACGTGACCTTGGCGTTATTAGCACCACGCTCTAACCAACTGAGCTAACCAGCCACATTTACACCAAAGATTCACGTCACGTCAGTAGAAAATACATGCAAACGTGTATTCATATTGATATCCTATTAACCTGAATAATAAAATAAACTTGCAATTTTTACTACTCAAAAAGCATTGGACAAATTGCTTTTGTGTTTTCCATTCCACCCCACAAAGAGTTTTCTTCAGTACATTATATGGTACATTAAATGCAGCCATTAAAAACAAGAACTTGTCTCGCTAAAAACAAGCCCTTATATGACTATGAGGACGGAAAAATAATAAAGTTATGACTATCGGAATACATAGAGGCAAAATCAAGATATTATTTTTCCATTCCACCCCACAAAGAGTTTTCTTTCAGTACATTATATGGTACATTAAATGCTGCCATTAAAAACAAGAACTTGTCTCGCTAAAAACAAGCCCTTATATGACTATGAGGACGGAAAAATAATAAAGTTATGACTATCAGAATACAAAGAGGCAAAATCAAGATATTATTTTTGTCCTTAAGGTTGAAATTGAACCTCTAAGATGATTTCATGCAACAAACTCTGCATTTCTATAAATCACCGGTTAGACCATACATGGAATATTGTGTACAGTTTTAAGCACCTGTGTATGAGAAGGACATTGCTGAACTAGAATGCGTGCAAAGAAGGGAAAGCAAGGTAATTAAAGGACCTCATCACAGACGGGGATTCTTTACTGTAAGAGCAGTTCGACGATTGAACTCTCTGCCACATTGAAAAGTGTTTTTTTGAAAAATATAAAATTTCATCATATTTGTACCAGATTCTGGAGATGGAACTTTGATCCAGGAATTTATTCTAATAGCCATATTTGGAGTAAGGGAGGAATTTTTCCCCTAATGACAACATTGGAATGCACTCCAAGACAGTTTTTGCCTTCCTCTGGATCAACACGGCAGGTTTATAGGTTGAATTTGATGGACCTTTTTTCAATATTATCAACTATTCAACTCTGTAACAAGCATGTAACAAGCATGTAACAAAAGTGAGCTTCCATGGCCCGTACGGGATCGAACCCGTGACCTTGGCGTTATTAGCACCACGCTCTAACCAACTGAGCTAACCGGCCACTTTTACACCAAAGATTCACGTCACGTCAGTAGAAAATACATGCAAACGTGTATTCATATTGATATCCTATTAACCTGAATAATAAAATAAACTTGCAATTTTTACTACTCAAAAAGCATTGGACAAATTGATTTTGTGTTTTCCATTCCACCCCACAAAGAGTTTTCTTCAGTACATTATATGGTACATTAAATGCTGCCATTAAAAACAAGAACTTGTCTCGCTAAAAACAAGCCCTTATATGACTATGAGGACGGAAAAATAATAAAGTTATGACTATCGGAATACAAAGAGGCAAAATCAAGATATTATTTTTGTCCTTAAGGTTGAAATTGGACCTCTAAGATGATTTCATGCAACAAACTCTGCATTTCTATAAATCACCGGTTAGACCATACATGGAATATTGTGTACAGTTTTGAGCACCTGTGTATGAGAAGGACATTGCTGAACTAGAATGCGTGCAAAGAAGGGAAAGCAAGGTAATTAAAGGACCTCATCACAGACGGGGATTCTTTACTGTAAGAGCAGTTCGACGATTGAACTCTCTGCCACATTGAAAAGTGTTTTTTTGAAAAATATAAAATTTCAACATATTTGTACCAGATTCTGGAGATGGAACTTTGATCCAGGAATTTATTCTAATAGCCATATTTGGAGTAAGGGAGGAATTTTTCCCCTAATGACAACATTGGAATGCACTCCAAGACAGTTTTTGCCTTCCTCTGGATCAACACGGCAGGTTTATAGGTTGAATTTGATGGACCTTTTTTCAATATTATCAACTATTCAACTCTGTAACAAAAGTGAGCTTCCATGGCCCATACGGGGATCGAACCCGTGACCTTGGCGTTATTAGCACCACGCTCTAACCAACTGAGCTAATCGGCCACTTTTACACCAAAGATTCACGTCACGCAGTAGAAAATACATGCAAACGTGTATTCATATTGATATCCTATTAACCTGAATAATAAAATAAACTTGCAATTTTTACTACTCAAAAAGCATTGGACAAATTGCTTTTGTGTTTTCCATTCCACCCCACAAAGAGTTTTCTTCAGTACATTATATGGTACATTAAATGCTGCCATTAAAAACAAGAACTTGTCTCGCTAAAAACAAGCCCTTATATGACTATGAGGACGGAAAAATAATAAAGTTATGACTATCGGAATACAAAGAGGCAAAATCAAGATATTATTTTTGTCCTTAAGGTTGAAATTGGACCTCTAAGATGATTTCATGCAACAAACTCTGCATTTCTATAAATCACCGGTTAGACCATACATGGAATATTGTGTACAGTTTCAAGCACCTGTGTATGAGAAGGACATTGCTGAACTAGAATGCGTGCAAAGAAGGGAAAGCAAGGTAATTAAAGGACCTCATCACAGACGAGGATTCTTTACTGTAAGAGCAGTTCGACGATTGAACTCTCTGCCACATTGAAAAGTGTTTTTTTGAAAAATATAAAATTTCATCATATTTGTACCAGATTCTGGAGATGGAACTTTGATCCAGGAATTTATTCTAATAGCCATATTTGGAGTAAGGGAGGAATTTTTCCCCTAATGACAACATTGGAATGCACTCCAAGACAGTTTTTGCCTTCCTCTGGATCAACACGGCAGGTTTATAGGTTGAATTTGATGGACCTTTTTTCAATATTATCAACTATTCAACTCTGTAACAAAAGTGAGCTTTCATGGCCCGTACGGGGATCGAACCCGTGACCTTGGCGTTATTAGCACCACGCTCTAACCAACTGAGCTAACCAGCCACTTTTACACCAAAGATTCACGTCACGTCAGTAGAAAATACATGCAAACGTGTATTCATATTGATATCCTATTAACCTGAATAATAAAATAAACTTGCAATTTTTACTACTCAAAAAGCATTGGACAAATTGCTTTTGTGTTTTCCATTCCACCCCACAAAGAGTTTTCTTCAGTACATTATATGGTACATTAAATGCTGCCATTAAAAACAAGAACTTGTCTCGCTAAAAACAAGCCCTTATATGACTATGAGGACGGAAAAATAATAAAGTTATGACTATCGGAATACAAAGAGGCAAAATCAAGATATTATTTTTCCATTCCACCCCACAAAGAGTTTTCTTTCAGTACATTATATGGTACATTAAATGCTGCCATTAAAAACAAGAACTTGTCTCGCTAAAAACAAGCCCTTATATGACTATGAGGACGGAAAATTAATAAAGTTATGACTATCAGAATACAAAGAGGCAAAATCAAGATATTATTTTTGTCCTTAAGGTTGAAATTGAACCTCTAAGATGATTTCATGCAACAAACTCTGCATTTCTATAAATCACCGGTTAGACCATACATGGAATATTGTGTACAGTTTTAAGCACCTGTGTATGAGAAGGACATTGCTGAACTAGAATGCGTGCAAAGAAGGGAAAGCAAGGTAATTAAAGGACCTCATCACAGATGGGGATTCTTTACTGTAAGAGCAGTTCGACGATTGAACTCTCTGCCACATTGAAAAGTGTTTTTTTGAAAAATATAAAATTTCATCATATTTGTACCAGATTCTGGAGATGGAACTTTGATCCAGGAATTTATTCTAATAGCCATATTTGGAGTAAGGGAGGAATTTTTCCCCTAATGAGAAAATTGGAATGCACTCCAAGACAGTTTTTGCCTTCCTCTGGATCAACACGGCTGGTTTATAGGTTGAATTTGATGGACCTTTTTTCAATATTATCAACTATTCAACTCTGTAACAAGCATGTAACAAAAGTGAGCTTCCATGGCCCGTACGGGGATCGAACCCGTGACCTTGGCGTTATTAGCACCACACTCTAACCAACTGAGCTAACCGGCCACTTTTACACCAAAGATTCACGTCACGTCAGTAGAAAATACATGCAAACGTGTATTCATATTGATATCCTATTAACCTGAATAATAAAATAAACTTGCAATTTTTACTACTCAAAAAGCATTGGACAAATTGCTTTTGTGTTTTCCATTCCACCCCACAAAGAGTTTTCTTTCAGTACATTATATGGTACATTAAATGCTGCCATTAAAAACAAGAACTTGTCTCGCTAAAAACAAGCCCTTATATGACTATGAGGACGGAAAAATAATAAAGTTATGACTATCGGAATACAAAGAGGCAAAATCAAGATATTATTTTTATCCTTAAGGTTGAAATTGAACCTCTAAGATGATTTCATGCAACAAACTCTGCATTTCTATAAATCACCGGTTAGACCATACATGGAATATTGTGTACAGTTTCAAGCACCTGTGTATGAGAAGGACATTGCTGAACTAGAATGCGTGCAAAGAAGGGAAAGCAAGGTAATTAAAGGACCTCATCACAGACGGGGATTCTTTACTGTAAGAGCAGTTCGACGATTGAACTCTCTGCCACATTGAAAAGTGTTTTTTTGAAAAATATAAAATTTCATCATATTTGTACCAGATTCTGGAGATGGAACTTTGATCCAGGAATTTATTCTAATAGCCATATTTGGAGTAAGGGAGGAATTTTTCCCCTAATGACAACATTGGAATGCACTCCAAGACAGTTTTTGCCTTCCTCTGGATCAACACGGCAGGTTTATAGGTTGAATTTGATGGACCTTTTTTCAATATTATCAACTATTCAACTCTGTAACAAAAATGAGCTTACATTGCCCGTATGGGGATCGAACCCGTGACCTTGGCGTTATTAGCACCACGCTCTAACCAACTGAGCTAACCGGCCACTTTTACACCAAAGATTCACGTCACGTCAGTAGAAAATACATGCAAACGTGTATTCATATTGATATCCTATTAACCTGAATAATAAAATAAACTTGCAATTTTTACTACTCAAAAAGCATTGGACAAATTGCTTTTGTGTTTTCCATTCCACCCCACAAAGAGTTTTCTTCAGTAAATTATATGGTACATTAAATGCTGCCATTAAAAACAAGAACTTGTCTCGCTAAAAACAAGCCCTTATATGACTATGAGGACGGAAAAATAATAAAGTTATGACTATCGGAATACAAAGAGGCAAAATCAAGATATTATTTTTGTCCTTAAGGTTGAAATTGGACCTCTAAGATGATTTCATGCAACAAACTCTGCATTTCTATAAATCACCGGTTAGACCATACATGGAATATTGTGTACAGTTTTGAGCACCTGTGTATGAGAAGGACATTGCTGAACTAGAATGCATGCAAAGAAGGGAAAGCAAGGTAATTAAAGGACCTCATCACAGACGGGGATTCTTTACTGTAAGAGCAGTTCGACGATTGAACTCTCTGCCACATTGAAAAGTGTTTTTTTGAAAAATATAAAATTTCATCATATTTGTACCAGATTCTGGAGATGGAACTTTGATCCAGGAATTTATTCTAATAGCCATATTTTGAGTAAGGGAGGAATTTTTCCCCTAATGACAACATTGGAATGCACTCCAAGACAGTTTTTGCCTTCCTCTGGATCAACACGGCAGGTTTATAGGTTGAATTTGATGGACCTTTTTTCAATATTATCAACTATTCAACTCTGTAACAAGCATGTAACAAAAGTGAGCTTCCATGGCCCGTACGGGGATCGAACCCGAGACCTTGGCGTTATTAGCACCACGCTCTAACCAACTGAGCTAACCGGCCACTTTTACACCAAAGATTCACGTCACGTCAGTAGAAAATACATGCAAACGTGTATTCATATTGATATCCTATTAACCTGAATAATAAAATAAACTTGCAATTTTTACTACTCAAAAAGCATTGGACAAATTGCTTTTGTGTTTTCCATTCCACCCCACAAAGAGTTTTCTTTCAGTACATTATATGGTACATTAAATGCTGCCATTAAAAACAAGAACTTGTCTCGCTAAAAACAAGCCCTTATATGACTATGAGGACGGAAAAATAATAAAGTTATGACTATCGGAATACAAAGAGGCAAAATCAACATATTATTTTTGTCCTTAAGGTTGAAATTGGACCTCTAAGATGATTTCATGCAACAAACTCTGCATTTCTATAAATCACCGGTTAGACCATACATGGAATATTGTGTACAGTTTTGAGCACCTGTGTATGAGAAGGACATTGCTGAACTAGAATGCGTGCAAAGAAGGGAAAGCAAGGTAATTAAAGGACCTCATCACAGACGGGGATTCTTTACTGTAAGAGCAGTTCGACGATTGAACTCTCTGCCACATTGAAAAGTGTTTTTTTGAAAAATATAAAATTTCATCATATTTGTACCAGATTCTGGAGATGGAACTTTGATCCAGGAATTTATTCTAATAGCCATATTTGGAGTAAGGGAGGAATTTTTCCCCTAATGACAACATTGGAATGCACTCCAAGACAGTTTTTGCCTTCCTCTGGATCAACACGGCAGGTTTATAGGTTGAATTTGATGGACCTTTTTTCAATATTATCAACTATTCAACTCTGTAACAAGCATGTAACAAAAGTGAGCTTCCATGGCCCATAAGGTGACCAAACCCGTGACCTTGGCGTTATTAGCACCACGCTCTAACCAACTGAGCTAACCGGCCACTTTTACACTAAAGATTCACGTCACGTCAGTAGAAAATACATGCAAACGTGTATTCATATTGATATCCTATTAACCTGAATAATAAAATAAACTTGCAATTTTTACTACTCAAAAAGCATTGGACAAATTGCTTTTGTGTTTTCCATTCCACCCCACAAAGAGTTTTCTTCAGTACATTATATGGTACATTAAATGCTGCCATTAAAAACAAGAACTTGTCTCGCTAAAAACAATCCCTTATATGACTATGAGGCCGAAAAATAATAAAGTTATGACTATCGGAATACAAAGAGGCAAAATCAAGATATTATTTTTGTCCTTAAGGTTGAAATTGGACCTCTAAGATGATTTCATGCAACAAACTCTGCATTTCTATAAATCACCGGTTAGACCATACATGGAATATTGTGTACAGTTTTGAGCACCTGTGTATGAGAAGGACATTGCTGAACTAGAATGCGTGCAAAGAAGGGAAAGCAAGGTAATTAAAGGACCTCATCACAGACGGGGATTCTTTACTGTAAGAGCAGTTCGACGATTGAACTCTCTGCCACATTGAAAAGTGGTTTTTTGAAAAATATAAAATTTCATCATATTTGTACCAGATTCTGGAGATGGAACTTTGATCCAGGAATTTATTCTAATAGCCATATTTGTTGTAAGGGAGGAATTTTTCCCCTAATGACAACATTGGAATGCACTCCAAGACAGTTTTTGCCTTCCTCTGGATCAACACGGCAGGTTTATAGGTTGAATTTGATGGACCTTTTTTCAATATTATCAACTATTCAACTCTGTAACAAGCATGTAACAAAAGTGAGCTTCCATGGCCCGTACGGGGATCGAACCCGAGACCTTGGCGTTATTAGCACCACGCTCTAACCAACTGAGCTAACCGGCCACTTTTACACCAAAGATTCACGTCACGTCAGTAGAAAATACATGCAAACGTGTATTCATATTGATATCCTATTAACCTGAATAATAAAATAAACTTGCAATTTTTACTACTCAAAAAGCATTGGACAAATTGCTTTTGTGTTTTCCATTCCACCCCACAAAGAGTTTTCTTTCAGTACATTATATGGTACATTAAATGCTGCCATTAAAAACAAGAACTTGTCTCGCTAAAAACAAGCCCTTATATGACTATGAGGACGGAAAAATAATAAAGTTATGACTATCGGAATACAAAGAGGCAAAATCAACATATTATTTTTGTCCTTAAGGTTGAAATTGGACCTCTAAGATGATTTCATGCAACAAACTCTGCATTTCTATAAATCACCGGTTAGACCATACATGGAATATTGTGTACAGTTTTGAGCACCTGTGTATGAGAAGGACATTGCTGAACTAGAATGCGTGCAAAGAAGGGAAAGCAAGGTAATTAAAGGACCTCATCACAGACGGGGATTCTTTACTGTAAGAGCAGTTCGACGATTGAACTCTCTGCCACATTGAAAAGTGTTTTTTTGAAAAATATAAAATTTCATCATATTTGTACCAGATTCTGGAGATGGAACTTTGATCCAGGAATTTATTCTAATAGCCATATTTGGAGTAAGGGAGGAATTTTTCCCCTAATGACAACATTGGAATGCACTCCAAGACAGTTTTTGCCTTCCTCTGGATCAACACGGCAGGTTTATAGGTTGAATTTGATGGACCTTTTTTCAATATTATCAACTATTCAACTCTGTAACAAGCATGTAACAAAAGTGAGCTTCCATGGCCCATAAGGTGACCAAACCCGTGACCTTGGCGTTATTAGCACCACGCTCTAACCAACTGAGCTAACCGGCCACTTTTACACTAAAGATTCACGTCACGTCAGTAGAAAATACATGCAAACGTGTATTCATATTGATATCCTATTAACCTGAATAATAAAATAAACTTGCAATTTTTACTACTCAAAAAGCATTGGACAAATTGCTTTTGTGTTTTCCATTCCACCCCACAAAGAGTTTTCTTCAGTACATTATATGGTACATTAAATGCTGCCATTAAAAACAAGAACTTGTCTCGCTAAAAACAATCCCTTATATGACTATGAGGCCGAAAAATAATAAAGTTATGACTATCGGAATACAAAGAGGCAAAATCAAGATATTATTTTTGTCCTTAAGGTTGAAATTGGACCTCTAAGATGATTTCATGCAACAAACTCTGCATTTCTATAAATCACCGGTTAGACCATACATGGAATATTGTGTACAGTTTTGAGCACCTGTGTATGAGAAGGACATTGCTGAACTAGAATGCGTGCAAAGAAGGGAAAGCAAGGTAATTAAAGGACCTCATCACAGACGGGGATTCTTTACTGTAAGAGCAGTTCGACGATTGAACTCTCTGCCACATTGAAAAGTGGTTTTTTGAAAAATATAAAATTTCATCATATTTGTACCAGATTCTGGAGATGGAACTTTGATCCAGGAATTTATTCTAATAGCCATATTTGTTGTAAGGGAGGAATTTTTCCCCTAATGACAACATTGGAATGCACTCCAAGACAGTTTTTGCCTTCCTCTGGATCAACACGGCAGGTTTATAGGTTGAATTTGATGGACCTTTTTTCAATATTATCAACTATTCAACTCTGTAACAAGCATGTAACAAAAGTGAGCTTCCATGGCCCATACGGGGACCGAACCCATGACCTTGGCGTTATTAGCACCACGCTCTAACCAACTGAGCTAACAGGCCACTTTTACACCAAATATTCACGTCACGTCAGTAGAAAATACATGCAAACGTGTATTCATATTGATATCCTATTAACCTGAATAATAAAATAAACTTGCAATTTTTACTACTCAAAAAGCATTGGACAAATTGCTTTTGTGTTTTCCATTCCACCCCACAAAGAGTTTTCTTCAGTACATTATATGGTACATTAAATGCTGCCATTAACCCCTTCCCTCTTTGGCCGCTTTTGACCTTCCTGACAGAGCCTCATTTTTCAAATCTGACATGTTTCACTTTATGTGGTAATAACTCCGGGATGCTTTTACCTATCCAAGTGATTCTGAGATTGTTTTCTCGTGACACATTGGACTTTATGTTACTGGCAAAATTTGCCCGATACATTCAGTATTTAATTGTGAAAAACACCAAAATTCAGCGAAAAATTGCAAAAATTTGCATTTTTCTCAATTTAAATGTATCTGCTTGTAAGACAGGCAGTTATATCACACAAAAATGTTGCTAACTAACATCCCCCATATGTCTACTTTAGATTGGCATCGTTTTTTGAACATCATTTTATTTTTCAAGGACGTTACAAGGCTTAGAACTTTAGCAGCAATTTCTCACATTTTCAAGAAAATTTCAAAATGCTATTTTTACAGGGGCCAGTTCAGTTGTGAAGTGGGTTTGAGGTCCTTAGATATTAGAAACCCCCAATAAGTCACCCCATTTTAAAAAATGCACCCCTCAAAGTATTCAAAACAGCATTTAGAAAGTTTCTTAACCCTTTAGACATTGCGCAGGAATTAAGGCAACGTAGAGGTGAAATTTACAAAGTTAATTATTTTTTTCCAGAAATTCATTTTGAATCCATTTTTTTTGTACCACAGAATGTTTTACCCAAGAAATGCAACTCAATATTTATTGCCCAGGTTCTGCAGTTTTAGGAAATATCCCACATGTGGCTCTAGTGTGCTACTGGACTGAAGCACCGGCCTCAGAAGCAAAGGAGCACCTGGTGGATTTTGGGCCTCCTTTTTATTAGAATATATTTTAGGCACCATGTCAGCTTTGAACAGGTCTTGTGGAACTAAAACAGTGGAAACCCCCCAAAAGTGACCCCATTTGGGAAACTACACCCCTCGAGGAATTTATATAGGGGTGTAGCAAGCATTTTGACCGGCCAGTTTTTTTGCAAAAATGTTTGGAACTAGGCCATGAAAATGAAAATCTAAATTTTTTCAAATAAAATTTAGGTTTAGCTAATTTTTTTTCATTTCCAAAAGAACTAAAGTAGAAAAAGCACCACAACATTTGTAGAGCAATTTCTCCCGAGTAAAACAATACCCCACATGTCGTAATAAACGGTTATTTGGACACACGGCAGGGCTTAGAATGGAAAGAGCGCCATTTGGCTCTTGGAGCTCAAATTTAGCAGGAATGGTTTGCAGAGGCCATGTCGCATTTGCAAAGCCCCCTAGGGGACAAAACAGTGGAAACCCCCAACAAGTGACCCCATTTTGGAAACTATACCCCTCGAGGAATTTATCTAGGGGTGTAGCAAGCATTTTGACCGGCCAGTTTTTTTGCAAACATTTTTGGAACTAGGCCATGAAAATGAAAATCTAAATTTTTTCAAATAAAATGTAGGTTTAGCTAATTTTTTTTCATTTCCACAAGGACTAAAGGAGAAAAAGCACCATAAAATTTGTAAAGAAATTTCTCCCGAGTAAAACAATACCCCACATGTAGTAATAAAAGGCTGTTTGGACACACGGCGAGGCTGAGAAGGGAAAGAGCGCCATTTGGCTTTTGGAACTCAAATTTAGCAGGAATGGTTTGCGGAGGCCATGTCGCATTTACAAAGCCCCTGAGGGGACAAAACAGTGGAAACCCCCAACAAGTGACCCCATTTTGGAAACTACACCCCATGAGGAAATTATCTAGGAGTACAGTGAGCAGTTTGACCCCACAGGTGTTTTACAGAACTTATTGGAAGTAGGCCGTAAAAATGAAAATCTACATTTTTTGAAATAAAATGTAGGTTTAGGTTTTTTTTTTTCATTTCCACAAGGACTGAAGGAGAAAAAGCACCATAAAATTAGTAAATCAACTTCTCCCGAGTAAAACAATGCCCCACATGTGGTCATAAACGGCTGTTTGGACACACGGTAGGGCTCAGAATGGAACTAGCACCATTTGGATTTTGGATAGTGTCTGGGCGCCATGTCACATTTGCTGAGCCCCTGTAGTACTAGTACAGTGGAAACACCCCAAAATTGACTCAATTTGGGAAACTGCACCCCCTGAGGAATCATCTAGGGGTATAGTGAAAATTTTGATCCCAAAGGTTTTTTGCTGAATTAAGCCATGAAAATGAAAAATAATTTTTTTTTCCAACAAGATGTCGTTTTAGATCAACATTTTTCATTTTTACAAGGAATAGAGAAGAAAAAGCACCCCAACATTTGTAAAGTAATTTCTCCCGAGTACGGTAACACCCCATATGTGGTTATAATCGGCTGATTACGTATATGGGAGCATTCAGAAGAAAAGGAGCGGTATTTATCTTTCGGAGCGTAGATTTTGCTGGAATGGTTTGCGGACGCCATGTTGCATTTGCAAAACCACTGATGTACCAAACAAAAGTGACCCCGTTTTAGAAACTACACCCCTAAAGGCATTTATCAAGGGATGTAGTGAGAATTTAGACTCCACAGGTGTTTTTCAGAAATGAATACGCAGTGGATGGTGCAAAGTGAAAATTGCAATTTTTCCACTGATCTGCCCATTCACCGCACAAGATGTTGTGCCCCTGGAGAATGTTACCCCATAAATTGTTAAGCGGGTTCTCCCGGGTATGGTAATGCCTTACTTGTGGCCATAAATTGCTGTTTGGGCACACTGTAGGGCTAAGAAGGAATAGACCGCCATTTTGAGCATGGATTTTGCTTGGTAGTTTTGTTTGAGTTTTGCTGGTATTCAGTTTATAATGTGGTGGCATATGTAATCTGTGCGGAGAACATCAGGGTATATGTAATCTGTGCGGAGAACATCAGGGTATATGTAATCTGTGCGGAGAACATCAGGGTATATGTAATCTGTGCGGGTACATCAGGGCATAATAAGAGGGTATAATAATGGGGTAAATAATACAATTATCCATAGATGTGTGTTACGATGTGAAGCCATCCGTTATGCGCAGGCCGGTGTCACACTGATAAACGGTTTTCTTTCTTGTCCCCCTTCTGTAACGCTCTGCACCTTTTGGGGACTTTTTCTCCTTCGTAGTTTTCGGAAATATTGCTGGGAAAGTTTTGCGCTAGTATAATACGGGCGCCCTCGCTTCCAGCGGATGTGCTATGTCCCTTCCCTTTCCTAGTTCCTAAATACTAGGGCCCTGAAACTGAAGAAATGTTCCCCTCCGGCCTGCGCATTGAGATGTTTTTTCATCACCGCATTACTAGTGCCATAACTTTTTTGTTTTTCAGTTGATTGGGCGGTGTGCGGGCTTGTTTTTTGCGAGACGGGCTGTAGATTTTATTGGTACCATTTTAGAACACATACGACTTTTTGATCACTTTTTATTTCATTTTTTGGTAAAGGAAATTACCAAAAACAAGCAATTCTGGAATCGTTTTTTATTGGTTTTTTTTTATCGGCATCCACAGTGCGCCCTAAATTACATGTTAGATTTATTCTGCGGGTCGATACGATTACGGCGATACCAAATTTATATAGTTTTTTTTATGTATTGCGGCTTTTGCACAATAAAATCACTTTTTTTATAAAATCATTTGTTTTCTGTGTCGCCATATTCTAAGACACATAACGTTATTATTTTTGCGTGCACAAAGCGGTGTCAGGGATTATTTTTTGCGGGACGGATTGCCGTTTTTATTGGTACAATTTTGGAGTAAATGTGACTTTTTGATCACTTTTTATAGCATTTTTTGGAAGGAGATGTGACCTAAAAACAAAGATTCTGGCGTTGTTTTTCATGGTTTTTTTTTACGGCGTTTACCGTGCGGGATAAATTACATAATAGTTTTGTAGTTTGGGTCGTTACGGACGCGGCGATACCAATTATGTATAGTTTTTTTAATTTTTACGGTTTTTCCCATAATAAAAGACTTACTATGGGAAAAAAGTCAGTTTAGCTTTATTTTTATTTGAAATGTGTGTGTTTTTATTGTTTTACCACATTTTTATTAACTTTTTTTTACTTTTTTGACTTGTCCCACTAGGGGACATGAGGGCCTGATGCCCCGATCGCTACTCTAATACACTGCACTACATACGTAGTGCAGTGTATTAGCGCTGTCAGTTATTCACTGACAGCAAGCCTATGAGGACACGCCGAAGGCGGGTCCTCATCGGCTCCCGTACAAGGCAGACTCGGACGCCATTTTCTATTGAGCGCAGCATCTGAGGGGTTAATCTGCCGGATCGGAGAATAGCTCCGGTCCTGGCAGTTACAGGAGGGTGCCAGCTGTATAATACAGCTGTCACCCCGCGGTGATGGTGCCGGCTCTGCTTCTGAGCCCGCACAATCACTGCGCCGTACATGTACGGCGCTTTGCGGGAAGCACCTCCCGACAGCGCCGTACATGTACGGCGCATGTCGGGAAGGGGTTAAAAACAAGAACTTGTCTCGCTAAAAACAAGCCCTTATATGACTATGAGGACGGAAAAATAATAAAGTTATGACTATCGGAATACAAAGAGGCAAAATCAAGATATTATTTTTGTCCTTAAGGTTGAAATTGGACCTCTAAAATGATTTCATGCAACAAACTCTGCATTTCTATAAATCACCGGTTAGACCATACATGGAATATTGTGTACAGTTTTGAGCACCTGTGTATGAGAAGGACATTGCTGAACTAGAATGCGTGCAAAGAAGGGAAAGCAAGGTAATTAAAGGACCTCATCACAGACGGGGATTCTTTACTGTAAGAGCAGTTCGACGATTGAACTCTCTGCCACATTGAAAAGTGGTTTTTTGAAAAATATTAAATTTCATCATATTTGTACCAGATTCTGGAGATGGAACTTTGATCCAGGAATTTATTCTAATAGCCATATTTGGAGTAAGGGAGGAATTTTTCCCCTAATGACAACATTGGAATGCACTCCAAGACAGTTTTTGCCTTCCTCTGGATCAACACGGCAGGTTTATAGGTTGAATTTGATGGACCTTTTTTCAATATTATCAACTATTCAACTCTGTAACAAGCATGTAACAAAAGTGAGCTTATATGGCCCGTACGGGGATCGAACCCGTGACCTTGGCGTTATTAGCACCACGCGCTAACCAACTGAGCTAACCGGCCACTTTTACACCAAAGATTCACATCACGTCAGTAGAAAATACATGCAAACGTGTATTCATATTGATATCCTATTAACCTGAATAATAAAATAAACTTGCAATTTTTACTACTCAAAAAGCATTGGACAAATTGCTTTTGTGTTTTCCATTCCACCCCACAAAGAGTTTTCTTTCAGTACATTATATGGTACATTAAATGCTGCCATTAAAAACAAGAACTTGTCTCGCTAAAAACAAGCCCTTATATGACTATGAGGACGGAAAAATAATAAAGTTATGACTATCGGAATACAAAGAGGCAAAATCAAGATATTATTTTTGTCCTTAAGGTTGAAATTGAACCTCTAAGATGATTTCATGCAACAAACTCTGCATTTCTATAAATCACCGGTTACACCATACATCGAATATTGTGTACAGTTTTGAGCACCTGTGTATGAGAAGGACATTGCTGAACTAGAATGCGTGCAAAGAAGGGAAAGCAAGGTAATTAAAGGACCTCATCACAGACGGGGATTCTTTACTGTAAGAGCAGTTCGACGATTGAACTCTCTGCCACATTGAAAAGTGTTTTTTTGAAAAATATAAAATTTCATCATATTTGTACCAGATTCTGGAGATGGAACTTTGATCCAGGAATTTATTCTAATAGCCATATTTGGAGTAAGGGAGGAATTTTTCCCCTAATGACAACATTGGAATGCACTCCAAGACAGTTTTTGCCTTCCTCTGGATCAACACGGCAGGTTTATAGGTTGAATTTGATGGACCTTTTTTCAATAGTATCAACTATTCAACTCTGTAACAAAAGTGAGCTTCCATGGCCGGTATGGGGATCGAACCCGTGACCTTGGCGTTATTAGCACCACGCTCTAACCAACTGAGCTAACCGGCCACTTTTACACCAAAGATTCACGTCACGTCAGTAGAAAATACATGCAAACGTGTATTCATATTGATATCCTATTAACCTGAATAATAAAATAAACTTGCAATTTTTACTACTCAAAAAGCATTGGACAAATTGCTTTTGTGTTTTCCATTCCACCCCACAAAGAGTTTTCTTCAGTACATTATATGGTACATTAAATGCTGCCATTAAAAAAAAGAACTTGTCTCGCTAAAAACAAGCCCTTATATGACTATAAGGACGGAAAAATAATAAAGTTATGACTATCGGAATACAAAGAGGCAAAATCAAGATATTATTTTTGTCCTTAAGGTTGAAATTGGACCTCTAAGATGATTTCATGCAACAAACTCTGCATTTCTATAAATCACCGGTTAGACCATACATGGAATATTGTGTACAGTTTTGAGCACCTGTGTATGAGAAGGACATTGCTGAACTAGAATGCGTGCAAAGAAGGGAAAGCAAGGTAATTAAAGGACCTCATCACAGATGGGGATTCTTTACTGTAAGAGCAGTTCGACGATTGAACTCTCTGCCACATTGAAAAGTGTTTTTTTGAAAAATATAAAATTTCATCATATTTGTACCAGATTCTGGAGATGGAACTTTGATCCAGGAATTTATTCTAATAGCCATATTTGGAGTAAGGGAGGAATTTTTCCCCTAATGACAACATTGGAATGCACTCCAAGACAGTTTTTGCCTTCCTCTGGATCAACACGGCAGGTTTATAGGTTGAATTTGATGGACCTTTTTTCAATATTATCAACTATTCAACTCTGTAACAAAAGTGAGCTTCCATGGCCCATACGGGGATCGAACCCGTGACCTTGGCGTTATTAGCACCACGCTCTAACCAACTGAGCTAATCGGCCACTTTTACACCAAAGATTCACGTCACGTCAGTAGAAAATACATGCAAACGTGTATTCATATTGATATCCTATTAACCTGAATAATAAAATAAACTTGCAATTTTTACTACTCAAAAAGCATTGGACAAATTGCTTTTGTGTTTTCCATTCCACCCCACAAAGAGTTTTCTTCAGTACATTATATGGTACATTAAATGCTGCCATTAAAAACAAGAACTTGTCTCGCTAAAAACAAGCCCTTATATGACTATAAGGACGGAAAAATAATAAAGTTATGACTATCGGAATACAAAGAGGCAAAATCAAGATATTATTTTTGTCCTTAAGGTTGAAATTGGACCTCTAAGATGATTTCATGCAACAAACTCTGCATTTCTATAAATCACCGGTTAGACCATACATGGAATATTGTGTACAGTTTTGAGCACCTGTGTATGAGAAGGACATTGCTGAACTAGAATGCGTGCAAAGAAGGGAAAGCAAGGTAATTAAAGGACCTCATCACAGACGGGGATTCTTTACTGTAAGAGCAGTTCGACGATTGAACTCTCTGCCACATTGAAAAGTGTTTTTTTGAAAAATATAAAATTTCATCATATTTGTACCAGATTCTGGAGATGGAAATTTGATCCAGGAATTTATTCTAATAGCCATATTTGGAGTAAGGGAGGAATTTTTCCCCTAATGACAACATTGGAATGCACTCCAAGACAGTTTTTGCCTTCCTCTGGATCAACACGGCAGGTTTATAGGTTGAATTTGATGGACCTTTTTTCAATATTATCAACTATTCAACTCTGTAACAAGTATGTAACAAGCATGTAACAAAAGGGAGCTTCCATGGCCCATACGGGATCGAACCCGTGACCTTGGCGTTATTAACACCACGCTCTAACCAACTGAGCTAACCGGCCACTTTTACACCAAAGATTCACGTCACGTCAGTAGAAAATACATGCAAACGTGTATTCATATTGATATCCTATTAACCTGAATAATAAAATAAACTTGCAATTTTTACTACTCAAAAAGCATTGGACAAATTGCTTTTGTGTTTTCCATTCCACCTCACAAAGAGTTTTCTTTCAGTACATTATATGGTACATTAAATGCTGCCATTAAAAACAAGAACTTGTCTCGCTAAAAACAAGCCCTTATATGACTATGAGGACGGAAAAATAATAAAGTTATGACTATCGGAATACAAAGAGGCAAAATCAAGATATTATTTTTGTCCTTAAGGTTGAAATTGGACCTCTAAGATGATTTCATGCAACAAACTCTGCATTTCTATAAATCACCGGTTAGACCATACATGGAATATTGTGTACAGTTTTGAGCACCTGTGTATGAGAAGGACATTGCTGAACTAGAATGCGTGCAATGAAGGGAAAGCAAGGTAATTAAAGGACCTCATCACAGACGGGGATTCTTTACTGTAAGAGCAGTTCGACGATTGAACTCTCTGCCACATTGAAAAGTGTTTTTTTGAAAAATATAAAATTTCATCATATTTGTACCAGATTCTGGAGATGGAACTTTGATCCAGGAATTTATTCTAATAGCCATATTTGGAGTAAGGGAGGAATTTTTCCCCTAATGACAACATTGGAATGCACTCCAAGACAGTTTTTGCCTTCCTCTGGATCAACACGGCAGGTTTATAGGTTGAATTTGATGGACCTTTTTTCAATATTATCAACTATTCAACTCTGTAACAAAAGTGAGCTTCCATGGCCCATACGGGGATCAAACCCGTGACCTTGGCGTTATTAGCACCACGCTCTAACCAATAAAATAATAATAAAATAAACTTGCAATTTTTACTACTCAAAAAGCATTGGACAAATTGCTTTTGTGTTTTCCATTCCACCCCACAAAGAGTTTTCTTTCAGTACATTATATGGTACATTAAATGCTGCCATTAAAAACAAGAACTTGTCTCGCTAAAAACAAGCCCTTATATGACTATGAGGACGGAAAAATAATAAAGTTATGACTATCGGAATACAAAGAGGCAAAATCAAGATATTATTTTTGTCCTTAAGGTTGAAATTGGACCTCTAAGATGATTTCATGCAACAAACTCTGCATTTCTATAAATCACCGGTTAGACCATACATGGAATATTGTGTACAGTTTTGAGCACCTGTGTATGAGAAGGACATTGCTGAACTAGAATGCGTGCAAAGAAGGGAAAGCAAGGTAATTAAAGGACCTCATCACAGATGGGGATTCTTTACTGTAAGAGCAGTTCGACGATTGAACTCTCTGCCACATTGAAAAGTGTTTTTTTGAAAAATATAAAATTTCATCATATTTGTACCAGATTCTGGAGATGGAACTTTGATCCAGGAATTTATTCTAATAGCCATATTTGGAGTAAGGGAGGAATTTTTCCCCTAATGACAACATTGGAATGCACTCCAAGACAGTTTTTGCCTTCCTCTGGATCAACACGGCAGGTTTATAGGTTGAATTTGATGGACCTTTTTTCAATATTATCAACTATTCAACTCTGTAACAAAAGTGAGCTTCCATGGCCCATACGGGGATCGAACCCGTGACCTTGGCGTTATTAGCACCACGCTCTAACCAACTGAGCTAATCGGCCACTTTTACACCAAAGATTCACGTCACGTCAGTAGAAAATACATGCAAACGTGTATTCATATTGATATCCTATTAACCTGAATAATAAAATAAACTTGCAATTTTTACTACTCAAAAAGCATTGGACAAATTGCTTTTGTGTTTTCCATTCCACCCCACAAAGAGTTTTCTTCAGTACATTATATGGTACATTAAATGCTGCCATTAAAAACAAGAACTTGTCTCGCTAAAAACAAGCCCTTATATGACTATAAGGACGGAAAAATAATAAAGTTATGACTATCGGAATACAAAGAGGCAAAATCAAGATATTATTTTTGTCCTTAAGGTTGAAATTGGACCTCTAAGATGATTTCATGCAACAAACTCTGCATTTCTATAAATCACCGGTTAGACCATACATGGAATATTGTGTACAGTTTTGAGCACCTGTGTATGAGAAGGACATTGCTGAACTAGAATGCGTGCAAAGAAGGGAAAGCAAGGTAATTAAAGGACCTCATCACAGACGGGGATTCTTTACTGTAAGAGCAGTTCGACGATTGAACTCTCTGCCACATTGAAAAGTGTTTTTTTGAAAAATATAAAATTTCATCATATTTGTACCAGATTCTGGAGATGGAAATTTGATCCAGGAATTTATTCTAATAGCCATATTTGGAGTAAGGGAGGAATTTTTCCCCTAATGACAACATTGGAATGCACTCCAAGACAGTTTTTGCCTTCCTCTGGATCAACACGGCAGGTTTATAGGTTGAATTTGATGGACCTTTTTTCAATATTATCAACTATTCAACTCTGTAACAAGTATGTAACAAGCATGTAACAAAAGGGAGCTTCCATGGCCCATACGGGATCGAACCCGTGACCTTGGCGTTATTAACACCACGCTCTAACCAACTGAGCTAACCGGCCACTTTTACACCAAAGATTCACGTCACGTCAGTAGAAAATACATGCAAACGTGTATTCATATTGATATCCTATTAACCTGAATAATAAAATAAACTTGCAATTTTTACTACTCAAAAAGCATTGGACAAATTGCTTTTGTGTTTTCCATTCCACCTCACAAAGAGTTTTCTTTCAGTACATTATATGGTACATTAAATGCTGCCATTAAAAACAAGAACTTGTCTCGCTAAAAACAAGCCCTTATATGACTATGAGGACGGAAAAATAATAAAGTTATGACTATCGGAATACAAAGAGGCAAAATCAAGATATTATTTTTGTCCTTAAGGTTGAAATTGGACCTCTAAGATGATTTCATGCAACAAACTCTGCATTTCTATAAATCACCGGTTAGACCATACATGGAATATTGTGTACAGTTTTGAGCACCTGTGTATGAGAAGGACATTGCTGAACTAGAATGCGTGCAATGAAGGGAAAGCAAGGTAATTAAAGGACCTCATCACAGACGGGGATTCTTTACTGTAAGAGCAGTTCGACGATTGAACTCTCTGCCACATTGAAAAGTGTTTTTTTGAAAAATATAAAATTTCATCATATTTGTACCAGATTCTGGAGATGGAACTTTGATCCAGGAATTTATTCTAATAGCCATATTTGGAGTAAGGGAGGAATTTTTCCCCTAATGACAACATTGGAATGCACTCCAAGACAGTTTTTGCCTTCCTCTGGATCAACACGGCAGGTTTATAGGTTGAATTTGATGGACCTTTTTTCAATATTATCAACTATTCAACTCTGTAACAAAAGTGAGCTTCCATGGCCCATACGGGGATCAAACCCGTGACCTTGGCGTTATTAGCACCACGCTCTAACCAATAAAATAATAATAAAATAAACTTGCAATTTTTACTACTCAAAAAGCATTGGACAAATTGCTTTTGTGTTTTCCATTCCACCCCACAAAGAGTTTTCTTTCAGTACATTATATGGTACATTAAATGCTGCCATTAAAAACAAGAACTTGTCTCGCTAAAAACAAGCCCTTATATGACTATGAGGACGGAAAAATAATAAAGTTATGACTATCGGAATACAAAGAGGCAAAATCAAGATATTATTTTTGTCCTTAAGGTTGAAATTGGACCTCTAAGATGATTTCATGCAACAAACTCTGCATTTCTATAAATCACCGGTTAGACCATACATGGAATATTGTGTACAGTTTTGAGCACCTGTGTATGAGAAGGACATTGCTGAACTAGAATGCGTGCAAAGAAGGGAAAGCAAGGTAATTAAAGGACCTCATCACAGACGGGGATTCTTTACTGTAAGAGCAGTTCGACGATTGAACTCTCTGCCACATTGAAAAGTGTTTTTTTGAAAAATATAAAATTTCATCATATTTGTACCAGATTCTGGAGATGGAACTTTGATCCAGGAATTTATTCTAATAGCCATATTTGGAGTAAGGGAGGAATTTTTCCCCTAATGACAACATTGGAATGCACTCCAAGACAGTTTTTGCCTTCCTCTGGATCAACACGGCAGGTTTATAGGTTGAATTTGATGGACCTTTTTTCAATATTATCAACTATTCAACTCTGTAACAAGCATGTAACAAAAGGGAGCTTCCATGGCCCATACGGGGATCGAACCCGTGACCTTGGCGTTATTAGCACCACGCTCTAACCAACTGAGCTAACCGGCCACTTTTACACCAAAGATTCACGTCACGTCAGTAGAAAATACATGCAAACGTGTATTCATATTGATATCCTATTAACCTGAATAATAAAATAAACTTGCAATTTTTACTACTCAAAAAGCATTGGACAAATTGCTTTTGTGTTTTCCATTCCACCCCACAAAGAGTTTTCTTTCAGTACATTATATGGTACATTAAATGCTGCCATTAAAAACAAGAACTTGTCTCGCTAAAAACAAGCCCTTATATGACTATGAGGACGGAAAAATAATAAAGTTATGACTATCGGAATACAAAGAGGCAAAATCAAGATATTATTTTTGTCCTTAAGGTTGAAATTGGACCTCTAAGATGATTTCATGCAACAAACTCTGCATTTCTATAAATCACCGGTTAGACCATACATGGAATATTGTGTACAGTTTTGAGCACCTGTGTATGAGAAGGACATTGCTGAACTAGAATGCGTGCAAAGAAGGGAAAGCAAGGTAATTAAAGGACCTCATCACAGACGGGGATTCTTTACTGTAAGAGCAGTTCGACGATTGAACTCTCTGCCACATTGAAAAGTGTTTTTTTGAAAAATATAAAATTTCATCATATTTGTACCAGATTCTGGAGATGGAACTTTGATCCAGGAATTTATTCTAATAGCCATATTTGGAGTAAGGGAGGAATTTTTCCCCTAATGACAACATTGGAATGCACTCCAAGACAGTTTTTGCCTTCCTCTGGATCAACACGGCAGGTTTATAGGTTGAATTTGATGGACCTTTTTTCAATATTATCAACTATTCAACTCTGTAACAAAAGTGAGCTTCCATGGCCCATACGGGGATCGAACCCGTGACCTTGGCGTTATTAGCACCACGCTCTAACCAATAAAATAATAATAAAATAAACTTGCAATTTTTACTACTCAAAAAGCATTGGACAAATTGCTTTTGTGTTTTCCATTCCACCCCACAAAGAGTTTTCTTTCAGTACATTATATGGTACATTAAATGCTGCCATTAAAAACAAGAACTTGTCTCGCTAAAAACAAGCCCTTATATGACTATGAGGACGGAAAAATAATAAAGTTATGACTATCGGAATACAAAGAGGCAAAATCAAGATATTATTTTTGTCCTTAAGGTTGAAATTGGACCTCTAAGATGATTTCATGCAACAAACTCTGCATTTCTATAAATCACCGGTTAGACCATACATGGAATATTGTGTACAGTTTTGAGCACCTGTGTATGAGAAGGACATTGCTGAACTAGAATGCGTGCAAAGAAGGGAAAGCAAGGTAATTAAAGGACCTCATCACAGACGGGGATTCTTTACTGTAAGAGCAGTTCGACGATTGAACTCTCTGCCACATTGAAAAGTGTTTTTTTGAAAAATATAAAATTTCATCATATTTGTACCAGATTCTGGAGATGGAACTTTGATCCAGGAATTTATTCTAATAGCCATATTTGGAGTAAGGGAGGAATTTTTCCCCTAATGACAACATTGGAATGCACTCCAAGACAGTTTTTGCCTTCCTCTGGATCAACACGGCAGGTTTATAGGTTGAATTTGATGGACCTTTTTTCAATATTATCAACTATTCAACTCTGTAACAAAAGTGAGCTTCCATGGCCCATACGGGGATCGAACCCGTGACCTTGGCGTTATTAGCACCACGCTCTAACCAATAAAATAATAATAAAATAAACTTGCAATTTTTACTACTCAAAAAGCATTGGACAAATTGCTTTTGTGTTTTCCATTCCACCCCACAAAGAGTTTTCTTTCAGTACATTATATGGTACATTAAATGCTGCCATTAAAAACAAGAACTTGTCTCGCTAAAAACAAGCCCTTATATTACTATGAGGACGGAAAAATAATAAAGTTATGACTATCGGAATACAAAGAGGCAAAATCAAGATATTATTTTTGTCCTTAAGGTTGAAATTGGACCTCTAAGATGATTTCATGCAACAAACTCTGCATTTCTATAAATCACCGGTTAGACCATACATGGAATATTGTGTACAGTTTTGAGCACCTGTGTATGAGAAGGACATTGCTGAACTAGAATGCGTGCAAAGAAGGGAAAGCAAGGTAATTAAAGGACCTCATCACAGACGGGGATTCTTTACTGTAAGAGCAGTTCGACGATTGAACTCTCTGCCACATTGAAAAGTGTTTTTTTGAAAAATATAAAATTTCATCATATTTGTACCAGATTCTGGAGATGGAACTTTGATCCAGGAATTTATTCTAATAGCCATATTTGGAGTAAGGGAGGAATTTTTCCCCTAATGACAACATTGGAATGCACTCCAAGACAGTTTTTGCCTTCCTCTGGATCAACACGGCAGGTTTATAGGTTGAATTTGATGGACCTTTTTTCAATATTATCAACTATTCAACTCTGTAACAAAAGTGAGCTTCCATGGCCCATACGGGGATCGAACCCGTGACCTTGGCGTTATTAGCACCACGCTCTAACCAATAAAATAATAATAAAATAAACTTGCAATTTTTACTACTCAAAAAGCATTGGACAAATTGCTTTTTGTGTTTTCCATTCCACCCCACAAAGAGTTTTCTTTCAGTACATTATATGGTACATTAAATGCTGCCATTAAAAACAAGAACTTGTTTCGCTAAAAACAAGCCCTTATATGACTATGAGGACGGAAAAATAATAAAGTTATGACTATCGGAATACAAAGAGGCAAAATCAAGATATTATTTTTGTCCTTAAGGTTGAAATTGGACCTCTAAGATGATTTCATGCAACAAACTCTGCATTTCTATAAATCACCGGTTAGACCATACATGGAATATTGTGTACAGTTTTGAGCACCTGTGTATGAGAAGGACATTGCTGAACTAGAATGCGTGCAAAGAAGGGAAAGCAAGGTAATTAAAGGACCTCATCACAGACGGGGATTCTTTACTGTAAGAGCAGTTCGACGATTGAACTCTCTGCCACATTGAAAAGTGTTTTTTTGAAAAATATAAAATTTCATCATATTTGTACCAGATTCTGGAGATGGAACTTTGATCCAGGAATTTATTCTAATAGCCATATTTGGAGTAAGGGAGGAATTTTTCCCCTAATGACAACATTGGAATGCACTCCAAGACAGTTTTTGCCTTCCTCTGGATCAACACGGCAGGTTTATAGGTTGAATTTGATGGACCTTTTTTCAATATTATCAACTATTCAACTCTGTAACAAAAGTGAGCTTCCATGGCCCATACGGGGATCGAACCCGTGACCTTGGCGTTATTAGCACCACGCTCTAACCAATAAAATAATAATAAAATAAACTTGCAATTTTTACTACTCAAAAAGCATTGGACAAATTGCTTTTGTGTTTTCCATTCCACCCCACAAAGAGTTTTCTTTCAGTACATTATATGGTACATTAAATGCTGCCATTAAAAACAAGAACTTGTTTCGCTAAAAACAAGCCCTTATATGACTATGAGGACGGAAAAATAATAAAGTTATGACTATCGGAATACAAAGAGGCAAAATCAAGATATTATTTTTGTCCTTAAGGTTGAAATTGGACCTCTAAGATGATTTCATGCAACAAACTCTGCATTTCTATAAATCACCGGTTAGACCATACATGGAATATTGTGTACAGTTTTGAGCACCTGTGTATGAGAAGGACATTGCTGAACTAGAATGCGTGCAAAGAAGGGAAAGCAAGGTAATTAAAGGACCTCATCACAGACGGGGATTCTTTACTGTAAGAGCAGTTCGACGATTGAACTCTCTGCCACATTGAAAAGTGTTTTTTTGAAAAATATAAAATTTCATCATATTTGTACCAGATTCTGGAGATGGAACTTTGATCCAGGAATTTATTCTAATAGCCATATTTGGAGTAAGGGAGGAATTTTTCCCCTAATGACAACATTGGAATGCACTCCAAGACAGTTTTTGCCTTCCTCTGGATCAACACGGCAGGTTTATAGGTTGAATTTGATGGACCTTTTTTCAATATTATCAACTATTCAACTCTGTAACAAAAGTGAGCTTCCATGGCCCATACGGGGATCGAACCCGTGACCTTGGCGTTATTAGCACCACGCTCTAACCAATAAAATAATAATAAAATAAACTTGCAATTTTTACTACTCAAAAAGCATTGGACAAATTGCTTTTGTGTTTTCCATTCCACCCCACAAAGAGTTTTCTTTCAGTACATTATATGGTACATTAAATGCTGCCATTAAAAACAAGAACTTGTTTCGCTAAAAACAAGCCCTTATATGACTATGAGGACGGAAAAATAATAAAGTTATGACTATCGGAATACAAAGAGGCAAAATCAAGATATTATTTTTGTCCTTAAGGTTGAAATTGGACCTCTAAGATGATTTCATGCAACAAACTCTGCATTTCTATAAATCACCGGTTAGACCATACATGGAATATTGTGTACAGTTTTGAGCACCTGTGTATGAGAAGGACATTGCTGAACTAGAATGCGTGCAAAGAAGGGAAAGCAAGGTAATTAAAGGACCTCATCACAGACGGGGATTCTTTACTGTAAGAGCAGTTCGACGATTGAACTCTCTGCCACATTGAAAAGTGTTTTTTTGAAAAATATAAAATTTCATCATATTTGTACCAGATTCTGGAGATGGAACTTTGATCCAGGAATTTATTCTAATAGCCATATTTGGAGTAAGGGAGGAATTTTTCCCCTAATGACAACATTGGAATGCACTCCAAGACAGTTTTTGCCTTCCTCTGGATCAACACGGCAGGTTTATAGGTTGAATTTGATGGACCTTTTTTCAATATTATCAACTATTCAACTCTGTAACAAGCATGTAACAAAAGTGAGCTTCCATGGCCCATACGGGGATCGAACCCGTGACCTTGGCGTTATTAGCACCACGCTCTAACCAACTGAGCTAACCGGCCACTTTTACACCAAAGATTCACGTCACGTCAGTAGAAAATACATGCAAACGTGTATTCATATTGATATCCTATTAACCTGAATAATAAAATAAACTTGCAATTTTTACTACTCAAAAAGCATTGGACAAATTGCTTTTGTGTTTTCCATTCCACCCCACAAAGAGTTTTCTTCAGTACATTATATGGTACATTAAATGCTGCCATTAAAAACAAGAACTTGTCTCGCTAAAAACAAGCCCTTATATGACTATGAGGATGGAAAAATAATAAAGTTATGACTATCGGAATACAAAGAGTCAAAATCAAGATATTATTTTTGTCCTTAAGGTTGAAATTGGACCTCTAAGATGATTTCATGCAACAAACTCTGCATTTCTATAAATCACCGGTTAGACCATACATGGAATATTGTGTACAGTTTTGAGCACCTGTGTATGAGAAGGACATTGCTGAACTAGAATGCGTGCAAAGAAGGGAAAGCAAGGTAATTAAAGGACCTCATCACAGACGGGGATTCTTTACTGTAAGAGCAGTTCGACGATTGAACTCTCTGCCACATTGAAAAGTGTTTTTTTGAAAAATATAAAATTTCATCATATTTGTACCAGATTCTGGAGATGGAACTTTGATCCAGGAATTTATTCTAATAGCCATATTTGGAGTAAGGGAGGAATTTTTCCCCTAATGACAACATTGGAATGCACTCCAAGACAGTTTTTGCCTTCCTCTGGATCAACACGGCAGGTTTATAGGTTGAATTTGATGGACCTTTTTTCAATATTATCAACTATTCAACTCTGTAACAAAAGTGAGCTTCCATGGCCCATACGGGGATCGAACCCGTGACCTTGGCGTTATTAGCACCACGCTCTAACCAATAAAATAATAATAAAATAAACTTGCAATTTTTACTACTCAAAAAGCATTGGACAAATTGCTTTTGTGTTTTCCATTCCACCCCACAAAGAGTTTTCTTTCAGTACATTATATGGTACATTAAATGCTGCCATTAAAAACAAGAACTTGTCTCGCTAAAAACAAGCCCTTATATGACTATGAGGACGGAAAAATAATAAAGTTATGACTATCGGAATACAAAGAGGCAAAATCAAGATATTATTTTTGTCCTTAAGGTTGAAATTGGACCTCTAAGATGATTTCATGCAACAAACTCTGCATTTCTATAAATCACCGGTTAGACCATACATGGAATATTGTGTACAGTTTTGAGCACCTGTGTATGAGAAGGACATTGCTGAACTAGAATGCGTGCAAAGAAGGGAAAGCAAGGTAATTAAAGGACCTCATCACAGACGGGGATTCTTTACTGTAAGAGCAGTTCGACGATTGAACTCTCTGCCACATTGAAAAGTGTTTTTTTGAAAAATATAAAATTTCATCATATTTGTACCAGATTCTGGAGATGGAACTTTGATCCAGGAATTTATTCTAATAGCCATATTTGGAGTAAGGGAGGAATTTTTCCCCTAATGACAACATTGGAATGCACTCCAAGACAGTTTTTGCCTTCCTCTGGATCAACACGGCAGGTTTATAGGTTGAATTTGATGGACCTTTTTTCAATATTATCAACTATTCAACTCTGTAACAAAAGTGAGCTTCCATGGCCCATACGGGGATCGAACCCGTGACCTTGGCGTTATTAGCACCACGCTCTAACCAATAAAATAATAATAAAATAAACTTGCAATTTTTACTACTCAAAAAGCATTGGACAAATTGCTTTTGTGTTTTCCATTCCACCCCACAAAGAGTTTTCTTTCAGTACATTATATGGTACATTAAATGCTGCCATTAAAAACAAGAACTTGTCTCGCTAAAAACAAGCCCTTATATGACTATGAGGACGGAAAAATAATAAAGTTATGACTATCGGAATACAAAGAGGCAAAATCAAGATATTATTTTTGTCCTTAAGGTTGAAATTGGACCTCTAAGATGATTTCATGCAACAAACTCTGCATTTCTATAAATCACCGGTTAGACCATACATGGAATATTGTGTACAGTTTTGAGCACCTGTGTATGAGAAGGACATTGCTGAACTAGAATGCGTGCAAAGAAGGGAAAGCAAGGTAATTAAAGGACCTCATCACAGACGGGGATTCTTTACTGTAAGAGCAGTTCGACGATTGAACTCTCTGCCACATTGAAAAGTGTTTTTTTGAAAAATATAAAATTTCATCATATTTGTACCAGATTCTGGAGATGGAACTTTGATCCAGGAATTTATTCTAATAGCCATATTTGGAGTAAGGGAGGAATTTTTCCCCTAATGACAACATTGGAATGCACTCCAAGACAGTTTTTGCCTTCCTCTGGATCAACACGGCAGGTTTATAGGTTGAATTTGATGGACCTTTTTTCAATATTATCAACTATTCAACTCTGTAACAAGCATGTAACAAAAGTGAGCTTCCATGGCCCATACGGGGATCGAACCCGTGACCTTGGCGTTATTAGCACCACGCTCTAACCAACTGAGCTAACCGGCCACTTTTACACCAAAGATTCACGTCACGTCAGTAGAAAATACATGCAAACGTGTATTCATATTGATATCCTATTAACCTGAATAATAAAATAAACTTGCAATTTTTACTACTCAAAAAGCATTGGACAAATTGCTTTTGTGTTTTCCATTCCACCCCACAAAGAGTTTTCTTCAGTACATTATATGGTACATTAAATGCTGCCATTAAAAACAAGAACTTGTCTCGCTAAAAACAAGCCCTTATATGACTATGAGGATGGAAAAATAATAAAGTTATGACTATCGGAATACAAAGAGTCAAAATCAAGATATTATTTTTGTCCTTAAGGTTGAAATTGGACCTCTAAGATGATTTCATGCAACAAACTCTGCATTTCTATAAATCACCGGTTAGACCATACATGGAATATTGTGTACAGTTTTGAGCACCTGTGTATGAGAAGGACATTGCTGAACTAGAATGCGTGCAAAGAAGGGAAAGCAAGGTAATTAAAGGACCTCATCACAGATGGGGATTCTTTACTGTAAGAGCAGTTCGACGATTGAACTCTCTGCCACATTGAAAAGTGTTTTTTTGAAAAATATAAAATTTCATCATATTTGTACCAGATTCTGGAGATGGAACTTTGATCCAGGAATTTATTCTAATAGCCATATTTGGAGTAAGGGAGGAATTTTTCCCCTAATGACAACATTGGAATGCACTCCAAGACAGTTTTTGCCTTCCTCTGGATCAACACGGCAGGTTTATAGGTTGAATTTGATGGACCTTTTTTCAATATTATCAACTATTCAACTCTGTAACAAAAGTGAGCTTCCATGGCCCATACGGGGATCGAACCCGTGACCTTGGCGTTATTAGCACCACGCTCTAACCAATAAAATAATAATAAAATAAACTTGCAATTTTTACTACTCAAAAAGCATTGGACAAATTGCTTTTGTGTTTTCCATTCCACCCCACAAAGAGTTTTCTTTCAGTACATTATATGGTACATTAAATGCTGCCATTAAAAACAAGAACTTGTCTCGCTAAAAACAAGCCCTTATATGACTATGAGGACGGAAAAATAATAAAGTTATGACTATCGGAATACAAAGAGGCAAAATCAAGATATTATTTTTGTCCTTAAGGTTGAAATTGGACCTCTAAGATGATTTCATGCAACAAACTCTGCATTTCTATAAATCACCGGTTAGACCATACATGGAATATTGTGTACAGTTTTGAGCACCTGTGTATGAGAAGGACATTGCTGAACTAGAATGCGTGCAAAGAAGGGAAAGCAAGGTAATTAAAGGACCTCATCACAGACGGGGATTCTTTACTGTAAGAGCAGTTCGACAATTGAACTCTCTGCCACATTGAAAAGTGTTTTTTTGAAAAATATAAAATTTCATCATATTTGTACCAGATTCTGGAGATGGAACTTTGATCCAGGAATTTATTCTAATAGCCATATTTGGAGTAAGGGAGGAATTTTTCCCCTAATGACAACATTGGAATGCACTCCAAGACAGTTTTTGCCTTCCTCTGGATCAACACGGCAGGTTTATAGGTTGAATTTGATGGACCTTTTTTCAATATTATCAACTATTCAACTCTGTAACAAAATTGGGCTTCCATGGCCCGTACGGGGATCGAACCCGTGACCTTGGCGTTATTAGCACCACGCTCTAACTAACTGAGCTAACCGGCCACTTTTACACCAAAGATTCACGTCACGTCAGTAGAAAATACATGCAAACGTGTATTCATATTGATATCCTATTAACCTGAATAATAAAATAAACTTGCAATTTTTACTACTCAAAAAGCATTGGACAAATTGCTTTTGTGTTTTCCATTCCACCCCACAAAGAGTTTTCTTCAGTACATTATATGGTACATTAAATGCTGCCATTAAAAACAAGAACTTGTCTCGCTAAAAACAAGCCCTTATATGACTATGAGGATGGAAAAATAATAAAGTTATGACTATCGGAATACAAAGAGTCAAAATCAAGATATTATTTTTGTCCTTAAGGTTGAAATTGGACCTCTAAGATGATTTCATGCAACAAACTCTGCATTTCTATAAATCACCGGTTAGACCATACATGGAATATTGTGTACAGTTTTGAGCACCTGTGTATGAGAAGGACATTGCTGAACTAGAATGCGTGCAAAGAAGGGAAAGCAAGGTAATTAAAGGACCTCATCACAGACGGGGATTCTTTACTGTAAGAGCAGTTCGACGATTGAACTCTCTGCCACATTGAAAAGTGTTTTTTTGAAAAATATAAAATTTCATCATATTTGTACCAGATTCTGGAGATGGAACTTTGATCCAGGAATTTATTCTAATAGCCATATTTGGAGTAAGGGAGGAATTTTTCCCCTAATGACAACATTGGAATGCACTCCAAGACAGTTTTTGCCTTCCTCTGGATCAACACGGCAGGTTTATAGGTTGAATTTGATGGACCTTTTTTCAATATTATCAACTATTCAACTCTGTAACAAAAGTGAGCTTCCATGGCCCATACGGGGATCGAACCCGTGACCTTGGCGTTATTAGCACCACGCTCTAACCAATAAAATAATAATAAAATAAACTTGCAATTTTTACTACTCAAAAAGCATTGGACAAATTGCTTTTGTGTTTTCCATTCCACCCCACAAAGAGTTTTCTTTCAGTACATTATATGGTACATTAAATGCTGCCATTAAAAACAAGAACTTGTTTCGCTAAAAACAAGCCCTTATATGACTATGAGGACGGAAAAATAATAAAGTTATGACTATCGGAATACAAAGAGGCAAAATCAAGATATTATTTTTGTCCTTAAGGTTGAAATTGGACCTCTAAGATGATTTCATGCAACAAACTCTGCATTTCTATAAATCACCGGTTAGACCATACATGGAATATTGTGTACAGTTTTGAGCACCTGTGTATGAGAAGGACATTGCTGAACTAGAATGCGTGCAAAGAAGGGAAAGCAAGGTAATTAAAGGACCTCATCACAGACGGGGATTCTTTACTGTAAGAGCAGTTCGACGATTGAACTCTCTGCCACATTGAAAAGTGTTTTTTTGAAAAATATAAAATTTCATCATATTTGTACCAGATTCTGGAGATGGAACTTTGATCCAGGAATTTATTCTAATAGCCATATTTGGAGTAAGGGAGGAATTTTTCCCCTAATGACAACATTGGAATGCACTCCAAGACAGTTTTTGCCTTCCTCTGGATCAACACGGCAGGTTTATAGGTTGAATTTGATGGACCTTTTTTCAATATTATCAACTATTCAACTCTGTAACAAAATTGGGCTTCCATGGCCCGTACGGGGATCGAACCCGTGACCTTGGCGTTATTAGCACCACGCTCTAACTAACTGAGCTAACCGGCCACTTTTACACCAAAGATTCACGTCACGTCAGTAGAAAATACATGCAAACGTGTATTCATATTGATATCCTATTAACCTGAATAATAAAATAAACTTGCAATTTTTACTACTCAAAAAGCATTGGACAAATTGCTTTTGTGTTTTCCATTCCACCCCACAAAGAGTTTTCTTCAGTACATTATATGGTACATTAAATGCTGCCATTAAAAACAAGAACTTGTCTCGCTAAAAACAAGCCCTTATATGACTATGAGGATGGAAAAATAATAAAGTTATGACTATCGGAATACAAAGAGTCAAAATCAAGATATTATTTTTGTCCTTAAGGTTGAAATTGGACCTCTAAGATGATTTCATGCAACAAACTCTGCATTTCTATAAATCACCGGTTAGACCATACATGGAATATTGTGTACAGTTTTGAGCACCTGTGTATGAGAAGAACATTGCTGAACTAGAATGCGTGCAAAGAAGGGAAAGCAAGGTAATTAAAGGACCTCATCACAGACGGGGATTCTTTACTGTAAGAGCAGTTCGACGATTGAACTCTCTGCCACATTGAAAAGTGTTTTTTTGAAAAATATAAAATTTCATCATATTTGTACCAGATTCTGGAGATGGAACTTTGATCCAGGAATTTATTCTAATAGCCATATTTGGAGTAAGGGAGGAATTTTTCCCCTAATGACAACATTGGAATGCACTCCAAGACAGTTTTTGCCTTCCTCTGGATCAACACGGCAGGTTTATAGGTTGAATTTGATGGACCTTTTTTCAATATTATCAACTATTCAACTCTGTAACAAAAGTGAGCTTCCATGGCCCATACGGGGATCGAACCCGTGACCTTGGCGTTATTAGCACCACGCTCTAACCAATAAAATAATAATAAAATAAACTTGCAATTTTTACTACTCAAAAAGCATTGGACAAATTGCTTTTGTGTTTTCCATTCCACCCCACAAAGAGTTTTCTTTCAGTACATTATATGGTACATTAAATGCTGCCATTAAAAACAAGAACTTGTTTCGCTAAAAACAAGCCCTTATATGACTATGAGGACGGAAAAATAATAAAGTTATGACTATCGGAATACAAAGAGGCAAAATCAAGATATTATTTTTGTCCTTAAGGTTGAAATTGGACCTCTAAGATGATTTCATGCAACAAACTCTGCATTTCTATAAATCACCGGTTAGACCATACATGGAATATTGTGTACAGTTTTGAGCACCTGTGTATGAGAAGGACATTGCTGAACTAGAATGCGTGCAAAGAAGGGAAAGCAAGGTAATTAAAGGACCTCATCACAGACGGGGATTCTTTACTGTAAGAGCAGTTCGACGATTGAACTCTCTGCCACATTGAAAAGTGTTTTTTTGAAAAATATAAAATTTCATCATATTTGTACCAGATTCTGGAGATGGAACTTTGATCCAGGAATTTATTCTAATAGCCATATTTGGAGTAAGTGAGGAATTTTTCCCCTAATGATAACATTGGAATGCACTCCAAGACAGTTTTTGCCTTCCTCTGGATCAACACGGCAGGTTTATAGGTTGAATTTGATGGACCTTTTTTCAATATTATCAACTATTCAACTCTGTAACAAAAGTGAGCTTCCATGGCCCATACGGGGATCGAACCCATGACCTTGGCGTTATTAGCACCACGCTCTAACCAACTGAGCTAACCAGCCACTTTTACACCAAAGATTCACGTCACGTCAGTAGAAAATACATGCAAACGTGTATTCATATTGATATCCTATTAACCTGAATAATAAAATAAACTTGCAATTTTTACTACTCAAAAAGCATTGGACAAATTGCTTTTGTGTTTTCCATTCCACCCCACAAAGAGTTTTCTTCAGTACATTATATGGTACATTAAATGCTGCCATTAAAAACAAGAACTTGTCTCGCTAAAAACAAGCCCTTATATGACTATGAGGACGGAAAAATAATAAAGTTATGACTATCGGAATACAAAGAGGCAAAATCAAGATATTATTTTTGTCCTTAAGGTTGAAATTGGACCTCTAAGATGATTTCATGCAACAAACTCTGCATTTCTATAAATCACCGGTTAGACCATACATGGAATATTGTGTACAGTTTTGAGCACCTGTGTATGAGAAGGACATTGCTGAACTAGAATGCGTGCAAAGAAGGGAAAGCAAGGTAATTAAAGGACCTCATCACAGACGGGGATTCTTTACTGTAAGAGCAGTTCGACGATTGAACTCTCTGCCACATTGAAAAGTGTTTTTTTGAAAAATATAAAATTTCATCATATTTGTACCAGATTCTGGAGATGGAACTTTGATCCAGGAATTTATTCTAATAGCCATATTTGGAGTAAGGGAGGAATTTTTCCCCTAATGACAACATTGGAATGCACTCCAAGACAGTTTTTGCCTTCCTCTGGATCAACACGGCAGGTTTATAGGTTGAATTTGATGGACCTTTTTTCAATATTATCAACTATTCAACTCTGTAACAAAAGTGAGCTTCCATGGCCCATACGGGGATCGAACCCGTGACCTTGGCGTTATTAGCACCACGCTCTAACCAATAAAATAATAATAAAATAAACTTGCAATTTTTACTACTCAAAAAGCATTGGACAAATTGCTTTTGTGTTTTCCATTCCACCCCACAAAGAGTTTTCTTTCAGTACATTATATGGTACATTAAATGCTGCCATTAAAAACAAGAACTTGTCTCGCTAAAAACAAGCCCTTATATGACTATGAGGACGGAAAAATAATAAAGTTATGACTATCGGAATACAAAGAGGCAAAATCAAGATATTATTTTTGTCCTTAAGGTTGAAATTGGACCTCTAAGATGATTTCATGCAACAAACTCTGCATTTCTATAAATCACCGGTTAGACCATACATGGAATATTGTGTACAGTTTTGAGCACCTGTGTATGAGAAGGACATTGCTGAACTAGAATGCGTGCAAAGAAGGGAAAGCAAGGTAATTAAAGGACCTCATCACAGACGGGGATTCTTTACTGTAAGAGCATTTCGACGATTGAACTCTCTGCCACATTGAAAAGTGTTTTTTTGAAAAATATAAAATTTCATCATATTTGTACCAGATTCTGGAGATGGAACTTTGATCCAGGAATTTATTCTAATAGCCATATTTGGAGTAAGGGAGGAATTTTTCCCCTAATGACAACATTGGAATGCACTCCAAGACAGTTTTTGCCTTCCTCTGGATCAACACGGCAGGTTTATAGGTTGAATTTGATGGACCTTTTTTCAATATTATCAACTATTCAACTCTGTAACAAAAGTGAGCTTCCATGGCCCATACGGGGATCGAACCCGTGACCTTGGCGTTATTAGCACCACGCTCTAACCAATAAAATAATAATAAAATAAACTTGCAATTTTTACTACTCAAAAAGCATTGGACAAATTGCTTTTGTGTTTTCCATTCCACCCCACAAAGAGTTTTCTTTCAGTACATTATATGGTACATTAAATGCTGCCATTAAAAACAAGAACTTGTTTCGCTAAAAACAAGCCCTTATATGACTATGAGGACGGAAAAATAATAAAGTTATGACTATCGGAATACAAAGAGGCAAAATCAAGATATTATTTTTGTCCTTAAGGTTGAAATTGGACCTCTAAGATGATTTCATGCAACAAACTCTGCATTTCTATAAATCACCGGTTAGACCATACATGGAATATTGTGTACAGTTTTGAGCACCTGTGTATGAGAAGGACATTGCTGAACTAGAATGCGTGCAAAGAAGGGAAAGCAAGGTAATTAAAGGACCTCATCACAGACGGGGATTCTTTACTGTAAGAGCAGTTCGACGATTGAACTCTCTGCCACATTGAAAAGTGTTTTTTTGAAAAATATAAAATTTCATCATATTTGTACCAGATTCTGGAGATGGAACTTTGATCCAGGAATTTATTCTAATAGCCATATTTGGAGTAAGGGAGGAATTTTTCCCCTAATGACAACATTGGAATGCACTCCAAGACAGTTTTTGCCTTCCTCTGGATCAACACGGCAGGTTTATAGGTTGAATTTGATGGACCTTTTTTCAATATTATCAACTATTCAACTCTGTAACAAAAGTGAGCTTCCATGGCCCATACGGGGATCGAACCCGTGACCTTGGCGTTATTAGCACCACGCTCTAACCAATAAAATAATAATAAAATAAACTTGCAATTTTTACTACTCAAAAAGCATTGGACAAATTGCTTTTGTGTTTTCCATTCCACCCCACAAAGAGTTTTCTTTCAGTACATTATATGGTACATTAAATGCTGCCATTAAAAACAAGAACTTGTTTCGCTAAAAACAAGCCCTTATATGACTATGAGGACGGAAAAATAATAAAGTTATGACTATCGGAATACAAAGAGGCAAAATCAAGATATTATTTTTGTCCTTAAGGTTGAAATTGGACCTCTAAGATGATTTCATGCAACAAACTCTGCATTTCTATAAATCACCGGTTAGACCATACATGGAATATTGTGTACAGTTTTGAGCACCTGTGTATGAGAAGGACATTGCTGAACTAGAATGCGTGCAAAGAAGGGAAAGCAAGGTAATTAAAGGACCTCATCACAGACGGGGATTCTTTACTGTAAGAGCAGTTCGACGATTGAACTCTCTGCCACATTGAAAAGTGTTTTTTTGAAAAATATAAAATTTCATCATATTTGTACCAGATTCTGGAGATGGAACTTTGATCCAGGAATTTATTCTAATAGCCATATTTGGAGTAAGGGAGGAATTTTTCCCCTAATGACAACATTGGAATGCACTCCAAGACAGTTTTTGCCTTCCTCTGGATCAACACGGCAGGTTTATAGGTTGAATTTGATGGACCTTTTTTCAATATTATCAACTATTCAACTCTGTAACAAGCATGTAACAAAAGTGAGCTTACATGGCCCGTACGGGGATCGAACCCGTGACCTTGGCGTTATTAGCACCACGCGCTAACCAACTGAGCTAACCGGCCACTTTTACACCAAAGATTCACGTCACGTCAGTAGAAAATACATGCAAACGTGTATTCATATTGATATCCTATTAACCTGAATAATAAAATAAACTTGCAATTTTTACTACTCAAAAAGCATTGGACAAATTGCTTTTGTGTTTTCCATTCCACCCCACAAAGAGTTTTCTTCAGTACATTATATGGTACATTAAATGCTGCCATTAAAAACAAGAACTTGTCTCGCTAAAAACAAGCCCTTATATGACTATGAGGATGGAAAAATAATAAAGTTATGACTATCGGAATACAAAGAGTCAAAATCAAGATATTATTTTTGTCCTTAAGGTTGAAATTGGACCTCTAAGATGATTTCATGCAACAAACTCTGCATTTCTATAAATCACCGGTTAGACCATACATGGAATATTGTGTACAGTTTTGAGCACCTGTGTATGAGAAGGACATTGCTGAACTAGAATGCGTGCAAAGAAGGGAAAGCAAGGTAATTAAAGGACCTCATCACAGACGGGGATTCTTTACTGTAAGAGCAGTTCGACGATTGAACTCTCTGCCACATTGAAAAGTGTTTTTTTGAAAAATATAAAATTTCATCATATTTGTACCAGATTCTGGAGATGGAACTTTGATCCAGGAATTTATTCTAATAGCCATATTTGGAGTAAGGGAGGAATTTTTCCCCTAATGACAACATTGGAATGCACTCCAAGACAGTTTTTGCCTTCCTCTGGATCAACACGGCAGGTTTATAGGTTGAATTTGATGGACCTTTTTTCAATATTATCAACTATTCAACTCTGTAACAAAAGTGAGCTTCCATGGCCCATACGGGGATCGAACCCGTGACCTTGGCGTTATTAGCACCACGCTCTAACCAATAAAATAATAATAAAATAAACTTGCAATTTTTACTACTCAAAAAGCATTGGACAAATTGCTTTTGTGTTTTCCATTCCACCCCACAAAGAGTTTTCTTTCAGTACATTATATGGTACATTAAATGCTGCCATTAAAAACAAGAACTTGTCTCGCTAAAAACAAGCCCTTATATGACTATGAGGACGGAAAAATAATAAAGTTATGACTATCGGAATACAAAGAGGCAAAATCAAGATATTATTTTTGTCCTTAAGGTTGAAATTGGACCTCTAAGATGATTTCATGCAACAAACTCTGCATTTCTATAAATCACCGGTTAGACCATACATGGAATATTGTGTACAGTTTTGAGCACCTGTGTATGAGAAGGACATTGCTGAACTAGAATGCGTGCAAAGAAGGGAAAGCAAGGTAATTAAAGGACCTCATCACAGACGGGGATTCTTTACTGTAAGAGCAGTTCGACGATTGAACTCTCTGCCACATTGAAAAGTGTTTTTTTGAAAAATATAAAATTTCATCATATTTGTACCAGATTCTGGAGATGGAACTTTGATCCAGGAATTTATTCTAATAGCCATATTTGGAGTAAGTGAGGAATTTTTCCCCTAATGATAACATTGGAATGCACTCCAAGACAGTTTTTGCCTTCCTCTGGATCAACACGGCAGGTTTATAGGTTGAATTTGATGGACCTTTTTTCAATATTATCAACTATTCAACTCTGTAACAAAAGTGAGCTTCCATGGCCCATACGGGGATCGAACCCGTGACCTTGGCGTTATTAGCACCACGCTCTAACCAACTGAGCTAACCAGCCACTTTTACACCAAAGATTCACGTCACGTCAGTAGAAAATACATGCAAACGTGTATTCATATTGATATCCTATTAACCTGAATAATAAAATAAACTTGCAATTTTTACTACTCAAAAAGCATTGGACAAATTGCTTTTGTGTTTTCCATTCCACCCCACAAAGAGTTTTCTTCAGTACATTATATGGTACATTAAATGCTGCCATTAAAAACAAGAACTTGTCTCGCTAAAAACAAGCCCTTATATGACTATGAAGACGGAAAAATAATAAAGTTATGACTATCGGAATACAAAGAGGCAAAATCAAGATATTATTTTTGTCCTTAAGGTTGAAATTGGACCTCTAAGATGATTTCATGCAACAAACTCTGCATTTCTATAAATCACCGGTTAGACCATACATGGAATATTGTGTACAGTTTTGAGCACCTGTGTATGAGAAGGACATTGCTGAACTAGAATGCGTGCAAAGAAGGGAAAGCAAGGTAATTAAAGGACCTCATCACAGACGGGGATTCTTTACTGTAAGAGCAGTTCGACGATTGAACTCTCTGCCACATTGAAAAGTGTTTTTTTGAAAAATATAAAATGTCATCATATTTGTACCAGATTCTGGAGATGGAACTTTGATCCAGGAATTTATTCTAATAGCCATATTTGGCGTAAGGGAGGAATTTTTCCCCTAATGACAACATTGGAATGCACTCCAAGACAGTTTTTGCCTTCCTCTGGATCAACACGGCAGGTTTATAGGTTGAATTTGATGGACCTTTTTTCAATATTATCAACTATTCAATTCTGTAACAAGCATGTAACAAAAGGGAGCTTCCATGGCCCGTATGGGGATCGAACCCGTGACCTTGGCGTTATTAGCACCACGCTCTAACCAACTGAGCTAACCGGCCACTTTTACACCAAAGATTCACGTCACGTCAGTAGAAAATACATGCAAACGTGTATTCATATTGATATCCTATTAACCTGAATAATAAAATAAACTTGCAATATTTACTACTCAAAAAGCATTGGACAAATTGCTTTTGTGTTTTCCATTCCACCCCACAAAGAGTTTTATTTCAGTACATTATATGGTACATTAAATGCTGCCATTAAAAACAAGAACTTGTCTCGCTAAAAACAAGCCCTTATATGACTATGAGGACGGAAAAATAATAAAGTTATGACTATCGGAATACAAAGAGGCAAAATCAAGATATTATTTTTGTCCTTAAGGTTGAAATTGGACCTCTAAGATGATTTCATGCAACAAACTCTGCATTTCTATAAATCACCGGTTAGACCATACATGGAATATTGTGTACAGTTTTGAGCACCTGTGTATGAAAAGGACATTGCTGAACTAGAATGCGTGCAAAGAAGGGAAAGCAACGTAATTAAAGGACCTCATCACAGACGGGGATTCTTTACTGTAAGAGCAGTTCGACGATTGAACTCTCTGCCACATTGAAAAGTGTTTTTTTGAAAAATATAAAATTTCATCATATTTGTACCAGATTCTGGAGATGGAACTTTGATCCAGGAATTTATTCTAATAGCCATATTTGGCGTAAGGGAGGAATTTTTCCCCTAATGACAACATTGGAATGCACTCCAAGACAGTTTTTGCCTTCCTCTGGATCAACACGGCAGGTTTATAGGTTGAATTTGATGGACCTTTTTTCAATATTATCAACTATTCAACTCTGTAACAAGCATGTAACAAAAGGGAGCTTCCATGGCCCGTATGGGGATCTAACCCGTGACCTTGGCGTTATTAGCACCACGCTCTAACCAACTGAGCTAACCGGCCACTTTTACACCAAAGATTCACGTCACGTCAGTAGAAAATACATGCAAACGTGTATTCATATTGATATCCTATTAACCTGAATAATAAAATAAACTTGCAATATTTACTACTCAAAAAGCATTGGACAAATTGCTTTTGTGTTTTCCATTCCACCCCACAAAGAGTTTTATTTCAGTACATTATATGGTACATTAAATGCTGCCATTAAAAACAAGAACTTGTCTCGCTAAAAACAAGCCCTTATATGACTATGAGGACGGAAAAATAATAAAGTTATGACTATCGGAATACAAAGAGGCAAAATCAAGATATTATTTTTGTCCTTAAGGTTGAAATTGGACCTCTAAGATGATTTCATGCAACAAACTCTGCATTTCTATAAATCACCGGTTAGACCATACATGGAATATTGTGTACAGTTTTGAGCACCTGTGTATGAGAAGGACATTGCTAAACTAGAATGCGTGCAAAGAAGGGAAAGCAAGGTAATTAAAGGACCTCATCACAGACGGGGATTCTTTACTGTAAGAGCAGTTCGACGATTGAACTCTCTGCCACATTGAAAAGTGTTTTTTTGAAAAATATAAAATGTCATCATATTTGTACCAGATTCTGGAGATGGAACTTTGATCCAGGAATTTATTCTAATAGCCATATTTGGAGTAAGGGAGGAATTTTTCGCCTAATGACAACATTGGAATGCACTCCAAGACAGTTTTTGCCTTCCTCTGGATCAACACGGCAGGTTTATAGGTTGAATTTGATGGACCTTTTTTCAATATTATCAACTATTCAACTCTGTAACAAAAGTGAGCTTCCATGGCCCGTACAGGGATCGAACCCATGACCTTGGCGTTATTAGCACCACGCTCTAACCAACTGAGCTCACCAGCCACTTTTACACCAAAGATTCTCGTCACGTCAGTAGAAAATACATGCAAACGTGTATTCATATTGATATCCTATTAACCTGAATAATAAAATAAACTTGCAATTTTTACTACTCAAAAAGCATTGGACAAATTGCTTTTGTGTTTTCCATTCCTCCCCACAAAGAGTTTTATTTCAGTACATTATATGGTACATTAAATGCTGCCATTAAAAACAAGAACTTGTCTCGCTAAAAACAAGCCCTTATATGACTATGAGGACGGAAAAATAATAAAGTTATGACTATCGGAATACAAAGAGGCAAAATCAAGATATTATTTTTGTCCTTAAGGTTGAAATTGGACCTCTAAGATGATTTCATGCAACAAACTCTGCATTTCTATAAATCACCGGTTAGACCATACATGGAATATTGTGTACAGTTTTGAGCACCTGTGTATGAGAAGGACATTGCTGAACTAGAATGCGTGCAAAGAAGGGAAAGCAAGGTAATTAAAGGACCTCATCACAGACGGGGATTCTTTACTGTAAGAGCAGTTCGACGATTGAACTCTCTGCCACATTGAAAAGTGTTTTTTTGAAAAATATAAAATGTCATCATATTTGTACCAGATTCTGGAGATGGAACTTTGATCCAGGAATTTATTCTAATAGCCATATTTGGAGTAAGGGAGGAATTTTTCCCCTAATGACAACATTGGAATGCACTCCAAGACAGTTTTTGCCTTCCTCTGGATCAACACGGCAGGTTTATAGGTTGAATTTGATGGACCTTTTTTCAATATTATCAACTATTCAACTCTGTAACAAGCATGTAACAAAAGTGAGCTTCCATGGCCCGTACGGGGATCGAACCCGTGACCTTGGCGTTATTAGCACCACGCTCTAACCAACTGAGCTAACCGGCCACTTTTACACCAAAGATTCACGTCACGTCAGTAGAAAATACATGCAAACGTGTATTCATATTGATATCCTATTAACCTGAATAATAAAATGAACTTGCAATTTTTACTACTCAAAAAGCATTGGACAAATTGCTTTTGTGTTTTCCATTCCACCCCACAAAGAGTTTTATTTCAGTACATTATATGGTACATTAAATGCTGCCATTAAAAACAAGAACTTGTCTCGCTAAAAACAAGCCCTTATATGACTATGAGGACGGAAAAATAATAAAGTTATGACTATCGGAATACAAAGAGGCAAAATCAAGATATTATTTTTGTCCTTAAGGTTGAAATTGGACCTCTAAGATGATTTCATGCAACAAACTCTGCATTTCTATAAATCACCGGTTAGACCATACATGGAATATTGTGTACAGTTTTGAGCACCTGTGTATGAGAAGGACATTGCTGAACTAGAATGCGTGCAAAGAAGGGAAAGCAAGGTAATTAAAGGACCTCATCACAGACGGGGATTCTTTACTGTAAGAGCAGTTCGACGATTGAACTCTCTGCCACATTGAAAAGTGTTTTTTTGAAAAATATAAAATGTCATCATATTTGTACCAGATTCTGGAGATGGAACTTTGATCCAGGAATTTATTCTAATAGCCATATTTGGAGTAAGGGAGGAATTTTTCCCCTAATGACAACATTGGAATGCACTCCAAGACAGTTTTTGCCTTCCTCTGGATCAACACGGCAGGTTTATAGGTTGAATTTGATGGACCTTTTTTCAATATTATCAACTATTCAACTCTGTAACAAGCATGTAACAAAAGTGAGCTTCCATGGCCCGTATGGAGATCGAACCCGTGACCTTGGCGTTATTAGCACCACGCTCTAACCAACTGAGCTAACCGGCCACTTTTACACCAAAGATTCACGTCACGTCAGTAGAAAATACATGCAAACGTGTATTCATATTGATATCCTATTAACCTGAATAATAAAATAAACTTGCAATTTTTACTACTCAAAAAGCATTGGACAAATTGCTTTTGTGTTTTCCATTCCACCCCACAAAGAGTTTTATTTCAGTACATTATATGGTACATTAAATGCTGCCATTAAAAACAAGAACTTGTCTCGCTAAAAACAAGCCCTTATATGACTATGAGGACGGAAAAATAATAAAGATATGACTATCGGAATACAAAGAGGCAAAATCAAGATATTATTTTTGTCCTTAAGGTTGAAATTGGACCTCTAAGATGATTTCATGCAACAAACTCTGCATTTCTATAAATCACCGGTTAGACCATACATGGAATATTGTGTACAGTTTTGAGCACCTGTGTATGAGAAGGACATTGCTGAACTAGAATGCGTGCAAAGAAGGGAAAGCAAGGTAATTAAAGGACCTCATCACAGACGGGGATTCTTTACTGTAAGAGCAGTTCGACGATTGAACTCTCTGCCACATTGAAAAGTGTTTTTTTGAAAAATATAAAATGTCATCATATTTGTACCAGATTCTGGAGATGGAACTTTGATCCAGGAATTTATTCTAATAGCCATATTTGGAGTAAGGGAGTAATTTTTCCCCTAATGACAACATTGGAATGCACTCCAAGACAGTTTTTACCTTCCTCTGGATCAACACGGCAGGTTTATAGGTTGAATTTGATGGACCTTTTTTCAATATTATCAACTATTCAACTCTGTAACAAGCATGTAACAAAAGTGAGCTTCCATGGCCCATACGGGGATCGAACCCGTGACCTTGGCGTTATTAGCACCACGCTCTAACCAACTGAGCTAACCGGCCACTTTTACAAGAAAGATTCACGTCACGTCAGTAGAAAATTAATGCAAACGTGTATTCATATTGATATCCTATTAACCTGAATAATAAAATAAACTTGCAATTTTTACTACTCAAAAAGCATTGGACAAATTGCTTTTGTGTTTTCCATTCCACCCCACAAAGAGTTTTATTTCACTACATTATATGGTACATTAAATGCTGCCATTAAAAACAAGAACTTGTCTCGCTAAAAACAAGCCCTTATATGACTATGAGGACGGAAAAATAATAAAATTATGACTATCGGAATACAAAGAGGCAAAATCAAGATATTATTTTTGTCCTTAAGGTTGAAATTGGACCTCTAAGATGATTTCATGCAACAAACTCTGCATTTCTTTAAATCACCGGTTAGACCATACATGGAATATTGTGTACAGTTTTGAGCATCTGTGTATGAGAAGGACATTGCTGAACTAGAATGCGTGCAAAGAAGGGAAAGCAAGGTAATTAAAGGACCTCATCACAGACGGGGATTCTTTACTGTAAGAGCAGTTCGACGATTGAACTCTCTGCCACATTGAAAAGTGTTTTTTTGAAAAATATAAAATTTCATCATATTTGTACCAGATTCTGGAGATGGAACTTTGATCCAGGAATTTATTCTAATAGCCATATTTGGAGTAAGGGAGTAATTTTTCCCCTAATGACAACATTGGAATGCACTCCAAGACAGTTTTTGCCTTCCTCTGGATCAACACGGCAGGTTTATAGGTTGAATTTGATGGACCTTTTTTCAATATTATCAACTATTCAACTCTGTAACAAGCATGTAACAAAAGTGAGCTTCCATGGCCCATACGGGGATCAAACCCATGACCTTGGCGTTATTAGCACCACAACTAACCAACTGAGCTAACCGGCCACTTTTACAAGAAAGATTCACGTCACGTCAGTAGAAAATTAATGCAAACGTGTATTCATATTGATATCCTATTAACCTGAATAATAAAATAAACTTGCAATTTTTACTACTCAAAAAGCATTGGACAAATTGCTTTTGTGTTTTCCATTCCACCCCACATAGAGTTTTCTTTCAGTACATTATATGGTACATTAAATGCTGCCATTAAAAACAAGAACTTGTCTCGCTAAAAGCAAGCCCTTATATGACTATGAGGACGGAAAAATAATAAAGTTATGACTATCGGAATACAAAGAGGCAAAATCAAGATATTATTTTTGTCCATTAAGGTTGAAATTGGACCTCTAAGATGATTTCATGCAACAAACTCTGCATTTCTATAAATCACCGGTTAGACCATACATGGAATATTGTGTACAATTTTGAGCACCTGTGTATGAGACGGACATTGCTGAACTAGAATGCGTGCAAAGAAGGGAAAGCAAGGTAATTAAAGGACCTCATCACAGACGGGGATTATTTACTGTAAGAGCAGTTCGACGATTGAACTCTCTGCCACATTGAAAAGTGTTTTTTTGAAAAATATAAAATTTCATCATATTTGTACCAGATTCTGGAGATGGAACTTTGATCCAGGAATTTATTCTAATAGCCATATTTGGAGTAAGGGAGGAATTTTTCCCCTAATGACAACATTGGAATGCACTCCAAGACAGTTTTTGCCTTCCTCTGGATCAACACGGCAGGTTTACAGGTTGAATTTGATGGACCTTTTTTCAATATTATCAACTATTCAACTCTGTAACAAGCATGTAACAAAAGTGAGCTTCCATGGCCCGTACAGGGATCGAACCCGTGACCTTGACATAATTAGCACCACGCTCTAACCAACTGAGCTAACCGGCCACTTTTACACCAAAGATTCACGTCACATCAGTAGAAAATACATGCAAACGTGTATTCATATTGATATCCTATTAACCTGAATAATAAAATAAACTTGCAATTTTTACTACTCAAAAAGCATTGGACAAATTGCTTTTGTGTTTTCCATTCCACCCCACAAAGAGTTTTCTTTCAGTACATTATATGGTACATTAAATGCTGCCATTAAAAACAAGAACTTGTCTCGCTAAAAACAAGCCCTTATATGACTATGAGGACGGAAAAATAATAAAATTATGACTATCGGAATACAAAGAGGCAAAATCAAGATATTATTTTTGTCCTTAAGGTTGAAATTGGACCTCTAAGATGATTTCATGCAACAAACTCTGCATTTCTTTAAATCACCGGTTAGACCATACATGGAATATTGTGTACAGTTTTGAGCATCTGTGTATGAGAAGGACATTGCTGAACTAGAATGCGTGCAAAGAAGGGAAAGCAAGGTAATTAAAGGACCTCATCACAGACGGGGATTCTTTACTGTAAGAGCAGTTCGACGATTGAACTCTCTGCCACATTGAAAAGTGTTTTTTTGAAAAATATAAAATTTCATCATATTTGTACCAGATTCTGGAGATGGAACTTTGATCCAGGAATTTATTCTAATAGCCATATTTAGAGTAAGGGAGTAATTTTTCCCCTAATGACAACATTGGAATGCACTCCAAGACAGTTTTTGCCTTCCTCTGGATCAACACGGCAGGTTTATAGGTTGAATTTGATGGACCTTTTTTCAATATTATCAACTATTCAACTCTGTAACAAGCATGTAACAAAAGTGAGCTTCCATGGCCCATACAGGGATCAAACCCGTGACCTTGGCGTTATTAGCACCACGCTCTAACCAACTGAGCTAACCGGCCACTTTTACAAGAAAGATTCACGTCACGTCAGTAGAAAATTAATGCAAACGTGTATTCATATTGATATCCTATTAACCTGAATAATAAAATAAACTTGAAATTTTTACTACTCAAAAAGCATTGGACAAATTGCTTTTGTGTTTTCCATTCCACCCCACAAAGAGTTTTATTTCACTACATTATATGGTACATTAAATGCTGCCATTAAAAACAAGAACTTGTCTCGCTAAAAACAAGCCCTTATATGACTATGAGGACGGAAAAATAATAAAATTATGACTATCGGAATACAAAGAGGCAAAATCAAGATATTATTTTTGTCCTTAAGGTTGAAATTGGACCTCTAAGATGATTTCATGCAACAAACTCTGCATTTCTTTAAATCACCGGTTAGACCATACATGGAATATTGTGTACAGTTTTGAGCATCTGTGTATGAGAAGGACATTGCTGAACTAGAATGCGTGCAAAGAAGGGAAAGCAAGGTAATTAAAGGACCTCATCACAGACGGGGATTCTTTACTGTAAGAGCAGTTCGACGATTGAACTCTCTGCCACATTGAAAAGTGTTTTTTTGAAAAATATAAAATTTCATCATATTTGTACCAGATTCTGGAGATGGAACTTTGATCCAGGAATTTATTCTAATAGCCATATTTGGAGTAAGGGAGTAATTTTTCCCCTAATGACAACATTGGAATGCACTCCAAGACAGTTTTTGCCTTCCTCTGGATCAACACGGCAGGTTTATAGGTTGAATTTGATGGACCTTTTTTCAATATTATCAACTATTCAACTCTGTAACAAGCATGTAACAAAAGCGAGCTTCCATGGCCCATACGGGGATCGAACCCGTGACCTTGGCGTTATTAGCACCACGCTCTAACCAACTGAGCTAACCGGCCACTTTTACAAGAAAGATTCACGTCACGTCAGTAGAAAATTAATGCAAACGTGTATTCATATTGATATCCTATTAACCTGAATAATAAAATAAACTTGCAATTTTTACTACTCAAAAAGCATTGGACAAATTGCTTTTGTGTTTTCCATTCCACCCCACATAGAGTTTTCTTTCAGTACATTATATGGTACATTAAATGCTGCCATTAAAAACAAGAACTTGTCTCGCTAAAAGCAAGCCCTTATATGACTATGAGGACGGAAAAATAATAAAGTTATGACTATCGGAATACAAAGAGGCAAAATCAAGATATTATTTTTGTCCATTAAGGTTGAAATTGGACCTCTAAGATGATTTCATGCAACAAACTCTGCATTTCTATAAATCACCGGTTAGACCATACATGGAATATTGTGTACAATTTTGAGCACCTGTGTATGAGACGGACATTGCTGAACTAGAATGCATGCAAAGAAGGGAAAGCAAGGTAATTAAAGGACCTCATCACAGACGGGGATTATTTACTGTAAGAGCAGTTCGACGATTGAACTCTCTGCCACATTGAAAAGTGTTTTTTTGAAAAATATAAAATTTCATCATATTTGTACCAGATTCTGGAGATGGAACTTTGATCCAGGAATTTATTCTAATAGCCATATTTGGAGTAAGGGAGGAATTTTTCCCCTAATGACAACATTGGAATGCACTCCAAGACAGTTTTTGCCTTCCTCTGGATCAACACGGCAGGTTTACAGGTTGAATTTGATGGACCTTTTTTCAATATTATCAACTATTCAACTCTGTAACAAGCATGTAACAAAAGTGAGCTTCCATGGCCTGTACAGGGATTGAACCCGTGACCTTGACATAATTAGCACCACGCTCTAACCAACTGAGCTAACCGGCCACTTTTACACCAAAGATTCACGTCACATCAGTAGAAAATACATGCAAACGTGTATTCATATTGATATCCTATTAACCTGAATAATAAAATAAACTTGCAATTTTTACTACTCAAAAAGCATTGGACAAATTGCTTTTGTGTTTTCCATTCCACCCCACAAAGAGTTTTCTTTCAGTACATTATATGGTACATTAAATGCTGCCATTAAAAACAAGAACTTGTCTCGCTAAAAACAAGCCCTTATATGACTATGAGGACGGAAAAATAATAAAATTATGACTATCGGAATACAAAGAGGCAAAATCAAGATATTATTTTTGTCCTTAAGGTTGAAATTGGACCTCTAAGATGATTTCATGCAACAAACTCTGCATTTCTTTAAATCACCGGTTAGACCATACATGGAATATTGTGTACAGTTTTGAGCATCTGTGTATGAGAAGGACATTGCTGAACTAGAATGCGTGCAAAGAAGGGAAAGCAAGGTAATTAAAGGACCTCATCACAGACGGGGATTCTTTACTGTAAGAGCAGTTCGACGATTGAACTCTCTGCCACATTGAAAAGTGTTTTTTTGAAAAATATAAAATTTCATCATATTTGTACCAGATTCTGGAGATGGAACTTTGATCCAGGAATTTATTCTAATAGCCATATTTAGAGTAAGGGAGTAATTTTTCCCCTAATGACAACATTGGAATGCACTCCAAGACAGTTTTTGCCTTCCTCTGGATCAACACGGCAGGTTTATAGGTTGAATTTGATGGACCTTTTTTCAATATTATCAACTATTCAACTCTGTAACAAGCATGTAACAAAAGTGAGCTTCCATGGCCCATACGGGGATCAAACCCGTGACCTTGGCGTTATTAGCACCACGCTCTAACCAACTGAGCTAACCGGCCACTTTTACAAGAAAGATTCACGTCACGTCAGTAGAAAATTAATGCAAACGTGTATTCATATTGATATCCTATTAACCTGAATAATAAAATAAACTTGCAATTTTTACTACTCAAAAAGCATTGGACAAATTGCTTTTGTGTTTTCCATTCCACCCCACATAGAGTTTTCTTTCAGTACATTATATGGTACATTAAATGCTGCCATTAAAAACAAGAACTTGTCTCGCTAAAAGCAAGCCCTTATATGACTATGAGGACGGAAAAATAATAAAGTTATGACTATCGGAATACAAAGAGGCAAAATCAAGATATTATTTTTGTCCATTAAGGTTGAAATTGGACCTCTAAGATGATTTCATGCAACAAACTCTGCATTTCTATAAATCACCGGTTAGACCATACATGGAATATTGTGTACAATTTTGAGCACCTGTGTATGAGACGGACATTGCTGAACTAGAATGCGTGCAAAGAAGGGAAAGCAAGGTAATTAAAGGACCTCATCACAGACGGGGATTATTTACTGTAAGAGCAGTTCGACGATTGAACTCTCTGCCACATTGAAAAGTGTTTTTTTGAAAAATATAAAATTTCATCATATTTGTACCAGATTCTGGAGATGGAACTTTGATCCAGGAATTTATTCTAATAGCCATATTTGGAGTAAGGGAGGAATTTTTCCCCTAATGACAACATTGGAATGCACTCCAAGACAGTTTTTGCCTTCCTCTGGATCAACACGGCAGGTTTACAGGTTGAATTTGATGGACCTTTTTTCAATATTATCAACTATTCAACTCTGTAACAAGCATGTAACAAAAGTGAGCTTCCATGGCCCATACGGGGATCAAACCCGTGACCTTGGCGTTATTAGCACCACGCTCTAACCAACTGAGCTAACCGGCCACTTTTACAAGAAAGATTCACGTCACGTCAGTAGAAAATTAATGCAAACGTGTATTCATATTGATATCCTATTAACCTGAATAATAAAATAAACTTGCAATTTTTACTACTCAAAAAGCATTGGACAAATTGCTTTTGTGTTTTCCATTCCACCCCACATAGAGTTTTCTTTCAGTACATTATATGGTACATTAAATGCTGCCATTAAAAACAAGAACTTGTCTCGCTAAAAGCAAGCCCTTATATGACTATGAGGACGGAAAAATAATAAAGTTATGACTATCGAAATACAAAGAGGCAAAATCAAGATATTATTTTTGTCCTTAAGGTTGAAATTAAACCTCTAAGATGATTTCATGCAACAAACTCTGCATTTCTATAAATCACCGGTTAGACCATACATGGAATATTGTGTACAGTTTTGAGCACCTGTGTATGAGAAGGACATTGCTGAACTAGAATGCGTGCAAAGAAGGGAAAGCAAGGTAATTAAAGGACCTCATCACAGACGGGGATTCTTTACTGTAAGAGCAGTTCGACGATTGAACTCTCTGCCACATTGAAAAGTGTTTTTTTGAAAAATATAAAATTTCATCATATTTGTACCAGATTCTGGAGATGGAACTTTGATCCAGGAATTTATTCTAATAGCCATATTTGGAGTAAGGGAGGAATTTTTCCCCTAATGAGAAAATTGGAATGCACTCCAAGACAGTTTTTGCCTTCCTCTGGATCAACACGGCAGGTTTATAGGTTGAATTTGATGGACCTTTTTTCAATATTATCAACTATTCAACTCTGTAACAAGCATGTAACAAAAGTGTGCTTCCATGGCATGTACGGGGATCGAACCCGTGACCTTGGCGTTATTAGCACCACGCTCTAACCAACTGAGCTAACAGGCCACTTTTACACCAAAGATTCACGTCACGTCAGTAGAAAATACATGCAAACGTGTATTCATATTGATATCCTATTAACCTGAATAATAAAATAAACTTGCAATTTTTACTACTCAAAAAGCATTGGACAAATTGCTTTTGTGTTTTCCATTCCACCCCACAAAGAGTTTTCTTTCAGTACATTATATGGTACATTAAATCCTGCCATTAAAAACAAGAACTTGTCTCGCTAAAAACAAGCCCTTATATGACTATGAGGACGGAAAAATAATAAAGTTATGACTATCGGAATACAAAGAGGCAAAATCAAGATATTATTTTTGTCCTTAAGGTTGAAATTGGACCTCTAAGATGATTTCATGCAACAAACTCTGCATTTCTATAAATCACCGGTTAGACCATACATGGAATATTGTGTACAGTTTTGAGCACCTGTGTATGAGAAGGACATTGCTGAACTAGAATGCGTGCAAAGAAGGGAAAGCAAGGTAATTAAAGGACCTCATCACAGACGGGGATTCTTTACTGTAAGAGCAGTTCGACGATTGAACTCTCTGCCACATTGAAAAGTGTTTTTTTGAAAAATATAAAATGTCATCATATTTGTACTAGATTCTGGAGATGGAACTTTGATCCAGGAATTTATTCTAATAGCCATATTTGGAGTAAGGGAGGAATTTTTCCCCTAATGACAACATTGGAATGCACTCCAAGACAGTTTTTGCCTTCCTCTGGATCAACACGGCAGGTTTATAGGTTGAATTTGATGGACCTTTTTTCAATATTATCAACTATTCAACTCTGTAACAAAAGTGAGCTTCCATGGCCCGTACGGGGATCGAACCCGTGACCTTGGCGTTATTAGCACCACGCTCTAACCAACTGAGCTAACCAGCCACTTTTACACAAAAGATTCACGTCACGTCAGTAGAAAATACATGCAAACGTGTATTCATATTGATATCCTATTAACCTGAATAATAAAATAAACTTGCAATTTTTACTACTCAAAAAGCATTGGACAAATTGCTTTTGTGTTTTCCATTCCACCCCACAAAGAGTTTTCTTCAGTACATTATATGGTACATTAAATGCTGCCATTAAAAACAAGAACTTGTCTCGCTAAAAACAAGCCCTTATATGACTATGAGGACGGAAAAATAATAAAGTTATGACTATCGGAATACAAAGAGGCAAAATCAAGATATTATTTTTCCATTCCACCCCACAAAGAGTTTTCTTTCAGTACATTATATGGTACATTAAATGCTGCCATTAAAAACAAGAACTTGTCTCGCTAAAAACAAGCCCTTATATGACTATGAGGACGGAAAAATAATAAAGTTATGACTATCGGAATACAAAGAGGCAAAATCAAGATATTATTTTTGTCCTTAAGGTTGAAATTGAACCTCTAAGATGATTTCATGCAACAAACTCTGCATTTCTATAAATCACCGGTTAGACCATACATGGAATATTGTGTACAGTTTTAAGCACCTGTGTATGAGAAGGACATTGCTGAACTAGAATGCGTGCAAAGAAGGGAAAGCAAGGTAATTAAAGGACCTCATCACAGACGGGGATTCTTTACTGTAAGAGCAGTTCGACGATTGAACTCTCTGCCACATTGAAAAGTGTTTTTTTGAAAAATATAAAATTTCATCATATTTGTACCAGATTCTGGAGATGGAACTTTGATCCAGGAATTTATTCTAATAGCCATATTTGGAGTAAGGGAGGAATTTTTCCCCTAATGAGAAAATTGGAATGCACTCCAAGACAGTTTTTGCCTTCCTCTGGATCAACACGGCAGGTTTATAGGTTGAATTTGATGGACCTTTTTTCAATATTATCAACTATTCAACTCTGTAACAAGCATGTTACAAAAGTGAGCTTCCATGGCCCGTACGGGGATCGAACCCGTGACCTTGGCGTTATTAGCACCACGCTCTAACCAACTGAGCTAACCGGCCACTTTTACACCAAAGATTCACGTCACGTCAGTAGAAAATACATGCAAACGTGTATTCATATTGATATCCTATTAACCTGAATAATAAAATAAACTTGCAATTTTTACTACTCAAAAAGCATTGGACAAATTGCTTTTGTGTTTTCCATTCCACCCCACAAAGAGTTTTCTTTCAGTACATTATATGGTACATTAAATCCTGCCATTAAAAACAAGAACTTGTCTCGCTAAAAACAAGCCCTTATATGACTATGAGGACGGAAAAATAATAAAGTTATTACTATCGGAATACAAAGAGGCAAAATCAAGATATTATTTTTGTCCTTAAGGTTGAAATTGGACCTCTAAGATGATTTCATGCAACAAACTCTGCATTTCTATAAATCACCGGTTAGACCATACATGGAATATTGTGTACAGTTTTGAGCACCTGTGTATGAGAAGGACATTGCTGAACTAGAATGCGTGCAAAGAAGGGAAAGCAAGGTAATTAAAGGACCTCATCACAGACGGGGATTCTTTACTGTAAGAGCAGTTCGACGATTGAACTCTCTGCCACATTGAAAAGTGTTTTTTTGAAAAATATAAAATGTCATCATATTTGTACTAGATTCTGGAGATGGAACTTTGATCCAGGAATTTATTCTAATAGCCATATTTGGAGTAAGGGAGGAATTTTTCCCCTAATGACAACATTGGAATGCACTCCAAGACAGTTTTTGCCTTCCTCTGGATCAACACGGCAGGTTTATAGGTTGAATTTGATGGACCTTTTTTCAATATTATCAACTATTCAACTCTGTAACAAAAGTGAGCTTCCATGGCCCGTACGGGGATCGAACCCGTGACCTTGGCGTTATTAGCACCACGCTCTAACCAACTGAGCTAACCAGCCACTTTTACACAAAAGATTCACGTCACGTCAGTAGAAAATACATGCAAACGTGTATTCATATTGATATCCTATTAACCTGAATAATAAAATAAACTTGCAATTTTTACTACTCAAAAAGCATTGGACAAATTGCTTTTGTGTTTTCCATTCCACCCCACAAAGAGTTTTCTTCAGTACATTATATGGTACATTAAATGCTGCCATTAAAAACAAGAACTTGTCTCGCTAAAAACAAGCCCTTATATGACTATGAGGACGGAAAAATAATAAAGTTATGACTATCGGAATACAAAGAGGCAAAATCAAGATATTATTTTTCCATTCCACCCCACAAAGAGTTTTCTTTCAGTACATTATATGGTACATTAAATGCTGCCATTAAAAACAAGAACTTGTCTCGCTAAAAACAAGCCCTTATATGACTATGAGGACGGAAAAATAATAAAGTTATGACTATCGGAATACAAAGAGGCAAAATCAAGATATTATTTTTGTCCTTAAGGTTGAAATTGAACCTCTAAGATGATTTCATGCAACAAACTCTGCATTTCTATAAATCACCGGTTAGACCATACATGGAATATTGTGTACAGTTTTAAGCACCTGTGTATGAGAAGGACATTGCTGAACTAGAATGCGTGCAAAGAAGGGAAAGCAAGGTAATTAAAGGACCTCATCACAGACGGGGATTCTTTACTGTAAGAGCAGTTCGACGATTGAACTCTCTGCCACATTGAAAAGTGTTTTTTTGAAAAATATAAAATTTCATCATATTTGTACTAGATTCTGGAGATGGAACTTTGATCCAGGAATTTATTCTAATAGCCATATTTGGAGTAAGGGAGGAATTTTTCCCCTAATGACAACATTGGAATGCACTCCAAGACAGTTTTTGCCTTCCTCTGGATCAACACGGCAGGTTTATAGCTTGAATTTGATGGACCTTTTTTCAATATTATCAACTATTCAACTCTGTAACAAAAGTGAGCTTCCATGGCCCGTACGGGGATCAAACCCGTGACCTTGGCGTTATTAGCACCACGCTCTAACCAACTGAGCTAACCAGCCACTTTTACACAAAAGATTCACGTCACGTCAGTAGAAAATACATGCAAACGTGTATTCATATTAATATCCTATTAACCTGAATAATAAAATAAACTTGCAATTTTTACTACTCAAAAAGCATTGGACAAATTGCTTTTGTGTTTTCCATTCCACCCCACAAAGAGTTTTCTTCAGTACATTATATGGTACATTAAATGCTGCCATTAAAAACAAGAACTTGTCTCGCTAAAAACAAGCCCTTATATGACTATGAGGACGGAAAAATAATAAAGTTATTACTATCGGAATACAAAGAGGCAAAATCAAGATATTATTTTTGTCCTTAAGGTTGAAATTGGACCTCTAAGATGATTTCATGCAACAAACTCTGCATTTCTATAAATCACCGGTTAGACCATACATGGAATATTGTGTACAGTTTTGAGCACCTGTGTATGAGAAGGACATTGCTGAACTAGAATGCGTGCAAAGAAGGGAAAGCAAGGTAATTAAAGGACCTCATCACAGACGGGGATTCTTTACTGTAAGAGCAGTTCGACGATTGAACTCTCTGCCACATTGAAAAGTGTTTTTTTGAAAAATATAAAATGTCATCATATTTGTACTAGATTCTGGAGATGGAACTTTGATCCAGGAATTTATTCTAATAGCCATATTTGGAGTAAGGGAGGAATTTTTCCCCTAATGACAACATTGGAATGCACTCCAAGACAGTTTTTGCCTTCCTCTGGATCAACACGGCAGGTTTATAGGTTGAATTTGATGGACCTTTTTTCAATATTATCAACTATTCAACTCTGTAACAAAAGTGAGCTTCCATGGCCCGTACGGGGATCGAACCCGTGACCTTGGCGTTATTAGCACCACGCTCTAACCAACTGAGCTAACCAGCCACTTTTACACAAAAGATTCACGTCACGTCAGTAGAAAATACATGCAAACGTGTATTCATATTGATATCCTATTAACCTGAATAATAAAATAAACTTGCAATTTTTACTACTCAAAAAGCATTGGACAAATTGCTTTTGTGTTTTCCATTCCACCCCACAAAGAGTTTTCTTCAGTACATTATATGGTACATTAAATGCTGCCATTAAAAACAAGAACTTGTCTCGCTAAAAACAAGCCCTTATATGACTATGAGGACGGAAAAATAATAAAGTTATGACTATCGGAATACAAAGAGGCAAAATCAAGATATTATTTTTCCATTCCACCCCACAAAGAGTTTTCTTTCAGTACATTATATGGTACATTAAATGCTGCCATTAAAAACAAGAACTTGTCTCGCTAAAAACAAGCCCTTATATGACTATGAGGACGGAAAAATAATAAAGTTATGACTATCGGAATACAAAGAGGCAAAATCAAGATATTATTTTTGTCCTTAAGGTTGAAATTGAACCTCTAAGATGATTTCATGCAACAAACTCTGCATTTCTATAAATCACCGGTTAGACCATACATGGAATATTGTGTACAGTTTTAAGCACCTGTGTATGAGAAGGACATTGCTGAACTAGAATGCGTGCAAAGAAGGGAAAGCAAGGTAATTAAAGGACCTCATCACAGACGGGGATTCTTTACTGTAAGAGCAGTTCGACGATTGAACTCTCTGCCACATTGAAAAGTGTTTTTTTGAAAAATATAAAATTTCATCATATTTGTACTAGATTCTGGAGATGGAACTTTGATCCAGGAATTTATTCTAATAGCCATATTTGGAGTAAGGGAGGAATTTTTCCCCTAATGACAACATTGGAATGCACTCCAAGACAGTTTTTGCCTTCCTCTGGATCAACACGGCAGGTTTATAGGTTGAATTTGATGGACCTTTTTTCAATATTATCAACTATTCAACTCTGTAACAAAAGTGAGCTTCCATGGCCCGTACCGGTATCAAACCCGTGACCTTGGCGTTATTAGCACCACGCTCTAACCAACTGAGCTAACCAGCCACTTTTACACAAAAGATTCACGTCACGTCAGTAGAAAATACATGCAAACGTGTATTCATATTAATATCCTATTAACCTGAATAATAAAATAAACTTGCAATTTTTACTACTCAAAAAGCATTGGACAAATTGCTTTTGTGTTTTCCATTCCACCCCACAAAGAGTTTTCTTCAGTACATTATATGGTACATTAAATGCTGCCATTAAAAACAAGAACTTGTCTCGCTAAAAACAAGCCCTTATATGACTATGAGGACGGAAAAATAATAAAGTTATGACTATCGGAATACAAAGAGGCAAAATCAAGATATTATTTTTCCATTCCACCCCACAAAGAGTTTTCTTTCAGTACATTATATGGTACATTAAATGCTGCCATTAAAAACAAGAACTTGTCTCGCTAAAAACAAGCCCTTATATGACTATGAGGACGGAAAAATAATAAAGTTATGACTATCGGAATACAAAGAGGCAAAATCAAGATATTATTTTTGTCCTTAAGGTTGAAATTGGACCTCTAAGATGATTTCATGCAACAAACTCTGAATTTCTATAAATCACCGGTTAGACCATACATGGAATATTGTGTACAGTTTTAAGCACCTGTGTATGAGAAGGACATTGCTGAACTAGAATGCGTGCAAAGAAGGGAAAGCAAGGTAATTAAAGGACCTCATCACAGACGGGGATTCTTTACTGTAAGAGCAGTTCGACGATTGAACTCTCTGCCACATTGAAAAGTGTTTTTTTGAAAAATATAAAATTTCATCATATTTGTACCAGATTCTGGAGATGGAACTTTGATCCAGGAATTTATTCTAATAGCCATATTTGGAGTAAGGGAGGAATTTTCCCCCTAATGACAACATTGGAATGCACTCCAAGACAGTTTTTGCCTTCCTCTGGATCAACACGGCAGGTTTATAGGTTGAATTTGATGGACCTTTTTTCAATATTATCAACTATTCAACTCTGTAACAAAAGTGAGCTTACATTGCCCATATGGGGATCGAACCCGTGACCTTGGCGTTATTAGCACCACGCTCTAACCAACTGAGCTAACAGGCCACTTTTACACCAAAGATTCACGTCACGTCAGTAGAAAATACATGCAAACGTGTATTCATATTGATATCCTATTAACCTGAATAATAAAATAAACTTGCAATTTTTACTACTCAAAAAGCATTGGACAAATTGCTTTTGTGTTTTCCATTCCACCCCACAAAGAGTTTTCTTCAGTACATTATATGGTACATTAAATGCTGCCATTAAAAACAAGAACTTGTCTCGCTAAAAACAAGCCCTTGTATGACTATGAGGACGGAAAAATAATAAAGTTATGACTATCGGAATACAAAGAGGCAAAATTAAGATATTATTTTTCCATTCCACCCCACAAAGAGTTTTCTTTCAGTACATTATATGGTACATTAAATGCTGCCATTAAAAACAAGAACTTTTCTCGCTAAAAACAAGCCCTTATATGACTATGAGGACGGAAAAATAATAAAGTTATGACTATCGGAATACAAAGAGGCAAAATCAAGATATTATTTTTGTCCTTAAGGTTGAAATTGAACCTCTAAGATGATTTCATGCAACAAACTCTGCATTTCTATAAATCACCGGTTAGACCATACATGGAATATTATACCTAAATGGAGGACACCAAAGGGCTCCCTAGAAGATACGTGGAGTATACCCTTTAAATAATGAATGTGTGGACTCTCCAGGGAGCCGGGCCACAGGCCCGTGGAAGGACATGGTAATAACGTGCACCCGCTGAATGAACAATACAACCTATAAATTGGAGTCTAGCACAAAAACATTGAGTAAAACAATGAAAGTTTAATGGATCAATTAAAATGAACAGACATGAATGACAACATAGAGATGATTACCACATGAAAAAAAGGGGACAACCAGAAATAAATAAATAAGTAGAAAGCGGCACGGTGTACATAGGCTAAGGCACAGCTATGATACTATGTATTGATAATGATCAATGTACAAACAGCCAAATATCGAACACTAAAAAACCGCTGGGTAATGTATACAGTAGTGAGGAGTATGCTGAGAAATGTCTCAATGTAAGTAGCTGGGACAAAAACCCAGAAGTAATGCAATTACGAGACTACAGCTCCATACAATGTCATAATACAACAATAGATGCATATCTCTTACCCATAATGGCGTGACTGGTGTCCTCCCCGACGCGCGTTTCGGCCCGGAAGCCTTCGTCTGGGGGTGGTGTCATGATGTGACCTACGGCCTTATAACTAACCCCCCACCAATCCCCAAAGGGGAAAGCCATCCAATTACCGAGCGACTGTGCACTCAATCTCACGGTCCGGCACAAGAGCATCCGGGTCACAGACCCGGAAGCCGACAGCATGGAATCCACGTGTCAGGCGTCCGGGTCAGGAACAGGAGGCCCAGGGCCGAAAACCGGAGCGCGAAATCGCGCATGCGCACAGTAGGGCTAGTTGTAAGCCAGAAGATACTGGCACCAACATGAAGCACACACTAGGGGCGCACATTGAGGACCGAACCCGAGATTTAAGGCATAAGACCCACAGATGATAATTAAATAAGAATAGCTGTCCCTATCCTTTCCCTAACTAATAGAATCCAAGAGGGAAAGGGCATGAAAGAATTCATCCACCTGTACCGAAAGATGATATTAAGGAGTCAAAAGATATATATATATATATATGAACAAATAAATAAATACTAAAAGAAAAGAGAGAATATGCATGAGTGTAAAGATAATGCATAATGCAATTAAATACTATATAGGATGGCTAAAAAGCCATGATATTGAGTGTTACGCATCACTACTGCATGCATAACCCATGCCAAAGACCAAATTACACACGCTACGGTGCCAAATGCATCCCAGCGTCCGCTGCCAGATGGCACATATTTTATATGAATATATCAATGTGCCCATAATGCAGCATACTATAATGACCGTGTAGTAGAGATATACACGTATTATTGATAAACAATTATGCAAAGTGTATTTATCTATATGTTAAAAATGTACAATCAAATACATAAGTAAAATGAATATAAAACATGTGAAAAAAGCCGCATCGATATCAGTATTAAGCCAATATATATATATATAAATCACCTTAGTGCTGATACATATACGTGTATATGTGTTACATAGCTTGCCATATCATGGCTAGTAATTGATGACAGCAATTATAAACGGACTGCAAAAGCAGCCCGTATATTGTAATAAACTAATGAATGTGAGGCATGTGCGCGTGCGAAAAACAAACAACGACCAGGGGATATACAAACTAAGACCATGATCACTAAACACTGAACAAGTGACATACCAGACTAGGTAGCTAAAATAAAACAGATATGGGTGTGAAATATTAAAAGTGAAATATAAGTACATATTAGTGAGTGATGCGATAAAAATATCAGGACCAATAATAATGAGTGATAAGTACCCATGAATATAAAACAATAGTAATACTGTGCCGTGACCAATGCTTTAATAAAAAACATGACAAAATGTGACAAAAAAAGTGAAATATATAATATTCAATAGATGTCCAAAACATCATCAAAAATGAGGTTGCCATCAATACAACAGACGTAGGTGATATAATTAGTGCAAGTTTTATCTATCACAGATTATTACATACATACAAAAACTAGCACTTGATGGATTAACATCACTAAATATAACAGAAAATGTAGAACATATTAAAATACCAATTAATAAAGTTGGTGAGGTGAATATATCATAGAATGTCTATCAGACATGAAACATTGACAACCAACAGTCAAACCACACCCGTGGTGGTGTAATAGGAAGAAGATCACAATAACAACTGTATAGTGTATACCCACGTAGGGGGAAACAGCATAATGTTATCTACTCAAACCCAAAAATGTGAAACTAAGTAAAATAAAAAAGCGTACAGGCTGGAACAGATGCAGAGTGGGTATATTCCAAGTGTTGGGCCAGAATGAACATCCATGCTGCCAGGATGCGTCGTCCACAGAGCATACATCGGCCTGTTACACACCCATTGGATGGAGGAGGAAGAGAAGTCGTCAAAGGCGCAGAAGGTCAGTAGAATGTCATATCGCAGCACGTGCACCATATACAAATGGTAATCTAGGACAACTAAAAGCAGTCATATGTTAAAAAATGGCTATTAATATACACATAACACATTAGTTAAAAACAAAACGACACCATGAGAGATCCCCACACCCCTATAGGAAAGCTGCAAACCCAAGGGTTTCATTCAAACCCTTTGGTTGTAATGTTTTGAGTTTCCAAATCCACTTGGATTCTACTCGCAATAGTTTTTGCATTAACGAACCACCTCTCAAATTAAGCTCCACATGGTCAATGCCTTTGATTTTCAGGTCCTTGGATGCACAGTTGTGATACAGGAAGAAATGTCGTGGCAAAGTTTTCAGAAGGTCAATATTGTCAGGAGACGTCCCCCTGGCTGCCTCAATGCTATTGACATGTTCCCTCGTTCTTAATTTGAGTTCTCTTGTTGTGAGGCCTATATAAATTTTTGGACAGGGGCAGCATGCATAATAAATTACTCCCTTTGTGTTGCAGTTGATAGGCCAGGTGATCTTATACGTTTTATCACCCAAAGAGTCCACAAAATCATCTCCACTAACAATGTTTGGACACGCTATGCATCGACCACATGGGCGACAACCCCATCGTGGTTTTGATGCCCCAAAAATTGGTTTGGGCAATTGTGGTTGATGGTGACTGTGAACTAGTGTGTCCCGGAGATTTCTTGCTCTCCTTGATGCTACTGCAGGTCTCGGGGGCAAAATTTCTGATAGGATGCCGTCCGTTTGTAGGACAGACCAGTGTTTGGACAAACACTTACGCATCTCCCCCCATCTGTCGTGGTATGTAGTTACCATGCACATGCCTCACATTCATTAGTTTATTACAATATACGGGCTGCTTTTGCAGTCCGTTTATAATTGCTGTCATCAATTACTAGCCATGATATGGCAAGCTATGTAACACATATACACGTATATGTATCAGCACTAAGGTGATTTATATATATATATATTGGCTTAATACTGATATCGATGCGGCTTTTTTCACATGTTTTATATTCATTTTACTTATGTATTTGATTGTACATTTTTAACATATAGATAAATACACTTTGCATAATTGTTTATCAATAATACGTGTATATCTCTACTACACGGTCATTATAGTATGCTGCATTATGGGCACATTGATATATTCATATAAAATATGTGCCATCTGGCAGCGGACGCTGGGATGCATTTGGCACCGTAGCGTGTGTAATTTGGTCTTTGGCATGGGTTATGCATGCAGTAGTGATGCGTAACACTCAATATCATGGCTGTTTAGCCATCCTATATAGTATTTAATTGCATTATGCATTATCTTTACACTCATGCATATTCTCTCTTTTCTTTTAGTATTTATTTATTTGTTCATATATATATATATATATCTTTTGACTCCTTAATATCATCTTTCGGTACAGGTGGATGAATTCTTTCATGCCCTTTCCCTCTTGGATTCTATTAGTTAGGGAAAGGATAGGGACAGCTATTCTTATTTAATTATCATCTGTGGGTCTTATGCCTTAAATCTCGGGTTCGGTCCTCAATGTGCGCCCCTAGTGTGCGCTTCATGTTGGTGCCAGTATCTTCTGGCTTACAACTAGCCCTACTGTGCGCATGCGCGATTTCGCGCTCCGGTTTTCGGCCCTGGGCCTCCTGTTCCTGACCCGGACGCCTGACACGTGGATTCCATGCTGTCGGCTTCCGGGTCTGTGACCCGGATGCTCTTGTGCCGGACCGTGAGATTGAGTGCACAGTCGCTCGGTAATTGGATGGCTTTCCCCTTTGGGGATTGGTGGGGGGTTAGTTATAAGGCCGTAGGTCACATCATGACACCACCCCCAGACGAAGGCTTCCGGGCCGAAACGCGCGTCGGGGAGGACACCAGTCACGCCATTATGGGTAAGAGATATGCATCTATTGTTGTATTATGACATTGTATGGAGCTGTAGTCTCGTAATTGCATTACTTCTGGGTTTTTGTCCCAGCTACTTACATTGAGACATTTCTCAGCATACTCCTCACTACTGTATACATTACCCAGCGGTTTTTTAGTGTTCGATATTTGGCTGTTTGTACATTGATCATTATCAATACATAGTATCATAGCTGTGCCTTAGCCTATGTACACCGTGCCGCTTTCTACTTATTTATTTATTTCTGGTTGTCCCCTTTTTTTCATGTGGTAATCATCTCTATGTTGTCATTCATGTCTGTTCATTTTAATTGATCCATTAAACTTTCATTGTTTTACTCAATGTTTTTGTGCTAGACTCCAATTTATAGGTTGTATCATACATGGAATATTGTGTACAGTTTTAAGCACCTGTGTATGAGAAGGACATTGCTGAACTAGAATGCGTGCAAAGAAGGGAAAGCAAGGTAATTAAAGGACCTCATCACAGACGGGGATTCTTTACTGTAAGAGCAGTTCGACGATTGAACTCTCTGCCACATTGAAAAGTGTTTTTTTGAAAAATATAAAATTTCATCATATTTGTACCAGATTCTGGAGATGGAACTTTGATCCAGGAATTTATTCTAATAGCCATATTTGGAGTAAGGGAGGAATTTTTCCCCTAATGACAATATTGGAATGCACTCCAAGAAAGTTTTTGCCTTCCTCTGGATCAACACGGCAGGTTTATAGGTTGAATTTGATGGACCTTTTTTCAATATTATCAACTATTCAACTCTGTAACAAGCATGTAACAAAAGTGAGCTTCCATGGCCCGTACGGGGATCGAACCCGTGACCTTGGCGTTATTAGCACCACGCTCTAACCAACTGAGCTAACCGGCCACTTTTACACCAAAGATTCACGTCACGTCAGTAGAAAATACATGCAAACGTGTATTCATATTGATATCCTATTAACCTGAATAATAAAATAAACTTGCAATTTTTACTACTCAAAAAGCATTGGACAAATTGCTTTTGTGTTTTCCATTCCACCCCACAGAGAGTTTTCTTTCAGTACATTATATGGTACATTAAATGCTGACATTAAAAACAAGAACTTGTCTCGCTAAAAACAAGCCCTTATATGACTATGAGGACGGAAAAATAATAAAGTTATGACTATCGGAATACAAAGAGGCAAAATCAAGATATTATTTTTCCATTCCACCCCACAAAGAGTTTTCTTTCAGTACATTATATGGTACATTAATTGCTGCCATTAAAAACAAGAACTTGTCTCGCTAAAAACAAGCCCTTATATGACTATGAGGACGGAAAAATAATAAAGTTATGACTATCAGAATACAAAGAGGCAAAATCAAGATATTATTTTTGTCCTTAAGGTTGAAATTGAACCTCTAAGATGATTTCATGCAACAAACTCTGCATTTCTATAAATCACCGGTTAGACCATACATGGAATATTGTGTACAGTTTTAAGCACCTGTGTATGAGAAGGACATTGCTGAACTAGAATGCGTGCAAAGAAGGGAAAGCAAGGTAATTAAAGGACCTCATCACAGACGGGGATTCTTTACTGTAAGAGCAGTTCGACGATTGAACTCTCTGCCACATTGAAAAGTGTTTTTTTGAAAAATATAAAATTTCATCATATTTGTACCAGATTCTGGAGATGGAACTTTGATCCAGGAATTTATTCTAATAGCCATATTTGGAGTAAGGGAGGAATTTTTCCCCTAATGACAACTTGTCTCGCTAAAAACAAGCCCTTATATGACTATGAGGACGGAAAAATAATAAAGTTATGACTATCGGAATACAAAGAGGCAAAATCAAGATATTATTTTTCCATTCCACCCCACAAAGAGTTTTCTTTCAGTACATTATATGGTACATTAAATGCTGCCATTAAAAACAAGAACTTGTCTCGCTAAAAACAAGCCCTTATATGACTATGAGGACGGAAAAATAATAAAGTTATGACTATCAGAATACAAAGAGGCAAAATCAAGATATTATTTTTGTCCTTAAGGTTGAAATTGAACCTCTAAGATGATTTCATGCAACAAACTCTGCATTTCTATAAATCACCGGTTAGACCATACATGGAATATTGTGTACAGTTTTAAGCACCTGTGTATGAGAAGGACATTGCTGAACTAGAATGCGTGCAAAGACGGGAAAGCAAGGTAATTAAAGGACCTCATCACAGACGGGGATTCTTTACTGTAAGAGCAGTTCGACGATTGAACTCTCTGCCACATTGAAAAGTGTTTTTTTGAAAAATATAAAATTTGATCATATTTGTACCAGATTCTGGAGATGGAACTTTGATCCAGGAATTTATTCTAATAGCCATATTTGGAGTAAGGGAGGAATTTTTCCCCTAATGACAACATTGGAATGCACTCCAAGACAGTTTTTGCCTTCCTCTGGATCAACACGGCAGGTTTATAGGTTGAATTTGATGGACCTTTTTTCAATATTATCAACTATTCAACTCTGTAACAAACATGTAACAAAAGTGAGCTTCCATGGCCCGTACGGGGATCGAACCCATGACCTTGGCGTTATTAGCACCACGCTCTAACAAACTGAGCTAACCGGCCACTTTTACACCAAAGATTCACGTCACGTCAGTAGAAAATACATGCAAACGTGTATTCATATTGATATCCTATTAACCTGAATAATAAAATAAACTTGCAATTTTTACTACTCAAAAAGCATTGGACAAATTGCTTTTGTGTTTTCCATTCCACCCCACAAAGAGTTTTCTTCAGTACATTAAATGCTGCCATTAAAAACAAGAACTTGTCTCGCTAAAAACAAGCCCTTATATGACTATGAGGACGGAAAAATAATAAAGTTATGACTATCGGAATACAAAGAGGCAAAATCAAGATATTATTTTTCCATTCCACCCCACAAAGAGTTTTATTTCAGTACATTATATGGTACATTAAATGCTGCCATTAAAAACAAGAACTTGTCTCGCTAAAAACAAGCCCTTATATGACTATGAGGACGGAAAAATAATAAAGTTATGACTATCGGAATACAAAGAGGCAAAATCAAGATATTATTTTTGTCCTTAAGGTTGAAATTGGACCTCTAAGATGATTTCATGCAACAAACTCTGCATTTCTATAAATCACCGGTTAGACCATACATGGAATATTGTGTACAGTTTTGAGCACCTGTGTATGAGAAGGACATTGCTGAACTAGAATGCGTGCAAAGAAGGGAAAGCAAGGTAATTAAAGGACCTCATCACAGACGGGGATTCTTTACTGTAAGAGCAGTTCGATGATTGAACTCTATGCCACATTGAAAAGTGTTTTTTTGAAAAATATAAAATGTCATCATATTTGTACCAGATTCTGGAGATGGAACTTTGATCCAGGAATTTATTCTAATAGCCATATTTGGCGTAAGGGAGGAATTTTTCCCCTAATGACAACATTGGAATGCACTCCAAGACAGTTTTTGCCTTCCTCTGGATCAACACGGCAGGTTTATAGGTTGAATTTGATGGACCTTTTTTCAATATTATCAACTATTCAACTCTGTAACAAGCATGTAACAAAAGGGAGCTTCCATGGCCCGTATGGGGATCGAACCCATGACCTTGGCGTTATTAGCACCACGCTCTAACCAACTGAGCTAACCGGCCACTTTTACACCAAAGATTCACGTCACGTCAGTAGAAAATACATGCAAACGTGTATTCATATTGATATCCTATTAACCTGAATAATAAAATAAACTTGCAATATTTACTACTCAAAAAGCATTGGACAAATTGCTTTTGTGTTTTCCATTCCACCCCACAAAGAGTTTTATTTCAGTACATTATATGGTACATTAAATGCTGCCATTAAAAACAAGAACTTGTCTCGCTAAAAACAAGCCCTTATATGACTATGAGGACGGAAAAATAATAAAGTTATGACTATCGGAATACAAAGAGGCAAAATCAAGATATTATTTTTGTCCTTAAGGTTGAAATTGGACCTCTAAGATGATTTCATGCAACAAACTCTGCATTTCTATAAATCACCGGTTGGACCATACATGGAATATTGTGTACAGTTTTGAGCACCTGTGTATGAAAAGGACATTGCTGAACTATAATGCGTGCAAAGAAGGGAAAGCAAGGTAATTAAAGGACCTCATCACAGACGGGGATTCTTTACTGTAAGAGCAGTTCGACGATTGAACTCTCTGCCACATTGAAAAGTGTTTTTTTCAAAAATATAAAATGTCATCATATTTGTACCAGATTCTGGAGATGGAACTTTGATCCAGGAATTTATTCTAATAGCCATATTTGGAGTAAGGGAGGAATTTTTCCCCTAATGACAATATTGGAATGCACTCCAAGAAAGTTTTTGCCTTCCTCTGGATCAACACGGCAGGTTTATAGGTTGAATTTGATGGACCTTTTTTCAATATTATCAACTATTCAACTCTGTAACAAGCATGTAACAAAAGTGAGCTTCCATGGCCCGTACGGGGATCGAACCCGTGACCTTGGCGTTATTAGCACCACGCTCTAACCAACTGAGCTAACCGGCCACTTTTACACCAAAGATTCACGTCACGTCAGTAGAAAATACATGCAAACGTGTATTCATATTGATATCCTATTAACCTGAATAATAAAATAAACTTGCAATTTTTACTACTCAAAAAGCATTGGACAAATTGCTTTTGTGTTTTCCATTCCACCCCACAGAGAGTTTTCTTTCAGTACATTATATGGTACATTAAATGCTGACATTAAAAACAAGAACTTGTCTCGCTAAAAACAAGCCCTTATATGACTATGAGGACGGAAAAATAATAAAGTTATGACTATCGGAATACAAAGAGGCAAAATCAAGATATTATTTTTCCATTCCACCCCACAAAGAGTTTTCTTTCAGTACATTATATGGTACATTAATTGCTGCCATTAAAAACAAGAACTTGTCTCGCTAAAAACAAGCCCTTATATGACTATGAGGACGGAAAAATAATAAAGTTATGACTATCAGAATACAAAGAGGCAAAATCAAGATATTATTTTTGTCCTTAAGGTTGAAATTGAACCTCTAAGATGATTTCATGCAACAAACTCTGCATTTCTATAAATCACCGGTTAGACCATACATGGAATATTGTGTACAGTTTTAAGCACCTGTGTATGAGAAGGACATTGCTGAACTAGAATGCGTGCAAAGAAGGGAAAGCAAGGTAATTAAAGGACCTCATCACAGACGGGGATTCTTTACTGTAAGAGCAGTTCGACGATTGAACTCTCTGCCACATTGAAAAGTGTTTTTTTGAAAAATATAAAATTTCATCATATTTGTACCAGATTCTGGAGATGGAACTTTGATCCAGGAATTTATTCTAATAGCCATATTTGGAGTAAGGGAGGAATTTTTCCCCTAATGAGAAAATTGGAATGCACTCCAAGACAGTTTTTGCCTTCCTCTGGATCAACACGGCAGGTTTATAGGTTGAATTTGATGGACCTTTTTTCAATATTATCAACTATTCAACTCTGTAACAAGCATGTAACAAAAGTGAGCTTCCATGGCCCGTACGGGGATCAAACCCGTGACCTTGGCGTTATTAGCACCACACTCTAACCAACTGAGCTAACCAGCCACTTTTACACCACAGATTCACGTCACGTCAGTAGAAAATACATGCAAACGTGTATTCATATTGATATCCTATTAACCTGAATAATAAAATAAACTTGCAATTTTTACTACTCAAAAAGCATTGGACAAATTGCTTTTGTGTTTTCCATTCCACCCCACAAAGAGTTTTCTTTCAGTACATTATATGGTACATTAAATGCTGCCATTAAAAACAAGAACTTGTCTCGCTAAAAACAAGCCCTTATATGACTATGAGGACGGAAAAATAATAAAGTTATGACTATTGGAATACAAAGAGGCAAAATCAAGATATTATTTTTGTCCTTAAGGTTGAAATTGAACCTCTAAGATGATTTCATGCAACAAACTCTGCATTTCTATAAATCACCGGTTACACCATACATGGAATATTGTGTACAGTTTTAAGCACCTGTGTATGAGAAGGACATTGCTGAACTAGAATGCGTGCAAAGAAGGGAAAGCAAGGTAATTAAAGGACCTCATCACAGACGGGGATTCTTTACTGTAAGAGCAGTTCGACGATTGAACTCTCTGCCACATTGAAAAGTGTTTTTTTGAAAAATATAAAATTTCATCATATTTGTACCAGATTCTGGAGATGGAACTTTGATCCAGGAATTTATTCTAATAGCCATATTTGGAGTAAGGGAGGAATTTTTCCCCTAATGACAACTTGTCTCGCTAAAAACAAGCCCTTATATGACTATGAGGACGGAAAAATAATAAAGTTATGACTATCGGAATACAAAGAGGCAAAATCAAGATATTATTTTTCCATTCCACCCCACAAAGAGTTTTCTTTCAGTACATTATATGGTACATTAAATGCTGCCATTAAAAACAAGAACTTGTCTCGCTAAAAACAAGCCCTTATATGACTATGAGGACGGAAAAATAATAAAGTTATGACTATCAGAATACAAAGAGGCAAAATCAAGATATTATTTTTGTCCTTAAGGTTGAAATTGAACCTCTAAGATGATTTCATGCAACAAACTCTGCATTTCTATAAATCACCGGTTAGACCATACATGGAATATTGTGTACAGTTTTAAGCACCTGTGTATGAGAAGGACATTGCTGAACTAGAATGCGTGCAAAGACGGGAAAGCAAGGTAATTAAAGGACCTCATCACAGACGGGGATTCTTTACTGTAAGAGCAGTTCGACGATTGAACTCTCTGCCACATTGAAAAGTGTTTTTTTGAAAAATATAAAATTTGATCATATTTGTACCAGATTCTGGAGATGGAACTTTGATCCAGGAATTTATTCTAATAGCCATATTTGGAGTAAGGGAGGAATTTTTCCCCTAATGACAACATTGGAATGCACTCCAAGACAGTTTTTGCCTTCCTCTGGATCAACACGGCAGGTTTATAGGTTGAATTTGATGGACCTTTTTTCAATATTATCAACTATTCAACTCTGTAACAAACATGTAACAAAAGTGAGCTTCCATGGCCCGTACGGGGATCGAACCCATGACCTTGGCGTTATTAGCACCACGCTCTAACAAACTGAGCTAACCGGCCACTTTTACACCAAAGATTCACGTCACGTCAGTAGAAAATACATGCAAACGTGTATTCATATTGATATCCTATTAACCTGAATAATAAAATAAACTTGCAATTTTTACTACTCAAAAAGCATTGGACAAATTGCTTTTGTGTTTTCCATTCCACCCCACAAAGAGTTTTCTTCAGTACATTATATGGTACATTAAATGCTGCCATTAAAAACAAGAACTTGTCTCGCTAAAAACAAGCCCTTATATGACTATGAGGACGGAAAAATAATAAAGTTATGACTATCGGAATACAAAGAGGCAAAATCAAGATATTATTTTTCCATTCCACCCCACAAAGAGTTTTATTTCAGTACATTATATGGTACATTAAATGCTGCCATTAAAAACAAGAACTTGTCTCGCTAAAAACAAGCCCTTATATGACTATGAGGACGGAAAAATAATAAAGTTATGACTATCGGAATACAAAGAGGCAAAATCAAGATATTATTTTTGTCCTTAAGGTTGAAATTGGACCTCTAAGATGATTTCATGCAACAAACTCTGCATTTCTATAAATCACCGGTTAGACCATACATGGAATATTGTGTACAGTTTTGAGCACCTGTGTATGAGAAGGACATTGCTGAACTAGAATGCGTGCAAAGAAGGGAAAGCAAGGTAATTAAAGGACCTCATCACAGACGGGGATTCTTTACTGTAAGAGCAGTTCGATGATTGAACTCTATGCCACATAGAAAAGTGTTTTTTTGAAAAATATAAAATGTCATCATATTTGTACCAGATTCTGGAGATGGAACTTTGATCCAGGAATTTATTCTAATAGCCATATTTGGCGTAAGGGAGGAATTTTTGCCCTAATGACAACATTGGAATGCACTCCAAGACAGTTTTTGCCTTCCTCTGGATCAACACGGCAGGTTTATAGGTTGAATTTGATGGACCTTTTTTCAATATTATCAACTATTCAACTCTGTAACAAGCATGTAACAAAAGGGAGCTTCCATGGCCCGTATGGGGATCGAACCCATGACCTTGGCGTTATTAGCACCACGCTCTAACCAACTGAGCTAACCGGCCACTTTTACACCAAAGATTCACGTCACGTCAGTAGAAAATACATGCAAACGTGTATTCATATTGATATCCTATTAACCTGAATAATAAAATAAACTTGCAATATTTACTACTCAAAAAGCATTGGACAAATTGCTTTTGTGTTTTCCATTCCACCCCACAAAGAGTTTTATTTCAGTACATTATATGGTACATTAAATGCTGCCATTAAAAACAAGAACTTGTCTCGCTAAAAACAAGCCCTTATATGACTATGAGGACGGAAAAATAATAAAGTTATGACTATCGGAATACAAAGAGGCAAAATCAAGATATTATTTTTGTCCTTAAGGTTGAAATTGGACCTCTAAGATGATTTCATGCAACAAACTCTGCATTTCTATAAATCACCGGTTGGACCATACATGGAATATTGTGTACAGTTTTGAGCACCTGTGTATGAAAAGGACATTGCTGAACTATAATGCGTGCAAAGAAGGGAAAGCAAGGTAATTAAAGGACCTCATCACAGACGGGGATTCTTTACTGTAAGAGCAGTTCGACGATTGAACTCTCTGCCACATTGAAAAGTGTTTTTTTGAAAAATATAAAATGTCATCATATTTGTACCAGATTCTGGAGATGGAACTTTGATCCAGGAATTTATTCTAATAGCCATATTTGGAGTAAGGGAGGAATTTTTCCCCTAATGACAACATTGGAATGCACTCCAAGACAGTTTTTGCCTTTCTCTGGATCAACACGGCAGGTTTATAGGTTGAATTTGATGGACCTTTTTTCAATATTATCAACTATTCAACTCTGTAACAAAAGTGAGCTTCCATGGCCCGTACGGGGATCGAACCCGTGACCTTGGCGTTATTAGCACCACGCTCTAACCAACTGAGCTAACCGGCCACTTTTACACCAAAGATTCACGTCACGTCAGTAGAAAATACATGCAAACGTGTATTCATATTGATATCCTATTAACCTGAATAATAAAATAAACTTGCAATTTTTACTACTCAAAAAGCATTGGACAAATTGCTTTTGTGTTTTCCATTCCACCCCACAAAGAGTTTTCTTCAGTACATTATATGGTACATTAAATGCTGCCATTAAAAACAAGAACTTGTCTCGCTAAAAACAAGCCCTTATATGACTATGAGGACGGAAAAATAATAAAGTTATGACTATCGGAATACAAAGAGGCAAAATCAAGATATTATTTTTGTCCTTAAGGTTGAAATTGGACCTCTAAGATGATTTCATGCAACAAACTCTGCATTTCTATAAATCACCGGTTAGACCATACATGGAATATTGTGTACAGTTTTGAGCACCTGTGTATGAGAAGGACATTGCTGAACTAGAATGCGTGCAAAGAAGGGAAAGCAAGGTAATTAAAGGACCTCATCACAGACGGGGATTCTTTACTGTAAGAGCAGTTCGACGATTGAACTCTCTGCCACATTGAAAAGTGTTTTTTTGAAAAATATAAAATGTCATCATATTTGTACCAGATTCTGGAGATGGAACTTTGATCCAGGAATTTATTCTAATAGCCATATTTGGAGTAAGGGAGGAATTTTTCCCCTAATGACAACATTGGAATGCACTCCAAGACAGTTTTTGCCTTCCTCTGGATCAACACGGCAGGTTTATAGGTTGAATTTGATGGACCTTTTTTCAATATTATCAACTATTCAACTCTGTAACAAGCATGTAACAAAAGTGAGCTTTCATGGCCCATACGGGGATAGAAACCCGTGACCTTGGCGTTATTAGCACCACGCTCTATCCAACTGAGCTAATCGGCCACTTTTACACAAAAGATTCACGTCACGTCAGTAGAAAATACATGCAAACGTGTATTCATATTGATATCCTATTAACCTGAATAATAAAATAAACTTGCAATTTTTACTACTCAAAAAGCATTGGACAAATTGCTTTTGTGTTTTCCATTCCACCCCACAAAGAGTTTTCTTCAGTACATTATATGGTACATTAAATGCTGCCATTAAAAACAAGAACTTGTCTCGCTAAAAACAATCCCTTATATGACTATGAGGACGGAAAAATAATAAAGTTATGACTATCGGAATACAAAGAGGCAAAATCAAGATATTATTTTTGTCCTTAAGGTTGAAATTGAACCTCTAAGATGATTTCATGCAACAAACTCTGCATTTCTATAAATCACCGGTTAGACCATACATGGAATATTGTGTACAGTTTTAAGCACCTGTGTATGAGAAGGACATTGCTGAACTAGAATGCGTGCAAAGAAGGGAAAGCAAGGTAATTAAAGGACCTCATCACAGACGGGGATTCTTTACTGTAAGAGCAGTTCGACGATTGAACTCTCTGCCACATTGAAAAGTGTTTTTTTGAAAAATATAAAATTTCATCATATTTGTACCAGATTCTGGAGATGGAACTTTGATCCAGGAATTTATTCTAATAGCCATATTTGGAGTAAGGGAGGAATTTTTCCCCTAGTGACAACATTGGAATGCACTCCAAGACAGTTTTTGCCTTCCTCTGGATCAACACGGCAGGTTTATAGGTTGAATTTGATGGACCTTTTTTCAATATTATCAACTATTCAGCTCTGTAACAAGCATGTAACCAAAGTGAGCGTCCATGGCCCATACGGGGATCGAACCCGCGACCTTGGCGTTATTAGCACCACGCTCTAACCAACTAAGCTAACCGGCCACTTTTACACCAAAGATTCACGTCACGTCAGTAGAAAATACATGCAAACGTGTATTCATATTGATATCCTATTAACCTGAATAATAAAATAAACTTGCAATTTTTACTACTCAAAAAGCATTGGACAAATTGCTTTTGTGTTTTCCATTCCACCCACAAAGAGTTTTCTTCAGTACATTATATGGTACATTAAATGCTGCCATTAAAAACAAGAACTTGTCTCGCTAAAAACAAGCCCTTATATGACTATGAGGACGGAAAAATAATAAAGTTATGACTATCGGAATACAAAGAGGCAAAATCAAGATATTATTTTTGTCCTTAAGGTTGAAATTGGACCTCTAAGATGATTTCATGCAACAAACACTGCATTTCTATAAATCACCGGTTAGACCATACATGGAATATTGTGTACAGTTTTAAGCACCTGTGTATGAGAAGGACATTGCTGAACTAGAATGCGTGCAAAGAAGGGAAAGCAAGGTAATTAAAGGACCTCATCACAGACGGGGATTCTTTACTGTAAGAGCAGTTCGACGATTGAACTCTCTGCCACATTGAAAAGTGTTTTTTTGAAAAATATAAAATTTCATCATATTTGTTCCAGATTCTGGAGATGGAACTTTGATCCAGGAATTTATTCTAATAGCCATATTTGGAGTAAGGGAGGAATTTTTCCCCCTAATGACAACATTGGAATGCACTCCAAGACAGTTTTTGCCTTCCTCTGGATCAACACGGCAGGTTTATAGGTTGAATTTGATGGACCTTTTTTCAATATTATCAACTATTCAACTCTGTAACAAGCATGTAACAAAAGTGAGCTTTCATGGCCCATACGGGGATAGAAACCCGTGACCTTGGCGTTATTAGCACCACGCTCTAACCAACTGAGCTAATCGGCCACTTTTACACAAAAGATTCACGTCACGTCAGTAGAAAATACATGCAAACGTGTATTCATATTGATATCCTATTAACCTGAATAATAAAATAAACTTGCAATTTTTACTACTCAAAAAGCATTGGACAAATTGCTTTTGTGTTTTCCATTCCACCCCACAAAGAGTTTTCTTCAGTACATTATATGGTACATTAAATGCTGCCATTAAAAACAAGAACTTGTCTCGCTAAAAACAAGCCCTTATATGACTATGAGGACGGAAAAATAATAAAGTTATGACTATCGGAATACAAAGAGGCAAAATCAAGATATTATTTTTGTCCTTAAGGTTGAAATTGAACCTCTAAGATGATTTCATGCAACAAACTCTGCATTTCTATAAATCACCGGTTAGACCATACATGGAATATTGTGTACAGTTTTAAGCACCTGTGTATGAGAAGGACATTGCTGAACTAGAATGCGTGCAAAGAAGGGAAAGCAAGGTAATTAAAGGACCTCATCACAGACGGGGATTCTTTACTGTAAGAGCAGTTCGACGATTGAACTCTCTGCCACATTGAAAAGTGTTTTTTTGAAAAATATAAAATGTCATCATATTTGTTCCAGATTCTGGAGATGGAACTTTGATCCAGGAATTTATTCTAATAGCCATATTTGGAGTAAGGGAGGAATTTTTCCCCTAGTGACAACATTGGAATGCACTCCAAGACAGTTTTTGCCTTCCTCTGGATCAACACAGCAGGTTTATAGGTTGAATTTGATGGACCTTTTTTCAATATTATCAACTATTCAGCTCTGTAACAAGCATGTAACAAAAGTGAGCGTCCATGGCCCATACGGGGATCGAACCCGCGACCTTGGCGTTATTAGCACCACGCTCTAACCAACAGAGCTAACCGGCCACTTTTACACCCAAGATTCACGTCACGTCAGTAGAAAATACATGCAAACGTGTATTCATATTGATATCCTATTAACCTGAATAATAAAATAAACTTGCAATTTTTACTACTCAAAAAGCATTGGACAAATTGCTTTTGTGTTTTCCATTCCACCCCACAAAGAGTTTTCTTTCAGTACATTATATGGTACATTAAATGCTGCCATTAAAAACAAGAACTTGTCTCGCTAAAAACAAGCCCTTATATGACTATGAGGACGGAAAAATAATAAAGTTATGACTATCGGAATACAAAGAGGCAAAATCAAGATATTATTTTTGTCCTTAAGGTTGAAATTGAACCTCTAAGATGATTTCATGCAACAAACTCTGCATTTCTATAAATCACCGGTTACACCATACATGGAATATTGTGTACAGTTTTGAGCACCTGTGTATGAGAAGGACATTGCTGAACTAGAATGCGTGCAAAGAAGGGAAAGCAAGGTAATTAAAGGACCTCATCACAGACGGGGATTCTTTACTGTAAGAGCAGTTTGACGATTGAACTCTCTGCCACATTGAAAAGTGTTTTTTTGAAAAATATAAAATTTCATCATATTTGTACCAGATTCTGGAGATGGAACTTTGATCCAGGAATTTATTCTAATAGCCATATTTGGAGTAAGGGAGGAATTTTTCCCCTAATGACAACATTGGAATGCACTCCAAGACAGTTTTTGCCTTCCTCTGGATCAACACGGCAGGTTTATAGGTTGAATTTGATGGACCTTTTTTCAATATTATCAACTATTCAACTCTGTAACAAAAGTGAGCTTCCATGACCCGTACGGGGATCGAACCCGTGACCTTGGCGTTATTAGCACCACGCTCTAACCAACTGAGCTAACCGGCCACTTTTACACCAAAGATTCACGTCACGTCAGTAGAAAATACATGCAAACGTGTATTCATATTGATATCCTATTAACCTGAATAATAAAATAAACTTGCAATTTTTACTACTCAAAAAGCATTGGACAAATTGCTTTTGTGTTTTCCATTCCACCCCACAAAGAGTTTTCTTCAGTACATTATATGGTACATTAAATGCTGCCATTAAAAACAAGAACTTGTCTCGCTAAAAACAAACCCTTGTATGACTATGAGGACGGAAAAATAATAAAGTTATGACTATCGGAATACAAAGAGGCAAAATTAAGATATTATTTTTCCATTCCACCCCACAAAGAGTTTTCTTTCAGTACATTATATGGTACATTAAATGCTGCCATTAAAAACAAGAACTTTTCTCGCTAAAAACAAGCCCTTATATGACTATGAGGACGGAAAAATAATAAAGTTATGACTATCGGAATACAAAGAGGCAAAATCAAGATATTATTTTTGTCCTTAAGGTTGAAATTGAACCTCTAAGATGATTTCATGCAACAAACTCTGCATTTCTATAAATCACCGGTTAGACCATACATGGAATATTGTGTACAGTTTTAAGCACCTGTGTATGAGAAGGACATTGCTGAACTAGAATGCGTGCAAAGAAGGGAAAGCAAGGTAATTAAAGGACCTCATCACAGACGGGGATTCTTTACTGTAAGAGCAGTTCGACGATTGAACTCTCTGCCACATTGAAAAGTGTTTTTTTGAAAAATATAAAATTTCATCATATTTGTACCAGATTCTGGAGATGGAACTTTGATCCAGGAATTTATTCTAATAGCCATATTTGGAGTAAGGGAGGAATTTTTCCCCTAATGACAACATTGGAATGCACTCCAAGAAAGTTTTTGCCTTCCTCTGGATCAACACGGCAGGTTTATAGGTTGAATTTGATGGACCTTTTTTCAATATTATCAACTATTCAACTCTGTAACAAGCATGTAACAAAAGTGAGCTTCCATGGCCCGTACGGGGATCGAACCCGTGACCTTGGCGTTATTAGCACCACGCTCTAACCAACTGAGCTAACCGGCCACTTTTACACCAAAGATTCACGTCACGTCAGTAGAAAATACATGCAAACGTGTATTCATATTGATATCCTATTAACCTGAATAATAAAATAAACTTGCAATTTTTACTACTCAAAAAGCATTGGACAAATTGCTTTTGTGTTTTCCATTCCACCCCACAGAGAGTTTTCTTTCAGTACATTATATGGTACATTAAATGCTGACATTAAAAACAAGAACTTGTCTCGCTAAAAACAAGCCCTTATATGACTATGAGGACGGAAAAATAATAAAGTTATGACTATCGGAATACAAAGAGGCAAAATCAAGATATTATTTTTCCATTCCACCCCACAAAGAGTTTTCTTTCAGTACATTATATGGTACATTAAATGCTGCCATTAAAAACAAGAACTTGTCTCGCTAAAAACAAGCCCTTATATGACTATGAGGACGGAAAAATAATAAAGTTATGACTATCAGAATACAAAGAGGCAAAATCAAGATATTATTTTTGTCCTTAAGGTTGAAATTGAACCTCTAAGATGATTTCATGCAACAAACTCTGCATTTCTATAAATCACCGGTTAGACCATACATGGAATATTGTGTACAGTTTTAAGCACCTGTGTATGAGAAGGACATTGCTGAACTAGAATGCGTGCAAAGAAGGGAAAGCAAGGTAATTAAAGGACCTCATCACAGACGGGGATTCTTTACTGTAAGAGCAGTTCGACGATTGAACTCTCTGCCACATTGAAAAGTGTTTTTTTGAAAAATATAAAATTTCATCATATTTGTACCAGATTCTGGAGATGGAACTTTGATCCAGGAATTTATTCTAATAGCCATATTTGGAGTAAGGGAGGAATTTTTCCCCTAATGAGAAAATTGGAATGCACTCCAAGACAGTTTTTGCCTTCCTCTGGATCAACACGGCAGGTTTATAGGTTGAATTTGATGGACCTTTTTTCAATATTATCAACTATTCAACTCTGTAACAAGCATGTAACAAAAGTGAGCTTCCATGGCCCGTACGGGGATCAAACCCGTGACCTTGGCGTTATTAGCACCACACTCTAACCAACTGAGCTAACCAGCCACTTTTACACCACAGATTCACGTCACGTCAGTAGAAAATACATGCAAACGTGTATTCATATTGATATCCTATTAACCTGAATAATAAAATAAACTTGCAATTTTTACTACTCAAAAAGCATTGGACAAATTGCTTTTGTGTTTTCCATTCCACCCCACAAAGAGTTTTCTTTCAGTACATTATATGGTACATTAAATGCTGCCATTAAAAACAAGAACTTGTCTCGCTAAAAACAAGCCCTTATATGACTATGAGGACGGAAAAATAATAAAGTTATGACTATTGGAATACAAAGAGGCAAAATCAAGATATTATTTTTGTCCTTAAGGTTGAAATTGAACCTCTAAGATGATTTCATGCAACAAACTCTGCATTTCTATAAATCACCGGTTACACCATACATGGAATATTGTGTACAGTTTTAAGCACCTGTGTATGAGAAGGACATTGCTGAACTAGAATGCGTGCAAAGAAGGGAAAGCAAGGTAATTAAAGGACCTCATCACAGACGGGGATTCTTTACTGTAAGAGCAGTTCGACGATTGAACTCTCTGCCACATTGAAAAGTGTTTTTTTGAAAAATATAAAATTTCATCATATTTGTACCAGATTCTGGAGATGGAACTTTGATCCAGGAATTTATTCTAATAGCCATATTTGGAGTAAGGGAGGAATTTTTCCCCTAATGACAACTTGTCTCGCTAAAAACAAGCCCGTATATGACTATGAGGACGGAAAAATAATAAAGTTATGACTATCGGAATACAAAGAGGCAAAATCAAGATATTATTTTTTCATTCCACCCCACAAAGAGTTTTCTTTCAGTACATTATATGGTACATTAAATGCTGCCATTAAAAACAAGAACTTGTCTCGCTAAAAACAAGCCCTTATATGACTATGAGGACGGAAAAATAATAAAGTTATGACTATCAGAATACAAAGAGGCAAAATCAAGATATTATTTTTGTCCTTAAGGTTGAAATTGAACCTCTAAGATGATTTCATGCAACAAACTCTGCATTTCTATAAATCACCGGTTAGACCATACATGGAATATTGTGTACAGTTTTAAGCACCTGTGTATGAGAAGGACATTGCTGAACTAGAATGCGTGCAAAGACGGGAAAGCAAGGTAATTAAAGGACCTCATCACAGACGGGGATTCTTTACTGTAAGAGCAGTTCGACGATTGAACTCTCTGCCACATTGAAAAGTGTTTTTTTGAAAAATATAAAATTTCATCATATTTGTTCCAGATTCTGGAGATGGAACTTTGATCCAGGAATTTATTCTAATAGCCATATTTGGAGTAAGGGAGGAATTTTTCCCCTAGTGACAACATTGGAATGCACTCCAAGACAGTTTTTGCCTTCCTCTGGATCAACACGGCAGGTTTATAGGTTGAATTTGATGGACCTTTTTTCAATATTATCAACTATTCAACACTGTAACAAGCATGTAACAAAAGTGAGCTTTCATGGCCCATACGGGGATAGAAACCCGTGACCTTGGCGTTATTAGCACCACGCTCTAACCAACTGAGCTAATCGGCCACTTTTACACAAAAGATTCACGTCACGTCAGTAGAAAATACATGCAAACGTGTATTCATATTGATATCCTATTAACCTGAATAATAAAATAAACTTGCAATTTTTACTACTCAAAAAGCATTGGACAAATTGCTTTTGTGTTTTCCATTCCACCCCACAAAGAGTTTTCTTCAGTACATTATATGGTACATTAAATGCTGCCATTAAAAACAAGAACTTGTCTCGCTAAAAACAAGCCCTTATATGACTATGAGGACGGAAAAATAATAAAGTTATGACTATCGGAATACAAAGAGGCAAAATCAAGATATTATTTTTGTCCTTAAGGTTGAAATTGAACCTCTAAGATGATTTCATGCAACAAACTCTGCATTTCTATAAATCACCGGTTAGACCATACATGGAATATTGTGTACAGTTTTAAGCACCTGTGTATGAGAAGGACATTGCTGAACTAGAATGCGTGCAAAGAAGGGAAAGCAAGGTAATTAAAGGACCTCATCACAGACGGGGATTCTTTACTGTAAGAGCAGTTCGACGATTGAACTCTCTGCCACATTGAAAAGTGTTTTTTTGAAAAATATAAAATTTCATCATATTTGTTCCAGATTCTGGAGATGGAACTTTGATCCAGGAATTTATTCTAATAGCCATATTTGGAGTAAGGGAGGAATTTTTCCCCTAGTGACAACATTGGAATGCACTCCAAGACAGTTTTTGCCTTCCTCTGGATCAACACGGCAGGTTTATAGGTTGAATTTGATGGACCTTTTTTCAATATTATCAACTATTCAACTCTGTAACAAAAGTGAGCTTCCATGGCCCGTACGGGGATCGAACCCGTGACCTTCGCGTTATTAGCACCACGCTCTAACCAACTGAGCTAACCGGCCACTTTTACACCAAAAATTCACGTCACGTCAGTAGAAAATACATGCAAACGTGTATTCATATTGATATCCTATTAACCTGAATAATAAAATAAACTTGCAATTTTTACTACTCAAAAAGCATTGGACAAATTGCTTTTGTGTTTTCCATTCCACCCCACAAAGAGTTTTCTTCAGTACATTATATGGTACATTAAATGCTGCCATTAAAAACAAGAACTTGTCTCGCTAAAAACAAGCCCTTATATGACTATGAGGACGGAAAAATAATAAAGTTATGACTATCGGAATACAAAGAGGCAAAATCAAGATATTATTTTTGTCCTTAAGGTTGAAATTGGACCTCTAAGATGATTTCATGCAACAAACTCTGCATTTCTATAAATCACCGGTTAGACCATACATGGAATATTGTGTACAGTTTTGAGCACCTGTGTATGAGAAGGACATTGCTGAACTAGAATGCGTGCAAAGAAGGGAAAGCAAGGTAATTAAAGGACCTCATCACAGACGGGGATTCTTTACTGTAAGAGCAGTTCGACGATTGAACTCTCTGCCACATTGAAAAGTGTTTTTTTGAAAAATATAAAATGTCATCATATTTGTACCAGATTCTGGAGATGGAGCTTTGATCCAGGAATTTATTCTAATAGCCATATTTGGAGTAAGGGAGGAATTTTTCCCCTAATGACAACATTGGAATGCACTCCAAGACAGTTTTTGCCTTCCTCTGGATCAACACGGCAGGTTTATAGGTTGAATTTGATGGACCTTTTTTCAATATTATCAACTATTCAACTCTGTAACAAAAGTGAGCTTCCATGACCCGTACGGGGATCGAACCCGTGACCTTGGCGTTATTAGCACCACGCTCTAACCAACTGAGCTAACCGGCCACTTTTACACCAAAGATTCACGTCACGTCAGTAGAAAATACATGCAAACGTGTATTCATATTGATATCCTATTAACCTGAATAATAAAATAAACTTGCAATTTTTACTACTCAAAAAGCATTGGACAAATTGCTTTTGTGTTTTCCATTCCACCCCACAAAGAGTTTTCTTTCAGTACATTATATGGTACATTAAATGCTGCCATTAAAAACAAGAACTTGTCTCGCTAAAAACAAGCCCTTATATGACTATGAGGACGGAAAAATAATAAATTTATGACTATCGGAATACAAAGAGGCAAAATCAAGATATTATTTTTGTCCTTAAGGTTGAAATTGGACCTCTAAGATGATTTCATGCAACAAACTCTGCATTTCTATAAATCACCGGTTAGACCATACATGGAATATTGTGTACAGTTTTGAGCACCTGTGTATGAGAAGGACATTGCTGAACTAGAATGCGTACAAAGAAGGGAAAGCAAGGTAATTAAAGGACCTCATCACAGACGGGGATTCTTTACTGTAAGAGCAGTTCGACGATTGAACTCTCTGCCACATTGAAAAGTGTTTTTTTTGAAAAATATTAAATTTCATGATATTTGTACCAGATTCTGGAGATGGAACTTTGATCCAGGAATTTATTCTAATAGCCATATTTGGAGTAAGGGAGGAATTTTTCCCCTAATGACAACATTGGAATGCACTCCAAGACAGTTTTTGCCTTCCTCTGGATCAACACGGCAGGTTTATAGGTTGAATTTGATGGACCTTTTTTCAATATTATCAACTATTCAACTCTGTAACAAGAGTGAGCTTCCATGGCCCGTACGGGAATCGAACCCGTGACCTTGGCGTTATTAGCACCACGCTCTAACCAACTGAGCTAACCGGCCACTTTTACACCAAAGATTCACGTCACGTCAGTAGAAAATACATGCAAACGTGTATTCATATTGATATCCTATTAACCTGAATAATAAAATAAACTTGCAATTTTTACTACTCAAAAAGCATTGGACAAATTGCTTTTGTGTTTTCCATTCCACCCCACAAAGAGTTTTCTTCAGTACATTATATGGTACATTAAATGCTGCCATTAAAAACAAGAACTTGTCTCGCTAAAAACAAGCCCTTATATGACTATGAGGACGGAAAAATAATAAAGTTATGACTATCGGAATACAAAGAGGCAAAATCAAGATATTATTTTTGTCCTTAAGGTTGAAATTGGACCTCTAAGATGATTTCATGCAACAAACTCTGCATTTCTATAAATCACCGGTTAGACCATACATGGAATATTGTGTACAGTTTTGAGCACCTGTGTATGAGAAGGACATTGCTGAACTAGAATGCGTGCAAAGAAGGGAAAGCAAGGTAATTAAAGGACCTCATCACAGACGGGGATTCTTTACTGTAAGAGCAGTTCGACGATTGAACTCTCTGCCACATTGAAAAGTGTTTTTTTGAAAAATATAAAATGTCATCATATTTGTACCAGATTCTGGAGATGGAACTTTGATCCAGGAATTTATTCTAATAGCCATATTTGGAGTAAGGGAGGAATTTTTCCCCTAATGACAACATTGGAATGCACTCCAAGACAGTTTTTGCCTTCCTCTGGATCAACACGGCAGGTTTATAGGTTGAATTTGATGGACCTTTTTTCAATATTATCAACTATTCAACTCTGTAACAAAAGTGAGCTTCCATGACCCGTACGGGGATCGAACCCGTGACCTTGGCGTTATTAGCACCATGCTCTAACCAACTGAGCTAACCGGCCACTTTTACACCAAAGATTCACGTCACGTCAGTAGAAAATACATGCAAACGTGTATTCATATTGATATCCTATTAACCTGAATAATAAAATAAACTTGCAATTTTTACTACTCAAAAAGCATTGGACAAATTGCTTTTGTGTTTTCCATTCCACCCCACAAAGAGTTTTCTTCAGTACATTATATGGTACATTAAATGCTGCCATTAAAAACAAGAACTTGTCTCGCTAAAAACAAGCCCTTATATGACTATGAGGACGGAAAAATAATAAAGTTATGACTATCGGAATACAAAGAGGCAAAATCAAGATATTATTTTTGTCCTTAAGGTTGAAATTGGACCTCTAAGATGATTTCATGCAACAAACTCTGCATTTCTATAAATCACCGGTTAGACCATACATGGAATATTGTGTACAGTTTTGAGCACCTGTGTATGAGAAGGACATTGCTGAACTAGAATGCGTGCAAAGAAGGGAAAGCAAGGTAATTAAAGGACCTCATCACAGACGGGGATTCTTTACTGTAAGAGCAGTTCGACGATTGAACTCTCTGCCACATTGAAAAGTGTTTTTTTGAAAAATATAAAATTTCATCATATTTGTACCAGATTCTGGAGATTAAACTTTGATCCAGTAATTTATTCTAATAGCCATATTTGGAGTAAGGGAGGAATTTTTCCCCTAATGACAACATTGGAATGCACTCCAAGACAGTTTTTGCCTTCCTCTGGATCAACACGGCAGGTTTATAGGTTGAATTTGATGGACCTTTTTTCAATATTATCAACTATTCAATAAGCATGTAACAAAAGTGAGCTTCCATGGCCCATACGGGGATCGGACCCGTGACCTTGGCGTTATTAGCACCACGCTCTAACCAACTGAGCTAACCGGCCACTTTTACACCAAAGATTCACGTCACGTCAGTAGAAAATACATGCAAACGTGTATTCATATTGATATCCTATTAACCTGAATAATAAAATAAACTTGAAATTTGTACTACTCAAAAAGCATTGGACAAATTGCTTTTGTGTTTTCCATTCCACCCACAAAGAGTTTTCTTCAGTACATTATATGGTACATTAAATGCTGCCATTAAAAACAAGAACTTGTCTCGCTAAAAACAAGCCCTTATATGACTATGAGGACGGAAAAATAATAAAGTTATGACTATCGGAATACAAAGAGGCAAAATCAAGATATTATTTTTGTCCTTAAGGTTGAAATTGGACCTCTAAGATGATTTCATGCAACAAACTCTGCATTTCTATAAATCACCGGTTAGACCATACATGGAATATTGTGTACAGTTTTAAGCACCTGTGTATGAGAAGGACATTGCTGAACTAGAATGCGTGCAAAGAAGGGAAAGCAAGGTAATTAAAGGACCTCATCACAGACGGGGATTCTTTACTGTAAGAGCAGTTCGACGATTGAACTCTCTGCCACATTGAAAAGTGTTTTTTTGAAAAATATAAAATTTCATCATATTTGTACCAGATTCTGGAGATGGAACTTTGATCCAGGAATTTATTCTAATAGCCATATTTGGAGTAAGGGTGGAATTTTTCCCCTAATGACAACATTGGAATGCACTCCAAGACAGTTTTTGCCTTCCTCTGGATCAACACGGCAGGTTTACAGGTTGAATTTGATGGACCTTTTTTCAATATTATCAACTATTCAATAAGCATGTAACAAAAGTGAGCTTCCATGGCCCATACGGGGATCGAACCCGTGACCTTGGCGTTATTAGCACCACGCTCTAACCAACTGAGCTAACCGGCCACTTTTACACCAAAGATTCACGTCACGTCAGTAGAAAATACATGCAAACGTGTATTCATATTGATATCCTATTAACCTGAATAATAAAATAAACTTGAAATTTGTACTACTCAAAAAGCATTGGACAAATTGCTTTTGTGTTTTCCATTCCACCCACAAAGAGTTTTCTTCAGTACATTATATGGTACATTAAATGCTGCCATTAAAAACAAGAACTTGTCTCGCTAAAAACAAGCCCTTATATGACTATGAGGACGGAAAAATAATAAAGTTATGACTATCGGAATACAAAGAGGCAAAATCAAGATATTATTTTTGTCCTTAAGGTTGAAATTGGACCTCTAAGATGATTTCATGCAACAAACTCTGCATTTCTATAAATCACCGGTTAGACCATACATGGAATATTGTGTACAGTTTTAAGCACCTGTGTATGAGAAGGACATTGCTGAACTAGAATGCGTGCAAAGAAGGGAAAGCAAGGTAATTAAAGGACCTCATCACAGACGGGGATTCTTTACTGTAAGAGCAGTTCGACGATTGAACTCTCTGCCACATTGAAAAGTGTTTTTTTGAAAAATATAAAATTTCATCATATTTGTTCCAGATTCTGGAGATGGAACTTTGATCCAGGAATTTATTCTAATAGCCATATTTGGAGTAAGGGAGGAATTTTTCCCCTAATGACAACATTGGAATGCACTCCAAGACAGTTTTTGCCTTCCTCTGGATCAACACGGCAGGTTTATAGGTTGAATTTGATGGACCTTTTTTCAATATTATCAACTATTCAACTCTGTAACAAGCATGTAACAAAAGTGAGCTTCCATGGCCCATACGGGGATCGAACCCGTGACCTTGGCGTTATTAGCACCACGCTCTAACCAACTGAGCTAACCGGCCACTTTTACACCAAAGATTCACGTCACGTCAGTAGAAAATACATGCAAACGTGTATTCATATTGATATCCTATTAACCTGAATAATAAAATAAACTTGAAATTTGTACTACTCAAAAAGCATTGGACAAATTGCTTTTGTGTTTTCCATTCCACCCACAAAGAGTTTTCTTCAGTACATTATATGGTACATTAAATGCTGCCATTAAAAACAAGAACTTGTCTCGCTAAAAACAAGCCCTTATATGACTATGAGGACGGAAAAATAATAAAGTTATGACTATCGGAATACAAAGAGGCAAAATCAAGATATTATTTTTGTCCTTAAGGTTGAAATTGGACCTCTAAGATGATTTCATGCAACAAACTCTGCATTTCTATAAATCACCGGTTAGACCATACATGGAATATTGTGTACAGTTTTAAGCACCTGTGTATGAGAAGGACATTGCTGAACTAGAATGCGTGCAAAGAAGGGAAAGCAAGGTAATTAAAGGACCTCATCACAGACGGGGATTCTTTACTGTAAGAGCAGTTCGACGATTGAACTCTCTGCCACATTGAAAAGTGTTTTTTTGAAAAATATAAAATTTCATCATATTTGTTCCAGATTCTGGAGATGGAACTTTGATCCAGGAATTTATTCTAATAGCCATATTTGGAGTAAGGGAGGAATTTTTCCCCTAATGACAACATTGGAATGCACTCCAAGACAGTTTTTGCCTTCCTCTGGATCAACACGGCAGGTTTATAGGTTGAATTTGATGGACCTTTTTTCAATATTATCAACTATTCAACTCTGTAACAAGCATGTAACAAAAGTGAGCTTTCATGGCCCATACGGGGATAGAAACCCGTGACCTTGGCGTTATTAGCACCACGCTCTAATCAACTGAGCTAATCGGCCACTTTTACACAAAAGATTCACGTCACGTCAGTAGAAAATACATGCAAACGTGTATTCATATTGATATCCTATTAACCTGAATAATAAAATAAACTTGCAATTTTTACTACTCAAAAAGCATTGGACAAATTGCTTTTGTGTTTTCCATTCCACCCCACAAAGAGTTTTCTTCAGTACATTATATGGTACATTAAATGCTGCCATTAAAAACAAGAACTTGTCTCGCTAAAAACAAGCCCTTATATGACTATGAGGACGGAAAAATAATAAAGTTATGACTATCGGAATACAAAGAGGCAAAATCAAGATATTATTTTTGTCCTTAAGGTTGAAATTGGACCTCTAAGATGATTTCATGCAACAAACTCTGCATTTCTATAAATCACCGGTTAGACCATACATGGAATATTGTGTACAGTTTTAAGCACCTGTGTATGAGAAGGACATTGCTGAACTAGAATGCGTGCAAAGAAGGGAAAGCAAGGTAATTAAAGGACCTCATCACAGACGGGGATTCTTTACTGTAAGAGCAGTTCGACGATTGAACTCTCTGCCACATTGAAAAGTGTTTTTTTGAAAAATATAAAATTTCATCATATTTGTTCCAGATTCTGGAGATGGAACTTTGATCCAGGAATTTATTCTAATAGCCATATTTGGAGTAAGGGAGGAATTTTTCCCCTAATGACAACATTGGAATGCACTCCAAGACAGTTTTTGCCTTCCTCTGGATCAACACGGCAGGTTTATAGGTTGAATTTGATGGACCTTTTTTCAATATTATCAACTATTCAACTCTGTAACAAGCATGTAACAAAAGTGAGCTTTCATGGCCCATACGGGGATAGAAACCCGTGACCTTGGCGTTATTAGCACCACGCTCTAACCAACTGAGCTAATCGGCCACTTTTACACAAAAGATTCACGTCACGTCAGTAGAAAATACATGCAAACGTGTATTCATATTGATATCCTATTAACCTGAATAATAAAATAAACTTGCAATTTTTACTACTCAAAAAGCATTGGACAAATTGCTTTTGTGTTTTCCATTCCACCCCACAAAGAGTTTTCTTCAGTACATTATATGGTACATTAAATGCTGCCATTAAAAACAAGAACTTGTCTCGCTAAAAACAAGCCCTTATATGACTATGAGGACGGAAAAATAATAAAGTTATGACTATCGGAATACAAAGAGGCAAAATCAAGATATTATTTTTGTCCTTAAGGTTGAAATTGAACCTCTAAGATGATTTCATGCAACAAACTCTGCATTTCTATAAATCACCGGTTAGACCATACATGGAATATTGTGTACAGTTTTAAGCACCTGTGTATGAGAAGGACATTGCTGAACTAGAATGCGTGCAAAGAAGGGAAAGCAAGGTAATTAAAGGACCTCATCACAGACGGGGATTCTTTACTGTAAGAGCAGTTCGACGATTGAACTCTCTGCCACAATGAAAAGTGTTTTTTTGAAAAATATAAAATGTCATCATATTTGTTCCAGATTCTGGAGATGGAACTTTGATCCAGGAATTTATTCTAATAGCCATATTTGGAGTAAGGGAGGAATTTTTCCCCTAGTGACAACATTGGAATGCACTCCAAGACAGTTTTTGCCTTCCTCTGGATCAACACGGCAGGTTTATAGGTTGAATTTGATGGACCTTTTTTCAATATTATCAACTATTCAATAAGCATGTAACAAAAGTGAGCTTCCATGGCCCATACGGGGATCGGACCCGTGACCTTGGCGTTATTAGCACCACGCTCTAACCAACTGAGCTAACCGGCCACTTTTACACCAAAGATTCACGTCACGTCAGTAGAAAATACATGCAAACGTGTATTCATATTGATATCCTATTAACCTGAATAATAAAATAAACTTGAAATTTGTACTACTCAAAAAGCATTGGACAAATTGCTTTTGTGTTTTCCATTCCACCCACAAAGAGTTTTCTTCAGTACATTATATGGTACATTAAATGCTGCCATTAAAAACAAGAACTTGTCTCGCTAAAAACAAGCCCTTATATGACTATGAGGACGGAAAAATAATAAAGTTATGACTATCGGAATACAAAGAGGCAAAATCAAGATATTATTTTTGTCCTTAAGGTTGAAATTGGACCTCTAAGATGATTTCATGCAACAAACTCTGCATTTCTATAAATCACCGGTTAGACCATACATGGAATATTGTGTACAGTTTTAAGCACCTGTGTATGAGAAGGACATTGCTGAACTAGAATGCGTGCAAAGAAGGGAAAGCAAGGTAATTAAAGGACCTCATCACAGACGGGGATTCTTTACTGTAAGAGCAGTTCGACGATTGAACTCTCTGCCACATTGAAAAGTGTTTTTTTGAAAAATATAAAATTTCATCATATTTGTTCCAGATTCTGGAGATGGAACTTTGATCCAGGAATTTATTCTAATAGCCATATTTGGAGTAAGGGAGGAATTTTTCCCCCTAATGACAACATTGGAATGCACTCCAAGACAGTTTTTGCCTTCCTCTGGATCAACACGGCAGGTTTATAGGTTGAATTTGATGGACCTTTTTTCAATATTATCAACTATTCAACTCTGTAACAAGCATGTAACAAAAGTGAGCTTTCATGGCCCATACGGGGATAGAAACCCGTGACCTTGGCGTTATTAGCACCACGCTCTAACCAACTGAGCTAATCGGCCACTTTTACACAAAAGATTCACGTCACGTCAGTAGAAAATACATGCAAACGTGTATTCATATTGATATCCTATTAACCTGAATAATAAAATAAACTTGCAATTTTTACTACTCAAAAAGCATTGGACAAATTGCTTTTGTGTTTTCCATTCCACCCCACAAAGAGTTTTCTTCAGTACATTATATGGTACATTAAATGCTGCCATTAAAAACAAGAACTTGTCTCGCTAAAAACAAGCCCTTATATGACTATGAGGACGGAAAAATAATAAAGTTATGACTATCGGAATACAAAGAGGCAAAATCAAGATATTATTTTTGTCCTTAAGGTTGAAATTGAACCTCTAAGATGATTTCATGCAACAAACTCTGCATTTCTATAAATCACCGGTTAGACCATACATGGAATATTGTGTACAGTTTTAAGCACCTGTGTATGAGAAGGACATTGCTGAACTAGAATGCGTGCAAAGAAGGGAAAGCAAGGTAATTAAAGGACCTCATCACAGACGGGGATTCTTTACTGTAAGAGCAGTTCGACGATTGAACTCTCTGCCACATTGAAAAGTGTTTTTTTGAAAAATATAAAATGTCATCATATTTGTTCCAGATTCTGGAGATGGAACTTTGATCCAGGAATTTATTCTAATAGCCATATTTGGAGTAAGGGAGGAATTTTTCCCCTAGTGACAACATTGGAATGCACTCCAAGACAGTTTTTGCCTTCCTCTGGATCAACACAGCAGGTTTATAGGTTGAATTTGATGGACCTTTTTTCAATATTATCAACTATTCAGCTCTGTAACAAGCATGTAACAAAAGTGAGCGTCCATGGCCCATACGGGGATCGAACCCGCGACCTTGGCGTTATTAGCACCACGCTCTAACCAACAGAGCTAACCGGCCACTTTTACACCCAAGATTCACGTCACGTCAGTAGAAAATACATGCAAACGTGTATTCATATTGATATCCTATTAACCTGAATAATAAAATAAACTTGCAATTTTTACTACTCAAAAAGCATTGGACAAATTGCTTTTGTGTTTTCCATTCCACCCCACAAAGAGTTTTCTTTCAGTACATTATATGGTACATTAAATGCTGCCATTAAAAACAAGAACTTGTCTCGCTAAAAACAAGCCCTTATATGACTATGAGGACGGAAAAATAATAAAGTTATGACTATCGGAATACAAAGAGGCAAAATCAAGATATTATTTTTGTCCTTAAGGTTGAAATTGAACCTCTAAGATGATTTCATGCAACAAACTCTGCATTTCTATAAATCACCGGTTAGACCATACATGGAATATTGTGTACAGTTTTGAGCACCTGTGTATGAGAAGGACATTGCTGAACTAGAATGCGTGCAAAGAAGGGAAAGCAAGGTAATTAAAGGACCTCATCACAGACGGGGATTCTTTACTGTAAGAGCAGTTTGACGATTGAACTCTCTGCCACATTGAAAAGTGTTTTTTTGAAAAATATAAAATTTCATCATATTTGTACCAGATTCTGGAGATGGAACTTTGATCCAGGAATTTATTCTAATAGCCATATTTGGAGTAAGGGAGGAATTTTTCCCCTAATGACAACATTGGAATGCACTCCAAGACAGTTTTTGCCTTCCTCTGGATCAACACGGCAGGTTTATAGGTTGAATTTGATGGACCTTTTTTCAATATTATCAACTATTCAACTCTGTAACAAAAGTGAGCTTCCATGACCCGTACGGGGATCGAACCTGTGACCTTGGCGTTATTAGCACCACGCTCTAACCAACTGAGCTAACCAGCCACTTTTACACCAAAGATTCACGTCACGTCAGTAGAAAATACATGCAAACGTGTATTCATATTGATATCCTATTAACCTGAATAATAAAATAAACTTGCAATTTTTACTACTCAAAAAGCATTGGACAAATTGCTTTTGTGTTTTCCATTCCACCCCACAAAGAGTTTTCTTCAGTACATTATATGGTACATTAAATGCTGCCATTAAAAACAAGAACTTGTCTCGCTAAAAACAAGCCCTTATATGACTATGAGGACGGAAAAATAATAAAGTTATGACTATCGGAATACAAAGAGGCAAAATCAAGATATTATTTTTGTCCTTAAGGTTGAAATTGGACCTCTAAGATGATTTCATGCAACAAACTCTGCATTTCTATAAATCACCGGTTAGACCATACATGGAATATTGTGTACAGTTTTGAGCACCTGTGTATGAGAAGGACATTGCTGAACTAGAATGCGTACAAAGAAGGGAAAGCAAGGTAATTAAAGGACCTCATCACAGACGGGGATTCTTTACTGTAAGAGCAGTTCGACGATTGAACTCTCTGCCACATTGAAAAGTGTTTTTTTGAAAAATATAAAATGTCATCATATTTGTACCAGATTCTGGAGATGGAGCTTTGATCCAGGAATTTATTCTAATAGCCATATTTGGAGTAAGGGAGGAATTTTTCCCCTAATGACAACATTGGAATGCACTCCAAGACAGTTTTTGCCTTCCTCTGGATCAACACGGCAGGTTTATAGGTTGAATTTGATGGACCTTTTTTCAATATTATCAACTATTCAACTCTGTAACAAAAGTGAGCTTCCATGACCCGTACGGGGATCGAACCCGTGACCTTGGCGTTATTAGCACCACGCTCTAACCAACTGAGCTAACCGGCCACTTTTACACCAAAGATTCACGTCACGTCAGTAGAAAATACATGCAAACGTGTATTCATATTGATATCCTATTAACCTGAATAATAAAATAAACTTGCAATTTTTACTACTCAAAAAGCATTGGACAAATTGCTTTTGTGTTTTCCATTCCACCCCACAAAGAGTTTTCTTCAGTACATTATATGGTACATTAAATGCTGCCATTAAAAACAAGAACTTGTCTCGCTAAAAACAAGCCCTTATATGACTATGAGGACGGAAAAATAATAAAGTTATGACTATCGGAATACAAAGAGGCAAAATCAAGATATTATTTTTGTCCTTAAGGTTGAAATTGGACCTCTAAGATGATTTCATGCAACAAACTCTGCATTTCTATAAATCACCGGTTAGACCATACATGGAATATTGTGTACAGTTTTGAGCACCTGTGTATGAGAAGGACATTGCTGAACTAGAATGCGTGCAAAGAAGGGAAAGCAAGGTAATTAAAGGACCTCATCACAGACGGGGATTCTTTACTGTAAGAGCAGTTCGACGATTGAACTCTCTGCCACATTGAAAAGTGTTTTTTTGAAAAATATAAAATGTCATCATATTTGTACCAGATTCTGGAGATGGAGCTTTGATCCAGGAATTTATTCTAATAGCCATATTTGGAGTAAGGGAGGAATTTTTCCCCTAATGACAACATTGGAATGCACTCCAAGACAGTTTTTGCCTTCCTCTGGATCAACACGGCAGGTTTATAGGTTGAATTTGATGGACCTTTTTTCAATATTATCAACTATTCAACTCTGTAACAAAAGTGAGCTTCCATGACCCGTACGGGGATCGAACCCGTGACCTTGGCGTTATTAGCACCACGCTCTAACCAACTGAGCTAACCGGCCACTTTTACACCAAAGATTCACGTCACGTCAGTAGAAAATACATGCAAACGTGTATTCATATTGATATCCTATTAACCTGAATAATAAAATAAACTTGCAATTTTTACTACTCAAAAAGCATTGGACAAATTGCTTTTGTGTTTTCCATTCCACCCCACAAAGAGTTTTCTTTCAGTACATTATATGGTACATTAAATGCTGCCATTAAAAACAAGAACTTGTCTCGCTAAAAACAAGCCCTTATATGACTATGAGGACGGAAAAATAATAAAGTTATGACTATCGGAATACAAAGAGGCAAAATCAAGATATTATTTTTGTCCTTAAGGTTGAAATTGGACCTCTAAGATGATTTCATGCAACAAACTCTGCATTTCTATAAATCACCGGTTAGACCATACATGGAATATTGTGTACAGTTTTGAGCACCTGTGTATGAGAAGGACATTGCTGAACTAGAATGCGTACAAAGAAGGGAAAGCAAGGTAATTAAAGGACCTCATCACAGACGGGGATTCTTTACTGTAAGAGCAGTTCGACGATTGAACTCTCTGCCACATTGAAAAGTGTTTTTTTGAAAAATATAAAATTTCATCATATTTGTACCAGATTCTGGAGATGGAACTTTGATCCAGGAATTTATTCTAATAGCCATATTTGGAGTAAGGGAGGAATTTTCCCCCTAATGACAACATTGGAATGCACTCCAAGACAGTTTTTGCCTTCCTCTGGATCAACACGGCAGGTTTATAGGTTGAATTTGATGGACCTTTTTTCAATATTATCAACTATTCAACTCTGTAACAAAAGTGAGCTTACATTGCCCATATGGGGATCGAACCCGTGACCTTGGCGTTATTAGCACCACGCTCTAACCAACTGAGCTAACAGGCCACTTTTACACCAAAGATTCACGTCACGTCAGTAGAAAATACATGCAAACGTGTATTCATATTGATATCCTATTAACCTGAATAATGAAATAAACTTGCAATTTTTACTACTCAAAAAGCATTGGACAAATTGCTTTTGTGTTTTCCATTCCACCCCACAAAGAGTTTTCTTCAGTACATTATATGGTACATTAAATGCTGCCATTAAAAACAAGAACTTGTCTCGCTAAAAACAAGCCCTTGTATGACTATGAGGACGGAAAAATAATAAAGTTATGACTATCAGAATACAAAGAGGCAAAATTAAGATATTATTTTTCCATTCCACCCCACAAAGAGTTTTCTTTCAGTACATTATATGGTACATTAAATGCTGCCATTAAAAACAAGAACTTTTCTCGCTAAAAACAAGCCCTTATATGACTATGAGGACGGAAAAATAATAAAGTTATGACTATCGGAATACAAAGAGGCAAAATCAAGATATTATTTTTGTCCTTAAGGTTGAAATTGAACCTCTAAGATGATTTCATGCAACAAACTCTGCATTTCTATAAATCACCGGTTAGACCATACATGGAATATTGTGTACAGTTTTAAGCACCTGTGTATGAGAAGGACATTGCTGAAATAGAATGCGTGCAAAGAAGGGAAAGCAAGGTAATTAAAGGACCTCATCACAGACGGGGATTCTTTACTGTAAGAGCAGTTCGACGATTGAACTCTCTGCCACATTGAAAAGTGTTTTTTTGAAAAATATAAAATTTCATCATATTTGTACCAGATTCTGGAGATGGAACTTTAATCCAGGAATTTATTCTAATAGCCATATTTGGAGTAAGGGAGGAATTTTCCCCCTAATGACAACATTGGAATGCACTCCAAGACAGTTTTTGCCTTCCTCTGGATCAACACGGCAGGTTTATAGGTTGAATTTGATGGACCTTTTTTCAATATTATCAACTATTCAACTCTGTAACAAAAGTGAGCTGACATTGCCCATATGGGGATCGAACCCGTGACCTTGGCGTTATTAGCACCACGCTCTAACCGACTGAGCTAACAGGCCACTTTTACACCAAAGATTCACGTCACGTCAGTAGAAAATACATGCAAACGTGTATTCATATTGATATCCTATTAACCTGAATAATAAAATAAACTTGCAATTTTTACTACTCAAAAAGCATTGGACAAATTGCTTTTGTGTTTTCCATTCCACCCCACAAAGAGTTTTCTTCAGTACATTATATGGTACATTAAATGCTGCCATTAAAAACAAGAACTTGTCTCGCTAAAAACAAACCCTTGTATGACTATGAGGACGGAAAAATAATAAAGTTATGACTATCGGAATACAAAGAGGCAAAATTAAGATATTATTTTTCCATTCCACCCCACAAAGAGTTTTCTTTCAGTACATTATATGGTACATTAAATGCTGCCATTAAAAACAAGAACTTTTCTCGCTAAAAACAAGCCCTTATATGACTATGAGGACGGAAAAATAATAAAGTTATGACTATCGGAATACAAAGAGGCAAAATCAAGATATTATTTTTGTCCTTAAGGTTGAAATTGAACCTCTAAGATGATTTCATGCAACAAACTCTGCATTTCTATAAATCACCGGTTAGACCATACATGGAATATTGTGTACAGTTTTAAGCACCTGTGTATGAGAAGGACATTGCTGAACTAGAATGCGTGCAAAGAAGGGAAAGCAAGGTAATTAAAGGACCTCATCACAGACGGGGATTCTTTACTGTAAGAGCAGTTCGACGATTGAACTCTCTGCCACATTGAAAAGTGTTTTTTTGAAAAATATAAAATTTCATCATATTTGTACCAGATTCTGGAGATGGAACTTTGATCCAGGAATTTATTCTAATAGCCATATTTGGAGTAAGGGAGGAATTTTTCCCCTAATGACAACATTGGAATGCACTCCAAGAAAGTTTTTGCCTTCCTCTGGATCAACACGGCAGGTTTATAGGTTGAATTTGATGGACCTTTTTTCAATATTATCAACTATTCAACTCTGTAACAAGCATGTAACAAAAGTGAGCTTCCATGGCCCGTACGGGGATCGAACCCGTGACCTTGGCGTTATTAGCACCACGCTCTAACCAACTGAGCTAACCGGCCACTTTTACACCAAAGATTCACGTCACGTCAGTAGAAAATACATGCAAACGTGTATTCATATTGATATCCTATTAACCTGAATAATAAAATAAACTTGCAATTTTTACTACTCAAAAAGCATTGGACAAATTGCTTTTGTGTTTTCCATTCCACCCCACAGAGAGTTTTCTTTCAGTACATTATATGGTACATTAAATGCTGACATTAAAAACAAGAACTTGTCTCGCTAAAAACAAGCCCTTATATGACTATGAGGACGGAAAAATAATAAAGTTATGACTATCGGAATACAGAGGCAAAATCAAGATATTATTTTTCCATTCCACCCCACAAAGAGTTTTCTTTCAGTACATTATATGGTACATTAAATGCTGCCATTAAAAACAAGAACTTGTCTCGCTAAAAACAAGCCCTTATATGACTATGAGGACGGAAAAATAATAAAGTTATGACTATCAGAATACAAAGAGGCAAAATCAAGATATTATTTTTGTCCTTAAGGTTGAAATTGAACCTCTAAGATGATTTCATGCAACAAACTCTGCATTTCTATAAATCACCGGTTAGACCATACATGGAATATTGTGTACAGTTTTAAGCACCTGTGTATGAGAAGGACATTGCTGAACTAGAATGCGTGCAAAGAAGGGAAAGCAAGGTAATTAAAGGACCTCATCACAGACGGGGATTCTTTACTGTAAGAGCAGTTCGACGATTGAACTCTCTGCCACATTGAAAAGTGTTTTTTTGAAAAATATAAAATTTCATCATATTTGTACCAGATTCTGGAGATGGAACTTTGATCCAGGAATTTATTCTAATAGCCATATTTGGAGTAAGGGAGGAATTTTTCCCCTAATGAGAAAATTGGAATGCACTCCAAGACAGTTTTTGCCTTCCTCTGGATCAACACGGCAGGTTTATAGGTTGAATTTGATGGACCTTTTTTCAATATTATCAACTATTCAACTCTGTAACAAGCATGTAACAAAAGTGAGCTTCCATGGCCCGTACGGGGATCAAACCCGTGACCTTGGCGTTATTAGCACCACACTCTAACCAACTGAGCTAACCAGCCACTTTTACACCACAGATTCACGTCACGTCAGTAGAAAATACATGCAAACGTGTATTCATATTGATATCCTATTAACCTGAATAATAAAATAAACTTGCAATTTTTACTACTCAAAAAGCATTGGACAAATTGCTTTTGTGTTTTCCATTCCACCCCACAAAGAGTTTTCTTTCAGTACATTATATGGTACATTAAATGCTGCCATTAAAAACAAGAACTTGTCTCGCTAAAAACAAGCCCTTATATGACTATGAGGACGGAAAAATAATAAAGTTATGACTATTGGAATACAAAGAGGCAAAATCAAGATATTATTTTTGTCCTTAAGGTTGAAATTGAACCTCTAAGATGATTTCATGCAACAAACTCTGCATTTCTATAAATCACCGGTTACACCATACATGGAATATTGTGTACAGTTTTAAGCACCTGTGTATGAGAAGGACATTGCTGAACTAGAATGCGTGCAAAGAAGGGAAAGCAAGGTAATTAAAGGACCTCATCACAGACGGGGATTCTTTACTGTAAGAGCAGTTCGACGATTGAACTCTCTGCCACATTGAAAAGTGTTTTTTTGAAAAATATAAAATTTCATCATATTTGTACCAGATTCTGGAGATGGAACTTTGATCCAGGAATTTATTCTAATAGCCATATTTGGAGTAAGGGAGGAATTTTTCCCCTAATGACAACTTGTCTCGCTAAAAACAAGCCCGTATATGACTATGAGGACGGAAAAATAATAAAGTTATGACTATCGGAATACAAAGAGGCAAAATCAAGATATTATTTTTCCATTCCACCCCACAAAGAGTTTTCTTTCAGTACATTATATGGTACATTAAATGCTGCCATTAAAAACAAGAACTTGTCTCGCTAAAAACAAGCCCTTATATGACTATGAGGACGGAAAAATAATAAAGTTATGACTATCAGAATACAAAGAGGCAAAATCAAGATATTATTTTTGTCCTTAAGGTTGAAATTGAACCTCTAAGATGATTTCATGCAACAAACTCTGCATTTCTATAAATCACCGGTTAGACCATACATGGAATATTGTGTACAGTTTTAAGCACCTGTGTATGAGAAGGACATTGCTGAACTAGAATGCGTGCAAAGACGGGAAAGCAAGGTAATTAAAGGACCTCATCACAGACGGGGATTCTCTACTGTAAGAGCAGTTCGACGATTGAACTCTCTGCCACATTGAAAAGTGTTTTTTTGAAAAATATAAAATTTCATCATATTTGTTCCAGATTCTGGAGATGGAACTTTGATCCAGGAATTTATTCTAATAGCCATATTTGGAGTAAGGGAGGAATTTTTCCCCTAGTGACAACATTGGAATGCACTCCAAGACAGTTTTTGCCTTCCTCTGGATCAACACGGCAGGTTTATAGGTTGAATTTGATGGACCTTTTTTCAATATTATCAACTATTCAACACTGTAACAAGCATGTAACAAAAGTGAGCTTTCATGGCCCATACGGGGATAGAAACCCGTGACCTTGGCGTTATTAGCACCACGCTCTAACCAACTGAGCTAATCGGCCACTTTTACACAAAAGATTCACGTCACGTCAGTAGAAAATACATGCAAACGTGTATTCATATTGATATCCTATTAACCTGAATAATAAAATAAACTTGCAATTTTTACTACTCAAAAAGCATTGGACAAATTGCTTTTGTGTTTTCCATTCCACCCCACAAAGAGTTTTCTTCAGTACATTATATGGTACATTAAATGCTGCCATTAAAAACAAGAACTTGTCTCGCTAAAAACAAGCCCTTATATGACTATGAGGACGGAAAAATAATAAAGTTATGACTATCGGAATACAAAGAGGCAAAATCAAGATATTATTTTTGTCCTTAAGGTTGAAATTGAACCTCTAAGATGATTTCATGCAACAAACTCTGCATTTCTATAAATCACCGGTTAGACCATACATGGAATATTGTGTACAGTTTTAAGCACCTGTGTATGAGAAGGACATTGCTGAACTAGAATGCGTGCAAAGAAGGGAAAGCAAGGTAATTAAAGGACCTCATCACAGACGGGGATTCTTTACTGTAAGAGCAGTTCGACGATTGAACTCTCTGCCACATTGAAAAGTGTTTTTTTGAAAAATATAAAATTTCATCATATTTGTTCCAGATTCTGGAGATGGAACTTTGATCCAGGAATTTATTCTAATAGCCATATTTGGAGTAAGGGAGGAATTTTTCCCCTAGTGACAACATTGGAATGCACTCCAAGACAGTTTTTGCCTTCCTCTGGATCAACACGGCAGGTTTATAGGTTGAATTTGATGGACCTTTTTTCAATATTATCAACTATTCAACTCTGTAACAAAAGTGAGCTTCCATGGCCCGTACGGGGATCGAACCCGTGACCTTCGCGTTATTAGCACCACGCTCTAACCAACTGAGCTAACCGGCCACTTTTACACCAAAAATTCACGTCACGTCAGTAGAAAATACATGCAAACGTGTATTCATATTGATATCCTATTAACCTGAATAATAAAATAAACTTGCAATTTTTACTACTCAAAAAGCATTGGACAAATTGCTTTTGTGTTTTCCATTCCACCCCACAAAGAGTTTTCTTCAGTACATTATATGGTACATTAAATGCTGCCATTAAAAACAAGAACTTGTCTCGCTAAAAACAAGCCCTTATATGACTATGAGGACGGAAAAATAATAAAGTTATGACTATCGGAATACAAAGAGGCAAAATCAAGATATTATTTTTGTCCTTAAGGTTGAAATTGGACCTCTAAGATGATTTCATGCAACAAACTCTGCATTTCTATAAATCACCGGTTAGACCATACATGGAATATTGTGTACAGTTTTGAGCACCTGTGTATGAGAAGGACATTGCTGAACTAGAATGCGTGCAAAGAAGGGAAAGCAAGGTAATTAAAGGACCTCATCACAGACGGGGATTCTTTACTGTAAGAGCAGTTCGACGATTGAACTCTCTGCCACATTGAAAAGTGTTTTTTTGAAAAATATAAAATGTCATCATATTTGTACCAGATTCTGGAGATGGAGCTTTGATCCAGGAATTTATTCTAATAGCCATATTTGGAGTAAGGGAGGAATTTTTCCCCTAATGACAACATTGGAATGCACTCCAAGACAGTTTTTGCCTTCCTCTGGATCAACACGGCAGGTTTATAGGTTGAATTTGATGGACCTTTTTTCAATATTATCAACTATTCAACTCTGTAACAAAAGTGAGCTTCCATGACCCGTACGGGGATCGAACCCGTGACCTTGGCGTTATTAGCACCACGCTCTAACCAACTGAGCTAACCGGCCACTTTTACACCAAAGATTCACGTCACGTCAGTAGAAAATACATGCAAACGTGTATTCATATTGATATCCTATTAACCTGAATAATAAAATAAACTTGCAATTTTTACTACTCAAAAAGCATTGGACAAATTGCTTTTGTGTTTTCCATTCCACCCCACAAAGAGTTTTCTTTCAGTACATTATATGGTACATTAAATGCTGCCATTAAAAACAAGAACTTGTCTCGCTAAAAACAAGCCCTTATATGACTATGAGGACGGAAAAATAATAAATTTATGACTATCGGAATACAAAGAGGCAAAATCAAGATATTATTTTTGTCCTTAAGGTTGAAATTGGACCTCTAAGATGATTTCATGCAACAAACTCTGCATTTCTATAAATCACCGGTTAGACCATACATGGAATATTGTGTACAGTTTTGAGCACCTGTGTATGAGAAGGACATTGCTGAACTAGAATGCGTACAAAGAAGGGAAAGCAAGGTAATTAAAGGACCTCATCACAGACGGGGATTCTTTACTGTAAGAGCAGTTCGACGATTGAACTCTCTGCCACATTGAAAAGTGTTTTTTTTGAAAAATATTAAATTTCATCATATTTGTACCAGATTCTGGAGATGGAACTTTGATCCAGGAATTTATTCTAATAGCCATATTTGGAGTAAGGGAGGAATTTTTCCCCTAATGACAACATTGGAATGCACTCCAAGACAGTTTTTGCCTTCCTCTGGATCAACACGGCAGGTTTATAGGTTGAATTTGATGGACCTTTTTTCAATATTATCAACTATTCAACTCTGTAACAAGAGTGAGCTTCCATGGCCCGTACGGGAATCGAACCCGTGACCTTGGCGTTATTAGCACCACGCTCTAACCAACTGAGCTAACCGGCCACTTTTACACCAAAGATTCACGTCACGTCAGTAGAAAATACATGCAAACGTGTATTCATATTGATATCCTATTAACCTGAATAATAAAATAAACTTGCAATTTTTACTACTCAAAAAGCATTGGACAAATTGCTTTTGTGTTTTCCATTCCACCCCACAAAGAGTTTTCTTCAGTACATTATATGGTACATTAAATGCTGCCATTAAAAACAAGAACTTGTCTCGCTAAAAACAAGCCCTTATATGACTATGAGGACGGAAAAATAATAAAGTTATGACTATCGGAATACAAAGAGGCAAAATCAAGATATTATTTTTGTCCTTAAGGTTGAAATTGGACCTCTAAGATGATTTCATGCAACAAACTCTGCATTTCTATAAATCACCGGTTAGACCATACATGGAATATTGTGTACAGTTTTGAGCACCTGTGTATGAGAAGGACATTGCTGAACTAGAATGCGTGCAAAGAAGGGAAAGCAAGGTAATTAAAGGACCTCATCACAGACGGGGATTCTTTACTGTAAGAGCAGTTCGACGATTGAACTCTCTGCCACATTGAAAAGTGTTTTTTTGAAAAATATAAAATGTCATCATATTTGTACCAGATTCTGGAGATGGAACTTTGATCCAGGAATTTATTCTAATAGCCATATTTGGAGTAAGGGAGGAATTTTTCCCCTAATGACAACATTGGAATGCACTCCAAGACAGTTTTTGCCTTCCTCTGGATCAACACGGCAGGTTTATAGGTTGAATTTGATGGACCTTTTTTCAATATTATCAACTATTCAACTCTGTAACAAAAGTGAGCTTCCATGACCCGTACGGGGATCGAACCCGTGACCTTGGCGTTATTAGCACCACGCTCTAACCAACTGAGCTAACCGGCCACTTTTACACCAAAGATTCACGTCACGTCAGTAGAAAATACATGCAAACGTGTATTCATATTGATATCCTATTAACCTGAATAATAAAATAAACTTGCAATTTTTACTACTCAAAAAGCATTGGACAAATTGCTTTTGTGTTTTCCATTCCACCCCACAAAGAGTTTTCTTCAGTACATTATATGGTACATTAAATGCTGCCATTAAAAACAAGAACTTGTCTCGCTAAAAACAAGCCCTTATATGACTATGAGGACGGAAAAATAATAAAGTTATGACTATCGGAATACAAAGAGGCAAAATCAAGATATTATTTTTGTCCTTAAGGTTGAAATTGGACCTCTAAGATGATTTCATGCAACAAACTCTGCATTTCTATAAATCACCGGTTAGACCATACATGGAATATTGTGTACAGTTTTGAGCACCTGTGTATGAGAAGGACATTGCTGAACTAGAATGCGTGCAAAGAAGGGAAAGCAAGGTAATTAAAGGACCTCATCACAGACGGGGATTCTTTACTGTAAGAGCAGTTCGACGATTGAACTCTCTGCCACATTGAAAAGTGTTTTTTTGAAAAATATAAAATTTCATCATATTTGTACCAGATTCTGGAGATTAAACTTTGATCCAGTAATTTATTCTAATAGCCATATTTGGAGTAAGGGAGGAATTTTTCCCCTAATGACAACATTGGAATGCACTCCAAGACAGTTTTTGCCTTCCTCTGGATCAACACGGCAGGTTTATAGGTTGAATTTGATGGACCTTTTTTCAATATTATCAACTATTCAATAAGCATGTAACAAAAGTGAGCTTCCATGGCCCATACGGGGATCGGACCCGTGACCTTGGCGTTATTAGCACCACGCTCTAACCAACTGAGCTAACCGGCCACTTTTACACCAAAGATTCACGTCACGTCAGTAGAAAATACATGCAAACGTGTATTCATATTGATATCCTATTAACCTGAATAATAAAATAAACTTGAAATTTGTACTACTCAAAAAGCATTGGACAAATTGCTTTTGTGTTTTCCATTCCACCCACAAAGAGTTTTCTTCAGTACATTATATGGTACATTAAATGCTGCCATTAAAAACAAGAACTTGTCTCGCTAAAAACAAGCCCTTATATGACTATGAGGACGGAAAAATAATAAAGTTATGACTATCGGAATACAAAGAGGCAAAATCAAGATATTATTTTTGTCCTTAAGGTTGAAATTGGACCTCTAAGATGATTTCATGCAACAAACTCTGCATTTCTATAAATCACCGGTTAGACCATACATGGAATATTGTGTACAGTTTTAAGCACCTGTGTATGAGAAGGACATTGCTGAACTAGAATGCGTGCAAAGAAGGGAAAGCAAGGTAATTAAAGGACCTCATCACAGACGGGGATTCTTTACTGTAAGAGCAGTTCGACGATTGAACTCTCTGCCACATTGAAAAGTGTTTTTTTGAAAAATATAAAATTTCATCATATTTGTACCAGATTCTGGAGATGGAACTTTGATCCAGGAATTTATTCTAATAGCCATATTTGGAGTAAGGGAGGAATTTTTCCCCTAATGACAACATTGGAATGCACTCCAAGACAGTTTTTGCCTTCCTCTGGATCAACACGGCAGGTTTATAGGTTGAATTTGATGGACCTTTTTTCAATATTATCAACTATTCAACTCTGTAACAAGCATGTAACAAAAGTGAGCTTCCATGGCCCATACGGGGATCGAACCCGTGACCTTGGCGTTATTAGCACCACGCTCTAACCAACTGAGCTAACCGGCCACTTTTACACCAAAGATTCACGTCACGTCAGTAGAAAATACATGCAAACGTGTATTCATATTGATATCCTATTAACCTGAATAATAAAATAAACTTGAAATTTGTACTACTCAAAAAGCATTGGACAAATTGCTTTTGTGTTTTCCATTCCACCCACAAAGAGTTTTCTTCAGTACATTATATGGTACATTAAATGCTGCCATTAAAAACAAGAACTTGTCTCGCTAAAAACAAGCCCTTATATGACTATGAGGACGGAAAAATAATAAAGTTATGACTATCGGAATACAAAGAGGCAAAATCAAGATATTATTTTTGTCCTTAAGGTTGAAATTGGACCTCTAAGATGATTTCATGCAACAAACTCTGCATTTCTATAAATCACCGGTTAGACCATACATGGAATATTGTGTACAGTTTTAAGCACCTGTGTATGAGAAGGACATTGCTGAACTAGAATGCGTGCAAAGAAGGGAAAGCAAGGTAATTAAAGGACCTCATCACAGACGGGGATTCTTTACTGTAAGAGCAGTTCGACGATTGAACTCTCTGCCACATTGAAAAGTGTTTTTTTGAAAAATATAAAATTTCATCATATTTGTTCCAGATTCTGGAGATGGAACTTTGATCCAGGAATTTATTCTAATAGCCATATTTGGAGTAAGGGAGGAATTTTTCCCCTAATGACAACATTGGAATGCACTCCAAGACAGTTTTTGCCTTCCTCTGGATCAACACGGCAGGTTTATAGGTTGAATTTGATGGACCTTTTTTCAATATTATCAACTATTCAACTCTGTAACAAGCATGTAACAAAAGTGAGCTTTCATGGCCCATACGGGGATAGAAACCCGTGACCTTGGCGTTATTAGCACCACGCTCTAACCAACTGAGCTAATCGGCCACTTTTACACAAAAGATTCACGTCACGTCAGTAGAAAATACATGCAAACGTGTATTCATATTGATATCCTATTAACCTGAATAATAAAATAAACTTGCAATTTTTACTACTCAAAAAGCATTGGACAAATTGCTTTTGTGTTTTCCATTCCACCCCACAAAGAGTTTTCTTCAGTACATTATATGGTACATTAAATGCTGCCATTAAAAACAAGAACTTGTCTCGCTAAAAACAAGCCCTTATATGACTATGAGGACGGAAAAATAATAAAGTTATGACTATCGGAATACAAAGAGGCAAAATCAAGATATTATTTTTGTCCTTAAGGTTGAAATTGGACCTCTAAGATGATTTCATGCAACAAACTCTGCATTTCTATAAATCACCGGTTAGACCATACATGGAATATTGTGTACAGTTTTAAGCACCTGTGTATGAGAAGGACATTGCTGAACTAGAATGCGTGCAAAGAAGGGAAAGCAAGGTAATTAAAGGACCTCATCACAGACGGGGATTCTTTACTGTAAGAGCAGTTCGACGATTGAACTCTCTGCCACATTGAAAAGTGTTTTTTTGAAAAATATAAAATTTCATCATATTTGTTCCAGATTCTGGAGATGGAACTTTGATCCAGGAATTTATTCTAATAGCCATATTTGGAGTAAGGGAGGAATTTTTCCCCTAATGACAACATTGGAATGCACTCCAAGACAGTTTTTGCCTTCCTCTGGATCAACACGGCAGGTTTATAGGTTGAATTTGATGGACCTTTTTTCAATATTATCAACTATTCAGCTCTGTAACAAGCATGTAACCAAAGTGAGCGTCCATGGCCCATACGGGGATCGAACCCGCGACCTTGGCGTTATTAGCACCACGCTCTAACCAACTAAGCTAACCGGCCACTTTTACACCAAAGATTCACGTCACGTCAGTAGAAAATACATGCAAACGTGTATTCATATTGATATCCTATTAACCTGAATAATAAAATAAACTTGCAATTTTTACTACTCAAAAAGCATTGGACAAATTGCTTTTGTGTTTTCCATTCCACCCACAAAGAGTTTTCTTCAGTACATTATATGGTACATTAAATGCTGCCATTAAAAACAAGAACTTGTCTCGCTAAAAACAAGCCCTTATATGACTATGAGGACGGAAAAATAATAAAGTTATGACTATCGGAATACAAAGAGGCAAAATCAAGATATTATTTTTGTCCTTAAGGTTGAAATTGGACCTCTAAGATGATTTCATGCAACAAACACTGCATTTCTATAAATCACCGGTTAGACCATACATGGAATATTGTGTACAGTTTTAAGCACCTGTGTATGAGAAGGACATTGCTGAACTAGAATGCGTGCAAAGAAGGGAAAGCAAGGTAATTAAAGGACCTCATCACAGACGGGGATTCTTTACTGTAAGAGCAGTTCGACGATTGAACTCTCTGCCACATTGAAAAGTGTTTTTTTGAAAAATATAAAATTTCATCATATTTGTTCCAGATTCTGGAGATGGAACTTTGATCCAGGAATTTATTCTAATAGCCATATTTGGAGTAAGGGAGGAATTTTCCCCTAATGACAACATTGGAATGCACTCCAAGACAGTTTTTGCCTTCCTCTGGATCAACACGGCAGGTTTATAGGTTGAATTTGATGGACCTTTTTTCAATATTATCAACTATTCAACTCTGTAACAAGCACGTAACAAAAGTGAGCTTCCATGGCCCGTACAGGGATCGAACCCATGACCTTGGCATTATTAGCACCACGCTCTAACCAACTGAGCTAACCAGCCACTTTTACACCAAAGATTCACGTCACGTCAGTAGAAAATACATGCAAACGTGTATTCATATTGATATCCTATTAACCTGAATAATAAAATAAACTTGCAATTTTTACTACTCAAAAATCATTGGACAAATTGCTTTTGTGTTTTCCATTCCACCCCACAAAGAGTTTTCTTCAGTACATTATATGGTACATTAAATGCTGCCATTAAAAACAAGAACTTGTCTCGCTAAAAACAAGCCCTTATATGACTATGAGGACGGAAAAATAATAAAGTTATGACTATCGGAATACAAAGAGGCAAAATCAAGATATTATTTTTGTCCTTAAGGTTGAAATTGGACCTCTAAGATGATTTCATGCAACAAACTCTGCATTTCTATAAATCACCGGTTAGACCATACATGGAATATTGTGTACAGTTTTGAGCACCTGTGTATGAGAAGGACATTGCTGAACTAGAATGCGTGCAAAGAAGGGAAAGCAAGGTAATTAAAGGACCTCATCACAGACGGGGATTCTTTACTGTAAGAGCAGTTCGACGATTGAACTCTCTGCCACATTGAAAAGTGTTTTTTTGAAAAATATAAAATTTCATCATATTTGTTCCAGATTCTGGAGATGGAACTTTGATCCAGGAATTTATTCTAATAGCCATATTTGGAGTAAGGGAGGAATTTTTCCCCTAATGACAACATTGGAATGCACTCCAAGACAGTTTTTGCCTTCCTCTGGATCAACACGGCAGGTTTATAGGTTGAATTTGATGGACCTTTTTTCAATATTATCAACTATTCAACTCTGTAACAAGCACGTAACAAAAGTGAGCTTCCATGGCCCGTACAGGGATCGAACCCATGACCTTGGCATTATTAGCACCACGCTCTAACCAACTGAGCTAACCAGCCACTTTTACACCAAAGATTCACGTCACGTCAGTAGAAAATACATGCAAACGTGTATTCATATTGATATCCTATTAACCTGAATAATAAAATAAACTTGCAATTTTTACTACTCAAAAATCATTGGACAAATTGCTTTTGTGTTTTCCATTCCACCCCACAAAGAGTTTTCTTCAGTACATTATATGGTACATTAAATGCTGCCATTAAAAACAAGAACTTGTCTCGCTAAAAACAAGCCCTTATATGACTATGAGGACGGAAAAATAATAAAGTTATGACTATCGGAATACAAAGAGGCAAAATCAAGATATTATTTTTGTCCTTAAGGTTGAAATTGAACCTCTAAGATGATTTCATGCAACAAACTCTGCATTTCTATAAATCACCGGTTACACCATACATCGAATATTGTGTACAGTTTTGAGCACCTGTGTATGAGAAGGACATTGCTGAACTAGAATGCGTGCAAAGAAGGGAAAGCAAGGTAATTAAAGGACCTCATCACAGACGGGGATTCTTTACTGTAAGAGCAGTTCGACGATTGAACTCTCTGCCACATTGAAAAGTGTTTTTTTGAAAAATATAAAATGTCATCATATTTGTACCAGATTCTGGAGATGGAACTTTGATCCAGGAATTTATTCTAATAGCCATATTTGGAGTAAGGGAGGATTTTTTCCCCTAATGACAACATTGGAATGCACTCCAAGACAGTTTTTGCCTTCCTCTGGATCAACACGGCAGGTTTATAGGTTGAATTTGATGGACCTTTTTTCAATATTATCAACTATTCAACTCTGTAACAAGCATGTAACAAAAGTGAGCTTCCATGGCCCATATGGGGATCGAACCCGTGACCTTGGCGTTATTAGCACCACGCTCTAACCAACTGAGCTAACCAGCCTCTTTTACACCAAAGATTCACGTCACGTTAGTAGAAAATACATGCAAACGTGTATTCATATTGATATCCTATTAACCTGAATAATAAAATAAACTTGCAATTTTTACTACTCAAAAAGCATTGGACAAATTGCTTTTGTGTTTTCCATTCCACCCCACAAAGAGTTTTCTTTCAGTACATTATATGGTACATTAAATACTGCCATTAAAAACAAGAAATTGTCTCGCTAAAAACAAGCCCTTATATGACTATGAGGACGGAAAAATAATAAAGTTATGACTATCGGAATACAAAGAGGCAAAATCAAGATATTATTTTTGTCCTTAAGGTTGAAATTGGACCTCTAAGATGATTTCATGCAACAAACTCTGCATTTCTATAAATCACCGGTTAGACCATACATGGAATATTGTGTACAGTTTTGAGCACCTGTGTATGAGAAAGACATTGCTGAACTAGAATGCGTGCAAAGAAGGGAAAGCAAGGTAATTAAAGGACCTCATCACAGACGGGGATTCTTTACTGTAAGAGAAGTTCGACGATTGAACTCTCTGCCACATTGAAAAGTGTTTTTTTGAAAAATATAAAATTTCATCATATTTGTACCAGATTCTGGAGATGGAACTTTGATCCAGGAATTTATTCTAATAGCCATATTTGGAGTAAGGGAGGAATTTTTCCCCTAATGACAACATTGGAATGCACTCCAAGACAGTTTTTGCCTTCCTCTGGATCAACACGGCAGGTTTACAGGTTGAATTTGATGGACCTTTTTTCAATATTATCAACTATTCAACTCTGTAACAAGCATGTAACAAAAGTGAGCTACCATGGCCCGAACCCGTGACCTTAGCGTTATTAGCACCACGCTCTAACCAACTGAGCTAACCGGCCACTGTTACACCAAAGATTCACGTCACGTCAGTAGAAAATACATGCAAACGTGTATTCATATTGATATCCTATTAACCTGAATAATAAAATAAACTTGCAATTTTTACTACTCAAAAAGCATTGGACAAATTGCTTTTGTGTTTTCCATTCCACCCCACAAAGAGTTTTCTTTCAGTACATTATATGGTACATTAAATGCTGCCATTAAAAACAAGAACTTGTCTCGCTAAAAACAAGCCCTTATATGACTATGAGGACGGAAAAATAATAAAGTTATGACTATCGGAATACAAAGAGGCAAAATCAAGATATTATTTTTGTCCTTAAGGTTGAAATTGGACCTCTAAGATGATTTCATGCAACAAACTCTGCATTTCTATAAATCACCGGTTAGACCATACATGGAATATTGTGTACAGTTTTAAGCACCTGTGTATGAGAAGGACATTGCTGAACTAGAATGCGTGCAAAGAAGGGAAAGCAAGGTAATTAAAGGACCTCATCACAGACGGGGATTCTTTACTGTAAGAGAAGTTCGACGATTGAACTCTCTGCCACATTGAAAAGTGTTTTTTTGAAAAATATAAAATTTCATCATATTTGTACCAGATTCTGGAGATGGAACTTTGATCCAGGAATTTATTCTAATAGCCATATTTGGAGTAAGGGAGGAATTTTTCCCCTAATGACAACATTGGAATGCACTCCAAGACAGTTTTTGCCTTCCTCTGGATCAACACGGCAGGTTTATAGGTTGAATTTGATGGACCTTTTTTCAATATTATCAACTATTCAACTCTGTAACAAAAGTGAGCTTCCATGGCCCGTACGGGGATCGAACCCGTGACCTTGGCGTTATTAGCACCACGCTCTAACCAACTGAGCTAACCGGCCACTTTTACACCAAAGATTCACGTCACGTCAGTAGAAAATACATGCAAACGTGTATTCATATTGATATCCTATTAACCTGAATAATAAAATAAACTTGCAATTTTTACTACTCAAAAAGCATTGGACAAATTGCTTTTGTGTTTTCCATTCCACCCCACAAAGAGTTTTCTTTCAGTACATTATATGGTACATTAAATGCTGCCATTAAAAACAAGAACTTGTCTCGCTAAAAACAAGCCCTTATATGACTATGAGGACGGAAAAATAATAAAGTTATGACTATCGGAATACAAAGAGGCAAAATCAAGATATTATTTTTGTCCTTAAGGTTGAAATTGGACCTCTAAGATGATTTCATGCAATAAACTCTGCATTTCTATAAATCACCGGTTAGACCATACATGGAATATTGTGTACAGTTTTGAGCACCTGCGTATGAGAAGGACATTGCTGAACTACAATGCGTGCAAAGAAGGGAAAGCAAGGTAATTAACCCCTTAATGACCGGGCCATTTTGCACGTTAATGACCAAGGATTATTTTTTGTTTTTCCACGGTCGCATTCCAAGAGTCGTAACTGTTTTTGTATTCCGTCTATATAGCCGTATAAGGGCTTGTTTTTTCCGGGACGAGTTGTATTTTGTAATTGTACCATTTTTAGATGCTTATAACATATTGATTAACTTTTATTAACTTTATTTTAGGAGAGAATTGAAAATAAGCAGCTATTCCAGCATTAATTTTCACGTTATAAATTTACGCCGTTTACTATGCAGCGTAAATAACATGTTAACTTTATTCTATGGGTCGGCACGATTACAGGGATACCAAATGTATAAAGGTTTTATATGTTTTTTCTACGTTTGCACAATAAAAACCCTTTTAGAAAAAAATTACTTGTTTTTGCATCGCCGCGTTCCAAGAGCCGTCATTTTTTTATTTTTCCGTCGATGTGGCCGTACGTGGGCTTGATTTTTGCGGGACAATGTGTAGTTTTCATTAGTACTATTTTGGGGTACATAGGACTTATAGATGAACTTTTATTTTATTTTTTATGGGGGGAATGGGAGAAAAGAGAGAATTTTGCCGTTGTTTTTTGCGTTTTCTTTGGACGCCGTTCATCCGGCGGTTTAATTAATGTGTTCATTTTATTGGTCAAGTTGTTACAATCGCGGGGATACCATATATGTGTATGTGTGATTTGTTTTGACCGTTTTATTAAATAAAACCACTTTTTGGGGCAAAAAAGTAGTTTTATTTGACTTTGACTGTAATTTTTTTTATTTTTTTTTTCACAAACTTTATTTAACGGTTTTACTTTTTTTTTTTTAGTCCCACCAGGGGACTTCACTATGCGATGTGCAGATCGCATATATAATGCTTTGGTATACTTCGTATACCAAAGCATTATTGCCTGTCAGTGTAAAACTGACAGGCAACCTGTTAGGTCATGCCTCTGGCATCGCCTAACAGGCAGATGCTGAAGACAGACCTGGGGGTCTTTGTTAGACCCCCGGCTGTCATGGAAACCCGACGGAGACCCGCGATTTGTTTGCGGGGGCGCCGATCGGGAGACAGAGGGAGTTCCCCCTTCTGTCAAACACATTAAATGCCGCTGTCACTGTTGACAGCGGCATTTAATGGGTTAAACTGCCGGAATCGGCGCGTGCTTCGATTCCGGCAGTTGCAGCAGGAGCCAGGCTGTGTATAACAGCCGTGCTCCTGCCGCTGATCGCGTGGGTAAACTGTCAGTACCCGCGCGATCACAGGACGGATATATCCGTCCTCCTGCGCGAACTAGCAGCTGCTGAGGACGGATATATCCGTCCTTCGGCGTTAAGGGGTTAAAGGACCTCATCACAGATGGGGATTCTTTACTGTAAGAGAAGTTCTACGATTGAACTCTCTGCCACATTGAAAAGTGTTTTTTTGAAAAATATAAAATTTAAAATATAAATAGGACGGAAAAATAATAAAGTTATGACTATCGGAATACAAAGAGGCAAAATCAAGATATTATTTTTGTCCTTAAGGTTGAAAGTGGACCTCTAAGATGATTTCATGCAACAAACTCTGCATTTCTATAAATCACCGGTTAGACCATACATGGAATATTGTGTACAGTTTTGAGCACCTGTGTATGAGAAGGACATTGCTGAACTAGAATGCGTGCAAAGAAGGGAAAGCAAGGTAATTAAAGGACCTCATCACAGACGGGGATTCTTTACTGTAAGAGCAGTTCGACGATTGAACTCTCTGCCACATTGAAAAGTGTTTTTTTGAAAAATATAAAATTTCATCATATTTGTACCAGATTCTGGAGATGGAACTTTGATCCAGGAATTTATTCTAATAGCCATATTTGGAGTAAGGGAGGAATTTTTCCCCTAATGACAACATTGGAATGCACTCCAATACAGTTTTTGCCTTCCTCTGGATCAACACGGCAGGTTTACAGGTTGAATTTGATGGACCTTTTTTCAATATTATCAACTATTCAACTCTGTAACAAGCATGTAACAAAAGTGAGCTACCATGGCCCGAACCCGTGACCTTAGTGTTATTAGCACCACGCTCTAACCAACTGAGCTAACCGGCCACTTTTACACCAAAGATTCACGTCACGTCAGTAGAAAATACATGCAAACGTGTATTCATATTGATATCCTATTAACCTGAATAATAAAATAAACTTGAAATTTTTACTACTCAAAAAGCATTGGACAAATTGCTTTTGTGTTTTCCATTCCACCCCACAAAGAGTTTTCTTTCAGTACATTATATGGTACATTAAATACTGCCATTAAAAACAAGAAATTGTCTCGCTAAAAACAAGCCCTTATATGACTATGAGGACGGAAAAATAATAAAGTTATGACTATCGGAATACAAAGAGGCAAAATCAAGATATTATTTTTGTCCTTAAGGTTGAAATTGGACCTCTAAGATGATTTCATGCAACAAACTCTGCATTTCTATAAATCACCGGTTAGACCATACATGGAATATTGTGTACAGTTTTGAGCACCTGTGTATGAGAAGGACATTGCTGAACTAGAATGCGTGCAAAGAAGGGAAAGCAAGGTAATTAAAGGACCTCATCACAGACGGGGATTCTTTACTGTAAGAGCAGTTCGACGATTGAACTCTCTGCCACATTGAAAAGTGTTTTTTTGAAAAATATAAAATTTCATCATATTTGTACCAGATTCTGGAGATGGAACTTTGATCCAGGAATTTATTCTAATAGCCATATTTGGAGTAAGGGTGGAATTTTTCCCCTAATGAGAAAATTGGAATGCACTCCAAGACAGTTTTTGCCTTCCTCTGGATCAACACGGCAGGTTTATAGGTTGAATTTGATGGACCTTTTTTCAATATTATCAACTATTCAACTCTGTAACAAGCATGTAACAAAATTGAGCTTCTATGGCCCGTACGGGGATCGAACCCGTGACCTTGGCGTTATTTATAGAAATGCAGAGTTTGTTGCATGAAATCATCTTAGAGGTCCAATTTCAACCTTAAGGACAAAAATAATATCTTGATTTTGCCTCTTTGTATTCCGATAGTCATAACTTTATTATTTTTCCGTCCTCATAGTCATATAAGGGCTTGTTTTTTGCGAGACAAGTTCTTGTTTTTAATGGCAGCATTTAATGTACCATATAATGTACTGAAAGAAAACTCTAACCAACTGAGCTAACTGGCCACTTTTACACCAAAGATTCACGTCACGTCAGTAGAAAATACATGCAAACGTGTATTCATATTGATATCCTATTAACCTGAATAATAAAATAAACTTGCAATTTTTACTACTCAAAAAGCATTGGACAAATTGCTTTTGTGTTTTCCATTCCACCCCACAAAGAGTTTTCTTTCAGTACATTATATGGTACATTAAATGCTGCCATTAAAAACAAGAACTTGTCTCGCAAAAAACAAGCCCTTATATGACTATGAGGACGGAAAAATAATAAAGTTATGACTATCGGAATACAAAGAGGCAAAATCAAGATATTATTTTTGTCCTTAAGGTTGAAATTGGACCTCTAAGATGATTTCATGCAACAAACTCTGCATTTCTATAAATCACCGGTTAGACCATACATGGAATATTGTGTACAGTTTTGAGCACCTGTGTATGAGAAGGACATTGCTGAACTAGAATGCGTGCAAAGAAGGGAAAGCAAGGTAATTAAAGGACCTCATCACAGACGGGGATTCTTTACTGTAAGAGCAGTTCGACGATTGAACTCTCTGCCACATTGAAAAGTGTTTTTTTGAAAAATATAAAATTTCATCATATTTGTACCAGATTCTGGAGATGGAACTTTGATCCAGGAATTTATTCTAATAGCCATATTTGGAGTAAGGGAGGAATTTTTCCCCTAATGACAACATTGGAATGCACTCCAAGACAGTTTTTGCCTTCCTCTGGATCAACACGGCAGGTTTATAGGTTGAATTTGATGGACCTTTTTTCAATATTATCAACTATTCAACTCTGTAACAAAAGTGAGCTTCCATGGCCCGTACGGGGATCGAACCCGTGACCTTGGCGTTATTAGCACCACGCTCTAACCAACTGAGCTAACCGGCCACTTTTACACCAAAGATTCACGTCACGTCAGTAGAAAATACATGCAAACGTGTATTCATATTGATATCCTATTAACCTGAATAATAAAATAAACTTGCAATTTTTACTACTCAAAAAGCATTGGACAAATTGCTTTTGTGTTTTCCATTCCACCCCACAAAGAGTTTTCTTCAGTACATTATATGGTACATTAAATGCTGCCATTAAAAACAAGAACTTGTCTCGCTAAAAACAAGCCCTTATATGACTATGAGGACGGAAAAATAATAAAGTTATGACTATCGGAATACAAAGAGGCAAAATCAAGATATTATTTTTCCATTCCACCCCACAAAGAGTTTTCTTTCAGTACATTATATGGTACATTAAATGCTGCCATTAAAAACAAGAACTTGTCTCGCTAAAAACAAGCCCTTATATGACTATGAGGACGGAAAAATAATAAAGTTATGACTATCAGAATACAAAGAGGCAAAATCAAGATATTATTTTTGTCCTTAAGGTTGAAATTGAACCTCTAAGATGATTTCATGCAACAAACTCTGCATTTCTATAAATCACCGGTTAGACCATACATGGAATATTGTGTACAGTTTTGAGCACCTGTGTAAGAGAAGGACATTGCTGAACTAGAATGCGTGCAAAGAAGGGAAAGCAAGGTAATTAAAGGACCTCATCACAGACGGGGATTCTTTACTGTAAGAGCAGTTCGACGATTGAACTCTCTGCCACATTGAAAAGTGTTTTTTTGAAAAATATAAAATTTCATCATATTTGTACCAGATTCTGGAGATGGAACTTTGATCCAGGAATTTATTCTAATAGCCATATTTGGAGTAAGGGAGGAATTTTTCCCCTAATGACAACATTGGAATGCACTCCAAGACAGTTTTTGCCTTCCTCTGGATCAACACGGCAGGTTTATAGGTTGAATTTGATGGACCTTTTTTCAATATTATCAACTATTCAACTCTGTAACAAAAGTGAGCTTCCATGGCCCGTACGGGGATCGAACCCGTGACCTTGGCGTTATTAGCACCACGCTCTAACCAACTGAGCTAAACGGCCACTTTTACACCAAAGATTCACGTCACGTCAGTAGAAAATACATGCAAACGTGTATTCATATTGATATCCTATTAACCTGAATAATAAAATAAACTTGCAATTTTTACTACTCAAAAAGCATTGGACAAATTGCTTTTGTGTTTTCCATTCCACCCCACAAAGAGTTTTCTTCAGTACATTATATGGTACATTAAATGCTGCCATTAAAAACAAGAACTTGTCTCGCTAAAAACAAGCCCTTATATGACTATGAGGACGGAAAAATAATAAAGTTATGACTATCGGAATACAAAGAGGCAAAATCAAGATATTATTTTTGTCCTTAAGGTTGAAATTGAACCTCTAAGATGATTTCATGCAACAAACTCTGCATTTCTATAAATCACCGGTTACACCATACATGGAATATTGTGTACAGTTTTGAGCACCTGTGTATGAGAAGGACATTGCTGAACTAGAATGCGTGCAAAGAAGGGAAAGCAAGGTAATTAAAGGACCTCATCACAGACGGGGATTCTTTACTGTAAGAGCAGTTTGACGATTGAACTCTCTGCCACATTGAAAAGTGTTTTTTTGAAAAATATAAAATTTCATCATATTTGTACCAGATTCTGGAGATGGAACTTTGATCCAGGAATTTATTCTAATAGCCATATTTGGAGTAAGGGAGGAATTTTTCCCCTAATGACAACATTGGAATGCACTCCAAGACAGTTTTTGCCTTCCTCTGGATCAACACGGCAGGTTTATAGGTTGAATTTGATGGACCTTTTTTCAATAGTATCAACTATTCAACTCTGTAACAAAAGTGAGCTTCCATGGCCCGTACGGGGATCGAACCCGTGACTTGGCGTTATTAGCACCACGCTCTAACCAACTGAGCTAACCAGCCACTTTTACACCAAAGATTCACGTCACGTCAGTAGAAAATACATGCAAACGTGTATTCATATTGATATCCTATTAACCTGAATAATAAAATAAACTTGCAATTTTTACTACTCAAAAAGCATTGGACAAATTGCTTTTGTGTTTTCCATTCCACCCCACAAAGAGTTTTCTTTCAGTACATTATATGGTACATTAAATGCTGCCATTAAAAACAAGAACTTGTCTCGCTAAAAACAAGCCCTTATATGACTATGAGGACGGAAAAATAATAAAGTTATGACTATCGGAATACAAAGAGGCAAAATCAAGATATTATTTTTGTCCTTAAGGTTGAAATTGAACCTCTAAGATGATTTCATGCAACAAACTCTGCATTTCTATAAATCACCGGTTACACCATACATGGAATATTGTGTACAGTTTTGAGCACCTGTGTATGAGAAGGACATTGCTGAACTAGAATGCGTGCAAAGAAGGGAAAGCAAGGTAATTAAAGGACCTCATCACAGACGGGGATTCTTTACTGTAAGAGCAGTTTGACGATTGAACTCTCTGCCACATTGAAAAGTGTTTTTTTGAAAAATATAAAATTTCATCATATTTGTACCAGATTCTGGAGATGGAACTTTGATCCAGGAATTTATTCTAATAGCCATATTTGGAGTAAGGGAGGAATTTTTCCCCTAATGACAACATTGGAATGCACTCCAAGACAGTTTTTGCCTTCCTCTGGATCAACACGGCAGGTTTATAGGTTGAATTTGATGGACCTTTTTTCAATATTATCAACTATTCAACTCTGTAACAAGCATGTAACAAAAGTGAGCTTCCATGGCCCATAAGGTGACCAAACCCGTGACCTTGGCGTTATTAGCACCACGCTCTAACCAACTGAGCTAACCGGCCACTTTTACACCAAAGATTCACGTCACGTCAGTAGAAAATACATGCAAACGTGTATTCATATTGATATCCTATTAACCTGAATAATAAAATAAACTTGCAATTTTTACTACTCAAAAAGCATTGGACAAATTGCTTTTGTGTTTTCCATTCCACCCCACAAAGAGTTTTCTTCAGTACATTATATGGTACATTAAATGCTGCCATTAAAAACAAGAACTTGTCTCGCTAAAAACAATCCCTTATATGACTATGAGGCCGAAAAATAATAAAGTTATGACTATCGGAATACAAAGAGGCAAAATCAAGATATTATTTTTGTCCTTAAGGTTGAAATTGGACCTCTAAGATGATTTCATGCAACAAACTCTGCATTTCTATAAATCACCGGTTAGACCATACATGGAATATTGTGTACAGTTTTGAGCACCTGTGTATGAGAAGGACATTGCTGAACTAGAATGCGTGCAAAGAAGGGAAAGCAAGGTAATTAAAGGACCTCATCACAGACGGGGATTCTTTACTGTAAGAGCAGTTCGACGATTGAACTCTCTGCCACATTGAAAAGTGGTTTTTTGAAAAATATAAAATTTCATCATATTTGTACCAGATTCTGGAGATGGAACTTTGATCCAGGAATTTATTCTAATAGCCATATTTGGAGTAAGGGAGGAATTTTTCCCCTAATGACAACATTGGAATGCACTCTAAGACAGTTTTTGCCTTCCTCTGGATCAACACGGCAGGTTTATAGGTTGAATTTGATGGACCTTTTTTCAATATTATCAACTATTCAACTCTGTAACAAGCATGTAACAAAAGTGAGCTTACATGGCCCGTACGGGGATCGAACCCGTGACCTTGGCGTTATTAGCACCACGCGCTAACCAACTGAGCTAACCGGCCACTTTTACACCAAAGATTCACGTCACGTCAGTAGAAAATACATGCAAACGTGTATTCATATTGATATCCTATTAACCTGAATAATAAAATAAACTTGCAATTTTTACTACTCAAAAAGCATTGGACAAATTGCTTTTGTGTTTTCCATTCCACCCCACAAAGAGTTTTCTTTCAGTACATTATATGGTACATTAAATGCTGCCATTAAAAACAAGAACTTGTCTCGCTAAAAACAAGCCCTTATATGACTATGAGGACGGAAAAATAATAAAGTTATGACTATCGGAATACAAAGAGGCAAAATCAAGATATTATTTTTGTCCTTAAGGTTGAAATTGAACCTCTAAGATGATTTCATGCAACAAACTCTGCATTTCTATAAATCACCGGTTACACCATACATCGAATATTGTGTACAGTTTTGAGCACCTGTGTATGAGAAGGACATTGCTGAACTAGAATGCGTGCAAAGAAGGGAAAGCAAGGTAATTAAAGGACCTCATCACAGACGGGGATTCTTTACTGTAAGAGCAGTTCGACGATTGAACTCTCTGCCACATTGAAAAGTGTTTTTTTGAAAAATATAAAATTTCATCATATTTGTACCAGATTCTGGAGATGGAAATTTGATCCAGGAATTTATTCTAATAGCCATATTTGGAGTAAGGGAGGAATTTTTCCCCTAATGACAACATTGGAATGCACTCCAAGACAGTTTTTGCCTTCCTCTGGATTAACACGGCAGGTTTATAGGTTGAATTTGATGGACCTTTTTTCAATATTATCAACTATTCAACTCTGTAACAGGCATGTAACAAAAGTGAGCTTCCATGGCACGTACGGGGATCGAACCCGTGACCTTGGCGTTATTAGCACCACGCTCTAACCAACTGAGCTAACAGGCCACTTTTACACCAAAGATTCACGTCACGTCAGTAGAAAATACATGCAAACGTGTATTCATATTGATATCCTATTAACTTGAATAATAAAATAAACTTGCAATTTTTACTACTCAAAAAGCATTGGACAAATTGCTTTTGTGTTTTCCATTCCACCCCACAAAGAGTTTTCTTCAGTACATTATATGGTACATTAAATGCTGCCATTAACCCCTTCCCTCTTTGGCCGCTTTTGACCTTCCTGACAGAGCCTCATTTTTCAAATCTGACATGTTTCACTTTATGTGGTAATAACTCCGGGATGCTTTTACCTATCCAAGTGATTCTGAGATTGTTTTCTCGTGACACATTGGACTTTATGTTACTGGCAAAATTTGCCCGATACATTCAGTATTTAATTGTGAAAAACACCAAAATTCAGCGAAAAATTGCAAAAATTTGCATTTTTCTCAATTTAAATGTATCTGCTTGTAAGACAGGCAGTTATATCACACAAAAATGTTGCTAACTAACATCCCCCATATGTCTACTTTAGATTGGCATCGTTTTTTGAACATCATTTTATTTTTCAAGGACGTTACAAGGCTTAGAACTTTAGCAGCAATTTCTCACATTTTCAAGAAAATTTCAAAATGCTATTTTTACAGGGGCCAGTTCAGTTGTGAAGTGGGTTTGAGGTCCTTAGATATTAGAAACCCCCAATAAGTCACCCCATTTTAAAAAATGCACCCCTCAAAGTATTCAAAACAGCATTTAGAAAGTTTCTTAACCCTTTAGACATTGCGCAGGAATTAAGGCAACGTAGAGGTGAAATTTACAAAGTTCATTATTTTTTTCCAGAAATTCATTTTGAATCCATTTTTTTTGTACCACAGAATGTTTTACCCAAGAAATGCAACTCAATATTTATTGCCCAGGTTCTGCAGTTTTAGGAAATATCCCACATGTGGCTCTAGTGTGCTACTGGACTGAAGCACCGGCCTCAGAAGCAAAGGAGCACCTGGTGGATTTTGGGCCTCCTTTTTATTAGAATATATTTTAGGCACCATGTCAGCTTTGAACAGGTCTTGTGGAACTAAAACAGTGGAAACCCCCCAAAAGTGACCCCATTTGGGAAACTACACCCCTCGAGGAATTTATATAGGGGTGTAGCAAGCATTTTGACCGGCCAGTTTTTTTGCAAAAATGTTTGGAACTAGGCCATGAAAATGAAAATCTAAATTTTTTCAAATAAAATTTAGGTTTAGCTAATTTTTTTTCATTTCCAAAAGAACTAAAGTAGAAAAAGCACCACAACATTTGTAGAGCAATTTCTCCCGAGTAAAACAATACCCCACATGTCGTAATAAACGGTTATTTGGACACACGGCAGGGCTTAGAATGGAAAGAGCGCCATTTGGCTCTTGGAGCTCAAATTTAGCAGGAATGGTTTGCAGAGGCCATGTCGCATTTGCAAAGCCCCCTAGGGGACAAAACAGTGGAAACCCCCAACAAGTGACCCCATTTTGGAAACTATACCCCTCGAGGAATTTATCTAGGGGTGTAGCAAGCATTTTGACCGGCCAGTTTTTTTGCAAACATTTTTGGAACTAGGCCATGAAAATGAAAATCTAAATTTTTTCAAATAAAATGTAGGTTTAGCTAATTTTTTTTCATTTCCACAAGGACTAAAGGAGAAAAAGCACCATAAAATTTGTAAAGAAATTTCTCCCGAGTAAAACAATACCCCACATGTAGTAATAAAAGGCTGTTTGGACACACGGCGAGGCTGAGAAGGGAAAGAGCGCCATTTGGCTTTTGGAACTCAAATTTAGCAGGAATGGTTTGCGGAGGCCATGTCGCATTTACAAAGCCCCTGAGGGGACAAAACAGTGGAAACCCCCAACAAGTGACCCCATTTTGGAAACTACACCCCATGAGGAAATTATCTAGGAGTACAGTGAGCAGTTTGACCCCACAGGTGTTTTACAGAACTTATTGGAAGTAGGCCGTAAAAATGAAAATCTACATTTTTTGAAATAAAATGTAGGTTTAGGTTTTTTTTTTTCATTTCCACAAGGACTGAAGGAGAAAAAGCACCATAAAATTAGTAAATCAACTTCTCCCGAGTAAAACAATGCCCCACATGTGGTCATAAACGGCTGTTTGGACACACGGTAGGGCTCAGAATGGAACTAGCACCATTTGGATTTTGGATAGTGTCTGGGCGCCATGTCACATTTGCTGAGCCCCTGTAGTACTAGTACAGTGGAAACACCCCAAAATTGACTAAATTTGGGAAACTGCACCCCCTGAGGAATCATCTAGGGGTATAGTGAAAATTTTGATCCCAAAGGTTTTTTGCTGAATTAAGCCATGAAAATGAAAAATAATTTTTTTTTCCAACAAGATGTCGTTTTAGATCAACATTTTTCATTTTTACAAGGAATAGAGAAGAAAAAGCACCCCAACATTTGTAAAGTAATTTCTCCCGAGTACGGTAACACCCCATATGTGGTTATAATCGGCTGATTACGTATATGGGAGCATTCAGAAGAAAAGGAGCGGTATTTATCTTTCGGAGCGTAGATTTTGCTGGAATGGTTTGCGGACGCCATGTTGCATTTGCAAAACCACTGATGTACCAAACAAAAGTGACCCCGTTTTAGAAACTACACCCCTAAAGGCATTTATCAAGGGATGTAGTGAGAATTTAGACTCCACAGGTGTTTTTCAGAAATGAATACGCAGTGGATGGTGCAAAGTGAAAATTGCAATTTTTCCACTGATCTGCCCATTCACCGCACAAGATGTTGTGCCCCTGGAGAATGTTACCCCATAAATTGTTAAGCGGGTTCTCCCGGGTATGGTAATGCCTTACTTGTGGCCATAAATTGCTGTTTGGGCACACTGTAGGGCTAAGAAGGAATAGACCGCCATTTTGAGCATGGATTTTGCTTGGTAGTTTTGTTTGAGTTTTGCTGGTATTCAGTTTATAATGTGGTGGCATATGTAATCTGTGCGGAGAACATCAGGGTATATGTAATCTGTGCGGAGAACATCAGGGTATATGTAATCTGTGCGGAGAACATCAGGGTATATGTAATCTGTGCGGGTACATCAGGGCATAATAAGAGGGTATAATAATGGGGTAAATAATACAATTATCCATAGATGTGTGTTACGATGTGAAGCCATCCGTTATGCGCAGGCCGGTGTCACACTGATAAACGGTTTTCTTTCTTGTCCCCCTTCTGTAACGCTCTGCACCTTTTGGGGACTTTTTCTCCTTCGTAGTTTGGGAAATATTGCTGGGAAAGTTTTGTGCTGGTATAATACGGGCGCCCTCGCTTCCAGCGGATGTGCTATGTCCCTTCCCTTTCCTAGTTCCTAAATACTAGGGCCCTGAAACTGAAGAAATGTTCCCCTCCGGCCTGCGCATTGAGATGTTTTTTCATCACCGCATTACTAGTGCCATAACTTTTTTGTTTTTCAGTTGATTGGGCGGTGTGCGGGCTTGTTTTTTGCGAGACGGGCTGTAGATTTTATTGGTACCATTTTAGAACACATACGACTTTTTGATCACTTTTTATTTCATTTTTTGGTAAAGGAAATTACCAAAAACAAGCAATTCTGGAATCGTCTTTTATTGGTTTTTTTTTATCGGCATCCACAGTGCGCCCTAAATTACATGTTAGCTTTATTCTGCGGGTCGATACGATTACGGCGATACCAAATTTATATAGTTTTTTTTATGTATTGCGGCTTTTGCACAATAAAATCACTTTTTTTATAAAATCATTTGTTTTCTGTGTCGCCATATTCTAAGACACATAACGTTATTATTTTTGCGTGCACAAAGCGGTGTCAGGGATTATTTTTTGCGGGACGGATTGCCGTTTTTATTGGTACAATTTTGGAGTAAATGTGACTTTTTGATCACTTTTTATAGCATTTTTTGGAAGGAGATGTGACCTAAAAACAAAGATTCTGGCGTTGTTTTTCATGGTTTTTTTTTACGGCGTTTACCGTGCGGGATAAATTACATAATAGTTTTGTAGTTTGGGTCGTTACGGACGCGGCGATACCAATTATGTATAGTTTTTTAATTTTTACGGTTTTTCCCATAATAAAAGACTTACTATGGGAAAAAAGTCAGTTTAGCTTTATTTTTATTTGAAATGTGTGTGTTTTTATTGTTTTACCACATTTTTATTAACTTTTTTTTACTTTTTTGACTTGTCCCACTAGGGGACATGAGGGCCTGATGCCCCGATCGCTACTCTAATACACTGCACTACATACGTAGTGCAGTGTATTAGCGCTGTCAGTTATTCACTGACAGCAAGCCTATGAGGACACGCCGAAGGCGGGTCCTCATCGGCTCCCGTACAAGGCAGACTCGGACGCCATTTTCTATTGAGCGCAGCATCTGAGGGGTTAATCTGCCGGATCGGAGAATAGCTCCGGTCCTGGCAGTTACAGGAGGGTGCCAGCTGTATAATACAGCTGTCACCCCGCGGTGATGGTGCCGGCTCTGCTTCTGAGCCCGCACAATCACTGCGCCGTACATGTACGGCGCTTTGCGGGAAGCACCTCCCGACAGCGCCGTACATGTACGGCGCATGTCGGGAAGGGGTTAAAAACAAGAACTTGTCTCGCTAAAAACAAGCCCTTATATGACTATGAGGACGGAAAAATAATAAAGTTATGACTATCGGAATACAAAGAGGCAAAATCAAGATATTATTTTTGTCCTTAAGGTTGAAATTGGACCTCTAAGATGATTTCATGCAACAAACTCTGCATTTCTATAAATCACCGGTTAGACCATACATGGAATATTGTGTACAGTTTTGAGCACCTGTGTATGAGAAGGACATTGCTGAACTAGAATGCGTGCAAAGAAGGGAAAGCAAGGTAATTAAAGGACCTCATCACAGACGGGGATTCTTTACTGTAAGAGCAGTTCGACGATTGAACTCTCTGCCACATTGAAAAGTGTTTTTTTGAAAAATATAAAATTTCATCATATTTGTACCAGATTCTGGAGATGGAACTTTGATCCAGGAATTTATTCTAATAGCCATATTTGGAGTAAGGGAGGAATTTTTCCCCTAATGACAACATTGGAATGCACTCCAAGACAGTTTTTGCCTTCCTCTGGATCAACACGGCAGGTTTATAGGTTGAATTTGATGGACCTTTTTTCAATATTATCAACTATTCAACTCTGTAACAAGCATGTAACAAAAGGGAGCTTCCATGGCCCATACGGGGATCGAACCCGTGACCTTGGCGTTATTAGCACCACGCTCTAACCAACTGAGCTAACCGGCCACTTTTACACCAAAGATTCACGTCACGTCAGTAGAAAATACATGCAAACGTGTATTCATATTGATATCCTATTAACCTGAATAATAAAATAAACTTGCAATTTTTACTACTCAAAAAGCATTGGACAAATTGCTTTTGTGTTTTCCATTCCACCTCACAAAGAGTTTTCTTTCAGTACATTATATGGTACATTAAATGCTGCCATTAAAAACAAGAACTTGTCTCGCTAAAAACAAGCCCTTATATGACTATGAGGACGGAAAAATAATAAAGGTATGACTATCGGAATACAAAGAGGCAAAATCAAGATATTATTTTTGTCCTTAAGGTTGAAATTGGACCTCTAAAATGATTTCATGCAACAAACTCTGCATTTCTATAAATCACCGGTTAGACCATACATGGAATATTGTGTACAGTTTTGAGCACCTGTGTATGAGAAGGACATTGCTGAACTAGAATGCGTGCAAAGAAGGGAAAGCAAGGTAATTAAAGGACCTCATCACAGACGGGGATTCTTTACTGTAAGAGCAGTTCGACGATTGAACTCTCTGCCACATTGAAAAGTGGTTTTTTGAAAAATATTAAATTTCATCATATTTGTACCAGATTCTGGAGATGGAACTTTGATCCAGGAATTTATTCTAATAGCCATATTTGGAGTAAGGGAGGAATTTTTCCCCTAATGACAACATTGGAATGCACTCCAAGACAGTTTTTGCCTTCCTCTGGATCAACACGGCAGGTTTATAGGTTGAATTTGATGGACCTTTTTTCAATATTATCAACTATTCAACTCTGTAACAAGCATGTAACAAAAGTGAGCTTACATGGCCCGTACGTGGATCGAACCCGTGACCTTGGCATTATTAGCACCACGCGCTAACCAACTGAGCTAACCGGCCACTTTTACACCAAAGATTCACATCACGTCAGTAGAAAATACATGCAAACGTGTATTCATATTGATATCCTATTAACCTGAATAATAAAATAAACTTGCAATTTTTACTACTCAAAAAGCATTGGACAAATTGCTTTTGTGTTTTCCATTCCACCCCACAAAGAGTTTTCTTTCAGTACATTATATGGTACATTAAATGCTGCCATTAAAAACAAGAACTTGTCTCGCTAAAAACAAGCCCTTATATGACTATGAGGACGGAAAAATAATAAAGTTATGACTATCGGAATACAAAGAGGCAAAATCAAGATATTATTTTTGTCCTTAAGGTTGAAATTGAACCTCTAAGATGATTTCATGCAACAAACTCTGCATTTCTATAAATCACCGGTTACACCATACATCGAATATTGTGTACAGTTTTGAGCACCTGTGTATGAGAAGGACATTGCTGAACTAGAATGCGTGCAAAGAAGGGAAAGCAAGGTAATTAAAGGACCTCATCACAGACGGGGATTCTTTACTGTAAGAGCAGTTCGACGATTGAACTCTCTGCCACATTGAAAAGTGTTTTTTTGAAAAATATAAAATTTCATCATATTTGTACCAGATTCTGGAGATGGAACTTTGATCCAGGAATTTATTCTAATAGCCATATTTGGAGTAAGGGAGGAATTTTTCCCCTAATGACAACATTGGAATGCACTCCAAGACAGTTTTTGCCTTCCTCTGGATCAACACGGCAGGTTTATAGGTTGAATTTGATGGACCTTTTTTCAATAGTTTCAACTATTCAACTCTGTAACAAAAGTGAGCTTCCATGGCCGGTATGGGGATCGAACCCGTGACCTTGGCATTATTAGCACCACGCTCTAACCAACTGAGCTAACCGGCCACTTTTACACCAAAGATTCACGTCACGTCAGTAGAAAATACATGCAAACGTGTATTCATATTGATATCCTATTAACCTGAATAATAAAATAAACTTGCAATTTTTACTACTCAAAAAGCATTGGACAAATTGCTTTTGTGTTTTCCATTCCACCCCACAAAGAGTTTTCTTCAGTACATTATATGGTACATTAAATGCTGCCATTAAAAACAAGAACTTGTCTCGCTAAAAACAAGCCCTTATATGACTATAAGGACGGAAAAATAATAAAGTTATGACTATCGGAATACAAAGAGGCAAAATCAAGATATTATTTTTGTCCTTAAGGTTGAAATTGGACCTCTAAGATGATTTCATGCAACAAACTCTGCATTTCTATAAATCACCGGTTAGACCATACATGGAATATTGTGTACAGTTTTGAGCACCTGTGTATGAGAAGGACATTGCTGAACTAGAATGCGTGCAAAGAAGGGAAAGCAAGGTAATTAAAGGACCTCATCACAGACGGGGATTCTTTACTGTAAGAGCAGTTCGACGATTGAACTCTCTGCCACATTGAAAAGTGTTTTTTTGAAAAATATAAAATTTCATCATATTTGTACCAGATTCTGGAGATGGAAATTTGATCCAGGAATTTATTCTAATAGCCATATTTGGAGTAAGGGAGGAATTTTTCCCCTAATGACAACATTGGAATGCACTCCAAGACAGTTTTTGCCTTCCTCTGGATCAACACGGCAGGTTTATAGGTTGAATTTGATGGACCTTTTTTCAATATTATCAACTATTCAACTCTGTAACAAGTATGTAACAAGCATGTAACAAAAGGGAGCTTCCATGGCCCATACGGGGATCGAACCCGTGACCTTGGCGTTATTAGCACCACGCTCTAACCAACTGAGCTAACCGGCCACTTTTACACCAAAGATTCACGTCACGTCAGTAGAAAATACATGCAAACGTGTATTCATATTGATATCCTATTAACCTGAATAATAAAATAAACTTGCAATTTTTACTACTCAAAAAGCATTGGACAAATTGCTTTTGTGTTTTCCATTCCACCTCACAAAGAGTTTTCTTTCAGTACATTATATGGTACATTAAATGCTGCCATTAAAAACAAGAACTTGTCTCGCTAAAAACAAGCCCTTATATGACTATGAGGACGGAAAAATAATAAAGTTATGACTATCGGAATACAAAGAGGCAAAATCAAGATATTATTTTTGTCCTTAAGGTTGAAATTGGACCTCTAAGATGATTTCATGCAACAAACTCTGCATTTCTATAAATCACCGGTTAGACCATACATGGAATATTGTGTACAGTTTTGAGCACCTGTGTATGAGAAGGACATTGCTGAACTAGAATGCGTGCAATGAAGGGAAAGCAAGGTAATTAAAGGACCTCATCACAGACGGGGATTCTTTACTGTAAGAGCAGTTCGACGATTGAACTCTCTGCCACATTGAAAAGTGTTTTTTTGAAAAATATAAAATTTCATCATATTTGTACCAGATTCTGGAGATGGAACTTTGATCCAGGAATTTATTCTAATAGCCATATTTGGAGTAAGGGAGGAATTTTTCCCCTAGTGACAACATTGGAATGCACTCCAAGACAGTTTTTGCCTTCCTCTGGATCAACACAGCAGGTTTATAGGTTGAATTTGATGGACCTTTTTTCAATAATATCAACTATTCAACTCTGTAACAAGCATGTAACAAAAGTGAGCTTACATGGCCCGTAAGGTGACCATACCCGTGACCTTGGCGTTATTAGCACCACGCTCTAACCAACTGAGCTAACCGGCCACTTTTACACCAAAGATTCACGTCACGTCAGTAGAAAATACATGCAAACGTGTATTCATATTGATATCCTATTAACCTGAATAATAAAATAAACTTGCAATTTTTACTACTCAAAAAGCATTGGACAAATTGCTTTTGTGTTTTCCATTCCACCCCACAAAGAGTTTTCTTCAGTACATTATATGGTACATTAAATGCTGCCATTAAAAACAAGAACTTGTCTCGCTAAAAACAAGCCCTTATATGACTATGAGGACGGAAAAATAATAAAGTTATGACTATCGGAATACAAAGAGGCAAAATCAAGATATTATTTTTGTCCTTAAGGTTGAAATTGGACCTCTAAGATGATTTCATGCAACAAACTCTGCATTTCTATAAATCACCGGTTAGACCATACATGGAATATTGTGTACAGTTTTGAGCACCTGTGTATGAGAAGGACATTGCTGAACTAGAATGCGTGCAAAGAAGGGAAAGCAAGGTAATTAAAGGACCTCATCACAGACGGGGATTCTTTACTGTAAGAGCAGTTCGACGATTGAACTCTCTGCCACATTGAAAAGTGTTTTTTTGAAAAATATAAAATTTCATCATATTTGTACCAGATTCTGGAGATGGAACTTTGATCCAGGAATTTATTCTAATAGCCATATTTGGAGTAAGGGAGGAATTTTTCCCCTAATGACAACATTGGAATGCACTCCAAGACAGTTTTTGCCTTCCTCTGGATCAACACGGCAGGTTTATAGGTTGAATTTGATGGACCTTTTTTCAATATTATCAACTATTCAACTCTGTAACAAAAGTGAGCTTCCATGGCCCATACGGGGATCGAACCCGTGACCTTGGCGTTATTAGCACCACGCTCTAACCAATAAAATAATAATAAAATAAACTTGCAATTTTTACTACTCAAAAAGCATTGGACAAATTGCTTTTGTGTTTTCCATTCCACCCCACAAAGAGTTTTCTTCAGTACATTATATGGTACATTAAATGCTGCCATTAAAAACAAGAACTTGTTTCGCTAAAAATAAGCCCTTATATGACTATGAGGACGGAAAAATAATAAAGTTATGACTATCGGAATACAAAGAGGCAAAATCAAGATATTATTTTTGTCCTTAAGGTTGAAATTGGACCTCTAAGATGATTTCATGCAACAAACTCTGCATTTCTATAAATCACCGGTTAGACCATACATGGAATATTGTGTACAGTTTTGAGCACCTGTGTATGAGAAGGACATTGCTGAACTAGAATGCGTGCAAAGAAGGGAAAGCAAGGTAATTAAAGGACCTCATCACAGACGGGGATTCTTTACTGTAAGAGCAGTTCGACGATTGAACTCTCTGCCACATTGAAAAGTGTTTTTTTGAAAAATATAAAATTTCATCATATTTGTACCAGATTCTGGAGATGGAACTTTGATCCAGGAATTTATTCTAATAGCCATATTTGGAGTAAGGGAGGAATTTTTCCCCTAATGACAACATTGGAATGCACTCCAAGACAGTTTTTGCCTTCCTCTGGATCAACACGGCAGGTTTATAGGTTGAATTTGATGGACCTTTTTTCAATATTATCAACTATTCAACTCTGTAACAAAAGTGAGCTTCCATGGCCCATACGGGGATCGAACCCGTGACCTTGGCGTTATTAGCACCACGCTCTAACCAATAAAATAATAATAAAATAAACTTGCAATTTTTACTACTCAAAAAGCATTGGACAAATTGCTTTTGTGTTTTCCATTCCACCCCACAAAGAGTTTTCTTCAGTACATTATATGGTACATTAAATGCTGCCATTAAAAACAAGAACTTGTTTCGCTAAAAATAAGCCCTTATATGACTATGAGGACGGAAAAATAATAAAGTTATGACTATCGGAATACAAAGAGGCAAAATCAAGATATTATTTTTGTCCTTAAGGTTGAAATTGGACCTCTAAGATGATTTCATGCAACAAACTCTGCATTTCTATAAATCACCGGTTAGACCATACATGGAATATTGTGTACAGTTTTGAGCACCTGTGTATGAGAAGGACATTGCTGAACTAGAATGCGTGCAAAGAAGGGAAAGCAAGGTAATTAAAGGACCTCATCACAGACGGGGATTCTTTACTGTAAGAGCAGTTCGACGATTGAACTCTATGCCACATTGAAAAGTGTTTTTTTGAAAAATATAAAATTTCATCATATTTGTACCAGATTCTGGAGATGGAACTTTGATCCAGGAATTTATTCTAATAGCCATATTTGGAGTAAGGGAGGAATTTTTCCCCTAATGACAACATTGGAATGCACTCCAAGACAGTTTTTGCCTTCCTCTGGATCAACACGGCAGGTTTATAGGTTGAATTTGATGGACCTTTTTTCAATATTATCAACTATTCAACTCTGTAACAAGCATGTAACAAAAGGGAGCTTCCATGGCCCATACGGGGATCGAACCCGTGACCTTGGCGTTATTAGCACCACGCTCTAACCAACTGAGCTAACCGGCCACTTTTACACCAAAGATTCACGTCACGTCAGTAGAAAATACATGCAAACGTGTATTCATATTGATATCCTATTAACCTGAATAATAAAATAAACTTGCAATTTTTACTACTCAAAAAGCATTGGACAAATTGCTTTTGTGTTTTCCATTCCACCCCACAAAGAGTTTTCTTTCAGTACATTATATGGTACATTAAATGCTGCCATTAAAAACAAGAACTTGTCTCGCTAAAAACAAGCCCTTATATGACTATGAGGACGGAAAAATAATAAAGTTATGACTATCGGAATACAAAGAGGCAAAATCAAGATATTATTTTTGTCCTTAAGGTTGAAATTGGACCTCTAAGATGATTTCATGCAACAAACTCTGCATTTCTATAAATCACCGGTTAGACCATACATGGAATATTGTGTACAGTTTTGAGCACCTGTGTATGAGAAGGACATTGCTGAACTAGAATGCGTGCAAAGAAGGGAAAGCAAGGTAATTAAAGGACCTCATCACAGACGGGGATTCTTTACTGTAAGAGCAGTTCGACGATTGAACTCTCTGCCACATTGAAAAGTGTTTTTTTGAAAAATATAAAATTTCATCATATTTGTACCAGATTCTGGAGATGGAACTTTGATCCAGGAATTTATTCTAATAGCCATATTTGGAGTAAGGGAGGAATTTTTCCCCTAATGACAACATTGGAATGCACTCCAAGACAGTTTTTGCCTTCCTCTGGATCAACACGGCAGGTTTATAGGTTGAATTTGATGGACCTTTTTTCAATATTATCAACTATTCAACTCTGTAACAAAAGTGAGCTTCCATGGCCCATACGGGGATCGAACCCGTGACCTTGGCGTTATTAGCACCACGCTCTAACCAATAAAATAATAATAAAATAAACTTGCAATTTTTACTACTCAAAAAGCATTGGACAAATTGCTTTTGTGTTTTCCATTCCACCCCACAAAGAGTTTTCTTTCAGTACATTATATGGTACATTAAATGCTGCCATTAAAAACAAGAACTTGTCTCGCTAAAAACAAGCCCTTATATGACTATGAGGACGGAAAAATAATAAAGTTATGACTATCGGAATACAAAGAGGCAAAATCAAGATATTATTTTTGTCCTTAAGGTTGAAATTGGACCTCTAAGATGATTTCATGCAACAAACTCTGCATTTCTATAAATCACCGGTTAGACCATACATGGAATATTGTGTACAGTTTTGAGCACCTGTGTATGAGAAGGACATTGCTGAACTAGAATGCGTGCAAAGAAGGGAAAGCAAGGTAATTAAAGGACCTCATCACAGACGGGGATTCTTTACTGTAAGAGCAGTTCGACGATTGAACTCTCTGCCACATTGAAAAGTGCTTTTTTGAAAAATATAAAATTTCATCATATTTGTACCAGATTCTGGAGATGGAACTTTGATCCAGGAATTTATTCTAATAGCCATATTTGGAGTAAGTGAGGAATTTTTCCCCTAATGATAACATTGGAATGCACTCCAAGACAGTTTTTGCCTTCCTCTGGATCAACACGGCAGGTTTATAGGTTGAATTTGATGGACCTTTTTTCAATATTATCAACTATTCAACTCTGTAACAAGCATGTAACAAAAGTGAGCTTCCATGGCCCGTACGGGGATCGAACCCGTGACCTTGGCGTTATTAGCACCACGCTCTAACCAACTGAGCTAACCGGCCACTTTTACACCAAAGATTCACGTCACGTCAGTAGAAAATACATGCAAACGTGTATTCATATTGATATCCTATTAACCTGAATAATAAAATAAACTTGCAATTTTTACTACTCAAAAAGCATTGGACAAATTGCTTTTGTGTTTTCCATTCCACCCCACAAAGAGTTTTCTTCAGTACATTATATGGTACATTAAATGCTGCCATTAAAAACAAGAACTTGTTTCGCTAAAAATAAGCCCTTATATGACTATGAGGACGGAAAAATAATAAAGTTATGACTATCGGAATACAAAGAGGCAAAATCAAGATATTATTTTTGTCCTTAAGGTTGAAATTGGACCTCTAAGATGATTTCATGCAACAAACTCTGCATTTCTATAAATCACCGGTTAGACCATACATGGAATATTGTGTACAGTTTTGAGCACCTGTGTATGAGAAGGACATTGCTGAACTAGAATGCGTGCAAAGAAGGGAAAGCAAGGTAATTAAAGGACCTCATCACAGACGGGGATTCTTTACTGTAAGAGCAGTTCGACGATTGAACTCTCTGCCACATTGAAAAGTGCTTTTTTGAAAAATATAAAATTTCATCATATTTGTACCAGATTCTGGAGATGGAACTTTGATCCAGGAATTTATTCTAATAGCCATATTTGGAGTAAGTGAGGAATTTTTCCCCTAATGATAACATTGGAATGCACTCCAAGACAGTTTTTGCCTTCCTCTGGATCAACACGGCAGGTTTATAGGTTGAATTTGATGGACCTTTTTTCAATATTATCAACTATTCAACTCTGTAACAAGCATGTAACAAAAGGGAGCTTCCATGGCCCATACGGGGATCGAACCCGTGACCTTGGTGTTATTAGCACCACGCTCTAACCAACTGAGCTAACCTGCCACTTTTACACCAAAGATTCACGTCACGTCAGTAGAAAATACATGCAAACGTGTATTCATATTGATATCCTATTAACCTGAATAATAAAATAAACTTGCAATTTTTACTACTCAAAAAGCATTGGACAAATTGCTTTTGTGTTTTCCATTCCACCCCACAAAGAGTTTTCTTTCAGTACATTATATGGTACATTAAATGCTGCCATTAAAAACAAGAACTTGTCTCGCTAAAAACAAGCCCTTATATGACTATGAGGACGGAAAAATAATAAAGTTATGACTATCGGAATACAAAGAGGCAAAATCAAGATATTATTTTTGTCCTTAAGGTTGAAATTGGACCTCTAAGATGATTTCATGCAACAAACTCTGCATTTCTATAAATCACCGGTTAGACCATACATGGAATATTGTGTACAGTTTTGAGCACCTGTGTATGAGAAGGACATTGCTGAACTAGAATGCGTGCAAAGAAGGGAAAGCAAGGTAATTAAAGGACCTCATCACAGACGGGGATTCTTTACTGTAAGAGCAGTTCGACGATTGAACTCTCTGCCACATTGAAAAGTGTTTTTTTGAAAAATATAAAATTTCATCATATTTGTACCAGATTCTGGAGATGGAACTTTGATCCAGGAATTTATTCTAATAGCCATATTTGGAGTAAGGGAGGAATTTTTCCCCTAATGACAACATTGGAATGCACTCCAAGACAGTTTTTGCCTTCCTCTGGATCAACACGGCAGGTTTATAGGTTGAATTTGATGGACCTTTTTTCAATATTATCAACTATTCAACTCTGTAACAAAAGTGAGCTTCCATGGCCCATACGGGGATCGAACCCGTGACCTTGGCGTTATTAGCACCACGCTCTAACCAATAAAATAATAATAAAATAAACTTGCAATTTTTACTACTCAAAAAGCATTGGACAAATTGCTTTTGTGTTTTCCATTCCACCCCACAAAGAGTTTTCTTTCAGTACATTATATGGTACATTAAATGCTGCCATTAAAAACAAGAACTTGTCTCGCTAAAAACAAGCCCTTATATGACTATGAGGACGGAAAAATAATAAAGTTATGACTATCGGAATACAAAGAGGCAAAATCAAGATATTATTTTTGTCCTTAAGGTTGAAATTGGACCTCTAAGATGATTTCATGCAACAAACTCTGCATTTCTATAAATCACCGGTTAGACCATACATGGAATATTGTGTACAGTTTTGAGCACCTGTGTATGAGAAGGACATTGCTGAACTAGAATGCGTGCAAAGAAGGGAAAGCAAGGTAATTAAAGGACCTCATCACAGACGGGGATTCTTTACTGTAAGAGCAGTTCGACGATTGAACTCTCTGCCACATTGAAAAGTGTTTTTTTGAAAAATATAAAATTTCATCATATTTGTACCAGATTCTGGAGATGGAACTTTGATCCAGGAATTTATTCTAATAGCCATATTTGGAGTAAGGGAGGAATTTTTCCCCTAATGACAACATTGGAATGCACTCCAAGACAGTTTTTGCCTTCCTCTGGATCAACACGGCAGGTTTATAGGTTGAATTTGATGGACCTTTTTTCAATATTATCAACTATTCAACTCTGTAACAAAAGTGAGCTTCCATGGCCCATACGGGGATCGAACCCGTGACCTTGGCGTTATTAGCACCACGCTCTAACCAATAAAATAATAATAAAATAAACTTGCAATTTTTACTACTCAAAAAGCATTGGACAAATTGCTTTTGTGTTTTCCATTCCACCCCACAAAGAGTTTTCTTTCAGTACATTATATGGTACATTAAATGCTGCCATTAAAAACAAGAACTTGTCTCGCTAAAAACAAGCCCTTATATGACTATGAGGACGGAAAAATAATAAAGTTATGACTATCGGAATACAAAGAGGCAAAATCAAGATATTATTTTTGTCCTTAAGGTTGAAATTGGACCTCTAAGATGATTTCATGCAACAAACTCTGCATTTCTATAAATCACCGGTTAGACCATACATGGAATATTGTGTACAGTTTTGAGCACCTGTGTATGAGAAGGACATTGCTGAACTAGAATGCGTGCAAAGAAGGGAAAGCAAGGTAATTAAAGGACCTCATCACAGACGGGGATTCTTTACTGTAAGAGCAGTTCGACGATTGAACTCTCTGCCACATTGAAAAGTGTTTTTTTGAAAAATATAAAATTTCATCATATTTGTACCAGATTCTGGAGATGGAACTTTGATCCAGGAATTTATTCTAATAGCCATATTTGGAGTAAGGGAGGAATTTTTCCCCTAATGACAACATTGGAATGCACTCCAAGACAGTTTTTGCCTTCCTCTGGATCAACACGGCAGGTTTATAGGTTGAATTTGATGGACCTTTTTTCAATATTATCAACTATTCAACTCTGTAACAAAAGTGAGCTTCCATGGCCCATACGGGGATCGAACCCGTGACCTTGGCGTTATTAGCACCACGCTCTAACCAATAAAATAATAATAAAATAAACTTGCAATTTTTACTACTCAAAAAGCATTGGACAAATTGCTTTTGTGTTTTCCATTCCACCCCACAAAGAGTTTTCTTTCAGTACATTATATGGTACATTAAATGCTGCCATTAAAAACAAGAACTTGTCTCGCTAAAAACAAGCCCTTATATGACTATGAGGACGGAAAAATAATAAAGTTATGACTATCGGAATACAAAGAGGCAAAATCAAGATATTATTTTTGTCCTTAAGGTTGAAATTGGACCTCTAAGATGATTTCATGCAACAAACTCTGCATTTCTATAAATCACCGGTTAGACCATACATGGAATATTGTGTACAGTTTTGAGCACCTGTGTATGAGAAGGACATTGCTGAACTAGAATGCGTGCAAAGAAGGGAAAGCAAGGTAATTAAAGGACCTCATCACAGACGGGGATTCTTTACTGTAAGAGCAGTTCGACGATTGAACTCTCTGCCACATTGAAAAGTGTTTTTTTGAAAAATATAAAATTTCATCATATTTGTACCAGATTCTGGAGATGGAACTTTGATCCAGGAATTTATTCTAATAGCCATATTTGGAGTAAGGGAGGAATTTTTCCCCTAATGACAACATTGGAATGCACTCCAAGACAGTTTTTGCCTTCCTCTGGATCAACACGGCAGGTTTATAGGTTGAATTTGATGGACCTTTTTTCAATATTATCAACTATTCAACTCTGTAACAAAAGTGAGCTTCCATGGCCCATACGGGGATCGAACCCGTGACCTTGGCGTTATTAGCACCACGCTCTAACCAATAAAATAATAATAAAATAAACTTGCAATTTTTACTACTCAAAAAGCATTGGACAAATTGCTTTTGTGTTTTCCATTCCACCCCACAAAGAGTTTTCTTTCAGTACATTATATGGTACATTAAATGCTGCCATTAAAAACAAGAACTTGTCTCGCTAAAAACAAGCCCTTATATGACTATGAGGACGGAAAAATAATAAAGTTATGACTATCGGAATACAAAGAGGCAAAATCAAGATATTATTTTTGTCCTTAAGGTTGAAATTGGACCTCTAAGATGATTTCATGCAACAAACTCTGCATTTCTATAAATCACCGGTTAGACCATACATGGAATATTGTGTACAGTTTTGAGCACCTGTGTATGAGAAGGACATTGCTGAACTAGAATGCGTGCAAAGAAGGGAAAGCAAGGTAATTAAAGGACCTCATCACAGACGGGGATTCTTTACTGTAAGAGCAGTTCGACGATTGAACTCTCTGCCACATTGAAAAGTGTTTTTTTGAAAAATATAAAATTTCATCATATTTGTACCAGATTCTGGAGATGGAACTTTGATCCAGGAATTTATTCTAATAGCCATATTTGGAGTAAGGGAGGAATTTTTCCCCTAATGACAACATTGGAATGCACTCCAAGACAGTTTTTGCCTTCCTCTGGATCAACACGGCAGGTTTATAGGTTGAATTTGATGGACCTTTTTTCAATATTATCAACTATTCAACTCTGTAACAAAAGTGAGCTTCCATGGCCCATACGGGGATCGAACCCGTGACCTTGGCGTTATTAGCACCACGCTCTAACCAATAAAATAATAATAAAATAAACTTGCAATTTTTACTACTCAAAAAGCATTGGACAAATTGCTTTTGTGTTTTCCATTCCACCCCACAAAGAGTTTTCTTTCAGTACATTATATGGTACATTAAATGCTGCCATTAAAAACAAGAACTTGTCTCGCTAAAAACAAGCCCTTATATGACTATGAGGACGGAAAAATAATAAAGTTATGACTATCGGAATACAAAGAGGCAAAATCAAGATATTATTTTTGTCCTTAAGGTTGAAATTGGACCTCTAAGATGATTTCATGCAACAAACTCTGCATTTCTATAAATCACCGGTTAGACCATACATGGAATATTGTGTACAGTTTTGAGCACCTGTGTATGAGAAGGACATTGCTGAACTAGAATGCGTGCAAAGAAGGGAAAGCAAGGTAATTAAAGGACCTCATCACAGACGGGGATTCTTTACTGTAAGAGCAGTTCGACGATTGAACTCTCTGCCACATTGAAAAGTGTTTTTTTGAAAAATATAAAATTTCATCATATTTGTACCAGATTCTGGAGATGGAACTTTGATCCAGGAATTTATTCTAATAGCCATATTTGGAGTAAGGGAGGAATTTTTCCCCTAATGACAACATTGGAATGCACTCCAAGACAGTTTTTGCCTTCCTCTGGATCAACACGGCAGGTTTATAGGTTGAATTTGATGGACCTTTTTTCAATATTATCAACTATTCAACTCTGTAACAAAAGTGAGCTTCCATGGCCCATACGGGGATCGAACCCGTGACCTTGGCGTTATTAGCACCACGCTCTAACCAATAAAATAATAATAAAATAAACTTGCAATTTTTACTACTCAAAAAGCATTGGACAAATTGCTTTTGTGTTTTCCATTCCACCCCACAAAGAGTTTTCTTTCAGTACATTATATGGTACATTAAATGCTGCCATTAAAAACAAGAACTTGTCTCGCTAAAAACAAGCCCTTATATGACTATGAGGACGGAAAAATAATAAAGTTATGACTATCGGAATACAAAGAGGCAAAATCAAGATATTATTTTTGTCCTTAAGGTTGAAATTGGACCTCTAAGATGATTTCATGCAACAAACTCTGCATTTCTATAAATCACCGGTTAGACCATACATGGAATATTGTGTACAGTTTTGAGCACCTGTGTATGAGAAGGACATTGCTGAACTAGAATGCGTGCAAAGAAGGGAAAGCAAGGTAATTAAAGGACCTCATCACAGACGGGGATTCTTTACTGTAAGAGCAGTTCGACGATTGAACTCTCTGCCACATTGAAAAGTGTTTTTTTGAAAAATATAAAATTTCATCATATTTGTACCAGATTCTGGAGATGGAACTTTGATCCAGGAATTTATTCTAATAGCCATATTTGGAGTAAGGGAGGAATTTTTCCCCTAATGACAACATTGGAATGCACTCCAAGACAGTTTTTGCCTTCCTCTGGATCAACACGGCAGGTTTATAGGTTGAATTTGATGGACCTTTTTTCAATATTATCAACTATTCAACTCTGTAACAAGCATGTAACAAAAGTGAGCTTCCATGGCCCGTACGGGGATCGAACCCGTGACCTTGGCGTTATTAGCACCACGCTCTAACCAACTGAGCTAACCGGCCACTTTTACACCAAAGATTCACGTCACGTCAGTAGAAAATACATGCAAACGTGTATTCATATTGATATCCTATTAACCTGAATAATAAAATAAACTTGCAATTTTTACTACTCAAAAAGCATTGGACAAATTGCTTTTGTGTTTTCCATTCCACCCCACAAAGAGTTTTCTTCAGTACATTATATGGTACATTAAATGCTGCCATTAAAAACAAGAACTTGTCTCGCTAAAAACAAGCCCTTATATGACTATGAGGATGGAAAAATAATAAAGTTATGACTATCGGAATACAAAGAGTCAAAATCAAGATATTATTTTTGTCCTTAAGGTTGAAATTGGACCTCTAAGATGATTTCATGCAACAAACTCTGCATTTCTATAAATCACCGGTTAGACCATACATGGAATATTGTGTACAGTTTTGAGCACCTGTGTATGAGAAGGACATTGCTGAACTAGAATGCGTGCAAAGAAGGGAAAGCAAGGTAATTAAAGGACCTCATCACAGACGGGGATTCTTTACTGTAAGAGCAGTTCGACGATTGAACTCTCTGCCACATTGAAAAGTGCTTTTTTGAAAAATATAAAATTTCATCATATTTGTACCAGATTCTGGAGATGGAACTTTGATCCAGGAATTTATTCTAATAGCCATATTTGGAGTAAGTGAGGAATTTTTCCCCTAATGATAACATTGGAATGCACTCCAAGACAGTTTTTGCCTTCCTCTGGATCAACACGGCAGGTTTATAGGTTGAATTTGATGGACCTTTTTTCAATATTATCAACTATTCAACTCTGTAACAAGCATGTAACAAAAGTGAGCTTCCATGGCCCGTACGGGGATCGAACCCGTGACCTTGGCGTTATTAGCACCACGCTCTAACCAACTGAGCTAACCGGCCACTTTGGAATGCACTCCAAGACAGTTTTTGCCTTCCTCTGGATCAACACGGCAGGTTTATAGGTTGAATTTGATGGACCTTTTTTCAATATTATCAACTATTCAACTCTGTAACAAAAGTGAGCTTCCATGGCCCATACGGGGATCGAACCCGTGACCTTGGCGTTATTAGCACCACGCTCTAACCAATAAAATAATAATAAAATAAACTTGCAATTTTTACTACTCAAAAAGCATTGGACAAATTGCTTTTGTGTTTTCCATTCCACCCCACAAAGAGTTTTCTTTCAGTACATTATATGGTACATTAAATGCTGCCATTAAAAACAAGAACTTGTCTCGCTAAAAACAAGCCCTTATATGACTATGAGGACGGAAAAATAATAAAGTTATGACTATCGGAATACAAAGAGGCAAAATCAAGATATTATTTTTGTCCTTAAGGTTGAAATTGGACCTCTAAGATGATTTCATGCAACAAACTCTGCATTTCTATAAATCACCGGTTAGACCATACATGGAATATTGTGTACAGTTTTGAGCACCTGTGTATGAGAAGGACATTGCTGAACTAGAATGCGTGCAAAGAAGGGAAAGCAAGGTAATTAAAGGACCTCATCACAGACGGGGATTCTTTACTGTAAGAGCAGTTCGACGATTGAACTCTCTGCCACATTGAAAAGTGTTTTTTTGAAAAATATAAAATTTCATCATATTTGTACCAGATTCTGGAGATGGAACTTTGATCCAGGAATTTATTCTAATAGCCATATTTGGAGTAAGGGAGGAATTTTTCCCCTAATGACAACATTGGAATGCACTCCAAGACAGTTTTTGCCTTCCTCTGGATCAACACGGCAGGTTTATAGGTTGAATTTGATGGACCTTTTTTCAATATTATCAACTATTCAACTCTGTAACAAGCATGTAACAAAAGTGAGCTTCCATGGCCCGTACGGGGATCGAACCCGTGACCTTGGCGTTATTAGCACCACGCTCTAACCAACTGAGCTAACCGGCCACTTTGGAATGCACTCCAAGACAGTTTTTGCCTTCCTCTGGATCAACACGGCAGGTTTATAGGTTGAATTTGATGGACCTTTTTTCAATATTATCAACTATTCAACTCTGTAACAAAAGTGAGCTTCCATGGCCCATACGGGGATCGAACCCGTGACCTTGGCGTTATTAGCACCACGCTCTAACCAATAAAATAATAATAAAATAAACTTGCAATTTTTACTACTCAAAAAGCATTGGACAAATTGCTTTTGTGTTTTCCATTCCACCCCACAAAGAGTTTTCTTTCAGTACATTATATGGTACATTAAATGCTGCCATTAAAAACAAGAACTTGTCTCGCTAAAAACAAGCCCTTATATGACTATGAGGACGGAAAAATAATAAAGTTATGACTATCGGAATACAAAGAGGCAAAATCAAGATATTATTTTTGTCCTTAAGGTTGAAATTGGACCTCTAAGATGATTTCATGCAACAAACTCTGCATTTCTATAAATCACCGGTTAGACCATACATGGAATATTGTGTACAGTTTTGAGCACCTGTGTATGAGAAGGACATTGCTGAACTAGAATGCGTGCAAAGAAGGGAAAGCAAGGTAATTAAAGGACCTCATCACAGACGGGGATTCTTTACTGTAAGAGCAGTTCGACGATTGAACTCTCTGCCACATTGAAAAGTGTTTTTTTGAAAAATATAAAATTTCATCATATTTGTACCAGATTCTGGAGATGGAACTTTGATCCAGGAATTTATTCTAATAGCCATATTTGGAGTAAGGGAGGAATTTTTCCCCTAATGACAACATTGGAATGCACTCCAAGACAGTTTTTGCCTTCCTCTGGATCAACACGGCAGGTTTATAGGTTGAATTTGATGGACCTTTTTTCAATATTATCAACTATTCAACTCTGTAACAAAAGTGAGCTTCCATGGCCCATACGGGGATCGAACCCGTGACCTTGGCGTTATTAGCACCACGCTCTAACCAATAAAATAATAATAAAATAAACTTGCAATTTTTACTACTCAAAAAGCATTGGACAAATTGCTTTTGTGTTTTCCATTCCACCCCACAAAGAGTTTTCTTTCAGTACATTATATGGTACATTAAATGCTGCCATTAAAAACAAGAACTTGTCTCGCTAAAAACAAGCCCTTATATGACTATGAGGACGGAAAAATAATAAAGTTATGACTATCGGAATACAAAGAGGCAAAATCAAGATATTATTTTTGTCCTTAAGGTTGAAATTGGACCTCTAAGATGATTTCATGCAACAAACTCTGCATTTCTATAAATCACCGGTTAGACCATACATGGAATATTGTGTACAGTTTTGAGCACCTGTGTATGAGAAGGACATTGCTGAACTAGAATGCGTGCAAAGAAGGGAAAGCAAGGTAATTAAAGGACCTCATCACAGACGGGGATTCTTTACTGTAAGAGCAGTTCGACGATTGAACTCTCTGCCACATTGAAAAGTGTTTTTTTGAAAAATATAAAATTTCATCATATTTGTACCAGATTCTGGAGATGGAACTTTGATCCAGGAATTTATTCTAATAGCCATATTTGGAGTAAGGGAGGAATTTTTCCCCTAATGACAACATTGGAATGCACTCCAAGACAGTTTTTGCCTTCCTCTGGATCAACACGGCAGGTTTATAGGTTGAATTTGATGGACCTTTTTTCAATATTATCAACTATTCAACTCTGTAACAAGCATGTAACAAAAGTGAGCTTCCATGGCCCGTACGGGGATCGAACCCGTGACCTTGGCGTTATTAGCACCACGCTCTAACCAACTGAGCTAACCGGCCACTTTTACACCAAAGATTCACGTCACGTCAGTAGAAAATACATGCAAACGTGTATTCATATTGATATCCTATTAACCTGAATAATAAAATAAACTTGCAATTTTTACTACTCAAAAAGCATTGGACAAATTGCTTTTGTGTTTTCCATTCCACCCCACAAAGAGTTTTCTTCAGTACATTATATGGTACATTAAATGCTGCCATTAAAAACAAGAACTTGTCTCGCTAAAAACAAGCCCTTATATGACTATGAGGATGGAAAAATAATAAAGTTATGACTATCGGAATACAAAGAGTCAAAATCAAGATATTATTTTTGTCCTTAAGGTTGAAATTGGACCTCTAAGATGATTTCATGCAACAAACTCTGCATTTCTATAAATCACCGGTTAGACCATACATGGAATATTGTGTACAGTTTTGAGCACCTGTGTATGAGAAGGACATTGCTGAACTAGAATGCGTGCAAAGAAGGGAAAGCAAGGTAATTAAAGGACCTCATCACAGACGGGGATTCTTTACTCTGGATCAACACGGCAGGTTTATAGGTTGAATTTGATGGACCTTTTTTCAATATTATCAACTATTCAACTCTGTAACAAGCATGTAACAAAAGTGAGCTTCCATGGCCCATACGGGGACCGAACCCATGACCTTGGCGTTATTAGCACCACGCTCTAACCAACTGAGCTAACCGGCCACTTTTACACCAAAGATTCACGTCACGTCAGTAGAAAATACATGCAAACGTGTATTCATATTGATATCCTATTAACCTGAATAATAAAATAAACTTGCAATTTTTACTACTCAAAAAGCATTGGACAAATTGCTTTTGTGTTTTCCATTCCACCCCACAAAGAGTTTTCTTCAGTACATTATATGGTACATTAAATGCTGCCATTAAAAACAAGAACTTGTCTCGCTAAAAACAAGCCCTTATATGACTATGAGGACGGAAAAATAATAAAGTTATGACTATCGGAATACAAAGAGGCAAAATCAAGATATTATTTTTGTCCTTAAGGTTGAAATTGGACCTCTAAGATGATTTCATGCAACAAACTCTGCATTTCTATAAATCACCGGTTAGACCATACATGGAATATTGTGTACAGTTTTGAGCACCTGTGTATGAGAAGGACATTGCTGAACTAGAATGCGTGCAAAGAAGGGAAAGCAAGGTAATTAAAGGACCTCATTACAGACGGGGATTCTTTACTGTAAGAGCAGTTCGACGATTGAACTCTCTGCCACATTGAAAAGTGTTTTTTTGAAAAATATAAAATGTCATCATATTTGTACCAGATTCTGGAGATGGAACTTTGATCCAGGAATTTATTCTAATAGCCATATTTGGCGTAAGGGAGGAATTTTTCCCCTAATGACAACATTGGAATGCACTCCAAGACAGTTTTTGCCTTCCTCTGGATCAACACGGCAGGTTTATAGGTTGAATTTGATGGACCTTTTTTCAATATTATCAACTATTCAACTCTGTAACAAGCATGTAACAAAAGGGAGCTTCCATGGCCCGTACGGGGATCGAACCCGTGACCTTGGCGTTATTAGCACCACGCTCTAACCAACTGAGCTAACCGGCCACTTTTACACCAAAGATTCACGTCACGTCAGTAGAAAATACATGCAAACGTGTATTCATATTGATATCCTATTAACCTGAATAATAAAATAAACTTGCAATTTTTACTACTCAAAAAGCATTGGACAAATTGCTTTTGTGTTTTCCATTCCACCCCACAAAGAGTTTTCTTCAGTACATTATATGGTACATTAAATGCTGCCATTAAAAACAAGAACTTGTCTCGCTAAAAACAAGCCCTTATATGACTATGAGGATGGAAAAATAATAAAGTTATGACTATCGGAATACAAAGAGTCAAAATCAAGATATTATTTTTGTCCTTAAGGTTGAAATTGGACCTCTAAGATGATTTCATGCAACAAACTCTGCATTTCTATAAATCACCGGTTAGACCATACATGGAATATTGTGTACAGTTTTGAGCACCTGTGTATGAGAAGGACATTGCTGAACTAGAATGCGTGCAAAGAAGGGAAAGCAAGGTAATTAAAGGACCTCATCACAGACGGGGATTCTTTACTCTGGATCAACACGGCAGGTTTATAGGTTGAATTTGATGGACCTTTTTTCAATATTATCAACTATTCAACTCTGTAACAAGCATGTAACAAAAGTGAGATTCCATGGCCCATACGGGGACCGAACCCATGACCTTGGCGTTATTAGCACCACGCTCTAACCAACTGAGCTAACCGGCCACTTTTACACCAAAGATTCACGTCACGTCAGTAGAAAATACATGCAAACGTGTATTCATATTGATATCCTATTAACCTGAATAATAAAATAAACTTGCAATTTTTACTACTCAAAAAGCATTGGACAAATTGCTTTTGTGTTTTCCATTCCACCCCACAAAGAGTTTTCTTCAGTACATTATATGGTACATTAAATGCTGCCATTAAAAACAAGAACTTGTCTCGCTAAAAACAAGCCCTTATATGACTATGAGGACGGAAAAATAATAAAGTTATGACTATCGGAATACAAAGAGGCAAAATCAAGATATTATTTTTGTCCTTAAGGTTGAAATTGGACCTCTAAGATGATTTCATGCAACAAACTCTGCATTTCTATAAATCACCGGTTAGACCATACATGGAATATTGTGTACAGTTTTGAGCACCTGTGTATGAGAAGGACATTGCTGAACTAGAATGCGTGCAAAGAAGGGAAAGCAAGGTAATTAAAGGACCTCATTACAGACGGGGATTCTTTACTGTAAGAGCAGTTCGACGATTGAACTCTCTGCCACATTGAAAAGTGTTTTTTTGAAAAATATAAAATGTCATCATATTTGTACCAGATTCTGGAGATGGAACTTTGATCCAGGAATTTATTCTAATAGCCATATTTGGCGCAAGGGAGGAATTTTTCCCCTAATGACAACATTGGAATGCACTCCAAGACAGTTTTTGCCTTCCTCTGGATCAACACGGCAGGTTTATAGGTTGAATTTGATGGACCTTTTTTCAATATTATCAACTATTCAACTCTGTAACAAGCATGTAACAAAAGGGAGCTTCCATGGCCCGTACGGGGATCGAACCTGTGACCTTGGCATTATTAGCACCACGCTCTAACCAACTGAGCTAACCGGCCACTTTCACACCAAAGATTCACGTCACGTCAGTAGAAAATACATGCAAACGTGTATTCATATTGATATCCTATTAACCTGAATAATAAAATAAACTTGCAATATTTACTACTCAAAAAGCATTGGACAAATTGCTTTTGTGTTTTCCATTCCACCCCACAAAGAGTTTTATTTCAGTACATTATATGGTACATTAAATGCTGCCATTAAAAACAAGAACTTGTCTCGCTAAAAACAAGCCCTTATATGACTATGAGGACGGAAAAATAATAAAGTTATGACTATCGGAATACAAAGAGGCAAAATCAAGATATTATTTTTGTCCTTAAGGTTGAAATTGGACCTCTAAGATGATTTCATGCAACAAACTCTGCATTTCTATAAATCACCGGTTAGACCATACATGGAATATTGTGTACAGTTTTGAGCACCTGTGTATGAGAAGGACATTGCTGAACTAGAATGCGTGCAAAGAAGGGAAAGCAAGGTAATTAAAGGACCTCATCACAGACGGGGATTCTTTACTGTAAGAGCAGTTCGACGATTGAACTCTCTGCCACATTGAAAAGTGTTTTTTTGAAAAATATAAAATGTCATCATATTTGTACCAGATTCTGGAGATGGAACTTTGATCCAGGAATTTATTCTAATAGCCATATTTGGAGTAAGGGAGGAATTTTTCGCCTAATGACAACATTGGAATGCACTCCAAGACAGTTTTTGCCTTCCTCTGGATCAACACGGCAGGTTTATAGGTTGAATTTGATGGACCTTTTTTCAATATTATCAACTATTCAACTCTGTAACAAGCATGTAACAAAAGTGAGCTTCCATGGCCCGTACGGGGATCGAACCCGTGACCTTGGTGTTATTAGCACCACGCTCTAACCAACTGAGCTAACCAGCCACTTTTACACCAAAGATTCTCGTCACGTCAGTAGAAAATACATGCAAACGTGTATTCATATTGATATCCTATTAACCTGAATAATAAAATAAACTTGCAATTTTTACTACTCAAAAAGCATTGGACAAATTGCTTTTGTGTTTTCCATTCCACCCCACAAAGAGTTTTATTTCAGTACATTATATGGTACATTAAATGCTGCCATTAAAAACAAGAACTTGTCTCGCTAAAAACAAGCCCTTATATGACTATGAGGACGGAAAAATAATAAAGTTATGACTATCGGAATACAAAGAGGCAAAATCAAGATATTATTTTTGTCCTTAAGGTTGAAATTGGACCTCTAAGATGATTTCATGCAACAAACTCTGCATTTCTATAAATCACCGGTTAGACCATACATGGAATATTGTGTACAGTTTTGAGCACCTGTGTATGAGAAGGACATTGCTGAACTAGAATGCGTGCAAAGAAGGGAAAGCAAGGTAATTAAAGGACCTCATCACAGACGGGGATTATTTACTGTAAGAGCAGTTCGACAATTGAACTCTCTGCCACATTGAAAAGTGTTTTTTTGAAAAATATAAAATTTCATCATATTTGTACCAGATTCTGGAGATGGAACTTTGATCCAGGAATTTATTCTAATAGCCATATTTGGAGTGAGGGAGGAATTTTTCCCCTAATGAGAAAATTGGAATGCACTCCAAGACAGTTTTTGCCTTCCTCTGGATCAACACGGCAGGTTTAAAGGTTGAATTTGATGGACCTTTTTTCAATATTATCAACTATTCAACTCTGTAACAAGCATGTAACAAAAGTGAGCTTCCATGGCCCGTACGGGGATCGAACCCGTGACCTTGGCATTATTAGCACCACGCTCTAACCAGCTGAGCTAACCGGCCACTTTTACACCAAAGATTCACGTCACGTCAGTAGAAAATACATGCAAACGTGTATTCATATTGATATCCTATTAACCTGAATAATAAAATAAACTTGCAATTTTTACTACTCAAAAAGCATTGGACAAATTGCTTTTGTGTTTTCCATTCCACCCCACAAAGAGTTTTCTTCAGTACATTATATGGTACATTAAATGCTGCCATTAAAAACAAGAACTTGTCTCGCTAAAAACAAGCCCTTATATGACTATGAGGACGGAAAAATAATAAAGTTATGACTATCGGAATACAAAGAGGCAAAATCAAGATATTATTTTTGTCCTTAAGGTTGAAATTGGACCTCTAAGATGATTTCATGCAACAAACTCTGCATTTCTATAAATCACCGGTTAGACCATACATGGAATATTGTGTACAGTTTTGAGCACCTGTGTATGAGAAGGACATTGCTGAACTAGAATGCGTGCAAAGAAGGGAAAGCAAGGTAATTAAAGGACCTCATCACAGACGGGGATTCTTTACTGTAAGAGCAGTTCGACGATTGAACTCTCTGCCACATTGAAAAGTGTTTTTTTGAAAAATATAAAATGTCATCATATTTGTACCAGATTCTGGAGATGGAACTTTGATCCAGGAATTTATTCTAATAGCCATATTTGGAGTAAGGGAGGAATTTTTCCCCTAATGACAACATTGGAATGCACTCCAAGACAGTTTTTGCCTTCCTCTGGATCAACACGGCAGGTTTATAGGTTGAATTTGATGGACCTTTTTTCAATTTTATCAACTATTCAACTCTGTAACAAGCATGTAACAAAAGTGAGCTTCCATGGCCCGTATGGAGATCGAACCTGTGACCTTGGCATTATTAGCACCATGCTCTAACGAACTGAGCTAACCGGCCACTTTTACACCAAAGATTCACGTCACTTCACGTCACGTCACGTCACGTCAGTAGAAAATACATGCAAACGTGTATTCATATTGATATCCTATTAACCTGAATAATAAAATAAACTTGCAATTTTTACTACTCAAAAAGCATTGGACAAATTGCTTTTGTGTTTTCCATTCCACCCCACAAAGAGTTTTCTTTCAGTACATTATATGGTACATTAAATGCTGCCATTAAAAACAAGAACTTGTCTCGCTAAAAACAAGCCCTTATATGACTATGAGGACGGAAAAATAATAAAATTATGACTATCGGAATACAAAGAGGCAAAATCAAGATATTATTTTTGTCCTTAAGGTTGAAATTGGACCTCTAAGATGATTTCATGCAACAAACTCTGCATTTCTTTAAATCACCGGTTAGACCATACATGGAATATTGTGTACAGTTTTGAGCATCTGTGTATGAGAAGGACATTGCTGAACTAGAATGCGTGCAAAGAAGGGAAAGCAAGGTAATTAAAGGACCTCATCACAGACGGGGATTCTTTACTGTAAGAGCAGTTCGACGATTGAACTCTCTGCCACATTGAAAAGTGTTTTTTTGAAAAATATAAAATTTCATCATATTTGTACCAGATTCTGGAGATGGAACTTTGATCCAGGAATTTATTCTAATAGCCATATTTGGAGTAAGGGAGTAATTTTTCCCCTAATGACAACATTGGAATGCACTCCAAGACAGTTTTTGCCTTCCTCTGGATCAACACGGCAGTTTTATAGGTTGAATTTGATGGACCTTTTTTCAATATTATCAACTATTCAACTCTGTAACAAGCATGTAACAAAAGTGAGATTCCATGGCCCATACGGGGATCAAACCCGTGACCTTGGCGTTATTAGCACCACGCTCTAACCAACTGAGCTAACCGGCCACTTTTACAAGAAAGATTCCCGTCACGTCAGTAGAAAATTAATGCAAACGTGTATTCATATTCATATCCTATTAACCTGAATAATAAAATAAACTTGCAATTTTTACTACTCAAAAAGCATTGGACAAATTGCTTTTGTGTTTTCCATTCCACCCCACATAGAGTTTTCTTTCAGTACATTATATGGTACATTAAATGCTGCCATTAAAAACAAGAACTTGTCTCGCTAAAAGCAAGCCCTTATATAACTATGAGGACGGAAAAATAATAAAGTTATGACTATCGAAATACAAAGAGGCAAAATCAAGATATTATTTTTGTCCTTAAGGTTGAAATTAAACCTCTAAGATGATTTCATGCAACAAACTCTGCATTTCTATAAATCACCGGTTAGACCATACATGGAATATTGTGTACAGTTTTGAGCACCTGTGTATGAGAAGGACATTGCTGAACTAGAATGCGTGCAAAGAAGGGAAAGCAAGGTAATTAAAGGACCTCATCACAGACGGGGATTCTTTACTGTAAGAGCAGTTCGACGATTGAACTCTCTGCCACATTGAAAAGTGTTTTTTTTAAAAATATAAAATTTCATCATATTTGTACCAGATTCTGGAGATGGAACTTTGATCCAGGAATTTATTCTAATAGCCATATTTGGAGTAAGGGAGGAATTTTTCCCCTAATGACAACATTGGAATGCACTCCAAGACAGTTTTTGCCTTCCTCTGGATCAACACGGCAGGTTTACAGGTTGAATTTGATGGACCTTTTTTCAATATTATCAACTATTCAACTCTGTAACAAGCATGTAACAAAAGTGAGCTTCCATGGCCCGAACCCGTGACCTTAGCGTTATTAGCACCACGCTCTAACCAACTGAGCTAACCGGCCACTTTTACACCAAAGATTCACGTCACGTCAGTAGAAAATACATGCAAACGTGTATTCATATTGATATCCTATTAACCTGAATAATAAAATAAACTTGAAATTTTTACTACTCAAAAAGCATTGGACAAATTGCTTTTGTGTTTTCCATTCCACCCCACAAAGAGTTTTCTTTCAGTACATTATATGGTACATTAAATGCTGCCATTAAAAACAAGAAATTGTCTCGCTAAAAACAAGCCCTTATATGACTATGAGGACGGAAAAATAATAAAGTTATGACTATCAGAATACAAAGAGGCAAAATCAATATATTATTTTTGTCCTTAAGGTTGAAATTGGACCTCTAAGATGATTTCATTCAACAAACTCTGCATTTCTATAAATCACCGGTTAGACCATACATGGAATATTGTGTACAGTTTTGAGCACCTGTGTATGAGAAAGACATTGCTGAACTAGAATGCGTGCAAAGAAGGGAAAGCAAGGTAATTAAAGGACCTCATCACAGACGGGGATTCTTTACTGTAAGAGAAGTTCGACGATTGAACTCTCTGCCACATTGAAAAGTGTTTTTTTGAAAAATATAAAATTTCATCATATTTGTACCAGATTCTGGAGATGGAACTTTGATCCAGGAATTTATTCTAATAGCCATATTTGGAGTAAGGGAGGAATTTTTCCCCTAATGACAACATTGGAATGCACTCCAAGACAGTTTTTGCCTTCCTCTGGATCAACACAGCAGGTTTATAGGTTGAATTTGATGGACCTTTTTTCAATATTATCAACTATTCAACTCTGTAACAAAAGTGAGCTTCCACGGCCCGTACGGGGATCGAACCTGTGACCTTGGCGTTATCAGCACCACACTCTAACCAACTGAGCTAACCGGCCACTTTTACACCAAAGATTCACGTCACGTCAGTAGAAAATACATGCAAACGTGTATTCATATTGATATCCTATTAACCTGAATAATAAAATAAACTTGCAATTTTTACTACTCAAAAAGCATTGGACAAATTGCTTTTGTGTTTTCCATTCCACCCCACAAAGAGTTTTCTTTCAGTACATTATATGGTACATTAAATGCTGCCATTAAAAACAAGAACTTGTCTCGCTAAAAACAAGCCCTTATATAACTATGAGGACGGAAAAATAATAAAGTTATGACTATCGGAATACAAAGAGGCAAAATCAAGATATTATTTTTGTCCTTAAGGTTGAAATTGGACCTCTAAGATGATTTCATGCAACAAACTCTGCATTTCTATAAATCACCGGTTAGACCATACATGGAATATTGTGTACAGTTTTGAGCACCTGTGTATGAGAAGGACATTGCTGAACTAGAATGCGTGCAAAGAAGGGAAAGCAAGGTAATTAAAGGACCTCATCACAGACGGGGATTCTTTACTGTAAGAGCAGTTCAACGATTGAACTCTCTGCCACATTGAAAAGTGTTTTTTTGAAAAATATAAAATTTCATCATATTTGTACCAGATTCTGGAGATGGAACTTTGATCCAGGAATTTATTCTAATAGCCATATTTGGAGTAAGGGAGGAATTTTTCCCCTAATGACAACATTGGAATGCACTCCAAGACAGTTTTTGCCTTGCTCTGGATCAACACAGCAGGTTTATAGGTTGAATTTGATAGACCTTTTTTCAATATTATGAACTATTCAACTCTGTAACAAGCATGTAACAAAAGTGAGCTTCCATGGCCCGTACGGGGATCGAACCCGTGACCTTGGCATTATTAGCACCACGCTCTAACCAGCTGAGCTAACCGGCCACTTTTACACCAAAGATTCACGTCACGCCAGTAGAAAATACATGCAAACGTGTATTCATATTGATATCCTATTAACCTGAATAATAAAATAAACTTGCAATTTTTACTACTCAAAAAGCATTGGACAAATTGCTTTTGTGTTTTCCATTCCACCCCACAAAGAGTTTTCTTCAGTACATTATATGGTACATTAAATGCTGCCATTAAAAACAAGAACTTGTCTCGCTAAAAACAAGCCCTTATATGACTATGAGGACGGAAAAATAATAAAGTTATGACTATCGGAATACAAAGAGGCAAAATCAAGATATTATTTTTGTCCTTAAGGTTGAAATTGGACCTCTAAGATGATTTCATGCAACAAACTCTGCATTTCTATAAATCACCGGTTAGACCATACATGGAATATTGTGTACAGTTTTGAGCACCTGTGTATGAGAAGGACTTTGCTGAACTAGAATGCGTGCAAAGAAGGGAAAGCAAGGTAATTAAATGACCTCATCACAGACGGGGATTCTTTACTGTAAGAGCAGTTCGACGATTGAACTCTCTGCCACATTGAAAAGTGTTTTTTTGAAAAATATAAAATTTCATCATATTTGTACCAGATTCTGGAGATGGAACTTTGATCCAGGAATTTATTCTAATAGCCATATTTGGAGTAAGGGAGGAATTTTTCCCCTAATGACAACATTGGAATGCACTCCAAGACAGTTTTTGCCTTCCTCTGGATCAACACGGCAGGTTTATAGGTTGAATTTGATGGACCTTTTTTCAATATTATCAACTATTCAACTCTGTAACAAGCATGTAACAAAAGTGAGCTTCCATGGCCCGTACGGGGATCGAACCCATGACCTTGGCGTTATTAGCACCACGCTCTAACCAACTGAGCTAACCGGCCACTTTTACATCAAAGATTCACGTCACATCAGTAGAAAATACATTCAAACGTGTATTCATATTGATATCCTATTAACCTGAATAATAAAATAAACTTGCAATTTTTACTACTCAAAAAGCATTGGACAAATTGCTTTTGTGTTTTCCATTCCACCCCACAAAGAGTTTTCTTCAGTACATTATATGGTACATTAAATGCTGCCATTAAAAACAAGAACTTGTCTCGCTAAAAACAAGCCCTTATATGACTATGAGGACGGAAAAATAATAAAGTTATGACTATCGGAATACAAAGAGGCAAAATCAAGATATTATTTTTCAATTCCACCCCACAAAGAGTTTTCTTTCAGTACATTATATGGTACATTAAATGCTGCCATTAAAAACAAGAACTTGTCTCGCTAAAAACAAGCCCTTATATGACTATGAGGACGGAAAAATAATAAAGTTATGACTATCGGAATACAAAAAGGCAAAATCAAGATATTATTTTTGTCCTTAAGGTTGAAATTGAACCTCTAAGATGATTTCATGCAACAAACTCTGCATTTCTATAAATCACCGGTTAGACCATACATGGAATATTGTGTACAGTTTTAAGCACCTGTGTATGAGAAGGACATTGCTGAACTAGAATGCGTGCAAAGAAGGGAAAGCAAGGTAATTAAAGGACCTCATCACAGACGGGGATTCTTTACTGTAAGAGCAGTTCGACGATTGAACTCTCTGCCACATTGAAAAGTGTTTTTTTGAAAAATATAAAATTTCATCATATTTGTACCAGATTCTGGAGATGGAACTTTGATCCAGGAATTTATTCTAATAGCCATATTTGGAGTAAGGGAGGAATTTTTCCCCTAATGACAACATTGGAATGCAATCCAAGACAGTTTTTGCCTTCCTCTGGATCAACACGGCAGGTTTATAGGTTGAATTTGATGGACCTTTTTTCAATATTATCAACTATTCAACTCTGTAACAAGCATGTAACAAAATTGAGCTTCCATGGCCCGTACGGGGATCGAACCCGTGACCTTGGTGTTATTAGCACCACGCTCTAACCAACTGAGCTAACCGGCCACTTTTACACCAAAGATTCACGTCACGTCAGTAGAAAATACATGCAAACGTGTATTCATATTGATATCCTATTAACCTGAATAATAAAATAAACTTGCAATTTTTACTACTCAAAAAGCATTGGACAAATTGCTTTTGTGTTTTCCATTCCACCCCACAAAGAGTTTTCTTTCAGTACATTATATGGTACATTAAATGCTGCCATTAAAAACAAGAACTTGTCTCGCTAAAAACAAGCCCTTATATGACTATGAGGACGGAAAAATAATAAAGTTATGACTATCGGAATACAAAGAGGCAAAATCAAGATATTATTTTTGTCCTTAAGGTTGAAATTGGACCTCTAAGATGATTTCATGCAACAAACTCTGCATTTCTATAAATCACCGGTTAGACCATACATGGAATATTGTGTACAGTTTTGAGCACCTGTGTATGAGAAGGACATTGCTGAACTAGAATGCGTGCAAAGAAGGGAAAGCAAGGTAATTAAAGGACCTCATCACAGACGGGGATTCTTTACTGTAAGAGCAGTTCGACGATTGAACTCTCTGCCACATTGAAAAGTGTTTTTTTGAAAAATATAAAATTTCATCATATTTGTACTAGATTCTGGAGATGGAACTTTGATCCAGGAATTTATTCTAATAGCCATATTTGGAGTAAGGGAGGAATTTTTCCCCTAATGACAACATTGGAATGCACTCCAAGACAGTTTTTGCCTTCCTCTGGATCAACACGGCAGGTTTATAGGTTGAATTTGATGGACCTTTTTTCAATATTATCAACTATTCAACTCTGTAACAAAAGTGAGCTTCCATGGCCAGTACGGGGATCGAACCCGTGACCTTGGTGTTATTAGCACCACGCTCTAACCAACTGAGCTAACCAGCCACTTTTACACAAAAGATTCACGTCACGTCAGTAGAAAATACATGCAAACGTGTATTCATATTGATATCCTATTAACCTGAATAATAAAATAAACTTGCAATTTTTACTACTCAAAAAGCATTGGACAAATTGCTTTTGTGTTTTCCATTCCACCCCACAAAGAGTTTTCTTCAGTACATTATATGGTACATTAAATGCTGCCATTAAAAACAAGAACTTGTCTCGCTAAAAACAAGCCCTTATATGACTATGAGGACGGAAAAATAATAAAGTTATGACTATCGGAATACAAAGAGGTAAAATCAAGATATTATTTTTCCATTCCACCCCACAAAGAGTTTTCTTTCAGTACATTATATGGTACATTAAATGCTGCCATTAAAAACAAGAACTTGTCTCGCTAAAAACAAGCCCTTATATGACTATGAGGACGGAAAAATAATAAAGTTATGACTATCGGAATACAAAGAGGCAAAATCAAGATATTATTTTTGTCCTTAAGGTTGAAATTGAACCTCTAAGATGATTTCATGCAACAAACTCTGCATTTCTATAAATCACCGGTTAGACCATACATGGAATATTGTGTACAGTTTTAAGCACCTGTGTATGAGAAGGACATTGCTGAACTAGAATGCGTGCAAAGAAGGGAAAGCAAGGTAATTAAAGGACCTCATCACAGACGGGGATTCTTTACTGTAAGAGCAGTTCGACGATTGAACTCTCTGCCACATTGAAAAGTGTTTTTTTGAAAAATATAAAATTTCATCATATTTGTACTAGATTCTGGAGATGGAACTTTGATCCAGGAATTTATTCTAATAGCCATATTTGGAGTAAGGGAGGAATTTTTCCCCTAATGACAACATTGGAATGCACTCCAAGACAGTTTTTGCCTTCCTCTGGATCAACACGGCAGGTTTATAGGTTGAATTTGATGGACCTTTTTTCAATATTATCAACTATTCAACTCTGTAACAAAAGTGAGCTTCCATGGCCCGTACGGGGATCGAACCCGTGACCTTGGCGTTATTAGCACCACGCTCTAACCAACTGAGCTAACCAGCCACTTTTACACAAAAGATTCACGTCACGTCAGTAGAAAATACATGCAAACGTGTATTCATATTGATATCCTATTAACCTGAATAATAAAATAAACTTGCAATTTTTACTACTCAAAAAGCATTGGACAAATTGCTTTTGTGTTTTCCATTCCACCCCACAAAGAGTTTTCTTCAGTACATTATATGGTACATTAAATGCTGCCATTAAAAACAAGAACTTGTCTCGCTAAAAACAAGCCCTTATATGACTATGAGGACGGAAAAATAATAAAGTTATGACTATCGGAATACAAAGAGGCAAAATCAAGATATTATTTTTGTCCTTAAGGTTGAAATTGAACCTCTAAGATGATTTCATGCAACAAACTCTGCATTTCTATAAATCACCGGTTAGACCATACATGGAATATTGTGTACAGTTTTAAGCACCTGTGTATGAGAAGGACATTGCTGAACTAGAATGCGTGCAAAGAAGGGAAAGCAAGGTAATTAAAGGACCTCATCACAGACGGGGATTCTTTACTGTAAGAGCAGTTCGACGATTGAACTCTCTGCCACATTGAAAAGTGTTTTTTTGAAAAATATAAAATTTCATCATATTTGTACCAGATTCTGGAGATGGAACTTTGATCCAGGAATTTATTCTAATAGCCATATTTGGAGTAAGGGAGGAATTTTTCCCCTAATGAGAAAATTGGAATGCACTCCAAGACAGTTTTTGCCTTCCTCTGGATCAACACGGCAGGTTTATAGGTTGAATTTGATGGACCTTTTTTCAATATTATCAACTATTCAACTCTGTAACAAGCATGTAACAAAAGTGAGCTTCCATGGCCCGTACGGGGATCGAACCCGTGACCTTGGCGTTATTAGCACCACGCTCTAACCAACTGAGCTAACCGGCCACTTTTACACCAAAGATTCACGTCACGTCAGTAGAAAATACATGCAAACGTGTATTCATATTGATATCCTATTAACCTGAATAATAAAATAAACTTGCAATTTTTACTACTCAAAAAGCATTGGACAAATTGCTTTTGTGTTTTCCATTCCACCCCACAAAGAGTTTTCTTTCAGTACATTATATGGTACATTAAATGCTGCCATTAAAAACAAGAACTTGTCTCGCTAAAAACAAGCCCTTATATGACTATGAGGACGGAAAAATAATAAAGTTATGACTATCGGAATACAAAGAGGCAAAATCAAGATATTATTTTTATCCTTAAGGTTGAAATTGAACCTCTAAGATGATTTCATGCAACAAACTCTGCATTTCTATAAATCACCGGTTAGACCATACATGGAATATTGTGTACAGTTTTAAGCACCTGTGTATGAGAAGGACATTGCTGAACTAGAATGCGTGCAAAGAAGGGAAAGCAAGGTAATTAAAGGACCTCATCACAGACGGGGATTCTTTACTGTAAGAGCAGTTCGACGATTGAACTCTCTGCCACATTGAAAAGTGTTTTTTTGAAAAATATAAAATTTCATCATATTTGTACCAGATTCTGGAGATGGAACTTTGATCCAGGAATTTATTCTAATAGCCATATTTGTAGTAACGGAGGAATTTTTCCCCTAATGACAACATTGGAATGCACTCCAAGACAGTTTTTGCCTTCCTCTGGATCAACACGGCAGGTTTATAGGTTGAATTTGATGGACCTTTTTTCAATATTATCAACTATTCAACTCTGTAACAAAAGTGAGCTTATATTGCCCATATGGGGATCGAACCCGTGACCTTGGCATTATTAGCACCACGCTCTAACCAACTGAGCTAACAGGCCACTTTTACACCAAAGATTCACGTCACGTCAGTAGAAAATACATGCAAACGTGTATTCATATTGATATCCTATTAACCTGAATAATAAAATAAACTTGCAATTTTTACTACTCAAAAAGCATTGGACAAATTGCTTTTGTGTTTTCCATTCCACCCCACAAAGAGTTTTCTTCAGTACATTATATGGTACATTAAATGCTGCCATTAAAAACAAGAACTTGTCTCGCTAAAAACAAGCCCTTGTATGACTATGAGGACGGAAAAATAATAAAGTTATGACTATCGGAATACAAAGAGGCAAAATTAAGATATTATTTTTCCATTCCACCCCACAAAGAGTTTTCTTTCAGTACATTATATGGTACATTAAATGCTGCCATTAAAAACAAGAACTTTTCTCGCTAAAAACAAGCCCTTATATGACTATGAGGACGGAAAAATAATAAAGTTATGACTATCGGAATACAAAGAGGCAAAATCAAGATATTATTTTTGTCCTTAAGGTTGAAATTGAACCTCTAAGATGATTTCATGCAACAAACTCTGAATTTCTATAAATCACCGGTTAGACCATACATGGAATATTGTGTACAGTTTTAAGCACCTGTGTATGAGAAGGACATTGCTGAACTAGAATGCGTGCAAAGAAGGGAAAGCAAGGTAATTAAAGGACCTCATCACAGACGGGGATTCTTTACTGTAAGAGCAGTTCGACGATTGAACTCTCTGCCACATTGAAAAGTGTTTTTTTGAAAAATATAAAATTTCATCATATTTGTACCAGATTCTGGAGATGGAACTTTGATCCAGGAATTTATTCTAATAGCCATATTTGGAGTAAGGGAGGAATTTTCCCCCTAATGACAACATTGGAATGCACTCCAAGACAGTTTTTGCCTTCCTCTGGATCAACACGGCAGGTTTATAGGTTGAATTTGATGGACCTTTTTTCAATATTATCAACTATTCAACTCTGTAACAAGCACGTAACAAAAGTGAGCTTCCATGGCCCGTACGGGGATCGAACCCATGACCTTGGCGTTATTAGCACCACGCTCTAACCAACTGAGCTAACCGGCCACTTTGACAACAAAAATTCACGTCACGTCAGCAGAAAATACATGCAAACGTGTATTCATATTGATATCCTATTAACCTGAATAATAAAATAAACTTGCAATTTTTACTACTCAAAAAGCATTGGACAAATTGCTTTTGTGTTTTCCATTCCACCCCACAAAGAGTTTTCTTTCAGTACATTATAGGGTACATTAAATGCTGCCATTAAAAACAAGAACTTGTCTCGCTAAAAACAAGCCCTTATATGACTATGAGGACAGAAAAATAATAAAGTTATGACTATCGGAATACAAAGAGGCAAAATCAAGATATTATTTATGTCCTTAAGGTTGAAATTGGACCTCTAAGATGATTTCATGCAACAAACTCTGCATTTCTATAAATCACCGGTTAGATCATACATGGAATATTGTGTACAGTTTTGAGCACCTGTGTATGAGAAGGACATTGCTGAACTAGAATGCGTGCAAAGAAGGGAAAGCAAGGTAATTAAAGGACCTCATCACAGACGGGGATTCTTTACTGTAAGAGCAGTTCGACGATTGAACTCTCTGCCACATTGAAAAGTGTTTTTTTGAAAAATATAAAATGTCATCATATTTGTACCAGATTCTGGAGATGGAACTTTGATCCAGGAATTTATTCTAATAGCCATATTTGAAGTAAGGGAGGACTTTTTCCCCTAATGACAACATTGGAATGCACTCCAAGACAGTTTTTGCCTTCCTCTGGATCAACACGGCAGGTTTATAGGTTGAATTTGATGGACCTTTTTTCAATATTATCAACTATTCAACTCTGTAACAAGCATGTAACAAAAGTGAGCTTCCATGGCCCGTACGGGGATCGAACCCGTGACCTTGGCGTTATTAGCACCACGCTCTAACCAACTGAGCTAACCGGCCACTTTTACACCAAAGATTCACGTCACGTCAGTAGAAAATACATGCAAACGTGTATTCATATTGATATCCTATTAACCTGAATAATAAAATAAACTTGCAATTTTTACTACTCAAAAAGCATTGGACAAATTGCTTCTGTGTTTTCCATTCCACCCCACAAAGAGTTTTCTTCAGTACATTATATGGTACATTAAATGCTGCCATTAAAAACAAGAACTTGTCTCGCTAAAAACAAGCCCTTATATGACTATGAGGACGGAAAAATAATAAAGTTATGACTATCGGAATACAAAGAGGCAAAATCAAGATATTATTTTTGTCCTTAAGGTTGAAATTGGACCTCTAAGATGATTTCATGCAACAAACTCTGCATTTCTATAAATCACCGGTTAGACCATACATGGAATATTGTGTACAGTTTTAAGCACCTGTGTATGAGAAGGACATTGCTGAACTAGAATGCGTGCAAAGAAGGGAAAGCAAGGTAATTAAAGGACCTCATCACAGACGGGGATTCTTTACTGTAAGAGCAGTTCGACGATTGAACTCTCTGCCACATTGAAAAGTGTTTTTTTGAAAAATATAAAACTTCATCATATTTGTACCAGATTCTGGAGATGGAACTTTGATCCAGGAATTTATTCTAATAGCCATATTTGGAGTAAGGGAGGAATTTTTCCGCTAATGACAACATTGGAATGCACTCCAAGACAGTTTTTGCCTTCCTCTGGATCAACACGGCAGGTTTATAGGTTGAATTTGATGGACCTTTTTTCAATATTATCAACTATCCAACTCTGTAACAAGCATGTAACAAAAGTGAGCTTCCATGGCCCGTACCCGTGACCTTGGCGTTATTAGCACCACGCTCTAACCAACTGAGCTAACCGGCCACTTTTACACCAAAGATTCACGTCACGTCAGTAGAAAATACATGCAAACGTGTATTCATATTGATATCCTATTAACCTGAATAATAAAATAAACTTGCAATTTTTACTACTCAAAAAGCATTGGACAAATTGCTTTTGTGTTTTCCATTCCACCCCACAAAGAGTTTTCTTTCAGTACATTATATGGTACATTAAATGCTGCCATTAAAAACAAGAACTTGTCTCGCTAAAAACAAGCCCTTATATGACTATGAGGACGGAAAAATAATAAAGTTATGACTATCGGAATACAAAGAGGCAAAATCAAGATATTATTTTTGTCCTTAAGGTTGAAATTGGACCTCTAAGATGATTTCATGCAACAAACTCTGCATTTATATAAATCACCGGTTAGATCATACATGGAATATTGTGTACAGTTTTGAGCACCTGTGTATGAGAAGGACATTGCTGAACTAGAATGCGTGCAAAGAAGGGAAAGCAAGGTAATTAAAGGACCTCATCACAGACGGGGATTCTTTACTGTAAGAGCAGTTCGACGATTGAACTCTCTGCCACATTGAAAAGTGTTTTTTTGAAAAATATAAAATGTCATCATATTTGTACCAGATTCTGGAGATGGAACTTTGATCCAGGAATTTATTCTAATAGCCATATTTGAAGTAAGCGAGGACTTTTTCCCCTAATGACAACATTGGAATGCACTCCAAGACAGTTTTTGCCTTCCTCTGGATCAACACGGCAGGTTTATAGGTTGAATTTGATGGACCTTTTTTCAATAATATCAACTATTCAACTCTGTAACAAGCATGTAACAAAAGTGAGTTTACATGGCCCGTACGGGGATCGAACCCGTGACCTTGGCGTTATTAGCACCACGCTCTAACCAACTGAGCTAACCGGCCACTTTTACACCAAATATTCACGTCACGTCAGTAGAAAATACATGCAAACGTGTATTCATATTGATATCCTATTAACCTGAATAATAAAATAAACTTGCAATTTTTACTACTCAAAAAGCATTGGACAAATTGCTTTTGTGTTTTCCATTCCACCCCACAAAGAGTTTTCTTCAGTACATTATATGGTACATTAAATGCTGCCATTAAAAACAAGAACTTGTCTCGCTAAAAACAAGCCCTTATATGACTATGAGGACGGAAAAATAATAAAGTTATGACTATCGGAATACAAAGAGGCAAAATCAAGATATTATTTTTGTCCTTAAGGTTGAAATTGGACCTCTAAGATGATTTCATGCAACAAACTCTGCATTTCTATAAATCACCGGTTAGACCATACATGGAATATTGTGTACAGTTTTAAGCACCTGTGTATGAGAAGGACATTGCTGAACTAGAATGCGTGCAAAGAAGGGAAAGCAAGGTAATTAAAGGACCTCATCACAGACGGGGATTCTTTACTGTAAGAGCAGTTTGACGATTGAACTCTCTGCCACATTGAAAAGTGTTTTTTTGAAAAATATAAAACTTCATCATATTTGTACCAGATTCTGGAGATGGAACTTTGATCCAGGAATTTATTCTAATAGCCATATTTGGAGTAAGGGAGGAATTTTTCCCCTAATGACAACATTGGAATGCACTCCAAGACAGTTTTTGCCTTCCTCTGGATCAACATGGCAGGTTTATAGGTTGAATTTGATGGACCTTTTTTCAATATTATCAACTATCCAACTCTGTAACAAGCATGTAACAAAAGTGAGCTTCCATGGCCCGTACCCGTGACCTTGGCGTTATTAGCACCACGCTCTAACCAACTGAGCTAACCGGCCACTTTTACACCAAAGATTCACGTCACGTCAGTAGAAAATACATGCAAAACGTGTATTCATATTGATATCCTATTAACCTGAATAATAAAATAAACTTGCAATTTTTACTACTCAAAAAGCATTGGACAAATTGCTTTTGTGTTTTCCATTCCACCCCACAAAGAGTTTTCTTTCAGTACATTATATGGTACATTAAATGCTGCCATTAAAAACAAGAACTTGGCTCGCTAAAAACAAGCCCTTATATGACTATGAGGACGGAAAAATAATAAAGTTATGACTATCGGAATACAAAGAGGCAAAATCAAGATATTATTTTTGTCCTTAAGGTTGAAATTGGACCTCTAAGATGATTTCATGCAACAAACTCTGCATTTCTATAAATCACCGGTTAGACCATACATGGAATATTGTGTACAGTTTTGAGCACCTGTGTATGAGAAGGACATTGCTGAACTAGAATGCGTGCAAAGAAGGGAAAGCAAGGTAATTAAAGGACCTCATCACAGACGGGGATTCTTTACTGTAAGAGCAGTTCGACGATTGAACTCTCTGCCACATTGAAAAGTGTTTTTTTGAAAAATATAAAATTTCATCATATTTGTACCAGATTCTGGAGATGGAACTTTGATCCAGGAATTTATTCTAATAGCCATATTTGGAGTAAGGGAGGAATTTTTCCCCTAACGACAACATTGGAATGCACTCCAAGACAGTTTTTGCCTTCCTCTGGATCAACACGGCAGGTTTATAGGTTGAATTTGATGGACCTTTTTTCAATATTATCAACTATTCAACTCTGTAACAAAAGTGAGCTTCCATGGCCCATACGGGGATCGAACCCGTGACCTTGGCATTATTAGCACCACGCTCTAACCAACTGAGCTAACCGGCCACTTTTACAACAAAGATTCACGTCACGTCAGTAGAAAATACATGCAAACGTGTATTCCTATTGATATCCTATTAACCTGAATAATAAAATAAACTTGCAATTTTTACTACTCAAAAAGCATTGGACAAATTGCTTTTGTGTTTTCCATTCCACCCCACAAAGAGTTTTCTTCAGTACATTATATGGTACATTAAATGCTGCCATTAAAAACAAGAACTTGTCTCGCTAAAAACAAGCCCTTATATGACTATGAGGACGGAAAAATAATAAAGTTATGACTATCGGAATACAAAGAGGCAAAATCAAGATATTATTTTTGTCCTTAAGGTTGAAATTGGACCTCTAAGATGATTTCATGCAACAAACTCTGCATTTCTATAAATCACCGGTTAGACCATACATGGAATATTGTGTACAGTTTTGAGCACCTGTGTATGAGAAGGACATTGCTGAACTAGAATGCGTGCAAACAAGGGAAAGCAAGGTAATTAAAGGACCTCATCACAGACGGGGATTCTTTACTGTAAGAGCAGTTCGACGATTGAACTCTCTGCCACATTGAAAAGTGTTTTTTTGAAAAATATAAAATTTCATCATATTTGTACCAGATTCTGGAGATGGAACTTTGATCCAGGAATTTATTCTAATAGCCATATTTGGAGTAAGGGAGGAATTTTTCCCCTAATGACTACATTGGAATGCACTCCAAGACAGTTTTTGCCTTCCTCTGGATCAACACGGCAGGTTTATAGGTTGAATTTGATGGACCTTTTTTCAATATTATCAACTATTCAACTCTGTAACAAGCATGTAACAAAAGTGAGCTTCCATGGCCCGTACGGGGATCGAACCCGTGACCTTGGCGTTATTAGCACCACGCTCTAACCAACTGAGCTAACCGGCCACTTTTACACCAAAGATTCACGTCACGTCAGTAGAAAATACATGCAAACGTGTATTCATGTTGATATCCTATTAACCTGAATAATAAAATAAACTTGCAATTTTTACTACTCAAAAAGCATTGGACAAATTGCTTTTGTGTTTTCCATTCCACCCCACAAAGAGTTTTCTTCAGTATATTATATGGTACATTAAATGCTGCCATTAAAAACAAGAACTTGTCTCGCTAAAAACAAGCCCTTATATGACTATGAGGACGGAAAAATAATAAAGTTATGACTATCGGAATACAAAGAGGCAAAATCAAGATATTATTTTTGTCCTTAAGGTTGAAATTGGACCTCTAAGATGATTTCATGCAACAAACTCTGCATTTCTATAAATCACCGGTTAGACCATACATGGAATATTGTGTACAGTTTTGAGCACCTGTGTATGAGAAGGACATTGCTGAACTAGAATGCGTGCAAAGAAGGGAAAGCAAGGTAATTAAAGGACTTCATTACAGACGGGGATTCTTTACTGTAAGAGCAGTTCGACGATTGAACTCTCTGCCACATTGAAAAGTGTTTTTTTGAAAAATATAAAATGTCATCATATTTGTACCAGATTCTGGAGATGGAAATTTGATCCAGGAATTTATTCTAATAGCCATATTTGGAGTAAGGGAGGAATTTTTCCCCTAATGACAACATTGGAATGCACTCCAAGACAGTTTTTGCCTTCCTCTGGATCAACACGGCAGGTTTATAGGTTGAATTTATGGACCTTTTTTCAATATTATCAACTATTCAACTCTGTAACAAGCATGTAACAAAAGTGAGCTTCCATGGCCAATATGGGGATTGAACCCGTGACCTTGGCGTTATTAGCACCACACTCTAACCAACTGAGCTAACCGGCCAATTTTACACCAAAGATTCACGTCACGTCAGTAGAAAATACATGCAAACGTGTATTCATATTGATATCCTATTAACCTGAATAATAAAATAAACTTGCAATTTTTACTACTCAAAAAGCATTGGACAAATTGCTTTTGTGTTTTCCATTCCACCCCACAAAGAGTTTTCTTCAGTACATTATATGGTACATTAAATGCTGCCATTAAAAACAAGAACTTGTCTCGCTAAAAACAAGCCCTTATATGACTATGAGGACGGAAAAATAATAAAGTTATGACTATCGGAATACAAAGAGGCAAAATCAAGATATTATTTTGGTCCTTAACCCCTTAAGGACGCAGCCTAGTTTGGGCCTTAAGGCTCAGAGCCCATTTTTCAAATCTGACATATTTCACTTTATGTGGTAATAACGTCGGAATGCTTAAACCTATCCAAGCGATTCTGAGATTGTTTTCTCGTGACACTTTGGGCTTCATGTTCGTGGTAAAATTTGGTCGATATATTCAGTCTTTATTTGTGAAAAATTGCAAAATTTAGAGAAAATTTTCAAAAAATAGAATTTTTCAGAATTTAAATGCATCTGCTTGAAAAACAGACGGTTATACCACCCAAAATAGTTACTAGTTCACATTTCCCATATGTCTACTTTAGATTGGCATCGTTTTTTGAACATTCTTTTATTTTTCTTGGACGTTACAAGGCTTAGAACATAAACAGCAATTTCTCATATTCTTAAGAAAATTTCAAAAGCCTTTTTTTGAAGGTACCTCTTGAGTTCTGAAGTGGCTTTGAGGGGCCTATGTATTAGAAACCCCCATAAAACACCCCATTTTAAAAACTAGACCCCTCAAAGTATTCAAAACAGCATTTAGAAAGTTTTTTAACCCTTCAGGCATTTCACAGGAATTAAAGCAAAGTGGAAATGAAATTTGCAAATTTCATTTTTTCTGCTGAATTTCAATTTTATTCAATTTTTTTCTGTAACAGAGAAGGTTTTAACAGAGAAATACTACTAACTATGTATTGTCCAGATACTGCAGTTTTTAGAAATGTCCCACATGTGCCCTACTGCGCTCGTGGACTAAAACACAAGCCCTAGAAGCAAAGAAGCACCTAGTGCATTTTGAGGCCTCTTTTTTATTAGAATATATTTTAGGCAGCATGCCAGGTTTGAAGAGGTGTTGAGGTATCAAAACAATGGAAACCCACCAGAAGTGACCCCATTTTGGAAATTACACCCCTCAAGGAATTAATTTATGGTTTTTGTTATCATTTTGACCGCACAGTTTTTTCACAGCACCTATTTGAATTGGGCTGTGAAATGAAAAAAATGATATTTTTTCCAATAAGATGTCATTTTTGATCAAAATTTCTTATTTTCACAGGGAACAACATACCCCATTTTGTTGCCCAATTTGTCCTTAGTGCGGCAATACCCCATTTGTGGTGATAAACTGCCGTTTGGGCCCATGGGAGGGCTCAGACGGAAAGGAGCGCTATGTGTTTGTTGGAGTCCAGATTTTGCTGGATTGGTTTTCGGGTGCCATGTCGCATTTGCAGAGCCCCAGAGGTATCAAAGCAATGGAAACCCACCAGAAGAGACCCCATTTTGGAAACTACACCCCTCAAGGAATTCATTTATGGTTTTTGTTATCATTTTGACCGCACAGTTTTTTCACAGCACCTATTTGAATTGGGCTGTGAAATGAAAAAAATGATATTTTTTCCAATAAGATGTCATTTTTGATCAAAATTTCTTATTTTCACAGGGAAAAACATACCCCATTTTGTTGCCCAATTTGTCCTTAGTGCGGAAATACCCCATTTGTGGTGATAAACTGCCGTTTGGGCCCATGGGAGGGCTCAGACGGAAAGGAGCGCTATGTGTTTGTTGGAGTCCAGATTTTGCTGGATTGGTTTTCGGGTGCCATGTCACATTTGCAGAGCCCCAGAGGTATCAAAGCAATGGAAACCCACCAGAAGTGACCCCATTTTGGAAACTACACCCCTCAAGGAATTCATTTATGGTTTTTGTTATCATTTTGACCGCACAGTTTTTTCACAGCACCTATTTGAATTGGGCTGTGAAATGAAAAAAATGATATTTTTTCCAATAAGATGTCATTTTTGACCAAAATTTCTTATTTTCACAGGGAACAACATACCCCATTTTGTTGCCCAATTTGTCCTTAGTGCGGCAATACCCCATTTGTGGTGATAAACTGCCGTTTGGGCCCATGGGAGGGCTCAGAAGGAAAGGACCACCATTTGGCCTACTGGAGCTTTTCTGGTGCTAAGTCATGTATGCAGAAGCCCCTGAGGTACCAGTACAGTTGAAACCCCTGAGAAGTGACCCCATTTTAAAAACTGCACCCCTTAAGATATTCATCTAGAGGTGTAGTGAGCATTTTGACCCCACAGGTACTGTGTAAAAGATAATGCGCAGCAGATGGTGCAGTGTGAGATTTGCAATTTTATATATATATATGCCATTTCAGTGTCCAATATAGTGTACCCAGCATGCGCCACCGGAGATATACACCCCTTAAATTGTAATGTGGGTTCTCCTGGGTACGGCAATACCCTACATGTGGCTGTTATCAGCTGCCTGGGCATACGGCAGGGCTCAGAAGGGAAAGATGAGGGGGATAAGCTGTGCGGAGTGCATCAGGGTAAATTAAAAATCAAGGGATGTATGATACATTTTAAAACAATCTTTTATACAGAGCCCTGGTTTTTCGGGACACGTGTCACATTGGTATATTGTGTTCTTCCTTATCCCCCTCTTATAGCAGACTCTGCACCTCTTTTGACTCTTTCCCTTTCCACCGGTTTGGGGAACTTCTCCTGGAAAGTGTTGCCCTGGTATGATGCGTGTGGCCTCGCTTCCAGAAGTACTGGGTGCCCCCCCTTCCTGGTCCCTAAAGATTAGATCTTGAAATTCCAGGAAAGTTCCTCTCTGGCCTGCACATCCACGTAGCACGTACGCATTGTACAAAGCCATCTGTATGATGTGCCCGGCCAGCTTCTTATACCACACCGCATGGCGCTGTAGGGCTTCAGGACTTGATCTTACAAGTCCATCCCTCCCATGTACCTATTGTAGTCCAGGATGCAGTCTGGTTTGGGGGTGGCCTTTCCTTCATATATCCTAAATCTGTAGGTATACCCTGATGCACTCTCGCACAGCTTATACATCTTCACGCCATACCTTGCCCTCTTACCCGGCAGGTACTCGCGGAATTGAACCCTCCCTTTAAAATGTACCAGGGACTCATCAATAGAAATACACTTCTCGGGGGTGAATGCTCGGGAAAACCGGGCACTGAAACGGTCTAATAGGGGTCTCCGTTTATACAAACGGTCAAAACTGGGGTCATCTCGGGGTGGGCACGGCTCATTATCAGTATAATGTGAGAAGCGAAGTATTGCCCCCTCAAAGTATTCACAACAGCAATTAGAAAGTTTATGAACCCTTTTGGTGTTTCACAGAAATTGAGAGCAAAGCAGAGGAGAAATTAACTTTTTTTTTTTGTCAGAAAATCCTCTTTATATCATTTTTTTTATAACACAAAAGGATTTATCAGAGAAACGCAACTCAATACGTATTGCCCAGATTCTGCAGTTTTGAGAAATATCCCACATGTGGCCCTAGTGCGGTAATGGACTGAAGCACCGGCCTCCGAAGCAAAGGAGCACCTAGTGGATTTTGAGCCCTCTTTTTTATTAGGCACCATGTCCGGTTTGAAGAGATCTTGTGGTGCCAAAACATTGGAAACCCCCCAAAAGTGACCCCATTTTGGAAACTAGACCCCTTGAGGAATACATTGTAGTTTTCTTGGGGTGCATGCGGCTTTTTGATCAGTTTTTATTCTATTTTTAGGTGGCGTGGTGACTAATAAACAGCAATTCTACTATTGTTTTTTTATTCTTTTTTTTTTTACTGCGTGCACCGTGCGCTATAAATGTCTTATTCACTTTATTCTGCGGGGCGATACGATTATGGCGATAGCAGATGTTTATAGTTTTTTTTTATGTCTTATGGCGTTTGCGCAATAAAATACGTTTTGTAAACAATCATTTACTTTTTGTGTTATCATATTCTAAGAGCCAGAACGTTTTTATTTTTAAATCAATAAAGCCGTGCGAGGACTTATTTTTTGCGTAACGAACTGTAGTTTCCATCAGTACCATTTTTCGGTACATGCGACTTTTTGATCTCTTTTTATTCAATTTTTTGGGAGGTGAAGTGACCAAACAATTGTGATTGTGGTACGGTTTATGAATATTTTTTTTTACGGCGTTCACCGTGCGGGATAAATAACAAAATAATTTTGTAGTTCAGGCCGTTACGGACGCGGCGATACCAATTATGTATAGTTTATTTGTTTGTTTATATATTTTTATTAATAATAAAGGACTGATAAGGGAAAAAGTGGGACTTTTACTTTTATTACTTTTAAAACTTTTATTTTCTTATTTTTACACATCTTTTTTTAACTTTTTTTTTACTGTATTACTTTATCCCACTAGGGGACTTGAGGGCAGGAGGCCCTGATCGCTATTCTAATACACTGCACTACATGCGTAGTGCAGTGTATTTGAACTGTCAGCTACTCACTGACAGCAAGCATAGTGGGTCCTGACGTTGTCAGGACCCACTAGGCTTCCGTCTATGGCATAGCCGGACGCCATTGTTTGGTGTCCGGTTGCCATAGTCACCATCGCCGGCCGCTATCGTGTAGCAGGCCGGCGATGGCGGATTAACCCCTAAGAAGCCGCGATCGCTATTGAACGCGGCTTCTGAGGGGTTAATCGGCGGGGGAGCTCCGCGATCGGTCCCGGCACATTGAGCAGTGATGGTCTGCTGTCGGAAACAGCAGCTATCACAGCTCATGAACGCGCCCCGCGCGAACGGCGCCGTGTTTACTCCATGACCTACTATTAGGTCACTGAGCGCGAACGCTACAGTTAGCATGACCTAATAGTAGGTCATGGAGCGTTAAAGGGTTAAGGTTGAAATTGGACAGTTTTTGCCTTCCTCTGGATCAACACGGCAGGTTTATAGGTTGAATTTGATGGACCTTTTTTCAATATTATCAACTATTCAACACTGTAACAAGCATGTAACAAAAGTGAGCTTTCATGGCCCATACGGGGATAGAAACCCGTGACCTTGGCGTTATTTGCACCACGCTCTAACCAACTGAGCTAATCGGCCACTTTTACACAAAAGATTCACGTCACGTCAGTAGAAAATACATGCAAACGTGTATTCATATTGATATCCTATTAACCTGAATAATAAAATAAACTTGCAATTTTTACTACTCAAAAAGCATTGGACAAATTGCTTTTGTGTTTTCCATTCCACCCCACAAAGAGTTTTCTTCAGTACATTATATGGTACATTAAATGCTGCCATTAAAAACAAGAACTTGTCTCGCTAAAAACAAGCCCTTATATGACTATGAGGACGGAAAAATAATAAAGTTATGACTATCGGAATACAAAGAGGCAAAATCAAGATATTATTTTTGTCCTTAAGGTTGAAATTGGACCTCTAAGATGATTTCATGCAACAAACTCTGCATTTCTATAAATCACTGGTTAGACCATACATGGAATATTGTGTACAGTTTTGAGCACCTGTGTATGAGAAGGACATTGCTGAACTAGAATGCGTACAAAGAAGGGAAAGCAAGGTAATTAAAGGACCTCATCACAGACGGGGATTCTTTACTGTAAGAGCAGTTCGACGATTGAACTCTCTGCCACATTGAAAAGTGTTTTTTTGAAAAATATAAAATTTCATCATATTTGTACCAGATTCTGGAGATGGAACTTTGATCCAGGAATTTATTCTAATAGCCATATTTGGAGTAAGGGAGGAATTTTTCCCCTAATGACAACATTGGAATGCACTCCAAGACAGTTTTTGCCTTCCTCTGGATCAACACGGCAGGTTTATAGGTTGAATTTGATGGACCTTTTTTCAATATTATCAACTATTCAACTCTGTAACAAAAGTGAGCTTCCATGGCCCGTACGGGGATCGAACCCGTGACCTTCGCGTTATTAGCACCACGCTCTAACCAACTGAGCTAACCGGCCACTTTTACACCAAAGATTCACGTCACGTCAGTAGAAAATACATGCAAACGTGTATTCATATTGATATCCTATTAACCTGAATAATAAAATAAACTTGCAATTTTTACTACTCAAAAAGCATTGGACAAATTGCTTTTGTGTTTTCCATTCCACCCCACAAAGAGTTTTCTTCAGTACATTATATGGTACATTAAATGCTGCCATTAAAAACAAGAACTTGTCTCGCTAAAAACAAGCCCTTATATGACTATGAGGACGGAAAAATAATAAAGTTATGACTATCGGAATACAAAGAGGCAAAATCAAGATATTATTTTTGTCCTTAAGGTTGAAATTGGACCTCTAAGATGATTTCATGCAACAAACTCTGCATTTCTATAAATCACCGGTTAGACCATACATGGAATATTGTGTACAGTTTTGAGCACCTGTGTATGAGAAGGACATTGCTGAACTAGAATGCGTGCAAAGAAGGGAAAGCAAGGTAATTAAAGGATCTCATCACAGACGGGGATTCTTTACTGTAAGAGCAGTTCGACAATTGAACTCTCTGCCACATTGAAAAGTGTTTTTTTGAAAAATATAAAATGTCATCATATTTGTACCAGATTCTGGAGATGGAACTTTGATCCAGGAATTTATTCTAATAGCCATATTTGGAGTAAGGGAGGAATTTTTCCCCTAATGACAACATTGGAATGCACTCCAAGACAGTTTTTGCCTTCCTCTGGATCAACACGGCAGGTTTATAGGTTGAATTTGATGGACCTTTTTTCAATATTATCAACTATTCAACTCTGTAACAAAAGTGAGCTTCCATGACCCGTACGGGGATCGAACCCGTGACCTTGGCGTTATTAGCACCACGCTCTAACCAACTGAGCTAACCGGCCACTTTTACACCAAAGATTCACGTCACGTCAGTAGAAAATACATGCAAACGTGTATTCATATTGATATCCTATTAACCTGAATAATAAAATAAACTTGCAATTTTTACTACTCAAAAAGCATTGGACAAATTGCTTTTGTGTTTTCCATTCCACCCCACAAAGAGTTTTCTTTCAGTACATTATATGGTACATTAAATGCTGCCATTAAAAACAAGAACTTGTCTCGCTAAAAACAAGCCCTTATATGACTATGAGGACGGAAAAATAATAAAGTTATGACTATCGGAATACAAAGAGGCAAAATCAAGATATTATTTTTGTCCTTAAGGTTGAAATTGGACCTCTAAGATGATTTCATGCAACAAACTCTGCATTTCTATAAATCACCGGTTAGACCATACATGGAATATTGTGTACAGTTTTGAGCACCTGTGTATGAGAAGGACATTGCTGAACTAGAATGCGTACAAAGAAGGGAAAGCAAGGTAATTAAAGGACCTCATCACAGACGGGGATTCTTTACTGTAAGAGCAGTTCGACGATTGAACTCTCTGCCACATTGAAAAGTGTTTTTTTGAAAAATATAAAATTTCATCATATTTGTACCAGATTCTGGAGATGGAACTTTGATCCAGGAATTTATTCTAATAGCCATATTTGGAGTAAGGGAGGAATTTTTCCCCTAATGACAACATTGGAATGCACTCCAAGACAGTTTTTGCCTTCCTCTGGATCAACACGGCAGGTTTATAGGTTGAATTTGATGGACCTTTTTTCAATATTATCAACTATTCAACTCTGTAACAAAAGTGAGCTTCCATGGCCCATACGGGGATCGAACCCGTGACCTTGGCGTTATTAGCACCACGCTCTAACCAACTGAGCTAACCGGCCACTTTTACACCAAAGATTCACGTCACGTCAGTAGAAAATACATGCAAACGTGTATTCATATTGATATCCTATTAACCTGAATAATAAAATAAACTTGAAATTTGTACTACTCAAAAAGCATTGGACAAATTGCTTTTGTGTTTTCCATTCCACCCACAAAGAGTTTTCTTCAGTACATTATATGGTACATTAAATGCTGCCATTAAAAACAAGAACTTGTCTCGCTAAAAACAAGCCCTTATATGACTATGAGGACGGAAAAATAATAAAGTTATGACTATCGGAATACAAAGAGGCAAAATCAAGATATTATTTTTGTCCTTAAGGTTGAAATTGGACCTCTAAGATGATTTCATGCAACAAACTCTGCATTTCTATAAATCACCGGTTAGACCATACATGGAATATTGTGTACAGTTTTAAGCACCTGTGTATGAGAAGGACATTGCTGAACTAGAATGCGTGCAAAGAAGGGAAAGCAAGGTAATTAAAGGACCTCATCACAGACGGGGATTCTTTACTGTAAGAGCAGTTCGACGATTGAACTCTCTGCCACATTGAAAAGTGTTTTTTTGAAAAATATAAAATTTCATCATATTTGTACCAGATTCTGGAGATGGAACTTTGATCCAGGAATTTATTCTAATAGCCATATTTGGAGTAAGGGAGGAATTTTTCCCCTAATGACAACATTGGAATGCACTCCAAGACAGTTTTTGCCTTCCTCTGGATCAACACGGCAGGTTTATAGGTTGAATTTGATGGACCTTTTTTCAATATTATCAACTATTCAACTCTGTAACAAAAGTGAGCTTCCATGGCCCGTACGGGGATCGAACCCGTGACCTTCGCGTTATTAGCACCACGCTCTAACCAACTGAGCTAACCGGCCACTTTTACACCAAAGATTCACGTCACGTCAGTAGAAAATACATGCAAACGTGTATTCATATTGATATCCTATTAACCTGAATAATAAAATAAACTTGCAATTTTTACTACTCAAAAAGCATTGGACAAATTGCTTTTGTGTTTTCCATTCCACCCCACAAAGAGTTTTCTTCAGTACATTATATGGTACATTAAATGCTGCCATTAAAAACAAGAACTTGTCTCGCTAAAAACAAGCCCTTATATGACTATGAGGACGGAAAAATAATAAAGTTATGACTATCGGAATACAAAGAGGCAAAATCAAGATATTATTTTTGTCCTTAAGGTTGAAATTGGACCTCTAAGATGATTTCATGCAACAAACTCTGCATTTCTATAAATCACCGGTTAGACCATACATGGAATATTGTGTACAGTTTTGAGCACCTGTGTATGAGAAGGACATTGCTGAACTAGAATGCGTGCAAAGAAGGGAAAGCAAGGTAATTAAAGGATCTCATCACAGACGGGGATTCTTTACTGTAAGAGCAGTTCGACAATTGAACTCTCTGCCACATTGAAAAGTGTTTTTTTGAAAAATATAAAATGTCATCATATTTGTACCAGATTCTGGAGATGGAACTTTGATCCAGGAATTTATTCTAATAGCCATATTTGGAGTAAGGGAGGAATTTTTCCCCTAATGACAACATTGGAATGCACTCCAAGACAGTTTTTGCCTTCCTCTGGATCAACACGACAGGTTTATAGGTTGAATTTGATGGACCTTTTTTCAATATTATCAACTATTCAACTCTGTAACAAAAGTGAGCTTCCATGACCCGTACGGGGATCGAACCCGTGACCTTGGCGTTATTAGCACCACGCTCTAACCAACTGAGCTAACCGGCCACTTTTACACCAAAGATTCACGTCACGTCAGTAGAAAATACATGCAAACGTGTATTCATATTGATATCCTATTAACCTGAATAATAAAATAAACTTGCAATTTTTACTACTCAAAAAGCATTGGACAAATTGCTTTTGTGTTTTCCATTCCACCCCACAAAGAGTTTTCTTTCAGTACATTATATGGTACATTAAATGCTGCCATTAAAAACAAGAACTTGTCTCGCTAAAAACAAGCCCTTATATGACTATAAGGACGGAAAAATAATAAAGTTATGACTATCGGAATACAAAGAGGCAAAATCAAGATATTATTTTTGTCCTTAAGGTTGAAATTGGACCTCTAAGATGATTTCATGCAACAAACTCTGCATTTCTATAAATCACCGGTTAGACCATACATGGAATATTGTGTACAGTTTTGAGCACCTGTGTATGAGAAGGACATTGCTGAACTAGAATGCGTACAAAGAAGGGAAAGCAAGGTAATTAAAGGACCTCATCACAGACGGGGATTCTTTACTGTAAGAGCAGTTCGACGATTGAACTCTCTGCCACATTGAAAAGTGTTTTTTTGAAAAATATAAAATTTCATCATATTTGTACCAGATTCTGGAGATGGAACTTTGATCCAGGAATTTATTCTAATAGCCATATTTGGAGTAAGGGAGGAATTTTTCCCCTAATGACAACATTGGAATGCACTCCAAGACAGTTTTTGCCTTCCTCTGGATCAACACGGCAGGTTTATAGGTTGAATTTGATGGACCTTTTTTCAATATTATCAACTATTCAACTCTGTAACAAAAGTGAGCTTCCATGACCCGTACGGGGATCGAACCCGTGACCTTGGCGTTATTAGCACCACGCTCTAACCAACTGAGCTAACCGGCCACTTTTACACCAAAGTTTCACGTCACGTCAGTAGAAAATACATGCAAACGTGTATTCATATTGATATCCTATTAACCTGAATAATAAAATAAACTTGCAATTTTTACTACTCAAAAAGCATTGGACAAATTGCTTTTGTGTTTTCCATTCCACCCCACAAAGAGTTTTCTTCAGTACATTATATGGTACATTAAATGCTGCCATTAAAAACAAGAACTTGTCTCGCTAAAAACAAGCCCTTATATGACTATGAGGACGGAAAAATAATAAAGTTATGACTATCGGAATACAAAGAGGCAAAATCAAGATATTATTTTTGTCCTTAAGGTTGAAATTGGACCTCTAAGATGATTTCATGCAACAAACTCTGCATTTCTATAAATCACCGGTTAGACCATACATGGAATATTGTGTACAGTTTTGAGCACCTGTGTATGAGAAGGACATTGCTGAACTAGAATGCGTGCAAAGAAGGGAAAGCAAGGTAATTAAAGGACCTCATCACAGACGGGGATTCTTTACTGTAAGAGCAGTTCGACGATTGAACTCTCTGCCACATTGAAAAGTGTTTTTTTGAAAAATATAAAATTTCATCATATTTGTACCAGATTCTGGAGATGAAACTTTGATCCAGTAATTTATTCTAATAGCCATATTTGGAGTAAGGGAGGAATTTTTCCCCTAATGACAACATTGGAATGCACTCCAAGACAGTTTTTGCCTTCCTCTGGATCAACACGGCAGGTTTATAGGTTGAATTTGATGGACCTTTTTTCAATATTATCAACTATTCAACTCTGTAACAAAAGTGAGCTTCCATGGCCCATACGGGGATCGAACCCGTGACCTTGGCGTTATTAGCACCACGCTCTAACCAACTGAGCTACCCGGCCACTTTTACACCAAAGATTCACGTCACGTCAGTAGAAAATACATGCAAACGTGTATTCATATTGATATCCTATTAACCTGAATAATAAAATAAACTTGAAATTTGTACTACTCAAAAAGCATTGGACAAATTGCTTTTGTGTTTTCCATTCCACCCACAAAGAGTTTTCTTCAGTACATTATATGGTACATTAAATGCTGCCATTAAAAACAAGAACTTGTCTCGCTAAAAACAAGCCCTTATATGACTATGAGGACGGAAAAATAATAAAGTTATGACTATCGGAATACAAAGAGGCAAAATCAAGATATTATTTTTGTCCTTAAGGTTGAAATTGGACCTCTAAGATGATTTCATGCAACAAACTCTGCATTTCTATAAATCACCGGTTAGACCATACATGGAATATTGTGTACAGTTTTAAGCACCTGTGTATGAGAAGGACATTGCTGAACTAGAATGCGTGCAAAGAAGGGAAAGCAAGGTAATTAAAGGACCTCATCACAGACGGGGATTCTTTACTGTAAGAGCAGTTCGACGATTGAACTCTCTGCCACATTGAAAAGTGTTTTTTTGAAAAATATAAAATTTCATCATATTTGTACCAGATTCTGGAGATGGAACTTTGATCCAGGAATTTATTCTAATAGCCATATTTGGAGTAAGGGAGGAATTTTTCCCCTAATGACAACATTGGAATGCACTCCAAGACAGTTTTTGCCTTCCTCTGGATCAACACGGCAGGTTTATAGGTTGAATTTGATGGACCTTTTTTCAATATTATCAACTATTCAATAAGCATGTAACAAAAGTGAGCTTCCATGGCCCATACGGGGATCGAACCCGTGACCTTGGCGTTATTAGCACCACGCTCTAACCAACTGAGCTAACCGGCCACTTTTACACCAAAGATTCACGTCACGTCAGTAGAAAATACATGCAAACGTGTATTCATATTGATATCCTATTAACCTGAATAATAAAATAAACTTGAAATTTGTACTACTCAAAAAGCATTGGACAAATTGCTTTTGTGTTTTCCATTCCACCCACAAAGAGTTTTCTTCAGTACATTATATGGTACATTAAATGCTGCCATTAAAAACAAGAACTTGTCTCGCTAAAAACAAGCCCTTATATGACTATGAGGACGGAAAAATAATAAAGTTATGACTATCGGAATACAAAGAGGCAAAATCAAGATATTATTTTTGTCCTTAAGGTTGAAATTGGACCTCTAAGATGATTTCATGCAACAAACTCTGCATTTCTATAAATCACCGGTTAGACCATACATGGAATATTGTGTACAGTTTTAAGCACCTGTGTATGAGAAGGACATTGCTGAACTAGAATGCGTGCAAAGAAGGGAAAGCAAGGTAATTAAAGGACCTCATCACAGACGGGGATTCTTTACTGTAAGAGCAGTTCGACGATTGAACTCTCTGCCACATTGAAAAGTGTTTTTTTGAAAAATATAAAATTTCATCATATTTGTACCAGATTCTGGAGATGAAACTTTGATCCAGTAATTTATTCTAATAGCCATATTTGGAGTAAGGGAGGAATTTTTCCCCTAATGACAACATTGGAATGCACTCCAAGACAGTTTTTGCCTTCCTCTGGATCAACACGGCAGGTTTATAGGTTGAATTTGATGGACCTTTTTTCAATATTATCAACTATTCAACTCTGTAACAAAAGTGAGCTTCCATGGCCCATACGGGGATCGAACCCGTGACCTTGGCGTTATTAGCACCACGCTCTAACCAACTGAGCTAACCGGCCACTTTTACACCAAAGATTCACGTCACGTCAGTAGAAAATACATGCAAACGTGTATTCATATTGATATCCTATTAACCTGAATAATAAAATAAACTTGAAATTTGTACTACTCAAAAAGCATTGGACAAATTGCTTTTGTGTTTTCCATTCCACCCACAAAGAGTTTTCTTCAGTACATTATATGGTACATTAAATGCTGCCATTAAAAACAAGAACTTGTCTCGCTAAAAACAAGCCCTTATATGACTATGAGGACGGAAAAATAATAAAGTTATGACTATCGGAATACAAAGAGGCAAAATCAAGATATTATTTTTGTCCTTAAGGTTGAAATTGGACCTCTAAGATGATTTCATGCAACAAACTCTGCATTTCTATAAATCACCGGTTAGACCATACATGGAATATTGTGTACAGTTTTAAGCACCTGTGTATGAGAAGGACATTGCTGAACTAGAATGCGTGCAAAGAAGGGAAAGCAAGGTAATTAAAGGACCTCATCACAGACGGGGATTCTTTACTGTAAGAGCAGTTCGACGATTGAACTCTCTGCCACATTGAAAAGTGTTTTTTTGAAAAATATAAAATTTCATCATATTTGTACCAGATTCTGGAGATGGAACTTTGATCCAGGAATTTATTCTAATAGCCATATTTGGAGTAAGGGAGGAATTTTTCCCCTAATGACAACATTGGAATGCACTCCAAGACAGTTTTTGCCTTCCTCTGGATCAACACGGCAGGTTTATAGGTTGAATTTGATGGACCTTTTTTCAATATTATCAACTATTCAACTCTGTAACAAGCATGTAACAAAAGTGAGCTTTCATGGCCCATACGGGGATAGAAACCCGTGACCTTGGCGTTATTAGCACCACGCTCTAACCAACTGAGCTAATCAGCCACTTTTACACAAAAGATTCACGTCACGTCAGTAGAAAATACATGCAAACGTGTATTCATATTGATATCCTATTAACCTGAATAATAAAATAAACTTGCAATTTTTACTACTCAAAAAGCATTGGACAAATTGCTTTTGTGTTTTCCATTCCACCCCACAAAGAGTTTTCTTCAGTACATTATATGGTACATTAAATGCTGCCATTAAAAACAAGAACTTGTCTCGCTAAAAACAAGCCCTTATATGACTATGAGGACGGAAAAATAATAAAGTTATGACTATCGGAATACAAAGAGGCAAAATCAAGATATTATTTTTGTCCTTAAGGTTGAAATTGGACCTCTAAGATGATTTCATGCAACAAACTCTGCATTTCTATAAATCACCGGTTAGACCATACATGGAATATTGTGTACAGTTTTAAGCACCTGTGTATGAGAAGGACATTGCTGAACTAGAATGCGTGCAAAGAAGGGAAAGCAAGGTAATTAAAGGACCTCATCACAGACGGGGATTCTTTACTGTAAGAGCAGTTCGACGATTGAACTCTCTGCCACATTGAAAAGTGTTTTTTTGAAAAATATAAAATTTCATCATATTTGTACCAGATTCTGGAGATGGAACTTTGATCCAGGAATTTATTCTAATAGCCATATTTGGAGTAAGGGAGGAATTTTTCCCCTAATGACAACATTGGAATGCACTCCAAGACAGTTTTTGCCTTCCTCTGGATCAACACGGCAGGTTTATAGGTTGAATTTGATGGACCTTTTTTCAATATTATCAACTATTCAACTCTGTAACAAGCATGTAACAAAAGTGAGCTTTCATGGCCCATACGGGGATAGAAACCCGTGACCTTGGCGTTATTAGCACCACGCTCTAACCAACTGAGCTAATCAGCCACTTTTACACAAAAGATTCACGTCACGTCAGTAGAAAATACATGCAAACGTGTATTCATATTGATATCCTATTAACCTGAATAATAAAATAAACTTGCAATTTTTACTACTCAAAAAGCATTGGACAAATTGCTTTTGTGTTTTCCATTCCACCCCACAAAGAGTTTTCTTCAGTACATTATATGGTACATTAAATGCTGCCATTAAAAACAAGAACTTGTCTCGCTAAAAACAAGCCCTTATATGACTATGAGGACGGAAAAATAATAAAGTTATGACTATCGGAATACAAAGAGGCAAAATCAAGATATTATTTTTGTCCTTAAGGTTGAAATTGAACCTCTAAGATGATTTCATGCAACAAACTCTGCATTTCTATAAATCACCGGTTAGACCATACATGGAATATTGTGTACAGTTTTAAGCACCTGTGTATGAGAAGGACATTGCTGAACTAGAATGCGTGCAAAGAAGGGAAAGCAAGGTAATTAAAGGACCTCATCACAGACGGGGATTCTTTACTGTAAGAGCAGTTCGACGATTGAACTCTCTGCCACAATGAAAAGTGTTTTTTTGAAAAATATAAAATGTCATCATATTTGTTCCAGATTCTGGAGATGGAACTTTGATCCAGGAATTTATTCTAATAGCCATATTTGGAGTAAGGGAGGAATTTTTCCCCTAGTGACAACATTGGAATGCACTCCAAGACAGTTTTTGCCTTCCTCTGGATCAACACAGCAGGTTTATAGGTTGAATTTGATGGACCTTTTTTCAATATTATCAACTATTCAGCTCTGTAACAAGCATGTAACAAAAGTGAGCGTCCATGGCCCATACGGGGATCGAACCCGCGACCTTGGCGTTATTAGCACCACGCTCTAACCAACTGAGCTAACCGGCCACTTTTACACCAAAGATTCACGTCACGTCAGTAGAAAATACATGCAAACGTGTATTCATATTGATATCCTATTAACCTGAATAATAAAATAAACTTGCAATTTTTACTACTCAAAAAGCATTGGACAAATTGCTTTTGTGTTTTCCATTCCACCCACAAAGAGTTTTCTTCAGTACATTATATGGTACATTAAATGCTGCCATTAAAAACAAGAACTTGTCTCGCTAAAAACAAGCCCTTATATGACTATGAGGACGGAAAAATAATAAAGTTATGACTATCGGAATACAAAGAGGCAAAATCAAGATATTATTTTTGTCCTTAAGGTTGAAATTGGACCTCTAAGATGATTTCATGCAACAAACTCTGCATTTCTATAAATCACCGGTTAGACCATACATGGAATATTGTGTACAGTTTTAAGCACCTGTGTATGAGAAGGACATTGCTGAACTAGAATGCGTGCAAAGAAGGGAAAGCAAGGTAATTAAAGGACCTCATCACAGACGGGGATTCTTTACTGTAAGAGCAGTTCGACGATTGAACTCTCTGCCACATTGAAAAGTGTTTTTTTGAAAAATATAAAATTTCATCATATTTGTTCCAGATTCTGGAGATGGAACTTTGATCCAGGAATTTATTCTAATAGCCATATTTGGAGTAAGGGAGGAATTTTTCCCCTAATGACAACATTGGAATGCACTCCAAGACAGTTTTTGCCTTCCTCTGGATCAACACGGCAGGTTTATAGGTTGAATTTGATGGACCTTTTTTCAATATTATCAACTATTCAACTCTGTAACAAGCATGTAACAAAAGTGAGCTTCCATGGCCCATACGGGGATCGAACCCGTGACCTTGGCGTTATTAGCACCACACTCTAACCAACTGAGCTAACCAGCCACTTTTACACCAAAGATTCTCGTCACGTCAGTAGAAAATACATGCAAACGTGTATTCATATTGATATCCTATTAACCTGAATAATAAAATAAACTTGCAATTTTTACTACTCAAAAAGCATTGGACAAATTGCTTTTGTGTTTTCCATTCCACCCCACAAAGAGTTTTATTTCAGTACATTATATGGTACATTAAATGCTGCCATTAAAAACAAGAACTTGTCTCGCTAAAAACAAGCCCTTATATGACTATGAGGACGGAAAAATAATAAAGTTATGACTATCGGAATACAAAGAGGCAAAATCAAGATATTATTTTTGTCCTTAAGGTTGAAATTGGACCTCTAAGATGATTTCATGCAACAAACTCTGCATTTCTATAAATCACCGGTTAGACCATTCATGGAATATTGTGTACAGTTTTGAGCACCTGTGTATGAGAAGGACATTGCTGAACTAGAATGCGTGCAAAGAAGGGAAAGCAAGGTAATTAAAGGACCTCATCACAGACGGGGATTCTTTACTGTAAGAGCAGTTCGACGATTGAACTCTCTGCCACATTGAAAAGTGTTTTTTTGAAAAATATAAAATGTCATCATATTTGGACCAGATTCTGGAGATGGAACTTTGATCCAGGAATTTATTCTAATAGCCATATTTGGAGTAAGGGAGGAATTTTTCCCCTAATGACAACATTGGAATGCACTCCAAGACAGTTTTTGCCTTCCTCTGGATCAACACGGCAGGTTTATAGGTTGAATTTGATGGACCTTTTTTCAATATTATCAACTATTCAACTCTGTAACAAGCATGTAACAAAAGTGAGCTTCCATGGCCCGTACGGGGATCAAACCCGTGACCTTGGCGTTATTAGCACCATGCTCTAACCAACTGAGCTAACCGTCCACTTTTACACCAAAATTCACGTCACGTCAGTAGAAAATACATGCAAACGTGTATTCATATTGATATCCTATTAACCTGAATAATAAAATAAACTTGCAATTTTTACTACTCAAAAAGCATTGGACAAATTGCTTTTGTGTTTTCCATTCCACCCCACAAAGAGTTTTCTTTCAGTACATTATATGGTACATTAAATGCTGCCATTAAAAACAAGAACTTGTCTCGCTAAAAACAAGCCCTTATATGACTATGAGGACGGAAAAATAATAAAGTTATGACTATCGGAATACAAAGAGGCAAAATCAAGATATTATTTTTGTCCTTAAGGTTGAAATTGGACCTCTAAGATGATTTCATGCAACAAACTCTGCATTTCTATAAATCACCGGTTAGACCATACATGGAATATTGTGTACAGTTTTGAGCACCTGTGTATGAGAAGGACATTGCTGAACTAGAATGCGTGCAAAGAAGGGAAAGCAAGGTAATTAAAGGACCTCATCACAGACGGGGATTCTTTACTGTAAGAGCAGTTCGACGATTGAACTCTGCCACATTGAAAAGTGTTTTTTTGAAAAATATAAAATGTCATCATATTTGTACCAGATTCTGGAGATGGAACTTTGATCCAGGAATTTATTCTAATAGCCATATTAGGAGTAAGGGAGGAATTTTTCCCCTAATGACAACATTGGAATGCACTCCAAGACAGTTTTTGCCTTCCTCTGGATCAACACGGCAGGTTTATAGGTTGAATTTGATGGACCTTTTTTCAATATTATCAACTATTCAACTCTGTAACAAGCATGTAACAAAATTGAGCTTCCATGGCCCATACGGGGATCGAACCCGTGACCTTGGCGTTATTAGCACCACGCTCTAACCAACTGAGCTAACCAGCCACTTTTACACCAAAGATTCTCGTCACGTCAGTAGAAAATACATGCAAACGTGTATTCATATTGATATCCTATTAACCTGAATAATAAAATAAACTTGCAATTTTTACTACTCAAAAAGCATTGGACAAATTGCTTTTGTGTTTTCCATTCCACCCCACAAAGAGTTTTATTTCAGTACATTATATGGTACATTAAATGCTGCCATTAAAAACAAGAACTTGTCTCGCTAAAAACAAGCCCTTATATGACTATGAGGACGGAAAAATAATAAAGTTATGACTATCGGAATACAAAGAGGCAAAATCAAGATATTATTTTTGTCCTTAAGGTTGAAATTGGACCTCTAAGATGATTTCATGCAACAAACTCTGCATTTCTATAAATCACCGGTTAGACCATACATGGAATATTGTGTACAGTTTTGAGCACCTGTGTATGAGAAGGACATTGCTGAACTAGAATGCGTGCAAAGAAGGGAAAGCAAGGTAATTAAAGGACCTCATCACAGACGGGGATTCTTTACTGTAAGAGCAGTTCGACGATTGAACTCTGCCACATTGAAAAGTGTTTTTTTGAAAAATATAAAATGTCATCATATTTGTACCAGATTCTGGAGATGGAACTTTGATCCAGGAATTTATTCTAATAGCCATATTAGGAGTAAGGGAGGAATTTTTCCCCTAATGACAACATTGGAATGCACTCCAAGACAGTTTTTGCCTTCCTCTGGATCAACACGGCAGGTTTATAGGTTGAATTTGATGGACCTTTTTTCAATATTATCAACTATTCAACTCTGTAACAAGCATGTAACAAAATTGAGCTTCCATGGCCCATACGGGGATCGAACCCGTGACCTTGGCGTTATTAGCACCACGCTCTAACCAACTGAGCTAACCAGCCACTTTTACACCAAAGATTCTCGTCACGTCAGTAGAAAATACATGCAAACGTGTATTCATATTGATATCCTATTAACCTGAATAATAAAATAAACTTGCAATTTTTACTACTCAAAAAGCATTGGACAAATTGCTTTTGTGTTTTCCATTCCACCCCACAAAGAGTTTTATTTCAGTACATTATATGGTACATTAAATGCTGCCATTAAAAACAAGAACTTGTCTCGCTAAAAACAAGCCCTTATATGACTATGAGGACGGAAAAATAATAAAGTTATGACTATCGGAATACAAAGAGGCAAAATCAAGATATTATTTTTGTCCTTAAGGTTGAAATTGGACCTCTAAGATGATTTCATGCAACAAACTCTGCATTTCTATAAATCACCGGTTAGACCATACATGGAATATTGTGTACAGTTTTGAGCACCTGTGTATGAGAAGGACATTGCTGAACTAGAATGCGTGCAAAGAAGGGAAAGCAAGGTAATTAAAGGACCTCATCACAGACGGGGATTCTTTACTGTAAGAGCAGTTCGACGATTGAACTCTCTGCCACATTGAAAAGTGTTTTTTTGAAAAATATAAAATGTCATCATATTTGTACCAGATTCTGGAGATGGAACTTTGATCCAGGAATTTATTCTAATAGCCATATTAGGAGTAAGGGAGGAATTTTTCCCCTAATGACAACATTGGAATGCACTCCAAGACAGTTTTTGCCTTCCTCTGGATCAACACGGCAGGTTTATAGGTTGAATTTGATGGACCTTTTTTCAATATTATCAACTATTCAACTCTGTAACAAGCATGTAACAAAAGTGAGCTTCCATGGCCCATACGGGGATCGAACCCGTGACCTTGGCGTTATTAGCACCACGCTCTAACCAACTGAGCTAACCAGCCACTTTTACACCAAAGATTCTCGTCACGTCAGTAGAAAATACATGCAAACGTGTATTCATATTGATATCCTATTAACCTGAATAATAAAATAAACTTGCAATTTTTACTACTCAAAAAGCATTGGACAAATTGCTTTTGTGTTTTCCATTCCACCCCACAAAGAGTTTTATTTCAGTACATTATATGGTACATTAAATGCTGCCATTAAAAACAAGAACTTGTCTCGCTAAAAACAAGCCCTTATATGACTATGAGGACGGAAAAATAATAAAGTTATGACTATCGGAATACAAAGAGGCAAAATCAAGATATTATTTTTGTCCTTAAGGTTGAAATTGGACCTCTAAGATGATTTCATGCAACAAACTCTGCATTTCTATAAATCACCGGTTAGACCATTCATGGAATATTGTGTACAGTTTTGAGCACCTGTGTATGAGAAGGACATTGCTGAACTAGAATGCGTGCAAAGAAGGGAAAGCAAGGTAATTAAAGGACCTCATCACAGACGGGGATTCTTTACTGTAAGAGCAGTTCGACGATTGAACTCTCTGCCACATTGAAAAGTGTTTTTTTGAAAAATATAAAATGTCATCATATTTGGACCAGATTCTGGAGATGGAACTTTGATCCAGGAATTTATTCTAATAGCCATATTTGGAGTAAGGGAGGAATTTTTCCCCTAATGACAACATTGGAATGCACTCCAAGACAGTTTTTGCCTTCCTCTGGATCAACACGGCAGGTTTATAGGTTGAATTTGATGGACCTTTTTTCAATATTATCAACTATTCAACTCTGTAACAAAAGTGAGCTTCCATGGCCCGTACGGGGATCGGACCCGTGACCTTGGCGTTATTAGCACCACGCTCTAACCAACTGAGCTAACCGGCCACTTTTACACCAAAGATTCACGTCACGTCAGTAGAAAATACATGCAAACGTGTATTCATATTGATATCCTATTAACCTGAATAATAAAATAAACTTGCAATTTTTACTACTCAAAAAGCATTGGACAAATTGCTTTTGTGTTTTCCATTCCACCCCACAAAGAGTTTTCTTCAGTACATTATATGGTACATTAAATGCTGCCATTAAAAACAAGAACTTGTCTCGCTAAAAACAAGCCCTTATATGACTATGAGGACGGAAAAATAATAAAGTTATGACTATCGGAATACAAAGAGGCAAAATCAAGATATTATTTTTGTCCTTAAGGTTGAAATTGAACCTCTAAGATGATTTCATGCAACAAACTCTGCATTTCTATAAATCACCGGTTACACCATACATGGAATATTGTGTACAGTTTTGAGCACCTGTGTATGAGAAGGATATTGCTGAACTAGAATGCGTGCAAAGAAGGGAAAGCAAGGTAATTAAAGGACCTCATCACAGACGGGGATTCTTTACTGTAAGAGCAGTTCGACGATTGAACTCTCTGCCACATTGAAAAGTGTTTTTTTGAAAAATATAAAATTTCATCATATTTGTTCCAGATTCTGGAGATGGAACTTTGATCCAGGAATTTATTCTAATAGCCATATTTGGAGTAAGGGAGGAATTTTTCCCCTAGTGACAACATTGGAATGCACTCCAAGACAGTTTTTGCCTTCCTCTGGATCAACACAGCAGGTTTATAGGTTGAATTTGATGGACCTTTTTTCAATAATATCAACTATTCAACTCTGTAACAAGCATGTAACAAAAGTGAGCTTACATGGCCCGTACGGGGATCGAACCCGTGACCTTGGCGTTATTAGCACCACGCTCTAACCAACTGAGCTAACCGGCCACTTTTACACCAAATATTCACGTCACGTCAGTAGAAAATACATGCAAACGTGTATTCATATTGATATCCTATTAACCTGAATAATAAAATAAACTTGCAATTTTTACTACTCAAAAAGCATTGGACAAATTGCTTTTGTGTTTTCCATTCCACCCCACAAAGAGTTTTCTTCAGTACATTATATGGTACATTAAATGCTGCCATTAAAAACAAGAACTTGTCTCGCTAAAAACAAGCCCTTATATGACTATGAGGACGGAAAAATAATAAAGTTATGACTATCGGAATACAAAGAGGCAAAATCAAGATATTATTTTTGTCCTTAAGGTTGAAATTGAACCTCTAAGATGATTTCATGCAACAAACTCTGCATTTCTATAAATCACCGGTTAGACCATACATGGAATATTGTGTACAGTTTTGAGCACCTGTGTATGAGAAGGACATTGCTGAACTAGAATGCGTGCAAAGAAGGGAAAGCAAGGTAATTAAAGGACCTCATCACAGACGGGGATTCTTTACTGTAAGAGCAGTTCGACGATTGAACTCTCTGCCACATTGAAAAGTGTTTTTTTGAAAAATATAAAATGTCATCATATTTGTACCAGATTCTGGAGATGGAACTTTGATCCAGGAATTTATTCTAATAGCCATATTTGGAGTAAGGGAGGAATTTTTCCCCTAATGACAACATTGGAATGCACTCCAAGACAGTTTTTGCCTTCCTCTGGATCAACACGGCAGGTTTATAGGTTGAATTTGATGGACCTTTTTTCAATATTATCAACTATTCAACTCTGTAACAAGCATGTAACAAAAGTGAGCTTCCATGGCCCGTACGGGGATCAAACCCGTGACCTTGGCGTTATTAGCACCACGCTCTAACCAACTGAGCTAACCGGCCACTTTTACACCAAAGATTCACGTCACGTCAGTAGAAAATACATGCAAACGTGTATTCATATTGATATCCTATTAACCTGAATAATAAAATAAACTTGCAATTTTTACTACTCAAAAAGCATTGGACAAATTGCTTTTGTGTTTTCCATTCCACCCCACAAAGAGTTTTCTTTCAGTACATTATATGGTACATTAAATGCTGCCATTAAAAACAAGAACTTGTCTCGCTAAAAACAAGCCCTTATATGACTATGAGGACGGAAAAATAATAAAGTTATGACTATCGGAATACAAAGAGGCAAAATCAAGATATTATTTTTGTCCTTAAGGTTGAAATTGGACCTCTAAGATGATTTCATGCAACAAACTCTGCATTTCTATAAATCACCGGTTAGACCATACATGGAATATTGTGTACAGTTTTGAGCACCTGTGTATGAGAAGGACATTGCTGAACTAGAATGCGTGCAAAGAAGGGAAAGCAAGGTAATTAAAGGACCTCATCACAGACGGGGATTCTTTACTGTAAGAGCAGTTCGACGATTGAACTCTCTGCCACATTGATAAGTGTTTTTTTGAAAAATATAAAATTTCATCATATTTGTACCAGATTCTGGAGATGGAACTTTGATCCAGGAATTTATTCTAATAGCCATATTTGGAGTAAGGGAGGAATTTTTCCCCTAATGACAACATTGGAATGCACTCCAAGACAGTTTTTGCCTTCCTCTGGATCAACACGGCAGGTTTATAGGTTGAATTTGATGGACCTTTTTTCAATATTATCAACTATTCAACTCTGTAACAAGCATGTAACAAAAGTGAGCTTCCATGGCCCGTACGGGGATCAAACCCGTGACCTTGGCGTTATTAGCACCACGCTCTAACCAACTGAGCTAACCGGCCACTTTTACACCAAAGATTCACGTCACGTCAGTAGAAAATACATGCAAACGTGTATTCATATTGATATCCTATTAACCTGAATAATAAAATAAACTTGCAATTTTTACTACTCAAAAAGCATTGGACAAATTGCTTTTGTGTTTTCCATTCCACCCCACAAAGAGGAGTTTTCTTTCAGTACATTATATGGTACATTAAATGCTGCCATTAAAAACAAGAACTTGTCTCGCTAAAAACAAGCCCTTATATGACTATGAGGACGGAAAAATAATAAAGTTATGACTATCGGAATACAAAGAGGCAAAATCAAGATATTATTTTTGTCCTTAAGGTTGAAATTGAACCTCTAAGATGATTTCATGCAACAAACTCTGCATTTCTATAAATCACCGGTTAGACCATACATGGAATATTGTGTACAGTTTTGAGCACCTGTGTATGAGAAGGACATTGCTGAACTAGAATGCGTGCAAAGAAGGGAAAGCAAGGTAATTAAAGGACCTCATCACAGACGGGGATTCTTTACTGTAAGAGCAGTTCGACGATTGAACTCTCTGCCACATTGATAAGTGTTTTTTTGAAAAATATAAAATTTCATCATATTTGTACCAGATTCTGGAGATGGAACTTTGATCCAGGAATTTATTCTAATAGCCATATTTGGAGTAAGGGAGGAATTTTTCCCCTAATGACAACATTGGAATGCACTCCAAGACAGTTTTTGCCTTCCTCTGGATCAACACGGCAGGTTTATAGGTTGAATTTGATGGACCTTTTTTCAATATTATCAACTATTCAACTCTGTAACAAGCATGTAACAAAAGTGAGCTTCCATGGCCCGTACGGGGATCAAACCCGTGACCTTGGCGTTATTAGCACCACGCTCTAACCAACTGAGCTAACCGGCCACTTTTACACCAAAGATTCACGTCACGTCAGTAGAAAATACATGCAAACGTGTATTCATATTGATATCCTATTAACCTGAATAATAAAATAAACTTGCAATTTTTACTACTCAAAAAGCATTGGACAAATTGCTTTTGTGTTTTCCATTCCACCCCACAAAGAGGAGTTTTCTTTCAGTACATTATATGGTACATTAAATGCTGCCATTAAAAACAAGAACTTGTCTCGCTAAAAACAAGCCCTTATATGACTATGAGGACGGAAAAATAATAAAGTTATGACTATCGGAATACAAAGAGGCAAAATCAAGATATTATTTTTGTCCTTAAGGTTGAAATTGAACCTCTAAGATGATTTCATGCAACAAACTCTGCATTTCTATAAATCACCGGTTAGACCATACATGGAATATTGTGTACAGTTTTGAGCACCTGTGTATGAGAAGGACATTGCTGAACTAGAATGCGTGCAAAGAAGGGAAAGCAAGGTAATTAAAGGACCTCATCACAGACGGGGATTCTTTACTGTAAGAGCAGTTCGACGATTGAACTCTCTGCCACATTGATAAGTGTTTTTTTGAAAAATATAAAATTTCATCATATTTGTACCAGATTCTGGAGATGGAACTTTGATCCAGGAATTTATTCTAATAGCCATATTTGGAGTAAGGGAGGAATTTTTCCCCTAATGACAACATTGGAATGCACTCCAAGACAGTTTTTGCCTTCCTCTGGATCAACACGGCAGGTTTATAGGTTGAATTTGATGGACCTTTTTTCAATATTATCAACTATTCAACTCTGTAACAAGCATGTAACAAAAGTGAGCTTCCATGGCCCGTACGGGGATCGAACCCGTGACCTTGGCGTTATTAGCACCACGCTCTAACCAACTGAGCTAACCGGCCACTTTTACACCAAAGATTCACGTCACGTCAGTAGAAAATACATGCAAACGTGTATTCATATTGATATCCTATTAACCTGAATAATAAAATAAACTTGCAATTTTTACTACTCAAAAAGCATTGGACAAATTGCTTTTGTGTTTTCCATTCCACCCCACAAAGAGTTTTCTTCAGTACATTATATGGTACATTAAATGCTGCCATTAAAAACAAGAACTTGTCTCGCTAAAAACAAGCCCTTATATGACTATGAGGACGGAAAAATAATAAAGTTATGACTATCGGAATACAAAGAGGCAAAATCAAGATATTATTTTTGTCCTTAAGGTTGAAATTGAACCTCTAAGATGATTTCATGCAACAAACTCTGCATTTCTATAAATCACCGGTTAGACCATACATGGAATATTGTGTACAGTTTTGAGCACCTCTGTATGAGAAGGACATTGCTGAACTAGAATGCGTGCAAAGAAGGGAAAGCAAGGTAATTAAAGGACCTCATCACAGACGGGGATTCTTTACTGTAAGAGCAGTTCGACGATTGAACTCTCTGCCACATTGAAAAGTGTTTTTTTGAAAAATATAAAATGTCATCATATTTGTACCAGATTCTGGAGATGGAACTTTGATCCAGGAATTTATTCTAATAGCCATATTTGGAGTAAGGGAGGAATTTTTCCCCTAATGACAACATTGGAATGCACTCCAAGACAGTTTTTGCCTTCCTCTGGATCAACACGGCAGGTTTATAGGTTGAATTTGATGGACCTTTTTTCAATATTATCAACTATTCAACTCTGTAACAAGCATGTAACAAAAGTGAGCTTCCATGGCCCGTACGGGGATCGAACCCGTGACCTTGGCGTTATTAGCACCACGCTCTAACCAACTGAGCTAACCGGCCACTTTTACACCAAAGATTCACGTCACGTCAGTAGAAAATACATGCAAACGTGTATTCATATTGATATCCTATTAACCTGAATAATAAAATAAACTTGCAATTTTTACTACTCAAAAAGCATTGGACAAATTGCTTTTGTGTTTTCCATTCCACCCCACAAAGAGTTTTCTTTCAGTACATTATATGGTACATTAAATGCTGCCATTAAAAACAAGAACTTGTCTCGCTAAAAACAAGCCCTTATATGACTATGAGGACGGAAAAATAATAAAGTTATGACTATCGGAATACAAAGAGGCAAAATCAAGATATTATTTTTGTCCTTAAGGTTGAAATTGAACCTCTAAGATGATTTCATGCAACAAACTCTGCATTTCTATAAATCACCGGTTACACCATACATGGAATATTGTGTACAGTTTTGAGCACCTGTGTATGAGAAGGACATTGCTGAACTAGAATGCGTGCAAAGAAGGGAAAGCAAGGTAATTAAAGGACCTCATCACAGACGGGGATTCTTTACTGTAAGAGCAGTTCGACGATTGAACTCTCTGCCACATTGAAAAGTGTTTTTTTGAAAAATATAAAATTTCATCATATTTGTACCAGATTCTGGAGATGGAACTTTGATCCAGGAATTTATTCTAATAGCCATATTTGGAGTAAGGGAGGAATTTTTCCACTAATGACAACATTGGAATGCACTCCAAGACAGTTTTTGCCTTCCTCTGGATCAACACGGCAGGTTTATAGGTTGAATTTGATGGACCTTTTTTCAATATTATCAACTATTCAACTCTGTAACAAGCATGTAACAAAAGTGAGCTTCCATGGCCCATACGGGGATCGAACCCATGACCTTGGCGTTATTAGTCCCACGCTCTAACCAACTGAGCTAACCGGCCACTTTTACACCAAGGATTCACGTCACGTCAGTAGAAAATACATGCAAACGTGTATTCATATTGATATCCTATTAACCTGAATAATAAAATAAACTTGCAATTTTTACTACTCAAAAAGCATTGGACAAATTGCTTTTGTGTTTTCCATTCCACCCCACAAAGAGTTTTCTTCAGTACATTATATGGTACATTAAATGCTGCCATTAAAAACAAGAACTTGTCTCGCTAAAAACAAGCCCTTATATGACTATGAGGACGTAAAAATAATAAAGTTATGACTATCGGAATACAAAGAGGCAAAATCAAGATATTATTTTTGTCCTTAAGGTTGAAATTGGACCTCTAAGATGATTTCATGCAACAAACTCTGCATTTCTATAAATCACCGGTTAGACCATACATGGAATATTGTCTACAGTTTTGAGCACCTGTGTATGAGAAGGACATTGCTGAACTAGAATGCGTGCAAAGAAGGGAAAGCAAGGTAATTAAAGGACCTCATCACAGACGGGGATTCTTTACTGTAAGAGCAGTTCGACGATTGAACTCTCTGCCACATTGAAAAGTGTTTTTTTGAAAAATATAAAATTTCATCATATTTGTACCAGATTCTGGAGATGGAACTATGATCCAGGAATTTATTCTAATAGCCATATTTGGAGTAAGGGAGGAATTTTTCCCCTAATGACAACATTGGAATGCACTCCAAGACAATTTTTGCCTTCCTCTGGATCAACACGGCCACATTGAAAAGTGTTTTTTTGAAAAATATAAAATTTCATCATATTTGTACCAGATTCTGGAGATGGAACTTTGATCCAGGAATTTATTCTAATAGCCATATTTGGAGTAAGGGAGGAATTTTTCCCCTAATGACAACATTGGAATGCACTCCAAGACAGTTTTTGCCTTCCTCTGGATCAACACTGCAGGTTTATAGGTTGAATTTGATGGACCTTTTTTCAATATTATCAACTATTCAACTCTGTAACAAGCATGTAACAACCATGTAACAAAAGTGAGCTTCCATGGCCCGTACGGGGATCGAACCCCTGACCTTGGCGTTATTAGCACCACGCTCTAACCACCTGAGCTAACCGGCCACTTTAACACCAAAGATTCACGTCACGTCAGTAGAAAATACATGCAAACGTGTATTCATATTGATATCCTATTAACCTGAATAATAAAATAAACTTGCAATTTTTACTACTCAAAAAGCATTGGACAAATTGCTTTTGTGTTTTCCATTCCACCCCACAAAGAGTTTTCTTTCAGTACATTATATGGTACATTAAATGCTGCCATTAAAAACAAGAACTTGTCTCGCTAAAAACAAGCCCTTATATGACTATGAGGACGGAAAAATAATAAAGTTATGACTATCGGAATACAAAGAGGCAAAATCAAGATACTATTTTTGTCCTTAAGGTTGAAATTGGACCTCTAAGATGATTTCATGCAACAAACTCTGCATTTCTATAAATCACCGGTTAGACCATACATGGAATATTGTGTACAGTTTTGAGCACCCGTGTATGAGAAGGACATTGCTGAACTAGAAAGCGTGCAAAGAAGGGAAAGCAAGGTAATTAAAGGACCTCATCACAGACGGGGATTCTTTACTGTAAGAGCAGTTCGACGATTGAACTCTCTGCCACATTGAAAAGTGTTTTTTTGAAAAATATAAAATTTCATCATATTTGTACCAGATTCTGGAGATGGAACTTTGATCCAGGAATTTATTCTAATAGCCATATTTGGAGTAAGGGAGGAATTTTTCCACTAATGACAACATTGGAATGCACTCCAAGACAGTTTTTGCCTTCCTCTGGATCAACACGGCAGGTTTATAGGTTGAATTTGATGGACCTTTTTTCAATATTATCAACTATTCAACTCTGTAACAAGAATGTAACAAAAGTGAGCTTCCATGGCCCATACGGGGATCGAACCCATGACCTTGGCGTTATTAGTCCCACGCTCTAACCAACTGAGCTAACCGGCCACTTTTACACCAAAGATTCACGTCACGTCAGTAGAAAATACATGCAAACGTGTATTCATATTGATATCCTATTAACCTGAATAATAAAATAAACTTGCAATTTTTACTACTCAAAAAGCATTGGACAAATTGCTTTTGTGTTTTCCATTCCACCCCACAAAGAGTTTTCTTCAGTACATTATATGGTACATTAAATGCTGCCATTAAAAACAAGAACTTGTCTCGCTAAAAACAAGCCCTTATATGACTATGAGGACGTAAAAATAATAAAGTTATGACTATCGGAATACAAAGAGGCAAAATCAAGATATTATTTTTGTCCTTAAGGTTGAAATTGGACCTCTAAGATGATTTCATGCAACAAACTCTGCATTTCTATAAATCACCGGTTAGACCATACATGGAATATTGTCTACAGTTTTGAGCACCTGTGTATGAGAAGGACATTGCTGAACTAGAATGCGTGCAAAGAAGGGAAAGCAAGGTAATTAAAGGACCTCATCACAGACGGGGATTCTTTACTGTAAGAGCAGTTCGACGATTGAACTCTCTGCCACATTGAAAAGTGTTTTTTTGAAAAATATAAAATTTCATCATATTTGTACCAGATTCTGGAGATGGAACTTTGATCCAGGAATTTATTCTAATAGCCATATTTGAAGTAAGGGAGGACTTTTTCCCCTAATGACAACATTGGAATGCACTCCAAGACAGTTTTTGCCTTCCTCTGGATCAACACGGCAGGTTTATAGGTTGAATTTGATGGACCTTTTTTCAATAATATCAACTATTCAACTCTGTAACAAGCATGTAACAAGCATGTAACAAGCATGTAACAAAAGTGAGCTTCCATGGCCCGTACGGGGATCGAACCCGTGACCTTGGCGTTATTAGCACCACACTCTAACCAACTGAGCTAACCGGCCACTTTTACACCAAACATTCACGTCACGTCAGTAGAAAATACATGCAAACGTGTATTCATATTGATATCCTATTAACCTGAATAATAAAATAAACTTGCAATTTTTACTACTCAAAAAGCATTGGACAAATTGCTTTTGTGTTTTCCATTCCACCCCACAAAGAGTTTTCTTCAGTACATTATATGGTACATTAAATGCTGCCATTAAAAACAAGAACTTGTCTCGCTAAAAACAAGCCCTTATATGACTATGAGGACGGAAAAATAATAAAGTTATGACTATCGGAATACAAAGAGGCAAAATCAAGATATTATTTTTGTCCTTAAGGTTGAAATTGAACCTCTAAGATGATTTCATGCAACAAACTCTGCATTTCTATAAATCACCGGTTAGACCATACATGGAATATTGTGTACAGTTTTGAGCACCTGTGTATGAGAAGGACATTGCTGAACTAGAATGCGTGCAAAGAAGGGAAAGCAAGGTAATTAAAGGACCTCATCACAGACGGGGATTCTTTACTGTAAGAGCAGTTCGACGATTGAACTCTGCCACATTGAAAAGTGTTTTTTTGAAAAATATAAAATTTCATCATATTTGTACCAGATTCTGGAGATGGAACTTTGATCCAGGAATTTATTCTAATAGCCATATTTGGAGTAAGGGAGGAATTTTTCGCCTAATGACAACATTGGAATGCACTCCAAGACAGTTTTTGCCTTCCTCTGGATCAACACGGCAGGTTTATAGGTTGAATTTGATGGACCTTTTTTCAATATTATCAACTATTCAACTCTGTAACAAGCATGTAACAAAAGTGAGCTTCCATGGCCGATGCGGGGATCGAACCCGTGACCTTGGCGTTATTAGCACCACTCTCTAACCAACTGAGCTAACCGGACACTTTTACAACAAAGATTCACGTCACGTCAGTAGAAAATACATGCAAACGTGTATTCATATTGATATCCTGTTAACCTGAATAATAAAATAAACTTGCAATTTTTACTACTCAAAAAGCATTGGACAAATTGCTTTTGTGTTTTCCATTCCACCCCACAAAGTGTTTTCTTTCAGTACATTATATGGTACATTAAATGCTGCCATTAAAAACAAGAACTTGTCTCGCTAAAAACAAGCCCTTATATGACTATGAGGACGGAAAAATAATAAAGTTATGACTATCGGAATACAAAGAGGCAAAATCAAGATATTATTTTTGTCATTAAGGTTGAAATTAGACCTCTAAGATGATTTCATGCAACAAACTCTGCATTTCTATAAATCACCGGTTAGACCATACATGGAATATTGTGTACAGTTTTAAGCACCTGTGTATGAGAAGGACATTGCTGAACTAGAATGCGTGCAAAGAAGGGAAAGCAAGGTAATTAAAGGACCTCATCACAGACGGGGATTCTTTACTGTAAGAGAAGTTCGACGATTGAACTCTCTGCCACATTGAAAAGTGTTTTTTTGAAAAATATAAAATGTCATCATATTTGTACCAGATTCTGGAGATGGAACTTTGATCCAGGAATTTATTCTAATAGCCATATTTGGAGTAAGGGAGGAATTTTTCCCCTAATGACAACATTGGAATGCACTCCAAGACAGTTTTTGCCTTCCTCTGGATCAACACTGCAGGTTTATAGGTTGAATTTGATGGACCTTTTTTCAATATTATCAACTATTCAACTCTGTAACAAGCATGTAACAAGCATGTAACAAAAGTGAGCTTCCACGGCCCGTACGGGGATCGAACCCGTGACCTTGGCGTTATTAGCACCACACTCTAACCAACTGAGCTAACCAGCCACTTTTACACCAAAGATTCACGTCACGTCAGTAGAAAATACATGCAAACGTGTATTCATATTGATATCCTATTAACCTGAATAATAAAATAAACTTGCAATTTTTACTACTCAAAAAGCATTGGACAAATTGCTTTTGTGCTTTCCATTCCACCCCACAAAGAGTTTTCTTTCAGTACATTATATGGTACATTAAATGCTGCCATTAAAAACAAGAACTTGTCTCGCTAAAAACAAGCCCTTATATGACTATGAGGATGGAAAAATAATAAAGTTATGACTATAGGAATACAAAGAGGCAAAATCAAGATATTATTTTTGTCCTTAAGGTTGAAATTTAACCTCTAAGATGATTTCATGCAACAAACTCTGCATTTCTATAAATCACCGGTTACACCATACATGGAATATTGTGTACAGTTTTAAGCACCTGTGTATGAGAAGGACATTGCTGAACTAGAATGCGTGCAAAGAAGGGAAAGCAAGGTAATTAAAGGACCTCATCACAGACGGGGATTCTTTACTGTAATAGCAGTTCGACGATTGAACTCTCTGCCACATTGAAAAGTGTTTTTTTGAAAAATATAAAATTTCATCATATTTGTACCAGATTCTGGAGATGGAACTTTGATCCAGGAATTTATTCTAATAGCCATATTTGGAGTAAGGGAGGAATTTTTCCCCTAATGACAACATTGGAATGCACTCCAAGACAGTTTTTGCCTTCCTCTGGATCAACACAGCAGGTTTATAGGTTGAATAGACCATACATGGAATATTGTGTACAGTTTTAAGCACCTGTGTATGAGAAGGACATTGCTGAACTAGAATGCGTGCAAAGAAGGGAAAGCAAGGTAATTAAACTAGCTCATCACAGACGGGGATTCTTTACTGTAAGAGCAGTTCGACGATTGAACTCTCTGCCACATTGAAAAGTGTATTTTTGAAAAATATAAAATTTCATCATATTTGTACCAGATTCTGGAGATGGAACTTTGATCCAGGAATTTATTCTAATAGCCATATTTGGAGTAAGGGAGGAATTTTTCCCCTAATGAGAAAATTGGAATGCACTCCAAGACAGTTTTTGCCTTCCTCTGGATCAACACGGCAGGTTTATAGGTTGAATTTGATGGAACTTTTTTCAATATTATCAACTATTCAACTCTGTAACAAGCATGTAACAAAAGTGAGCTTCCATGGCCCATACGGGGATCGAACCCGTGACCTTGGCGTTATTAGCACCACGCTCCTACCAACTAAGCTAACCAGCCACTTTTACACCAAAGATTCACGTCACGTCAGTAGAAAATACATGCAAACGTGTATTCATATTGATATCCTATTAACCTGAATAATAAAATAAACTTGCAATTTTTACTACTCAAAAAGCATTGGACAAATTGCTTTTGTGTTTTCCATTCCACCCCACAAAGAGTTTTCTTTCAGTACATTATATGGTACATTAAATGCTGCCATTAAAAACAAGAACTTGTCTCGCTAAAAACAAGCCCTTATATGACTATGAGGACGGAAAAATAATAAAGTTATGACTATCGGAATACAAAGAGGCAAAATCAAGATATTATTTTTGTCCTTAAGGTTGAAATTGAACCTCTAAGATGATATCATGCAACAAACTCTGCATTTCTATAAATCACCGGTTAGACCATACATGGAATATTGTGTACAGTTTTAAGCACCTGTGTATGAGAAGGACATTGCTGAACTAGAATGCGTGCAAAGAAGGGAAAGCAAGGTAATTAAAGGACCTCATCACAGAGTTTGAGTAGTTTTTGCCTTCCTCTGGATCAACACGGCAGGTTTATAGGTTGAATTTGATGGACCTTTTTTCAATATTATCAACTATTCAACTCTGTAACAAGCATGTAACAAAAGTGGCTCGTACGGGGATCGAACCCGTGACCTTGGCGTTATTAGCACCACGCTCTAACCAACTGAGCTAACCGGCCACTTTTACACCAAAGATTCACGTCACGTCAGTAGAAAATACATGCAAACGTGTATTCATATTGATATCCTATTAACCTGAATAATAAAATAAACTTGCAATTTTTACTACTCAAAAAGAATTGGACAAATTGCTTTTGTGTTTTCCATTCCACCCCACAAAGAGTTTTCTTTCAGTACATTATATGGTACATTAAATGCTGCCATTAAAAACAAGAACTTGTCTCGCTAAAAACAAGCCCTTATATAACTATGAGGACGGAAAAATAATAAAGTTATGACTATCGGAATACAAAGAGGCAAAATCAAGATATTATTTTTGTCCTTAAGGTTGAAGTTGGACCTCTAAGATGATTTCATGCAACAAACTCTGCATTTCTATAAATCACCGGTTAGACCATACATGGAATATTGTGTACAGTTTTGAGCACCTGTGTATGAGAAGGACATTGCTGAACTAGAATGCGTGCAAAGAAGGGAAAGCAAGGTAATTAAAGGACCTCATCACAGACGGGGATTCTTTACTGTAAGAGCAGTTCGACGATTGAACTCTCTGCCACATTGAAAAGTGTTTTTTTGAAAAATATAAAATTTCATCATATTTGTACCAGATTCTGGAGATGGAACTTTGATCCAGGAATTTATTCTAATAGCCATATTTGGAGTAAGGGAGGAATTTTTCCCCTAATGACAACATTGGAATGCACTCCAAGACAGTTTTTGCCTTCCTCTGGATCAACACGGCAGGTTTATAGGTTGAATTTGATGGACCTTTTTTCAATATTATCAACTATTCAACAAGCATGTAACAAAAGTGAGCTTCCATAGCCCGTACAGGGATCAAACCCGTGACCTTGGCGTTATTAGCACCACGCTCTAACCAACTGAGCTAACCGGCCACTTTTACACCAAAGATTCACGTCACGTCAGTAGAAAATACATGCAAACGTGTATTCATATTGATATCCTATTAACCTGAATAATAAAATAAACTTGCAATTTTTACTACTCAAAAAGCATTGGACAAATTGCTTTTGTGTTTTCCATTCCACCCCATAAAGAGTTTTCTTTTAGTACATTATATGGTACATTAAATGCTGCCATTAAAAACAAGAACTTGTCTCGCTAAAAACAAGCCCTTATATGACTATGAGGACGGAAAAATAATAAAGTTATGACTATCGGAATACAAAGAGGCAAAATCAAGATATTATTTTTGTCCTTAAGGTTGAAATTGGACCTCTAAGATGATTTCATGCAACAAACTCTGCATTTCTATAAATCACCGGTTAGACCATACATGGAATATTGTGTACAGTTTTGAGCACCTGTGTATGAGAAGGACATTGCTGAACTAGAATGCGTGCAAAGAAGGGAAAGCAAGGTAATTAAAGGACCTCATCACAGACGGGGATTCTTTACTGTAAGAGCAGTTCGACGATTGAACTCTCTGCCACATTGAAAAGTGTTTTTTTGAAAAATATAAAATTTCATCATATTTGTACCAGATTATGGAGATGGGACTTTGATCCAGGAATTTATTCTAATAGCCATATTTGGAGTAAGGGAGGAATTTTTTCCCTAAAGAGAAAATTGGAATGCACTCCAAGACAGTTTTTGCCTTCCTCTGGATCAACACGGCAGGTTTATAGGTTGAATTTGATGGACCTTTTTTCAATATTATCAACTATTCAACTATTCAACAAGCATGTAACAAAAGTGAGCTTCCATGGCTCGAACCCGTGACCTTGGCGTTATTAGCACCACGCTCTAACCAACTGAGCTAACCGGCCACTTTTATACCAAAGATTCACGTCACGTCAGTAGAAAATACATGCAAACGTGTATTCATATTGATATCCTATTAACCTGAATAATAAAATAAACTTGCAATTTTTACTACTCAAAAAGCATTGGACAAATTGCTTTTGTGTTTTCCATTCCACCCCACAAAGAGTTTTCTTTCAGTACATTATATGGTACATTAAATGCTGCAATTAAAAACAAGAACTTGTCTCGCTAAAAACAAGCCCTTATATGACTATGAGGACGGAAAAATAATAAAGTTATGACTATCGGAATACAAAGAGGCAAAATCAAGATATTATTTTTGTCCTTAAGGTTGAAATTGGACCTCTAAGATGATTTCATGCAACAAACTCTGCATTTCTATAAATCACCGGTTACACCATACATGGAATATTGTGTACAGTTTTAAGCACCTGTGTATGAGAAGGACATTGCTGAACTAGAATGCGTGCAAAGAAGGGAAAGCAAGGTAATTAAAGGACCTCATCACAGACGGGGATTCTTTACTGTAAGAGCAGTTCGACGATTGAACTCTCTGCCACATTGAAAAGTGTTTTTTTGAAAAATATAAAATTTCATGATATTTGTACCAGATTCTGGAGATGGAACTTTGATCCAGGAATTTATTCTAATAGCCATATTTAGAGCAAGGGAGAAATTTTTCCCCTAATGACAACATTGGAATGCACTCCAAGACAGTTTTTGCCTTCCTCTGGATCAACACGGCAGGTTTATAGGTTGAATTTGATGGACCTTTTTTCAATATTATCAACTATTCAACTCTGTAACAAATGTGAGCTTCCATGGCCCGTACGGGGATCGAACCCATGACCTTGGCGTTATTAGCACCACGCTCTAACCAACTGAGCTAACCGGCCACTTTTACACCAAAGATTCACTTCACGTCAGTAGAAAATACATGCAAAACGTGTATTCATATTGATATCCTATTAACCTGAATAACAAAATAAACTTGCAATTTTTACTACTCAAAAAGCATTGGACAAATTGCTTTTGTGATTTCCATTCCACTCCACAAAGAGTTTTCTTTCAGTACATTATATGGTACATTAAATGCTGCCATTAAAAACAAGAACTTGTCTCGCTAAAAACAAGCCCTTATATGACTATGAGGACGGAAAAATAATAAAGTTATGACTATCGGAATACAAAGAGGCAAAATCAAGATATTATTTTTGTCCTTAAGGTTGAAATTGGACCTCTAAGATGATTTCATGCAACAAACTCTGCATTTCTATAAATCACCGGTTAGACCATACATGGAATATTGTGTACAGTTTTGAGCACCTGTGTATGAGAAGGACATTGCTGAACTAGAATGCGTGCAAAGAAGGGAAAGCAAGGTAATTAAAGGACCTCATCACAGACGGGGATTCTTTACTGTAAGAGCAGTTCGACGATTGAACTCTCTGCCACATTGAAAAGTGTTTTTTTGAAAAATATAAAATTTCATCATATTTGTACCAGATTCTGGAGATGGAACTTTGATCCAGGAATTTATTCTAATAGCCATATTTGGAGTAAGGGAGGAATTTTTCCCCTAATGACAACATTGGAATGCACTCCAAGACAGTTTTTGCCTTCCTCTGGATCAACACGGCATGTTTATAGGTTGAATTTGATGGACCTTTTTTCAATATTATCAACTATTCAACTCTGTAACAAAAGTGAGCTTCCATGGCCCGTACAGGGATCAAACCCGTGACCTTGGCGTTATTAGCACCACACTCTAACCAACTGAGCTAACCGGCCACTTTTACACCAAAGATTCACGTCACGTCAGTAGAAAATACATGCAAACGTGTATTCATATTGATATCCTATTAACCTGAATAATAAAATAAACTTGCAATTTTTACTACTCAAAAAGCATTGGACAAATTGCTTTTGTGTTTTCCATTCCACCCCACAAAGAGTTTTCTTTCAGTACATTATATGGTACATTAAATGCTGCCATTAAAAACAAGAACTTGTCTCGCTAAAAACAAGCCCTTATATGACTATGAGGACGGAAAAATAATAAAGTTATGACTATCGGAATACAAAGAGGCAAAATCAAGATATTATTTTTGTCCTTAAGGTTGAAATTGGACCTCTAAGATGATTTCATGCAACAAACTCTGCATTTCTATAAATCACCGGTTAGACCATACATGGAATATTGTGTACAGTTTTGAGCACCTGTGTATGAGAAGGACATTGCTGAACTAGAATGCGTGCAAAGAAGGGAAAGCAAGGTAATTAAAGGACCTCATCACAGACGGGGATTCTTTACTGTAAGAGCAGTTCGACGATTGAACTCTCTGCCACATTGAAAAGTGTTTTTTTGAAAAATATAAAATTTCATCATATTTGTACCAGATTCTGGAGATGGAACTTTGATCCAGGAATTTATTCTAATAGCCATATTTGGAGTAAGGGAGGAATTTTTCCCCTAATGACAACATTGGAATGCACTCCAAGACAGTTTTTGCCTTCCTCTGGATCAACACGGCAGGTTTATAGGTTGAATTTGATGGACCTTTTTTCAATATTATCAACTATTCAACTTTGTAACAAGCATGTAACAAAAGTGAGCATCATGGCCCGTACGGGGATCGAACCCATGACCTTGGCGTTATTAGCACCACGCTATAACCAACTGAGCTAACCGGCCACTTTTACACCAAAGATTCACGTCACGTCAGTAGAAAATACATGCAAACGTGTATTCATATTGATATCCTATTAACCTGAATAATAAAATAAACTTGCAATTTTTACTACTCAAAAAGCATTGGACAAATTGCTTTTGTGTTTTCCATTCCACCCCACAAAGAGTTTTCTTTCAGTACATTATATGGTACATTAAATGCTGCCATTAAAAACAAGAACTTGTCTCGCTAAAAACAAGCCCTTATATGACTATGAGGACGGAAAAATAATAAAGTTATGACTATCGGAATACAAAGAGGCAAAATCAAGATATTATTTTTGTCCTTAAGGTTGAAATTGGACCTCTAAGATGATTTCATGCAATAAACTCTGCATTTCTATAAATCACCGGTTAGACCATACATGGAATATTGTGTACAGTTTTGAGCACCTGTGTATGAGAAGGACATTGCTGAACTAGAATGCGTGCAAAGAAGGGAAAGCAAGGTAATTAAAGGACCTCATCACAGACGGGGATTCTTTACTGTAAGAGAAGTTCTACGATTGAACTCTCTGCCACATTGAAAAGTGTTTTTTTGAAAAATATAAAATTTAAAATATAAATAGGACGGAAAAATAATAAAGTTATGACTATCGGAATACAAAGAGGCAAAATCAAGATATTATTTTTGTCCTTAAGGTTAAAATTGGGCCTCTAAGATGATTTCATGCAACAAACTCTGCATTTCTATAAATCACCGGTTAGACCATACACGGAATATTGTGTACAGTTTTGAGCACCTGTGTATGAGAAGGACATTGCTGAACTAGAATGCGTGCAAAGAAGGGAAAGCAAGGTAATTAAAGGACCTCATCACAGACGGGGATTCTTTACTGTAAGAGCAGTTCGACGATTGAACTCTCTGCCACATTGAAAAGTGTTTTTTTGAAAAATATAAAATTTAAAATATAAATAGGACGGAAAAATAATAAAGTTATGACTATCGGAATACAAAGAGGCAAAATCAAGATATTATTTTTGTCCTTAAGGTTAAAATTGGGCCTCTAAGATGATTTCATGCAACAAACTCTGCATTTCTATAAATCACCGGTTAGACCATACATGGAATATTGTGTACAGTTTTGAGCACCTGTGTATGAGAAGGACATTGCTGAACTAGAATGCGTGCAAAGAAGGGAAAGCAAGGTAATTAAAGGACCTCATCACAGACGGGGATTCTTTACTGTAAGAGCAGTTCGACGATTGAACTCTCTGCCACATTGAAAAGTGTTTTTTTGAAAAATATAAAATTTCATCATATTTGTACCAGATTCTGGAGATGGAACTTTGATCCAGGAATTTATTCTAATAGCCATATTTGGAGTAAGGGAGGAATTTTTCCCCTAATGACAACATTGGAATGCACTCCAAGACAGTTTTTGCCTTCCTCTGGATCAACACTGCAGGTTTATATGTTGAATTTGATGGACCTTTTTTCAATATTATCAACTATTCAACTCTGTAACAAGCATGTAACAAAAGTGAGCTTCCATGGCCCGTACGGGGATCGAACCCGTGACCTTGGCGTTATTAGCACCACGCTCTAACCAACTGAGCTAACCGGCCACTTTTACACCAAAGATTCACGTCACGTCAGTAGAAAATACATGCAAACGTGTATTCATATTGATATCCTATTAACCTGAATAATAAAATAAACTTGAAATTTTTACTACTCAAAAAGCATTGGACAAATTGCTTTTGTGTTTTCCATTCCACCCCACAAAGAGTTTTCTTTCAGTACATTATATGGTACATTAAATGCTGCCATTAAAAACAAGAACTTGTCTCGCTAAAAACAAGCCCTTATATGACTATGAGGACGGAAAAATAATAAAGTTATGACTATCGGAATACAAAGAGGCAAAATCAAGATATTATTTTTGTCCTTAACCCCTTAAGGACGCAGCCTAGTTTGGGCCTTAAGGCTCAGAGCCCATTTTTCAAATCTGACATATTTCACTTTATGTGGTAATAACGTCGGAATGCTTAAACCTATCTAAGCGATTCTGAGATTGTTTTCTCGTGACACTTTGGGCTTCATGTTCGTGGTAAAATTTGGTCGATATATTCAGTCTTTATTTGTGAAAAATTGCAAAATTTAGAGAAAATTTACAAAAAATAGCATTTTTCAGAATTTAAATGCATCTGCTTGAAAAACAGACGGTTATACCACCCAAAATAGTTACTAGTTCACACTTCCCATATGTCTACTTTAGATTGGCATCGTTTTTTGAACATTATTTTATTTTTCTCGGACGTTACAAGGCTTAGAACATAAACAGCAATTTCTCATATTCTTAAGAAAATTTCAAAAGCCTTTTTTTGAAGGTGCCAGTTCAGTTCTGAAGTGGATTTGAGGGGCCTATGTATTAGAAACCCCCATAAAACACCCCATTTTAAAAACTAGACCCCTCAAAGTATTCAAAACAGCATATAGAAAGTTTTTTAACCCTTCAGGCATTTCACAGGAATTAAAGCAAGGTGGAAATGAAATTTGCAAATTTCATTTTTTCTGCTGAATTTCAATTTTATTCAATTTTTTTTTAGTAACAGAGAAGGTTTTACCAGAGAAACACTACTAAATATGTATTGTCCAGATTCTGCAGTTTTTAGAAATGTCCCACATGTGGCCCTACTGCGCTCGTGGACTAAAACACAAGCCCCAGAAGCAAAGAAGCACCTAGTGCATTTTGAGGCCTCTTTTTTATTACAATATATTTTAGGCAGCATGCCAGGTTTGAAGAGGTGTTGAGGTATCAAAACAATGGAAACCCACCAGAAGTGACCCCATTTTGGAAATTACACCCCTCAAGGAATTCATTTATGGTTTTTGTTATCATTTTGACCGCACAGTTTTTTCACAGCACCTATTTGAATTGGGCTGTGAAATGAAAAAAATGATATTTTTTCCAATAAGATGTCATTTTTGATCACATTTTCTTATTTTCACAAGGAACAACATACCCCATTTTGTTGCCCAATTTGTCCTTAGTGCGGCAATACCCCATTTGTGGTGATAAACTGCCGTTTGGGCCCATGGGAGGGCTCAGAAGGAAAGGACCACCATTTGGCCTACTGGAGCTTTTCTGGTGCTAAGTCATGTATGCAGAAGCCCCTGAGGTACCAGTACAGTTGAAACCCCGAGAAGTGACCCCATTTTAAAAACTACACCCTTTAAGACATTCATCTAGAGGTGTAGTGAGCATTTTGACCCCACAGGTACTGTGTAAAAGATAATGCGCAGCAGATGGTGCAGTGTGAGATTTGCAATTTAATATATATATATGGCATGTCAGTGTCCAATATAGTGTGCCCAGCATGCGCCACCGGAGATATACACCCCTTAAATTGTAATGTGGGTTCTCCTGGGTACGGCAAGACCCTACATGTGGCTGTTATCAGCTGCCTGGGCATACGGCAGGGCTCAGAAGGGAAAGATGAGGGGGGTAAGCTGTGCGGAGTGCATCAGGGTAAATTAAAAATCAAGGGATGTATGATACATTTTAAAACAATCTTTTATACAGAGCCCTGGTTTTTCGGGACACGTGTCACATTGGTATATTGTGTTCTTCCTTATCCCCCTCTTATAGCAGACTCTGCACCTCTTTTGACTCTTTCCCTTTCCACCGGTTTGGGGAACTTCTCCTTGAAAGTGTTGCCCTGGTACGATGCGTGTGGCCTCGCTTCCAGAAGTACTGGGTACCCCCCCTTCCTGGTCCCTAAAGATTAGATCTTGAAATTCCAGGAAAGTTCCCCTCTGGCCTGCACATCGACGTAGCACGTACGCATTGTACAAAGCCATCTGTATGATGTGCCCGGCCAGCTTCTTATACCACACCGCATGGCGCTGTAGGGCTTCAGGACTTGATTTGACAAGTCCATCCCTCCCATGTACCTATTGTAGTCCAGGATGCAGTCTGGTTTGGGGGTGGCCTTTCCTTCATATATCCTAAATCTGTAGGTATACCCTGATGCCCTCTCACAGCTTATACATCTTCACGCCATACCTTGCCCTCTTACCCGGCAGGTACTGGCGGAATTGAACCCTCCCTTTAAAATGTACCAAGGACTCATCAATAGAAAAACACTTCTCGGGGGTGTATGCTTGGGAAAACCGGGCACTAGAACGGTCTAATAGGGGTCTCCGTTTATACAAACGGTCAAAACTGGGGTAATCTCGGGGTGGGCACGGCTCATTATCAGTATAATGTGAGAAGCGAAGTATTGCCTCATTTATTTATTTTTTTAGGTTCCAGTTCATTTCTGAAGTTGCTTTGAGGGGCCCATATATTAGAAACCCCTATCAAACACCCCATTTTAGAAACTAGACCCCTCAAAGTATTCACAACAGCATTTAGAAAGTTTATGAACCCTTTAGGTGTTTCACAGAAATTTAGAGCAAAGTAGAGGTGAAATTTACTCTTTTTATACCATTTTTTTTATAACACAAAAGGATTTATCAGTGAAACGCAACTTAATACGTATTGCCCAGATTCTGCAGTTTAGAGAAATATCCCACATGTGGCCCTCGGGCGGTAATGGACTGAAGCACCGGCCTCCGAAGCAAAGGAGCACCTAGCGGATTTTGAGCCCTCTTTTTTATTAGGCACCATGTCCGGTTTGAAGAGGTCTTGTGGTGCCAAAACATTGGAAACCCCACAAAAGTGAACCCAATTTGGAAACTAGACTCCTTGAGGAATCCATTGTAGTTTTCTTGGGGTGCATGTGGCTTTTTGATCAGTTTTTATTCCATTTTTAAGTGGCGTGGTGACTAATAAACAGCAATTCTACTATTGTTTTTGTATACTTTTTTTTTTACCGCGTTCACCGTGCGCTATAAATGACATATTCACTTTATTCTGCGGGGCGATACGATTACGGCGATACCAGATGTTTATAGTTTTTTTTTATGTCTTATGGCGTTTGCACAATAAAATACGTTTTGTAAACAATCATTCACTTTTTGTGTTACCTTATTCTAAGAGCCATAACGTTTTTATTTTTCAATCAATAAAGCCGTGCGAGGACTTATTTTTTGCGTAACGAACTGTAGTTTCAATCAGGACCATTTTTCGGTACATGCGACTTTTTGATCTCTTTTTATTCCATTTTTTGGGAGGTGAAGTGACCAAACAATTGTGATTGTGGTACGGTTTATTAATATTTTTTTTTACGGCGTTCACCGTGCGGGATAAATAACAAAATAGTTTTGTAGTTCAGGCCGTTACGGACACGGCGATACCAATTATGTATAGTTTATTTGTTTGTTTATATTTTTTTATTAATAATAAATGACTGATAAGGGAAAAAGTGGGACTTTTACTTTTATTACTTTTAAAACTTTTATTTTCTTATTTTTACACATCTTTTTTGAACTTTTTTTTTACTTTATTACTTTGTCCCACTAGGGGACATGAGGGCAGGAGGCCCTGATCGCTATTCTAATACACTGCACTACATGCGTAGTGCAGTGTATTAGAACTGTCAGCTACTCACTGACAGCAAGCATAGTGGGTCCTGACGTTGTCAGGACCCACTAGGCTTCCGTCTATGGCATAGCCGGACGCCATTGTTTGGTGTCCGGTTGCCATAGTCACCATCGCCGGCCGCTATCGTCTAGCAGGCCGGCGATGGCGGATTAACCCCTAAGAAGCCGCGATCGCTATTGAACGCGGCTTCTGAGGGGTTAATCGGCGGGGGAGCTCCGCGATCGGTCCCGGCACATTGAGCAGTGATAGTCTGCTGTCGGAAACAGCAGCTATCACAGCTCATGAACGCGCCCCGCGCGAACGGCGCCGTGTTTACTCCATGACCTACTATTAGGTCACTGAGCGCGAACGCTACAGTTAGCATGACCTAATAGTAGGTCATGGAGCGTTAAGGGGTTAAGGTTGAAATTGGACCTCTAAGATGATTTCATGCAACAAACTCTGCATTTCTATAAATCACCGGTTAGACCATACATGGAATATTGTGTACAGTTTTGAGCACCTGTGTATGAGAAGGACATTGCTGAACTAGAATGCGTGCAAAGAAGGGAAAGCAAGGTAATTAAAGGACCTCATCACAGACGGGGATTCTTTACTGTAAGAGAAGTTCGACGATTGAACTCTCTGCCACATTGAAAAGTGTTTTTTTGAAAAATATAAAATTTCATCATATTTGTACCAGATTCTGGAGATGGAACTTTGATCCAGGAATTTATTCTAATAGCCATATTTGGAGTAAGGGAGGAATTTTTCCCCTAATGACAACATTGGAATGCACTCCAAGACAGTTTTTGCCTTCCTCTGGATCAACACAGCAGGTTTATAGGTTGAATTTGATGGACCTTTTTTTCAATATTATCAACTATTCAACTCTGTAATAAGCATGTAACAAAAGTGAGCTTCCACAGCCCGTATGGGGATCGAACCCGTGACCTTGGCGTTATTAGCACCACGCTCTAACCAACTGAGCTAACCGGCCACTTTTACACCAAAGATTCACGTCACGTCAGTAGAAAATACATGCAAAACGTGTATTCATATTGATATCCTATTAACCTGAATAATAAAATAAACTTGCAATTTTTACTACTCAAAAAGCATTGGACAAATTGCTTTTGTGATTTCCATTCCACCCCACAAAGAGTTTTCTTTCAGTACATTATATGGTACATGAAATGCTGCCATTAAAAACAAGAACTTGTCTCGCTAAAAACAAGCCCTTATATGACTATGAGGACGGAAAAATAATAAAGTTATGACTATCGGAATACAAAGAGGCAAAATCAAGATATTATTTTTGTCCTTAAGGTTGAAATTGGACCTCTAAGATGATTTCATGCAACAAACTCTGCATTTCTATAAATCACCGGTTAGACCATACATGGAATATTGTGTACAGTTTTGAGCACCTGTGTATGAGAAGGACATTGCTGAACTAGAATGCGTGCAAAGAAGGGAAAGCAAGGTAATTAAAGGACCTCATCACAGACGGGGATTCTTTACTGTAAGAGCAGTTCGACGATTGAACTCTCTGCCACATTGATAAGTGTTTTTTTGAAAAATATAAAATTTCATCATATTTGTACCAGATTCTGGAGATGGAACTTTGATCCAGGAATTTATTCTAATAGCCATATTTGGAGTAAGGGAGGAATTTTTCCCCTAATGACAACATTGGAATGCACTCCAAGACAGTTTTTGCCTTCCTCTGGATCAACACGGCAGGTTTATAGGTTGAATTTAATGGACCTTTTTTCAATATTATCAACTATTCAACTCTGTAACAAGCATGTAACAAAAGTGAGCTTCCATGGCCCGTACGGGGATCGAACCCGTGACCTTGGCGTTATTAGCACCACGCTCTAACCAACTGAGCTAACCGGCCACTTTTACACCAAAGATTCACGTCACGTCAGTAGAAAATACATGCAAACGTGTATTCATATTGATATCCTATTAACCTGAATAATAAAATAAACTTGCAATTTTTACTACTCAAAAAGCATTGGACAAATTGCTTTTGTGTTTTCCATTCCACCCCACAAAGAGTTTTCTTTCAGTACATTATATGGTACATTAAATGCTGCCATTAAAAACAAGAACTTGTCTCGCTAAAAACAAGCCCTTATATGACTATGAGGACGGAAAAATAATAAAGTTATGACTATCGGAATACAAAGAGGCAAAATCAAGATATTATTTTTGTCCTTAAGGTTGAAATTGGACCTCTAAGATGATTTCATGCAACAAACTCTGCATTTCTATAAATCACCGGTTAGACCATACATGGAATATTGTGTACAAATTTGAGCACCTGTGTATGAGAAGGACATTGCTGAACTAGAATGCGTGCAAAGAAGGGAAAGCAAGGTAATTAAAGGACCTCATCACAGACGTGGATTCTTTACTGTAAGAGCAGTTCGACGATTGAACTCTCTGCCACATTGAAAAGTGTTTTTTTGAAAAATATAAAATTTCATCATATTTGTACCAGATTCTGGAGATGGAACTTTGATCCAGGAATTTATTCTAATAGCCATATTTGGAGTAAGGGAGGAATTTTTCCCCTAATGACAACATTGGAATGCACTCCAAGACAGTTTTTGCCTTCCTCTGGATCAACACGGCAGGTTTATAGGTTGAATTTGATGGACCTTTTTTCAATATTATCAACTATTCAACTTTGTAACAAGCATGTAACAAAAGTGAGCTTCCATGGCCCTAACCCGTGACCTTGGCGTTATTAGCACCACGCTCTAACCAACTGAGCTAACCGGCCACTTTTACACCAAAGATTCACGTCACATCAGTAGAAAATACATGCAAACGTGTATTCATATTGATATCCTATTAACCTGAATAATAAAATAAACTTGCAATTTTTACTACTCAAAAAGCATTGGACAAATTGCTTTTGTGTTTTCCATTCCACCCCACAAAGAGTTTTCTTTCAGTACATTATATGGTACATTAAATGCTGCCATTAAAAACAAGAACTTGTCTCGCTAAAAACAAGCCCTTATATGACTATGAGGACGGAAAAATAATAAAGTTATGACTATCGGAATACAAAGAGGCAAAATCAAGATATTATTTTTGTCCTTAAGGTTGAAATTGGACCTCTAAGATGATTTCATGCAACAAACTCTGCATTTCTATAAATCACCGGTTAGACCATACATGGAATATTGTGTACAAATTTGAGCACCTGTGTATGAGAAGGACATTGCTGAGCTAGAATGCGTGCAAAGAAGGGAAAGCAAGGTAATTAAAGGACCTCATCACAGACGGGGATGCTTTACTGTAAGAGCAGTTCGACGATTGAACTCTCTGCCACATTGATAAGTGTTTTTTTGAAAAATATAAAATTTCATCATATTTGTACCAGATTCTGGAGATGGAACTTTGATCCAGGAATTTATTCTAATAGCCATATTTGGAGTAAGGGAGGAATTTTTCCCCTAATGACAACATTGGAATGCACTCCAAGACAGTTTTTGCCTTCCTCTGGATCAACACAGCAGGTTTATAGGTTGAATTTGATGGACCTTTTTTCAATATTATCAACTATTCAACTCTGTAACAAGCATGTAACAAAAGTAAGCTTCCATGGCTCGTACGGGGATCGAACCCGTGACCTTGGCGTTATTAGCACCACGCTCTAACCAACTGAGCTAACCGGCCACTTTTACACCAAAGATTCACGTCACGTCAGTAGAAAATACATGCAAACGTGTATTCATATTGATATCCTGTTAACCTGAATAATAAAATAAACTTGCAATTTTTACTACTCAAAAAGCATTGGACAAATTGCTTTTGTGTTTTCCATTCCACCCCACAAAGAGTTTTCTTTCAGTACATTATATGGTACATTAAATGCTGCCATTAAAAACAAGAACTTGTCTCGCTAAAAACAAGCCCTTATATGACTATGAGGACGGAAAAATAATAAAGTTATGACTATCGGAATACAAAGAGGCAAAATCAAGATATTATTTTTGTCCTTAAGGTTGAAATTGGACCTCTAAGATGATTTCATGCAACAAACTCTGCATTTCTATAAATCACCGGTTAGACCATACATGGAATATTGTGTACAGTTTTGAGCACCTGTGTATGAGAAGGACATTGCTGAACTAGAATGCGTGCAAAGAAGGGAAAGCAAGGTAATTAAAGGACCTCATCACAGACGGGGATTCTTTACTGTAAGAGCAGTTCGACGATTGAACTCTGCCACATTGAAAAGTGTTTTTTTGAAAAATATAAAATTTCATCATATTTGTACCAGATTCTGGAGATGGAACTTTGATCCAGGAATTTATTCTAATAGCCATATTTGGAGTAAGGGAGGAATTTTTCCCCTAATGACAACATTGGAATGCACTCCAAGACAGTTTTTGCCTTCCTCTGGATCAACACGGCAGATTTATAGGTTGAATTTGATGGACCTTTTTTCAATATTATCAACTATTCAACTCTGTAACAAGCATGTAACAAAAGTGAGCTTCCATGGCCCGTACGGTGATCGAACCCATGACCTTGGCGTTATTAGCATTACGCTCTAACCAACTGAGCTAACCGGCCACTTTTACACCAAAGATTCACGTCACGTCAGTAGAAAATACATGCAAACGTGTATTCATATTGATATCCTATTAACCTGAATAATAAAATAAACTTGCAATTTTTACTACTCAAAAAGCATTGGACAAATTGCTTTTGTGTTTTCCATTCCACCCCACAAAGAGTTTTCTTTCAGTACATTATATGGTACATTAAATGCTGCCATTAAAAACAAGAACTTGTCTCGCTAAAAACAAGCCCTTATATGACTATGAGGACGGAAAAATAATAAAGTTATGACTATCGGAATACAAAGAGGCAAAATCAAGATATTATTTTTGTCCTTAAGGTTGAAATTGGACCTCTAAGATGATTTCATGCAACAAACTCTGCATTTCTATAAATCACCGGTTAGACCATACATGGAATATTGTGTACAGTTTTAAGCACCTGTGTATGAGAAGGACATTGCTGAACTAGAATGCGTGCAAAGAAGGGAAAGCAAGGTAATTAAAGGACCTCATCACAGACGGGGATTCTTTACTGTAAGAGCAGTTCGACGATTGAACTCTGCCACATTGAAAAGTGTTTTTTTGAAAAATATAAAATTTCATCATATTTGTACCAGATTCTGGAGATGGAACTTTGATCCAGGAATTTATTCTAATAGCCATATTTGGAGTAAGGGAGGAATTTTTCCCCTAATGACAACATTGGAATGCACTCCAAGACAGTTTTTGCCTTCCTCTGGATCAACACGGCAGGTTTATAGGTTGAATTTGATGGACCTTTTTTCAATATTATCAACTATTCAACTCTGTAACAAAAGTGAGCTTCCATGGCCCGTACGGGGATCGAACACGTGACCTTGGCGTTATTAGCATCACGCTCTAACCAACTGAGCTAACCGGCCACTTTTACACCAAAGATTCACGTCACGTCAGTAGAAAATACATGCAAACGTGTATTCATATTGATATCCTGTTAACCTGAATAATAAAATAAACTTGCAATTTTTACTACTCAAAAAGCATTGGACAAATTGCTTTTGTGTTTTCCATTCCACCCCACAAAGAGTTTTCTTTCAGTACATTATATGGTACATTAAATGCTGCCATTAAAAACAAGAACTTGTCTCGCTAAAAACAAGCCCTTATATGACTATGAGGACGGAAAAATAATAAAGTTATGACTATCGGAATACAAAGAGGCAAAATCAAGATATTATTTTTGTCCTTAAGGTTGAAATTGGACCTCTAAGATGATTTCATGCAACAAACTCTGCATTTCTATAAATCACCGGTTAGACCATACATGGAATATTGTGTACAGTTTTGAGCACCTGTGTATGAGAAGGACATTGCTGAACTAGAATGCGTGCAAAGAAGGGAAAGCAAGGTAATTAAAGGACCTCATCACAGACGGGGATTCTTTACTGTAAGAGCAGTTCGACGATTGAACTCTGCCACATTGAAAAGTGTTTTTTTGAAAAATATAAAATTTCATCATATTTGTACCAGATTCTGGAGATGGAACTTTGATCCAGGAATTTATTCTAATAGCCATATTTGGAGTAAGGGAGGAATTTTTCCCCTAATGACAACATTGGAATGCACTCCAAGACAGTTTTTGCCTTCCTCTGGATCAACACGGCAGATTTATAGGTTGAATTTGATGGACCTTTTTTCAATATTATCAACTATTCAACTCTGTAACAAGCATGTAACAAAAGTGAGCTTCCATGGCCCGTACGGTGATCGAACCCATGACCTTGGCGTTATTAGCATTACGCTCTAACCAACTGAGCTAACCGGCCACTTTTACACCAAAGATTCACGTCACGTCAGTAGAAAATACATGCAAACGTGTATTCATATTGATATCCTATTAACCTGAATAATAAAATAAACTTGCAATTTTTACTACTCAAAAAGCATTGGACAAATTGCTTTTGTGTTTTCCATTCCACCCCACAAAGAGTTTTCTTTCAGTACATTATATGGTACATTAAATGCTGCCATTAAAAACAAGAACTTGTCTCGCTAAAAACAAGCCCTTATATGACTATGAGGACGGAAAAATAATAAAGTTATGACTATCGGAATACAAAGAGGCAAAATCAAGATATTATTTTTGTCCTTAAGGTTGAAATTGGACCTCTAAGATGATTTCATGCAACAAACTCTGCATTTCTATAAATCACCGGTTAGACCATACATGGAATATTGTGTACAGTTTTAAGCACCTGTGTATGAGAAGGACATTGCTGAACTAGAATGCGTGCAAAGAAGGGAAAGCAAGGTAATTAAAGGACCTCATCACAGACGGGGATTCTTTACTGTAAGAGCAGTTCGACGATTGAACTCTGCCACATTGAAAAGTGTTTTTTTGAAAAATATAAAATTTCATCATATTTGTACCAGATTCTGGAGATGGAACTTTGATCCAGGAATTTATTCTAATAGCCATATTTGGAGTAAGGGAGGAATTTTTCCCCTAATGACAACATTGGAATGCACTCCAAGACAGTTTTTGCCTTCCTCTGGATCAACACGGCAGGTTTATAGGTTGAATTTGATGGACCTTTTTTCAATATTATCAACTATTCAACTCTGTAACAAAAGTGAGCTTCCATGGCCCGTACGGGGATCGAACACGTGACCTTGGCGTTATTAGCATCACGCTCTAACCAACTGAGCTAACCGGCCACTTTTACACCAAAGATTCACGTCACGTCAGTAGAAAATACATGCAAACGTGTATTCATATTGATATCCTATTAACCTGAATAATAAAATAAACTTGCAATTTTTACTACTCAAAAAGCATTGGACAAATTGCTTTTGTGTTTTCCATTCCACCCCACAAAGAGTTTTCTTTCAGTACATTATATGGTACATTAAATGCTGCCATTAAAAACAAGAACTTGTCTCGCTAAAAACAAGCCCTTATATGACTATGAGGACGGAAAAATAATAAAGTTATGACTATCGGAATACAAAGAGGCAAAATCAAGATATTATTTTTGTCCTTAAGGTTGAAATTGGACCTCTAAGATGATTTCATGCAACAAACTCTGCATTTCTATAAATCACCGGTTAGACCATACATGGAATATTGTGTACAGTTTTGAGCACCTGTGTATGAGAAGGACATTGCTGAACTAGAATGCGTGCAAAGAAGGGAAAGCAAGGTAATTAAAAGACCTCATCACAGACAGGGATTCTTTACTGTAAGAGCAGTTCGACGATTGAACTCTCTGCCACATTGATAAGTGTTTTTTTGAAAAATATAAAATTTCATCATATTTGTACCAGATTCTGGAGATGGAACTTTGATCCAGGAATTTATTCTAATAGCCATATTTGGAGTAAGGGAGGAATTTTTCCCCTAATGACAACATTGGAATGCACTCCAAGACAGTTTTTGCCTTCCTCTGGATCAACACGGCAGGTTTATAGGTTGAATTTGATGGACCTTTTTTCAATATTATCAACTATTCAACTCTGTAACAAGCATGTAACAAAAGTGAGCTTCCATGGCCCGTACGGGGATCAAACCCGTGACCTTGGCGTTATTAGCATCACGCTCTAACCAACTGCGCTAACCGGCCACTTTTAAACCAAAGATTCACGTCACGTCAGTAGAAAATACATGCAAACGTGTATTCATATTGATATCCTATTAACCTGAATAATAAAATAAACTTGCAATTTTTACTACTCAAAAAGCATTGGACAAATTGCTTTTGTGTTTTCCATTCCACCCCACAAAGAGTTTTCTTTCAGTACATTATATGGTACATTAAATGCTGCCATTAAAAACAAGAACTTGTCTCGCTAAAAACAAGCCCTTATATGACTATGAGGACGGAAAAATAATAAAGTTATGACTATCGGAATACAAAGAGGCAAAATCAAGATATTATTTTTGTCCTTAAGGTTGAAATTGGACCTCTAAGATGATTTCATGCAACAAACTCTGCATTTCTATAAATCACCGGTTAGACCATACATGGAATATTGTGTACAGTTTTGAGCACCTGTGTATGAGAAGGACATTGCTGAACTAGAATGCGTGCAAAGAAGGGAAAGCAAGGTAATTAAAGGACCTCATCACAGACGGGGATTCTTTACTGTAAGAGCAGTTCGACGATTGAACTCTGCCACATTGAAAAGTGTTTTTTTGAAAAATATAAAATTTCATCATATTTGTACCAGATTCTGGAGATGGAACTTTGATCCAGGAATTTATTCTAATAGCCATATTTGGAGTAAGGGAGGAATTTTTCCCCTAATGACAACATTGGAATGCACTCCAAGACAGTTTTTGCCTTCCTCTGGATCAACACGGCAGATTTATAGGTTGAATTTGATGGACCTTTTTTCAATATTATCAACTATTCAACTCTGTAACAAGCATGTAACAAAAGTGAGCTTCCATGGCCCGTACGGTGATCGAACCCGTGACCTTGGCGTTATTAGCATTACGCTCTAACCAACTGAGCTAACCGGCCACTTTTACACCAAAGATTCACGTCACGTCAGTAGAAAATACATGCAAACGTGTATTCATATTGATATCCTATTAACCTGAATAATAAAATAAACTTGCAATTTTTACTACTCAAAAAGCATTGGACAAATTGCTTTTGTGTTTTCCATTCCACCCCACAAAGAGTTTTCTTTCAGTACATTATATGGTACATTAAATGCTGCCATTAAAAACAAGAACTTGTCTCGCTAAAAACAAGCCCTTATATGACTATGAGGACGGAAAAATAATAAAGTTATGACTATCGGAATACAAAGAGGCAAAATCAAGATATTATTTTTGTCCTTAAGGTTGAAATTGGACCTCTAAGATGATTTCATGCAACAAACTCTGCATTTCTATAAATCACCGGTTAGACCATACATGGAATATTGTGTACAGTTTTAAGCACCTGTGTATGAGAAGGACATTGCTGAACTAGAATGCGTGCAAAGAAGGGAAAGCAAGGTAATTAAAGGACCTCATCACAGACGGGGATTCTTTACTGTAAGAGCAGTTCGACGATTGAACTCTGCCACATTGAAAAGTGTTTTTTTGAAAAATATAAAATTTCATCATATTTGTACCAGATTCTGGAGATGGAACTTTGATCCAGGAATTTATTCTAATAGCCATATTTGGAGTAAGGGAGGAATTTTTCCCCTAATGACAACATTGGAATGCACTCCAAGACAGTTTTTGCCTTCCTCTGGATCAACACGGCAGGTTTATAGGTTGAATTTGATGGACCTTTTTTCAATATTATCAACTATTCAACTCTGTAACAAGCATGTAACAAAAGTGAGCTTCCATGGCCCGTACGGGGATCGAACCCGTGACCTTGGCGTTATTAGCACCACGCTCTAACCAACTGCGCTAACCGGCCACTTTTAAACCAAAGATTCACGTCACGTCAGTAGAAAATACATGCAAACGTGTATTCATATTGATATCCTATTAACCTGAATAATAAAATAAACTTGCAATTTTTACTACTCAAAAAGCATTGGACAAATTGCTTTTGTGTTTTCCATTCCACCCCACAAAGAGTTTTCTTTCAGTACATTATATGGTACATTAAATGCTGCCATTAAAAACAAGAACTTGTCTCGCTAAAAACAAGCCCTTATATGACTATGAGGACGGAAAAATAATAAAGTTATGACTATCGGAATACAAAGAGGCAAAATCAAGATATTATTTTTGTCCTTAAGGTTGAAATTGGACCTCTAAGATGATTTCATGCAACAAACTCTGCATTTCTATAAATCACCGGTTAGACCATACATGGAATATTGTGTACAGTTTTGAGCACCTGTGTATGAGAAGGACATTGCTGAACTAGAATGCGTGCAAAGAAGGGAAAGCAAGGTAATTAAAGGACCTCATCACAGACGGGGATTCTTTACTGTAAGAGCAGTTCGACGATTGAACTCTGCCACATTGAAAAGTGTTTTTTTGAAAAATATAAAATTTCATCATATTTGTACCAGATTCTGGAGATGGAACTTTGATCCAGGAATTTATTCTAATAGCCATATTTGGAGTAAGGGAGGAATTTTTCCCCTAATGACAACATTGGAATGCACTCCAAGACAGTTTTTGCCTTCCTCTGGATCAACACGGCAGGTTTATAGGTTGAATTGGATGGACCTTTTTTCAATATTATCAACTATTCAACTCTGTAACAAAAGTGAGCTTCCATGGCCCGTACGGGGATCGAACACGTGACCTTGGCGTTATTAGCATCACGCTCTAACCAACTGAGCTAACCGGCCACTTTTACACCAAAGATTCACGTCACGTCAGTAGAAAATACATGCAAACGTGTATTCATATTGATATCCTATTAACCTGAATAATAAAATAAACTTGCAATTTTTACTACTCAAAAAGCATTGGACAAATTGCTTTTGTGTTTTCCATTCCACCCCACAAAGAGTTTTCTTTCAGTACATTATATGGTACATTAAATGCTGCCATTAAAAACAAGAACTTGTCTCGCTAAAAACAAGCCCTTATATGACTATGAGGACGGAAAAATAATAAAGTTATGACTATCGGAATACAAAGAGGCAAAATCAAGATATTATTTTTGTCCTTAAGGTTGAAATTGGACCTCTAAGATGATTTCATGCAACAAACTCTGCATTTCTATAAATCACCGGTTAGACCATACATGGAATATTGTGTACAGTTTTGAGCACCTGTGTATGAGAAGGACATTGCTGAACTAGAATGCGTGCAAAGAAGGGAAAGCAAGGTAATTAAAAGACCTCATCACAGACAGGGATTCTTTACTGTAAGAGCAGTTCGACGATTGAACTCTCTGCCACATTGATAAGTGTTTTTTTGAAAAATATAAAATTTCATCATATTTGTACCAGATTCTGGAGATGGAACTTTGATCCAGGAATTTATTCTAATAGCCATATTTGGAGTAAGGGAGGAATTTTTCCCCTAATGACAACATTGGAATGCACTCCAAGACAGTTTTTGCCTTCCTCTGGATCAACACGGCAGGTTTATAGGTTGAATTTGATGGACCTTTTTTCAATATTATCAACTATTCAACTCTGTAACAAGCATGTAACAAAAGTGAGCTTCCATGGCCCGTACGGGGATCAAACCCGTGACCTTGGCGTTATTAGCATCACGCTCTAACCAACTGCGCTAACCGGCCACTTTTAAACCAAAGATTCACGTCACGTCAGTAGAAAATACATGCAAACGTGTATTCATATTGATATCCTATTAACCTGAATAATAAAATAAACTTGCAATTTTTACTACTCAAAAAGCATTGGACAAATTGCTTTTGTGTTTTCCATTCCACCCCACAAAGAGTTTTCTTTTTTCTTTCAGTACATTATATGGTACATTAAATGCTGCCATTAAAAACAAGAACTTGTCTCGCTAAAAACAAGCCCTTATATGACTATGAGGACGGAAAAATAATAAAGTTATGACTATCGGAATACAAAGAGGCAAAATCAAGATATTATTTTTGTCCTTAACCCCTTAAGGACGCAGCCTAGTTTGGGCCTTAAGGCTCAGAGCCCATTTTTCAAATCTGACATATTTCACTTTATGTGGTAATAACGTCGGAATGCTTAAACCTATCCAAGCGATTCTGAGATTGTTTTCTCGTGATACTTTGGGCTTCATGTTCGTGGTAAAATTTGGTCGATATATTCAGTCTTTATTTGTGAAAAATTGCAAAATTTAGAGAAAATTTACAAAAAATAGCATTTTTCAGAATTTAAATGCATCTGCTTGAAAAACAGACGGTTATACCACCCAAAATAGTTACTAGTTCACATTTCCCATATGTCTACTTTAGATTGGCATCGTTTTTTGAATATTATTTTATTTTTCTTGGACGTTACAAGGTTTAGAACATAAACAGCAATTTCTCATATTCTTAAGAAAATTTCAAAAGCCTTTTTTTGAAGGTGCCAGTTCAGTTCTGAAGTGGATTTGAGGGGCCTATGTATTAGAAACCCCCATAAAACACCCCATTTTAAAAACTAGACCCCTCAAAGTATTCAAAACAGCATATAGAAAGTTTTTTTAACCCTTCAGGCATTTCACAGGAATTAAAGCAATGTGGAAATGAAATTTGCAAATTTCATTTTTTCTGCTGAATTTCAATTTTATTCAATTTTTTTTTAGTAACAGAGAAGGTTTTACCAGAGAAACACTACTAAATATGTAGTGTCCAGATTCTGCAGTTTTTAGAAATGTCCCACATGTGGCTCTAGTGCGCTCGTGGACTAAAACACAAGCCCTAGAAGCAAAGAAGCACCTAGTGCATTATGAGGCCTCTTTTTTATTAGAATATATTTTAGGCAGCATGCCAGGTTTGAAGAGGCGTTGAGGTATCAAAACAATGGAAACCCACCAGAAGTGACCCCATTTTGGAAATTACACCCCTCAAGGAATTCATTTATGGTTTTTGTTATCATTTTGACCACACAGTTTTTTCACAGCACCTATTTGAATTGGGCTGTGAAATGAAAAAAATGATATTTTTTCCAATAAAATGTCATTTTTGATCAAATTTTCTTATTTTCACAGGGAACAACATACCCCATTTTGTTGCCCAATTTGTCCTTAGTGCGGCAATACCCCATTTGTGGTGATAAACTGCCGTTTGGGCCCATGGGAGGGCTCAGAAGGAAAGGAGCGCTATGTGTTTGTTGGAGTCCAGATTTTGCTGGATTGGTTTTCGGGTGCCATGTCGCATTTGCAGAGCCCCAGAGGTATCAAAGCAATGGAAACCCACCAGAAGTGACCCCATTTTGGAAACTACACCCCTCAAGGAATTCATTTATGGTTTTTGTTATCATTTTGACCGCACAGGTTTTTCACAGCACCTATTTGAATTGGGCTGTGAAATGAAAAAAATTATATTTTTTCCAATAAGATGTCATTTTTGATCAAAATTTCTTATTTTCACAGGGAACAACATACCCCATTTTGTTGCCCAATTTGTCCTTAGTGCGGCAATACCCCATTTGTGGTGATAAACTGCCGTTTGGGCCCATGGGAGGGCTCAGACGGAAAAGAGCGCTATGTGTTTGTTGGAGTCCAGATTTTGCTGGATTGGTTTTCGGGTGCCATGTCGCATTTGCAGAGCCCCAGAGGTATCAAAGCAATGGAAACCCACCAGAAGTGACCCCATTTTGGAAACTACACCCCTCAAGGAATTCATTTATGGTTTTTGTTATCATTTTGACCGCACAGTTTTTTCACAGCACCTATTTGAATTGGGCTGTGAAATGAAAAAAATGATATTTTTTCCAATAAGATGTCATTTTTGATCAAAATTTCTTATTTTCACAAGGAACAACATACCCCATTTTGTTGCCCAATTTGTCCTTAGTGCGGCAATACCCCATTTGTGGTGATAAACTGCCGTTTGGGCCCATGGGAGGGCTCAGAAGAAAAGGACCACCATTTGGCCTACTGGAGCTTTTCTGGTGCTAAGTCATGTATGCAGAAGCCCCTGAGGTACCAGTACAGTTGAAACCCCCGAGAAGTGACCCCATTTTAAAAACTACACCCCTTAAGACATTCATCTAGAGGTGTAGTGAGCATTTTGACCCCACAGCTACTGTGTAAAAGATAATGCGCAGCAGATGGTGCAGTGTGAGATTTGCAATTTTATATATGTATATGCCATTTCAGTGTCCAATATAGTGTGCCCAGCATGCGCCACCGGAGATATACACCCCTTAAATTGTAATGTGGGTTCTCCTGGGTACGACAATACCCTACATGTGGCTGTTATCAGCTGCCTGGGCATACGGCAGGGCTCAGAAGGGAAAGATGAGGGGGGTAAGCTGTGCGGAGTGCATCAGGGTAAATTAAAAATCAAGGGATGTATGATACATTTTAAAACAATCTTTTATACAGAGCCCTGGTTTTTCGGGACACGCGTCACATTGGTATATTGTGTTCTTCCTTATCCCCCTCTTATAGCAGACTCTGCACCTCTTTTGACTCTTTCCCTTTCCACCGGTTTGGGGAACTTCTCCTGGAAAGTGTTGCCCTGGTACGATGCGTGTGGCCTCGCTTCCAGAAGTACTGGGTGCCCCCCCTTCCTGGTCCCTAAAGATTAGATCTTGAAATTCCAGGAAAGTTCCCCTCTGGCCTGCACATCGACGTAGCACATACGAATTGTACAAAGCCATCTGTATGATGTGCCCGGCCAGCTTCTTATACCACACCGCATGGCGCTGTAGGGCTTCAGGACTTGATTTGACAAGTCCATCCCTCCCATGTACCTATTGTAGTCCAGGATGCAGTCTGGTTTGGGGGTGGCCTTTCCTTCATATATCCTAAACCTGTAGGTATAACCTGATGCACTCTCGCAGCTTATATATCTTCACGCCATACCTTGCCCTCTTACCTGGCAGGTACTGGCGGAATTGAACCCTCCCTTTAAAATGTACCAGGGACTCATCAATAGAAAAACACTTCTCGGGGGTGTATGCTTGGGAAAACCGGGCACTGAAACGGTCTAATAGGGGTCTCCGTTTATACAAACGGTCAAAACTGGGGTCATCTCGGAGTGGGCACGGCTCATTATCAGTATAATGTGAGAAGCGAAGTATTGGCTCATTTATTTATTTTTTTAGGTTCCAGTTCATTTCTGAAGTTGCTTTGAGGGGCCCATATATTAGAAACCCCTATCAAACACCCCATTTTAGAAACTAGACCCCTCAAAGTATTCACAACAGCATTTAGAAAGTTTATGAACCCTTTAGGTGTTTCACAGAAATTTAGAGCAAAGTAGAGGTGAAATTTACTCTTTTTATACCATTTTTTTTTATAACACAAAAGGATTTATCAGAGAAACGCAACTCAATACTTATTGCCCAGATTCTGCAGTTTAGAGAAATATCCCACATGTGGCCCTCGGGCGGTAATGGACTGAAGCACCGGCCTCCGAAGCAAAGGAGCACCTAGCGGATTTTGAGCCCTCTTTTTTATTAGGCACCATGTCCGGTTTGAAGAGGTCTTGTGGTGCCAAAACATTGGAAACCCCCCAAAAGTGACCCCAATTTGGAAACTAGACCCCTTGAGGAATCCATTGTAGTTTTCATGGGGTGCATGCGGCTTTTTGATCAGTTTTTATTCCATTTTTAGGTGGCGTGGTGACTAATAAACAGCAATTCTACTATTGTTTTTGTATACTTTTTTTTTTACAGCATTCACCGTGCGCTATAAATGATATATTAACTTTATTCTGCGTGGCGATACGATTACGGCGATACCAGATGTTTATAGTTTTTTTTTATGTCTTATGGCGTTTGCACAATAAAATACGTTTTGTAAACAATCATTCACTTTTTGTGTTACATAATTCTAAGAGCCAGAACGTTTTTATTTTTCAATCAATAAAGCCGTGCGAGGACTTATTTTTTGCGTAACGAACTGTATTTTCCATCAGTACCATTTTTAGGTACATGTGACTTTTTGATCTCTTTTTATTCCATTTTTTGGGAGGTGAAGTGACCAAACAATTGTGATTGTGGTACGGTTTATTAATATTTTTTTTTACGGCGTTCACCGTGCGGGATAAATAACAAAATCATTTTGTAGTTCAGGCCGTTACGGACGCGGCGATACCAATTATGTATAGTTTATTTGTTTGTTTATATATTTTTATTAATAATAAATGACTGATAAGGGAAAAAGTGGGACTTTTACTTTTATTACTTTTAAAACTTTTATTTTCTTATTTTTACACATCTTTTTTTAACTTTTTTTTTACTTTATTACTTTGTCCCACTAGGGGACATGAGGGCAGGAGGCTCTGATCGCTATTCTAATACACTGCACTACATGCGTAGTGCAGTGTATTAGAACTGTCAGCTACTCACTGACAGCAAGCATAGTGGGTCCTGACGTTGTCAGGACCCACTAGGCTTCCGTCTATGGCATAGCCGGACGCCATTGTTTGGTGTCCGGTTGCCATAGTCACCATCGCCGGCCGCTGTCGCGTAGCAGGCCGGCGATGGCAGCTTAACCCCTAAAAAGCCGCGATCTCTATAGAACGCGGCTTTTAAGGGGTTAATCAGCGGGGACACAGCGATCGGTCCCCGCTGTAGGAGCTGTGACAGCTGCTGAACAAGACAGCAGCGTCACAGCTCCTGTACGTGTCGGGAGGACGGCCGAAACGGCCGTTACTCCTGAGACGTACTATTACGGCATGGAGCGCGAACGATACAGCTGCCATGACGTAATAGTACGTCAAGGAGCGGGAAGGGGTTAAGGTTGAAATTGGACCTCTAAGATGATTTCATGCAACAAACTCTGCATTTCTATAAATCACCGGTTAGACCATACATGGAATATTGTGTACAGTTTTGAGCACCTGTGTATGAGAAGGACATTGCTGAACTAGAATGCGTGCAAAGAAGGGAAAGCAAGGTAATTAAAGGACCTCATCACAGACGGGGATTCTTTACTGTAAGAGCAGTTCGACGATTGAACTCTGCCACATTGAAAAGTGTTTTTTTGAAAAATATAAAATTTCATCATATTTGTACCAGATTCTGGAGATGGAACTTTGATCCAGGAATTTATTCTAATAGCCATATTTGGAGTAAGGGAGGAATTTTTCCCCTAATGACAACATTGGAATGCACTCCAAGACAGTTTTTGCCTTCCTCTGGATCAACACGGCAGGTTTATAGGTTGAATTTGATGGACCTTTTTTCAATATTATCAACTATTCAACTCTGTAACAAGCATGTAACAAAAGTGAGCTTCCATGGCCCATACGGGGATCGAACCCGTGACCTTGGCGTTATTAGCATCACGCTCTAACCAACTGAGCTAACCGGCCACTTTTACACCAAAGATTCACGTCACGTCAGTAGAAAATACATGCAAACGTGTATTCATATTGATATCCTATTAACCTGAATAATAAAATAAACTTGCAATTTTTACTACTCAAAAAGCATTGGACAAATTGCTTTTGTGTTTTCCATTCCACCCCACAAAGAGTTTTCTTTCAGTACATTATATGGTACATTAAATGCTGCCATTAAAAACAAGAACTTGTCTCGCTAAAAACAAGCCCTTATATGACTATGAGGACGGAAAAATAATAAAGTTATGACTATCGGAATACAAAGAGGCAAAATCAAGATTTTATTTTTGTCCTTAAGGTTGAAATTGGACCTCTAAGATGATTTCATGCAACAAACTCTGCATTTCTATAAATCACCGGTTAGACCATACATGGAATATTGTGTACAGTTTTGAGCACCTGTGTATGAGAAGGACATTGCTGAACTAGAATGCGTGCAAAGAAGGGAAAGCAAGGTAATTAAAGGACCTCATCACAGACGGGGATTCTTTACTGTAAGAGCAGTTCGACGATTGAACTCTGCCACATTGAAAAGTGTTTTTTTGAAAAATATAAAATTTCATCATATTTGTACCAGATTCTGGAGATGGAACTTTGATCCAGGAATTTATTCTAATAGCCATATTTGGAGTAAGGGAGGAATTTTTCCCCTAATGACAACATTGGAATGCACTCCAAGACAGTTTTTGCCTTCCTCTGGATCAACACGGCAGGTTTATAGGTTGAATTTGATGGACCTTTTTTCAATATTATCAACTATTCAACTCTGTAACAAGCATGTAACAAAAGTGAGCTTCCATGGCCCGTACGGGGATCGAACCCGTGACCTTGGCGTTATTAGCATCACGCTCTAACCAACTGAGCTAACCGGCCACTTTTACACCAAAGATTCACGTCACGTCAGTAGAAAATACATGCAAACGTGTATTCATATTGATATCCTATTAACCTGAATAATAAAATAAACTTGCAATTTTTACTACTCAAAAAGCATTGGACAAATTGCTTTTGTGTTTTCCATTCCACCCCACAAAGAGTTTTCTTTCAGTACATTATATGGTACATTAAATGCTGCCATTAAAAACAAGAACTTGTCTCGCTAAAAACAAGCCCTTATATGACTATGAGGACGGAAAAATAATAAAGTTATGACTATCGGAATACAAAGAGGCAAAATCAAGATATTATTTTTGTCCTTAAGGTTGAAATTGGACCTCTAAGATGATTTCATGCAACAAACTCTGCATTTCTATAAATCACCGGTTAGACCATACATGGAATATTGTGTACAGTTTTGAGCACCTGTGTATGAGAAGGACATTGCTGAACTAGAATGCGTGCAAAGAAGGGAAAGCAAGGTAATTAAAGGACCTCATCACAGACGGGGATTCTTTACTGTAAGAGCAGTTCGACGATTGAACTCTGCCACATTGAAAAGTGTTTTTTTTAAAAATATAAAATTTCATCATATTTGTACCAGATTCTGGAGATGGAACTTTGATCCAGGAATTTATTCTAATAGCCATATTTGGAGTAAGGGAGGAATTTTTCCCCTAATGACAACATTGGAATGCACTCCAAGACAGTTTTTGCCTTCCTCTGGATCAACACAGCAGGTTTATAGGTTGAATTTGATGGACCTTTTTTCAATATTATCAACTATTCAACTCTGTAACAAGCATGTAACAAAGGTGAGCTTCCATGGCCCGTACGGGGATCGAACCCGTGACCTTGGCGTTATTAGCACCACGCTCTAACCAACTGAGCTAACCGGCCACTTTTAAACCAAAGATTCACGTCACGTCAGTAGAAAATACATGCAAACGTGTATTCATATTGATATCCTATTAACCTGAATAATAAAATAAACTTGCAATTTTTACTACTCAAAAAGCATTGGACAAATTGCTTTTGTGTTTTCCATTCCACCCCACAAAGAGTTTTCTTTCAGTACATTATATGGTACATTAAATGCTGCCATTAAAAACAAGAACTTGTCTCGCTAAAAACAAGCCCTTATATGACTATGAGGATGGAAAAATAATAAAGTTATGACTATAGGAATACAAAGAAGCAAAATCAAGATATTATTTTTGTCCTTAAGGTTGAAATTGAACCTCTAAGATGATTTCATGCAACAAACTCTGCATTTCTATAAATCACCGGTTACACCATACATGGAATATTGTGTACAGTTTTAAGCACCTGTGTATGAGAAGGACATTGCTGAACTAGAATGCGTGCAAAGAAGGGAAAGTAAAAGTTTCATCATATTTGTACCAGATTCTGGAGATGGAACTTTGATCCAGGAATTTATTCTAATAGCCATATTTGGAGTAAGGGAGGAATTTTTCCCCTAATGACAACATTGGAATGCACTCCAAGACAGTTTTTGCCTTCCTCTGGATCAACACGGCAGGTTTATAGGTTGAATTTGATGGACCTTTTTTCAATATTATCAACTATTCAACTCTTCAACTCTGTAACAAAAGTGAGCTTCCATGGCCCGTACGGGGATCGAACCCGTGACCTTGGCGTTATTAGCACCACACTCTAACCAACTGAGCTAACCGGCCACTTTTACACCAAAGATTCACGTCACGTCAGTAGAAAATACATGCAAACGTGTATTCATATTGATATCCTATTAACCTGAATAATAAAATAAACTTGCAATTTTTACTACTCAAAAAGCATTGGACAAATTGCTTTTGTGTTTTCCATTCCACCCCACAAAGAGTTTTCTTTCAGTACATTATATGGTACATTAAATGCTGCCATTAAAAACAAGAACTTGTCTCGCTAAAAACAAGCCCTTATATGACTATGAGGACGGAAAAATAATAAAGTTATGACTATCGGAATACAAAGAGGCAAAATCAAGATATTATTTTTGTCCTTAAGGTTGAGATTGGACCTCTAAGATGATTTCATGCAATAAACTCTGCATTTCTATAAATCACCGGTTAGACCATACATGGAATATTGTGTACAGTTTTGAGCACCTGTGTATGAGAAGGACATTGCTGAACTACAATGCGTGCAAAGAAGGGAAAGCAAGGTAATTAACCCCTTAATGACCGGGCCATTTTGCACGTTAATGACCAAGGATTATTTTTTGTTTTTCCACGGTCGCATTCCAAGAGTCGTAACTGTTTTTGTATTCCGTCTATATAGCCGTATAAGGGCTTGTTTTTTCCGGGACGAGTTGTATTTTGTAATTGTACCATTTTTAGATGCTTATAACATATTGATTAACTTTTATTAACTTTATTTTAGGAGAGAATTGAAAATAAGCAGCTATTCCAGCATTAATTTTCACGTTATAAATTTACGCCGTTTACTATGCAGCGTAAATAACATGTTAACTTTATTCTATGGGTCGGCACGATTACAGGGATACCAAATGTATAAAGGTTTTATATGTTTTTTCTACGTTTGCACAATAAAAACCCTTTTAGAAAAAAATTACTTGTTTTTGCATCGCCGCGTTCCAAGAGCCGTCATTTTTTTATTTTTCCGTCGATGTGGCCGTACGTGGGCTTGATTTTTGCGGGACAATGTGTAGTTTTCATTAGTACTATTTTGGGGTACATAGGACTTATAGATGAACTTTTATTTTATTTTTTATGGGGGGAATGGGAGAAAAGAGAGAATTTTGCCGTTGTTTTTTGCGTTTTCTTTGGACGCCGTTCATCCGGCGGTTTAATTAATGTGTTCATTTTATTGGTCAAGTTGTTACGATCGCGGGGATACCATATATGTGTATGTGTGATTTGTTTTGACCGTTTTATTAAATAAAACCACTTTTTGGGGCAAAAAAGTAGTTTTATTTGACTTTGACTGTAATTTTTTTTATTTTTTTTTTCACAAACTTTATTTAACGGTTTTACTTTTTTTTTTTTAGTCCCACCAGGGGACTTCACTATGCGATGTGCAGATCGCATATATAATGCTTTGGTATACTTCGTATACCAAAGCATTATTGCCTGTCAGTGTAAAACTGACAGGCAACCTGTTAGGTCATGCCTCTGGCATCGCCTAACAGGCAGATGCTGAAGACAGACCTGGGGGTCTTTGTTAGACCCCCGGCTGTCATGGAAACCCGACGGAGACCCGCGATTTGTTTGCGGGGGCGCCGATCGGGAGACAGAGGGAGTTCCCCCTTCTGTCAAACACATTAAATGCCGCTGTCACTGTTGACAGCGGCATTTAATGGGTTAAACTGCCGGAATCGGCGCGTGCTTCGATTCCGGCAGTTGCAGCAGGAGCCAGGCTGTGTATAACAGCCGTGCTCCTGCCGCTGATCGCGTGGGTAAACTGTCAGTACCCGCGCGATCACAGGACGGATATATCCGTCCTCCTGCGCGAACTAGCAGCTGCTGAGGACGGATATATCCGTCCTTCGGCGTTAAGGGGTTAAAGGACCTCATCACAGATGGGGATTCTTTACTGTAAGAGAAGTTCTACGATTGAACTCTCTGCCACATTGAAAAGTGTTTTTTTGAAAAATATAAAATTTAAAATATAAATAGGACGGAAAAATAATAAAGTTATGACTATCGGAATACAAAGAGGCAAAATCAAGATATTATTTTTGTCCTTAAGGTTGAAAGTGGACCTCTAAGATGATTTCATGCAACAAACTCTGCATTTCTATAAATCACCGGTTAGACCATACATGGAATATTGTGTACAGTTTTGAGCACCTGTGTATGAGAAGGACATTGCTGAACTAGAATGCGTGCAAAGAAGGGAAAGCAAGGTAATTAAAGGACCTCATCACAGACGGGGATTCTTTACTGTAAGAGCAGTTCGACGATTGAACTCTCTGCCACATTGAAAAGTGTTTTTTTGAAAAATATAAAATGTCATCATATTTGTACCAGATTCTGGAGATGGAACTTTGATCCAGGAATTTATTCTAATAGCCATATTTGGAGTAAGGGAGGAATTTTTCCCCTAATGACAACATTGGAATGCACTCCAAGACAGTTTTTGCCTTCCTCTGGATCAACACGGCAGGTTTACAGGTTGAATTTGATGGACCTTTTTTCAATATTATCAACTATTCAACTCTGTAACAAGCATGTAACAAAAGTGAGCTACCATGGCCCAAACCCGTGACCTTAGCGTTATTAGCACCACGCTCTAACCAACTGAGCTAACCGGCCACTTTTACACCAAAGATTCACGTCACGTCAGTAGAAAATACATGCAAACGTGTATTCATATTGATATCCTATTAACCTGAATAATAAAATAAACTTGAAATTTTTACTACTCAAAAAGCATTGGACAAATTGCTTTTGTGTTTTCCATTCCACCCCACAAAGAGTTTTCTTTCAGTACATTATATGGTACATTAAATGCTGCCATTAAAAACAAGAACTTGTCTCGCTAAAAACAAGCCCTTATATGACTATGAGGACGGAAAAATAATAAAGTTATGACTATCGGAATACAAAGAGGCAAAATCAAGATATTATTTTTGTCCTTAAGGTTGAAATTGGACCTCTAAGATGATTTCATGCAACAAACTCTGCATTTCTATAAATCACCGGTTACACCATACATGGAATATTGTGTACAGTTTTAAGCACCTGTGTATGAGAAGGACATTGCTGAACTAGAATGCGTGCAAAGAAGGGAAAGCAAGGTAATTAAAGGACCTCATCACAGACGGGGATTCTTTACTGTAAGAGAAGTTCGACGATTGAACTCTCTGCCACATTGAAAAGTGTTTTTTTGAAAAATATAAAATTTCATCATATTTGTACCAGATTCTGGAGATGGAACTTTGATCCAGGAATTTATTCTAATAGCCATATTTGGAGTAAGGGAGGAATTTTTCCCCTAATGACAACATTGGAATGCACTCCAAGACAGTTTTTGCCTTCCTCTGGATCAACACGGCAGGTTTATAGGTTGAATTTGATGGACCTTTTTTCAATATTATCAACTATTCAACTCTTCAACTCTGTAACAAAAGTGAGCTTCCATGGCCCGTACGGGGATCGAACCCGTGACCTTGGCGTTATTAGCACCACGCTCTAACCAACTGAGCTAACCGGCCACTTTTACACCAAAGATTCACGTCACGTCAGTAGAAAATACATGCAAACGTGTATTCATATTGATATCCTATTAACCTGAATAATAAAATAAACTTGCAATTTTTACTACTCAAAAAGCATTGGACAAATTGCTTTTGTGTTTTCCATTCCACCCCACAAAGAGTTTTCTTTCAGTACATTATATGGTACATTAAATGCTGCCATTAAAAACAAGAACTTGTCTCGCTAAAAACAAGCCCTTATATGACTATGAGGACGGAAAAATAATAAAGTTATGACTATCGGAATACAAAGAGGCAAAATCAAGATATTATTTTTGTCCTTAAGGTTGAAATTGGACCTCTAAGATGATTTCATGCAATAAACTCTGCATTTCTATAAATCACCGGTTAGACCATACATGGAATATTGTGTACAGTTTTGAGCACCTGTGTATGAGAAGGACATTGCTGAACTACAATGCGTGCAAAGAAGGGAAAGCAAGGTAATTAACCCCTTAATTACCGGGCCATTTTGCACGTTAATGACCAAGGATTATTTTTTGTTTTTCCACGGTCGCATTCCAAGAGTCGTAACTGTTTTTGTATTCCGTCTATATAGCCGTATAAGGGCTTGTTTTTTCCGGGACGAGTTGTATTTTGTAATTGTACCATTTTTAGATGCTTATAACATATTGATTAACTTTTATTAACTTTATTTTAGGAGAGAATTGAAAATAAGCAGCTATTCCAGCATTAATTTTCACGTTATAAATTTACGCCGTTTACTATGCAGCGTAAATAACATGTTAACTTTATTCTATGGGTCGGCACGATTACAGGGATACCAAATGTATAAAGGTTTTATATGTTTTTTCTACGTTTGCACAATAAAAACCCTTTTAGAAAAAAATTACTTGTTTTTGCATCGCCGCGTTCCAAGAGCCGTCATTTTTTTATTTTTCCGTCGATGTGGCCGTACGTGGGCTTGATTTTTGCGGGACAATGTGTAGTTTTCATTAGTACTATTTTGGGGTACATAGGACTTATAGATGAACTTTTATTTTATTTTTTATGGGGGGAATGGGAGAAAAGAGAGAATTTTGCCGTTGTTTTTTGCGTTTTCTTTGGACGCCGTTCATCCGGCGGTTTAATTAATGTGTTCATTTTATTGGTCAAGTTGTTACGATCGCGGGGATACCATATATGTGTATGTGTGATTTGTTTTGACCGTTTTATTAAATAAAACCACTTTTTGGGGCAAAAAAGTAGTTTTATTTGACTTTGACTGTAATTTTTTTTATTTTTTTTTTCACAAACTTTATTTAACGGTTTTACTTTTTTTTTTTTAGTCCCACCAGGGGACTTCACTATGCGATGTGCAGATCGCATATATAATGCTTTGGTATACTTCGTATACCAAAGCATTATTGCCTGTCAGTGTAAAACTGACAGGCAACCTGTTAGGTCATGCCTCTGGCATCGCCTAACAGGCAGATGCTGAAGACAGACCTGGGGGTCTTTGTTAGACCCCCGGCTGTCATGGAAACCCGACGGAGACCCGCGATTTGTTTGCGGGGGCGCCGATCGGGAGACAGAGGGAGTTCCCCCTTCTGTCAAACACATTAAATGCCGCTGTCACTGTTGACAGCGGCATTTAATGGGTTAAACTGCCGGAATCGGCGCGTGCTTCGATTCCGGCAGTTGCAGCAGGAGCCAGGCTGTGTATAACAGCCGTGCTCCTGCCGCTGATCGCGTGGGTAAACTGTCAGTACCCGCGCGATCACAGGACGGATATATCCGTCCTCCTGCGCGAACTAGCAGCTGCTGAGGACGGATATATCCGTCCTTCGGCGTTAAGGGGTTAAAGGACCTCATCACAGATGGGGATTCTTTACTGTAAGAGAAGTTCTACGATTGAACTCTCTGCCACATTGAAAAGTGTTTTTTTGAAAAATATAAAATTTAAAATATAAATAGGACGGAAAAATAATAAAGTTATGACTATCGGAATACAAAGAGGCAAAATCAAGATATTATTTTTGTCCTTAAGGTTGAAAGTGGACCTCTAAGATGATTTCATGCAACAAACTCTGCATTTCTATAAATCACCGGTTAGACCATACATGGAATATTGTGTACAGTTTTGAGCACCTGTGTATGAGAAGGACATTGCTGAACTAGAATGCGTGCAAAGAAGGGAAAGCAAGGTAATTAAAGGACCTCATCACAGACGGGGATTCTTTACTGTAAGAGCAGTTCGACGATTGAACTCTCTGCCACATTGAAAAGTGTTTTTTTGAAAAATATAAAATTTCATCATATTTGTACCAGATTCTGGAGATGGAACTTTGATCCAGGAATTTATTCTAATAGCCATATTTGGAGTAAGGGAGGAATTTTTCCCCTAATGACAACATTGGAATGCACTCCAAGACAGTTTTTGCCTTCCTCTGGATCAACACGGCAGGTTTACAGGTTGAATTTGATGGACCTTTTTTCAATATTATCAACTATTCAACTCTGTAACAAGCATGTAACAAAAGTGAGCTACCATGGCCCAAACCCGTGACCTTAGCGTTATTAGCACCACGCTCTAACCAACTGAGCTAACCGGCCACTTTTACACCAAAGATTCACGTCACGTCAGTAGAAAATACATGCAAACGTGTATTCATATTGATATCCTATTAACCTGAATAATAAAATAAACTTGCAATTTTTACTACTCAAAAAGCATTGGACAAATTGCTTTTGTGTTTTCCATTCCACCCCACAAAGAGTTTTCTTTCAGTACATTATATGGTACATTAAATGCTGCCATTAAAAACAAGAACTTGTCTCGCTAAAAACAAGCCCTTATATGACTATGAGGACGGAAAAATAATAAAGTTATGACTATCGGAATACAAAGAGGCAAAATCAAGATATTATTTTTGTCCTTAAGGTTGAAATTGGACCTCTAAGATGATTTCATGCAATAAACTCTGCATTTCTATAAATCACCGGTTAGACCATACATGGAATATTGTGTACAGTTTTGAGCACCTGTGTATGAGAAGGACATTGCTGAACTACAATGCGTGCAAAGAAGGGAAAGCAAGGTAATTAACCCCTTAATGACCGGGCCATTTTGCACGTTAATGACCAAGGATTATTTTTTGTTTTTCCACGGTCGCATTCCAAGAGTCGTAACTGTTTTTGTATTCCGTCTATATAGCCGTATAAGGGCTTGTTTTTTCCGGGACGAGTTGTATTTTGTAATTGTACCATTTTTAGATGCTTATAACATATTGATTAACTTTTATTAACTTTATTTTAGGAGAGAATTGAAAATAAGCAGCTATTCCAGCACTAATTTTCACGTTATAAATTTACGCCGTTTACTATGCAGCGTAAATAACATGTTAACTTTATTCTATGGGTCGGCACGATTACAGGGATACCAAATGTATAAAGGTTTTATATGTTTTTTCTACGTTTGCACAATAAAAACCCTTTTAGAAAAAAATTACTTGTTTTTGCATCGCCGCGTTCCAAGAGCCGTCATTTTTTTATTTTTCCGTCGATGTGGCCGTACGTGGGCTTGATTTTTGCGGGACAATGTGTAGTTTTCATTAGTACTATTTTGGGGTACATAGGACTTATAGATGAACTTTTATTTTATTTTTTATGGGGGGAATGGGAGAAAAGAGAGAATTTTGCCGTTGTTTTTTGCGTTTTCTTTGGACGCCGTTCATCCGGCGGTTTAATTAATGTGTTCATTTTATTGGTCAAGTTGTTACGATCGCGGGGATACCATATATGTGTATGTGTGATTTGTTTTGACCGTTTTATTAAATAAAACCACTTTTTGGGGCAAAAAAGTAGTTTTATTTGACTTTGACTGTAATTTTTTTTATTTTTTTTTTCACAAACTTTATTTAACGGTTTTACTTTTTTTTTTTTAGTCCCACCAGGGGACTTCACTATGCGATGTGCAGATCGCATATATAATGCTTTGGTATACTTCGTATACCAAAGCATTATTGCCTGTCAGTGTAAAACTGACAGGCAACCTGTTAGGTCATGCCTCTGGCATCGCCTAACAGGCAGATGCTGAAGACAGA